>NC_091015.1:15742109-16404609 GCF_041296385.1 Aphelocoma coerulescens
CAATTCCTAGTCCGAAACAATTTGCTCCTATGGAGTCTACAGGTTGTAGAAAACACTGGAGTTCTTGGAAAACGCTAATAAAACTACCCTTGACCCATCTTAAGAGTGCTTTGATTACCCCTAACTTTACTTTAAAAAGCCCAGTTAGCAGCAGGCTTGTATCAAGAAACACACCAATTTCTGCTTTTCTTTCCTTTCCCCCTCACATCCACACCTGAATCCCACTGTATGCCAATACAAACTCCAGTGTAAATGCCAGGCATATGAAGATCCAAGACATATCTGAAGACACCAGCTGGCAATTATGGGCATTGTATGATCCATGCAAGCAATTAAGTATCTATCTGGTTATGCTGGATTCAACCATTAGTTTTTCAATCAAATAATTTCTCCCTTTTTCATACTTTCCACTGATTTAGTGTATTAATACAGCTTACACATTCCCTGCTTTCACCCCTCAGTGTGCAACATTGTCTTGCTAACAGTACTGTTGGGTACAGCATGGACAGTTCCCAAGATGTTCAACTACATATATATACTTATGTATGTTTTTCAGGATGAAAAGGAAGTGTTTTAAATTTATTTCAACCCGTGGATCCAAATTTTTACAGAGTAACCACATGCTGTAACACAAGTCTCTTAAAAACTCTGTTCCTGACTGTTGGGGGAATTGTCAAAAAGCAGCTGCAGCATCCCATCGCCAATGAATCTGGATGTCATTGACTCAAGGGTCATCTTGTCAGCATTACCAGATGGACTTTGCCTCGTTAAGGCTTGCTGACAGCCAGACTAGCAGCAGCTCCCACGGGAGGACCAGTGACCACAGTCAGCCCAGGTCCCACTGGGCCTCGTTCCAGGCAGCACTCCCACAGGCTCTGAACTGCAGGCACACTCTTGAATGCTGTCTTGAGACGTGAACTTAACACAGGCACCTGCTTCCTCAGCAGAGGCCTGGATCTTGTATCAGTACTAGGAGAGATTAAATCTGATTTATTAAACTTTCTGCATTTAGTCCAGCCATTTAAAGTTGTAAATTCACTGCTACTTCTTGAGTTACCAAGCTTGTTTCCTTTACAAACTTACCAGAAGTGTAAAAATGCTTCACCAAGTCTACTTCTCCCCTGAGAAAACCATAAGCACCTCTGAACCAGCACACACAGCCTTGCCACCCAGGTGCTCCCTGTGCTAGAGTGGAACTAGGTCTGCTGTACAAGCATATGTTCTAGTGCTGAACCTCCTTAGGAGAACAAGGGAACGCTGGGCTCTAATTAAGAGAGAAGACTGTAGCCACAAGCAGTTTAGGTAACTGAGTACTTTTGGGTGTTATGGGCTTGGCCACTGAACTTAGCTCAGGTTTGGAGAAGACCTCAGATAAGAGATCAGTCAAGAGATCAGTCTCCAGAGCTGCAATGATCTTTTGCCTTGTCAGGCAGTAAAACTGTTTTGCAAACTCCCTCCCTTCCTCACAGGATTAACTCCTGACTGATACAAAAGCAACAGGAAGCAAACTGTCTCTTAGAAAACTTTACTGTGAAAAAGCCTGCTTTTATTTCCAAATGTGTCTTTATGCCAATTATGGGCCAATTTGCCATTGTAGCCATTTCACATTTGTTTGCGCTGTGCTCCCACCACAAGTTTGTGCACAATACAGTGCTGCAAGAGGTCAGAGGATAATGTGTGATCTCTGCAAGAGACACAACAGTGTCCTGCAGCTGCAAGGCAAGGGCTCCATCCCTGCCTGGCTGTTAGACATCACCTCAGGCTGTCCAAAAGCGATGATTGGTCTCCTGGTGATGATTGGAATCCTGCAGATCTTCTCTGCCAAAAAATGTCACTGAATGTCTCACAAAGTAGGGCTACAGAAAAGGCAAAACTCAAGTCACAGTAATGACTGCTGAGAGTCCTCATTCTTCCTGTTGGAAAGCAAAAACTTTAACGTTTAAGGTTTGGGGCTTGGCATTCACCAGCAGTGCTCTTAATATGAAATTAAAATGAAATTTCTTAATGAAAGACACCAAAAATTAGAAGTAACAATTGTTTTGGCCAATCTTAGTGATGAAAAAATTAATGTACAAAAAAATTCTGCGCAATTACTGGACTGAAACAAGGGTACAATTGTAAGGTCTGACCATCTCCAAAGCATTCATGTTTGTGGAAATAGATATTCACAAAAGAATGGTGGGAAGAAAAAGAAATGCATTTGGTAGCATTTCTCTAACCCCATGTTTAAATTGCCAGGGTGAACTAAGTGCCAAGTGGTCATCTTATTATTTTGATAAATGCTCGGCTATCATGAATAAGATGGTTTTTAATACAAGTAAGGCCTGCTCAATCCACATTTGAGATGCTATAATGAGATGACATGGACTGTTTTGTTACATGGTGATATATGTGAGATGTAGACTCAAGATCTTCAAGATAGCTCATGAAATAAGCTCTTTCAACCAAATGAATAATGATTTCTCAAATAAGAGGGTATATTACTTTAAATTCATTGCAAAATAAGTATTTTGTAGCTCATTTTATAATGGGGATAATTTTCATTTTTAGATTCTCTTTATTTGTTTTTTATAATTTCAAGGGCATATGTTCAGAAACACTTTCAAAGGGCAAAAGTAAGGAAAGGAACTGGCAATCAAATGTTTCACTATAGACCTTGAATGTTTCTCTAAAGACCTGTGTAATAATTTAAAGAGGAAAACACCTCTTCGAGTGACAGTGAACTTGAGGAAAATAACGAGAGATCACAACATAGCTAGAAGGAGAAAAATATATTAAAATGGTCATCAGTTTGACTATGTTAGAAAGAAATAGAATAACATGTTTATGTTTTCAAAAGAAGCATTTTTGCCTTCATAATTAAATTAGAGTTATCTTCAATTTGATTTTCCTGTCCGACTTCCAGCAGCGTTTTAACTGTACATGTCCTGAATAAAAATACTGTCATAGGAAATATCTGGTATTTTTTTGTGAACAGAGTTGAAGTTCTGGTTTGGGTTTTTTTTAAAGAATGGATATAAATGCTTCCATGTGTTGACATGTCCCTGCTAGCAGTTAACTATATCCTACTGCTTCACTGAGCACTGGAGGCTGGCTGGGGAGCTTTGCCATCACCAAAATGAGCAGCTCAGCGAGGGGCACTGCTTGCCTGCTCACCTTCCCTCGGCAGACATTCCTGCTCATCAGTTCCACGTGTTTATGGATGCAAAATGCTGGAATGCCAGTGCCAAACCCAAGCCAGCATCTTTCCAGTGAATTCTAAAAGTTCAGACCACAAAGCGCTGGCACCGGTGCAGCTCTGCTTGCTGGATGTCCCTCTGAGATTTGATGAAACCAAGGAACAGCAGGGGAGAGAAAGAGAGAAAGAAGTGAGGAAAGAGAGAGGCTAGACAGAAAAAAAGGGGATGTGATGCAATGCTCCCACGCTGGTGCCTGGGCCATGGAGCCGAGGCTGGCCACCGGCATGGCTGGGGAAGGAGGTGGCAGTGACTTCTCCCGCTGCTGAGCTCCTCCGAGTTGCCTGACCAGGGCTTTGATGGATGAACATCCACTGGTTAGGGCTGACCCTCCTGGTGGGTAGGTGGTGAGCCCTCCCAGCCTGGCATTCCCATCATGACAAATTCTGAGCTCAGAAAATGCATGCCATGGACTGAAATGAGAGCTCCCTGCACGATGCCAGGCACTGGCTCTTTCAGGTATCCAAAGCTTCAGATTCTGCACAAAGGACACAGGAAGCTTGATGAAAACAATTCAAAGACTCTTCCAAGTTTTTGCCTACAGTCATCCTTGTGAGCTTCAAATTATCTGTCATTTCAAAGCTCAGTATCTGAACTGCTGCATCCCAGAGGAGACTCAACCCTTAATGATTATTGTGCCTTCTGTGTCCATATTGAATTAGAATCCTGTTGACACCAAAATACCCAAAGTCCTTAGATATTTTGAAGCTCTCACTGGTTTTCAAAAATAATCAGGGGCTTCTCCTTTCAACGCTGCCTATTACAGTTCCTAATTCCTAGCTCTTCCCCGCAGTGTGTGGGCTACAGCTTTTCCCTCTCTCTCTGAATAGCAGACTGGGACTCCAACTCCATCACAGGCTTACAGGGCTAGAGACTTTAAGGACAAGACTGGGTAATTAAAACAGAGAAAGTTCAGTATGTTCCTCCCTGAGGACAAGGCATATTGGTTTTAAGCTGCTGAGTTTCAGACAGCACTGGCAGCAAACTCAGCTAATGCTGGCATGTCCAAAGGGGTACAGTGCTGCTGCCAAGAGCCTTCCTCAAGCAGCTCCAGCCATGGACCAGCATTGAAGGGACTGTTTGCACAGTGAAAGCCCACATATATTCCCCCAGACCCATCTCACCATATTTCTAGCTCCTTTCTCTGTCCGCTGCAAAGTCTGCAGCAGGTCTGATGCACCCTGCAGGGAGAAGCCAGGCCCAGTGAAGGGATGTCCTGGGGTGGTAGGGACAGGAAGCCCTTAGGGCAGTCCTCTCCATGCCACAGGCCTCAGCAGGGCAGAAACATTGCCTCTCTAATGCAGAAGTGGACCTGCCAGGGCAGGGCATGGGAACTATCTGTGTGGGAAACAACAAAATTCAGCAGCAACTGTAGAGAGAGAAAGTTTAGAAAGTGCAGAATCAACCCTGAGAAGGTTCCAAACAAGTTCTTGTGATAGTAGGAGGAAAACAAAATCTTATATCTACAAAGAGATATTTATACACCAGGGAGCCCAGTAACTCCCTCCTTGCCTGCCAACCCTCCTCACCAGCAGGCAGCTGCTTCCCTCCCATGGGCAGGGATGTCTGGCCATTAGGCTTCCCGTGCCCACGCTGAGAAAACTGTCACCTCCCCTGCCTTCTCTCCCTCTTTTATTCTTCCCTCTCCTTGCTTTTCATGACACTTGCTATCTCCTGTTCAGGGTTTTTTTTTGTTCTCAACATTTCCTTCTCTTGTTCTTTTCATTTCGTTCACTTGTTTCTTAATTTCTCCATAGTCTGGAAAAGCTAAAGGCACACAATCAGTTCTGCCTCCAGTACGTACTTGAGGAGCCAAAAGTATGCAATGTAAATTAGCTTTAAAAGAAAATAGTATTTCATTAAGTAACATGGCTGTCTGCCACTCAGAAATGTCCTCTTGCAACATATCCTGGTGATCTCACAGACATGTATGTTATTCGCTCTCAAGAACTGCATGACATATTTGAATAATGCCTGTTAAACATTTTTAAAGAATAAGACACCTTAAACCATATTCTGTAACTTGAAACAGGACCAAAAAATAACTTCTGATTTGAAATTACTTACAATACAATTCCTTGCCAAAATGTGTGTATTTTCTTAATTTCTTTCTATCCACGTCTTCTGTTTCAATATAAATTATTCAGTTGGGCATATTCAGTTCTTAAAACAGTTTTTCTTCTAAAGCATGAGAAGCACAAAAGACAAGGCACATGTTTTTTCTGAGCCTGAGGCATACTTGAATGTTCAGTGGTAAGGGTGCAGAAAGGAGCAGATCACACCGGACCAAGCTGCCAGCGTAGGCGGTGACTGAGGGATGGCAACTGTTGTGCCTAAGTTCCATGTGGGTTACCATGAGCAGCTTCCTAGGAGCTGGAACAGGCTCCCCATGGAAGTGATCTTGGCATCAAGCTTATCGGAGTTCAGGAGCTGTTTGGACAATGGTCTCAGGCACATGGTGGGATTTTTGGGGTTGCCCTCTGCAGACCCAGGAGGTGGACTTGATGATCCTGGTGGGTCACTTCCAACTCGGGATTTTTTATGATTCTAGTTGAGCAAATATGAGATCGAGTAATAGAAAAGACACCTTCTGGACATTTTCTTCCCTCTTTCAAGGTCTCACTGCTGAGGGCTGTCAAAGGAGTTGCATGGAGCAAGAGAAGGGTTTCACACAGCAGCAGAGTGTAAAACCAGTGTGTCATCCCAGGGCGTCCCTGGTGAGTTGTCCCTTGGAGAAAACATATCCACCTCTGCCCTGAGCAGCAGCACCGCCTCACTGTCCCACTTTCCCCACTGGCCCCTGGCATCCTCCAGCTCCTGGTGCAACCACAGAGCTCCACACCTGCCCAAACCTCTGGCTGTGAGGTACCATACATATCCATGAAGGTTTTGTGTCTCCTGGAGCACAAGCTGAATCTGACATGACAGTCCTTCTTGTATGTGTCCTAAGCTGGCTCCAGCTGTGCCCCACAAGTGGACGGTCATCCCTTCAGGAGGCATCACCGAAGAAGTGGGGAATATGCCTGTCTGTGGGGATCTGTGCCTCTCATCACAGAGACTTCTCCTGCAAGCCTTCCCACATGATTCAGAGAAACAAGCATCTTTATTTGTGATGATCTGATGTCTCATTTTTGTATATTTAAAGGTCTGAGATATAAACTTCATCATAGAAATCAAAACAGAAAATATGTTGTTGACTCTGCTGCCCCACTTGAAATACTTGTGTGTAGTGGGAAATGCACCCTTGTTATCACCATTTTTGGAATTACCCTTAATTTTCAATGAACTAACTGCAAGCAAGTGATGAGTTGGCATCAACCCTCCCAAAGTTAGTAGAAAGATTTAGCTGGGTCCTGGATTTGTTTTGGATGAACCATAGCAATCCTCTTGGATATTTGTTAACTGTTTGCATCAACTGCTTACTCTTGGTGGTATGTGACGGCTGACTGCAGACACACGATGCTGCCACTGAACCCCAGCCTGTGCCCAAGCAGGGCTCTTTCCAAGGACATGTGTGTTCTTGTAGAAATAGAGGGATGACAGATGAGAAGACTCTTGTGGTTTGTTTTTCCACATAAACAAAAATGCTTTTTCATAAACACAACCAGGGATGCAGAGAGCTACATTAGGAAAACAATCTTAGGAAAACTGCTCTTGGCTGCAAAGTTTATTCTCCTTCCCCAAAAACATTAATGAGTCGATACTTAGCACTCAATTCCCTGCATGCCATTAGAGCTGTACCAAAGAGGGATGTGTTCAGAGATGCCCAGGACACTTCTCACAGGCATTCCAACCACCAGCTGTAGACTTCTGATTAGAGCACAGGTTAAAGCCCCTACATTTGAGATCCTGATTTCTCTCTGGAGTCCAACAGAGAGAGGTTTGCTCCTGCAGGGGCTACTTGCATTAGATGTCTGCAGTTTGATCACACCAACAGTCCCTCACCCACCCTCAAATTCACTTTGGACAATACTGAGGAGGAGTTGTGCTTCACCCACAGCCAGGCAAGTGCAGGCTGCGCAAGGAAGTTTTACAAAGCCAAAGGGCTGTAAAACATCCCAACAAGAGCACAGGGGACTCTGGGGCCTGGGGGAGAGAGAGAGAGAGAGAGAAATGTTAAATTAAATTTTAAATGGATGGTTCCTGGAGCTAGTTCCTGCAGTGCTGCAAAGCCTGAGTCCACACTCTCCAAGGCTACCTCTAATCACAGCTACTGGGAAATATCATGTTAGAGAGCTGGAGAAAATCCTCTTCAGACTGTTTATCTTGAACAAGCAGAAAGATGCTGTAGACTGGGGGCTGCCCTCAATAGCGGCAGTGATGGGGCTCAGGCTATGGGTGAGCATTAATGTGCAGATGACCCCTTCTGTGTTTTCAGTGAGCATCTCTCACCCTTCTGCCCAACACAGGCTGCCCTTACTGGTCAGGTCAATGATTCAATAGCCCATTTATTGAGAACATATGACAGACACTTACCACATACTCTAAATATTCTCAATAGTTGGCATTTCTGAGACCCAGGCTCCTTTTTAACACCCCAAAGCTCTTATTAAAGGTTAGACCTCTATATCGGAAGTGAAGTTTTATACTTTCCACTAACATTTTATATAGCATTTTTATTAGTGATTGTAGCACAGCACTCGTGGTCTCATAGGCCTCCTTTCAGTTTGCAGCTTTAAAAATAGATATTTTTTGTTGAGGGAAGAAAATGCTTATTAGGACATTCAGGCACTTTAAGGAAAAAAAAGCCCAGTGTTTGCATCTGGCTCCATTTACTGATTAGAGTTTCATTAACCATGGTAATAGTATTCCTGCTAGTAAATACTTGCTGGAGTATTTACTTTACAGTGCTGAAACATTGCTAGAAAACAATACTCTCCTCTGTTTTCTCATTCCAGTAAAGTTACCATAAGATTACAAAGGAGTCTGATTCCAATGAGGGCTACACTGGGGTTACACACAAATATACATCTACACACACCCCCTCCTAGATTATCTCTATACATTATCTCATTCACATGGTTAGCAGACATTATTTAACCAACTTCCTTCTTCTTTTTATACAAACAGGAGGTCTGCCTATATAATCGAAACATTTTCTCCCCACAGCAAGTATTCCTATTTTCTGACTGGGAGAGTCAATATCTGACCCAGAACTGGAATTAACCATTTCAGTTTTAAAGAGTAGTAAGGAGTAGGGATAGAAGGTTTTTCATGAGCAAAAAGAAGTGCTGGGGAATAGGAATGAGGACCCTGGCAGGACAAGACAGGGACAGACAGCAGGAAGTAGTTTCCCAGTCTCATTGTTTCCAGAAATTTTGCTTCTTTGTCCCATCCATCTCCTTATCTCCCCACACACCCATTGAGTCCCAGGCAAAGCCTGCTCTGCCATCATAGCTCTGTTTTACATCAGTACCTTGTTATCTCAAGGCTGGCTCCTTGTTGTCTTTAGTCCTTTTATTTTGCATCCCTGAGAAATTTGTCTACAGTTAAGAGCCATCTGTCATCTCCTACAAACTTTTCCCTTTTGTAATTCACCTATCACTCTCACATCTGCTAAAGATTGAGCAGAAATGAAACAAGGTCTGAATGTCTCAGAAGCTTGCCCTATAAGGCAAAAAAAATAATATAAAATCATGGTATAGTTTCACTGGAGCAAAAATTTAATCTGGGTATGCATCTCTCTGGCTTTCTCACATCTCTTTCCAGCCTAAGCTTGTGTTTATCTGCACTTTGAAAGGTGTCCCTACCTTGGAGACAGTATCCCCCATTCAGTGAAAAGTACAAAAAAATTATTTAGAGAGATCACTTTTTACCAGAAAGTTACCTCTGTTTGACCCAACTTTTCCACAGATGGAGCCCTACTCAAACACTTTTTGCATTGATAACTGTATTTGATATCCATCAAGGAGGTGTTCAAAATTTGCAATGCTATCAAGGGTATCTGCAGGGATTGTTAAGCATTTGGGGACTTAACAGTACTGAGGCTTTCACTGACTGGGAAAAAAAGTATCAATTTTAAAATACACCAAATTACAAAGAAAGTGCCTTGTTAGGGATTTTTCTTTAAAAGTCTTGCTGAGGTTTGTACTGGCAATAAACATGCACTGATGGACTGAATTAATTTCCCTGTGTGATCAAAACACATGATGTGTTTGATAATGGAATTACAGAACACTCTGCTCTCATAAGGACATTGCTGCAATCAAATATTCTCTTCTGAGTCTGGCACAGCTGACATATGAGCATGCACAGGAGGGAAGGAAAGGAGGAGGGTGAGATGCATTTGCCTTGGGATGGGAAGGGAAGCCAGTGAAAGAGGCGGCTGCAACCATGGCAATGGAAGCTTGTAGGGGGGAAGGGTGGCCCAGTCAGATGAACAAATTGTGGCAACAGGGAAGGAGGGAGGTTTGTGGGATTTGGCTGGCTGCACCAGCCTTGCTGCTGCCTTCACACCAGCAGCAATCTTTATTCTGAGGACATGACAACAGGCACACAGGGGAGAAGTCCATGTCTCATTTTCACTGAGATAAGATGCAGCATCTGGTACAATCAATAAAATTAAATGCAGCAACAGCAGCCTGTGTCTTTAGGTACTCAGTCAAGGTGTGCATGGTGACACTGGGCTGCAGCAGCTGGGCAGGAGCCAGGCTCCCAGCAGGCCCTTGTGGGACATCACCAGAAGAAGAGCTGCTGGCAGATGAGTGCTCCTGCACACCGATGTCCCTCTGGCCACGCCCAAGCCAGCAAGCATTCTGGTGAGCCAGGGCAAGATCCAGTGCTGCCTGACACAGAATAAAAAGAAATACATTACACCAGCTGAGGTCCTGTTTTTGTCTTTCTCCTTCCAATTTCCCAGATGCAGGCTGAGCTGCAGCAGACAGAGGGGTTATTTGGCATCTGTGCCAAAAGGACTCACTGGCAATCGGTGACCCCCGAGAAAGTCCCTCCCAAGAGGAGGCAGATCTGTGACATTTGGTCACTGCAGCTGCAAGGCCAAGGAACCGGCAAAGCTGTTAGGCCAGCAGCGGGAGGAGCACCCAGGCTTTGGCACCATTGCAGGCCTTTGCCCCATGGCAACATCTGTGCCCAACCCCTTCCCCAGGAGCATCCCTTGGCAGCGCAGCTTCGTGAGGCACAGTGGGACATTAATATTTTCCTATTGGGTTTTATTGGTAAAAACGAACAAGCCTAAAAGCTTTCCACAACTTCTCAATTTACTGTTTTCAGGAAGCCCTGACACATGGAAATTAATAAGCCAAAGCACCATCCTTTGGTATTACCCACTGTAGCTGCATTCAAACATTTTCCACCCTAAAAGCAGTCAGTGACTTTCCTCTCCCACAGATGGGGAGAAGGACACTTCCAAAAAAAGCCCAAGGAATGGTGGAAACAACAGTTTTTCAAGAACAGCAGGAACATCTGGGATTTCCAGTCCTTTTCAGTTTTACCCTGGTACATTGTCCTGGGGACTGTGACAGGGACAGATGGTAAGTTTTTTCTTTGAATTTTATAGCCTGTATTCATTTACCAAGCTGAGCCAACATTAAAATGTGTATTCATCTTCCCTTTATTGCACTGTGCATCACCACCTTGGGTCACGATGCTATTTTTGTCACTTTACTATTTTTGAAGGGAGGCAGACACACGCATTTTAAAAGCCTCCTTCTCATTTAATCTCAGCCACTGACATGCCTTTGAAGATTGGTTTTGAAGGGATCTAGTATCAGTGATCTTGACAAACATTTCAGTTTGCCCACTGCCATCCAGGGACTGTGCACACAAGTTTGCTTTTAGTAACTGCAGAAATACAAGCAGAACAGACTTACAGTAGGTATATAAACAAGAAGGTCACAAGGTTAATGTTTGACTCTAATCCTAATGACTTTTTTTGAGCCACGCACAAAACATGACACCAGAAAGAATCCACTAACAAAGTAAAGATAAACAATTACAAGAACACAACCCTCTCTTTTGTACACCAGCTTCAGAAGTTGCACAAAGGTATTTAAAGTACAAATAAAAATACCCTAGTTTTATAATAGATGTAACTTTATCCATTCCTTTCCATTATATGTGCAATAAATTGCTCCAAGGTGCCATTAAATATCAGAGGAACTTGGTGGTTTATAAATATTTTGAAAAAAATAGAAACTATTGCTTAAATAATCACAGTATGGAGAAAATACTCTCCCACAAAATCTATTAAAGAAGGTTAACGAACTAGCAAGAAAAAGTTTCAAACCTATTCCTCCAACTTCTAATTCAGAACAATCCTTTCAAGATGAGTTTCAGACAAAAATAATGAGGAAAGTTGCTGAATATGGTCTGAGCAAACACAAATGAAGTCAACTGTTTACAGAAATGTTTGCAAGCTGTAACAAATACATTCTGGATTGTTTAGTTATGTGCAAGGTGATTCAAAATACGGCAACTATATTACGGCTGTTAGAAAAGCTTTGTCAAAATAAAGCAATGTTGCTAAGGGCTCTTGAGACACAGATAGCAGACCCAGGCCAATAAACAAACCCCAAAAGAAGTGCACACAGTTTACAAAAAATACAAATGCCTCCAGCAAATCTATTCACATTTCTTTTCACAGAAAAATGTAAAACCTTATCAGAAGACTGCTTCTGTGCCCAGAATATTTGTTCTGGTTTGGGACAGTTTACTTTGGCAACTTACTCAGCTTTGCATCTGTAATTAAATGATGAAGATGAGACAACGTGACTCTGGAGAGATCATAGGAAACTGCATCTTATCTGTTTGCCTTTTATTTACAGAGCTCTTCATGATTTGGCCTCCCTAATGCATTTTTCATTAAAGGAGAGCAGGCTTGACACACAACCTTCTCCCTCAGCGCACGCAGGAACTGTGATCCAGAGGCAAAGTCAGGCAGTTTCCACCACCTCATCTTCTCCCCATTAGCAGTTTTTAAGTGATTTCCTCCACTTTGGACAATAGACACGTCTCCCAGTGCTGCCTTGCTCCATGATGGGAAAGAAATTCAAGCCCACTTCTGGTTCTGCAGCAGTAAGACCCCAGTGAGTCTCTTAGCTAGAATTCAGTTCAATATGAGCATATTTTATTTCCAGCATGGGAGTACCCTGGTGTTCAACACTGCCTCACTGAGAAAGACCCTGTAGACTCCTGACAGTGTTTTACTGCCATGAGAGATGTCTCTGCTAATCCCCAGCTGCAGGATTTGCCCAGAGCAACATATGAAATCCCATGGAGGGGGATTTGAAATCCCGTGGCAGCTGGAGATTTGGAGAGCTGGATGGCTCTCAAATGCTGATCAGAGGAGAGACCATGAACCTCATGCTGATGGTGGCACCGCCTTCTCCAGGGTACTCTTAGGCCCAGAGGGATGGTGGACACTTTACATGGTGACACGTCCCAGCAGGCAGAGACAGAGCCCTGTTGCCACAGGCCAGGCTACAGCAAGGCAACAGCAGAATCCTTCAGTTCCATCAACAGATGAAACAGGATTGAGCTCATCTAACATCTGAAAGGTGAGGGCTCAGTCTATTGGGGTCATCTTGGCCACCTCTGTGGACAGTGCAAGGGAGGACACCAAAACAGTTGAGTAACCATCCACTGGAGTCACCAGTCTCCCTCCCCTGGAATGCATGAATAACTAGCTCCAAATCAGTTGGGACTTAGTCACAGGGTGGATGTCTGTTTCTGGATGTGCAGCATTGAGCTCCTTCCACATGCTTCCTTCCATCCAAAATACCTCTCTAGAAGGACCAGTTTCTCTAGTGAATGATGAAAACTATCTGGGGTACCTAAATCAGCTGCAAACTCCAACACAGCACTTACTAAAATTAAATAAGGTGTATCCCACAAGTAATTATTTGCTACTCAGATGTTCTGGGGAAAACACCACGTAGTGCCAATGCACAGGTACCATGAGGAGGGGGTCATGGTTCTGCACCAGACGGAAAGAGCTGCTCTGCAACCATCTTGTCCAAAGGCTGGTGTGGAGGTGACTGTGAGAAGACAGGAGACCATGATGGCTCTCAAGCCACAACCATTTCTGAATGAACCGCTCAGCCCCATACAAGTGATAAATTTGGACTTCACCCAGTTTGTTGGCATCAATGGAGGTAGATGTGAAGGCCTGGGCTCTGAAGGGAGGAGTGGTTTGATTTCTTATCCACCTAAATCAGCTCGTGGTCATGTGCAACACTTTATAACAGCTGTACTGTAAATTACCTTCCAGCCAGGAGTCCTTGGCCAGAAGACTCTCTTTTTTCCCTCTGTCACTATTTCAGCATTCCCACTGCTGTTATCCTGACAAGAAGATTTGGAAATGTTCATATTTTCTGATCAGCAGCCTGGAAATTTCTCAACACAAAATGCAACCTTCACAAGAGGAAACATCCCAAGTTGCAGAGAGATATGAGGTACCCCTGCTGGGATGCAGAGGTGGGAAATCTGTTAGCAATAACAACTACCACAGCAGGCCCATAAAACATGCTTATCAGAGCCAGGATTCCCTAAAACACCAACCAGTTGCCCACTGATAGATGCGCATTTCAGAGAATCAATGATCTTTATAAAGACTCCCCTCTTTGTGGTGCCCCCTTGGTGAGGGCATGAGCATGAGGCAGAGGCTTAGCTTTACATGAGAAATTAAAGAGTTGCTGCACTTCTCTCCCTACCTACCCCTGCCCACCCCAGCCACCAGCACAGTGCAGGCAGCACGCTCCCACCAGCCTCCCCTGTTCAAGGGATGGTGGCTGTCACCAGTCTTGGTGGAGCTACAAGAGGCATCAATCTGATCAATACCAATGGGTCCTCTCCACCCAAACTGCACTTCAAGTGATTCCAAATGCCCAGTGAGCAAAACCCCTTCCTGCCCTGGGAGCTCTGCTGAGTGCCCTTGCCTTTGCTCTTACAGGCTCAGCAGGGCATTCTGTCAGGAAAATATTAACACAAACCCCAGAGAAAAAATGCCATAGAAAAGTAGCAAAAAAATCTTCCATACACAAATTTTTCCAAATTCCTAAGCATCAATGCTCTAAGACAGGCAGAGATATGTTTGAAAACTAACTCCTCATTAGGGATGGGAATTGAATAGCTCAAACATTCTTGTGACAAGGCAAAACAAAAAAAAAAAAAGAAGGCTTTGTCTCCTTGCCATCATCAGCTAGGATATGGCAAGAATTTGCTGCCATAGTGAAGAAAACTTGGCTGAAGCATTTTCAACCTGTAGAATAAATTAACTGGTTTTAAAACAAAATATAAACTTGTATCACAACTGACAGACAAGCTGTGTCAGAGTGGCTTCAGTTTGAAAACGAGCAAGTATCACCAGTATTCCCTCTGGATTCAAAGTGATACAGCTTCAGTCATATTCTTGGCTCTTTCTCTTCTCCTGTGAGTTCCCTCTGCCACACAACTGTGGAAATCTGATTTCAAACTCATGCACTCAGGTCTTTCCAAGTATGATAAATTTTGTATGAAATGAGAAACTCCTAGAGGTGCCAGGAGATGGTGTTTCAAGGCTCTTTAGCAAGAGGCAACCAAGTAAGACAGGATAGGTCTCTGCACACTGGGGGAAAAAAAAAGACCAAGACACAAGATTTTCTAATGTGTCTCTCAAATTATGAAGTGCAATGTAAACTTTATAGCCAGCCAATATATCTCATAACTGCCTAAAAGTTTCTGAGAATACAAAAACTATATGTAGGTAGGCTAGAAATGCAAATTTTAAACATTTGCTAAAACTCTTCAATCTTCTCGAGATGCTACTCTGCTTCTCTCTAAATAGTTATCTTTCCCTGGTTGCTTGCAGACCTCAGGAGCATCTTTCCACTAGCCTGGGAGCTGGATAAGGGACTCTACTGTATCAGCAAACACAGCACAGATTAAGAGACAGGACAGCACATAGGTCAACTCAATGAATGTGCTTTTTTTCAGACACATAAACCAGAAAGGTCCTTGCCACTACTTACATTGTTACACAGAAGTTCTAACTTGAATTTTAGTGGAGTAAGTGGCTGGAAAAGCCCAGGCAGTGGTGTAGCCAAAGTCTTAGCACCTTGTGTAGGCTGGAAAAGGACTAGTGGTGTCCTGAAAAGAGCACTCCTGGTCATACCAGGCTCAAAAACCTCTAAGATGAATTTCTCTAAACAAACCATCTGGTTAACCCCACACACCCACTTATTTTGCCCAATTTTAAACAGATTCAAATTGACAAACATTTTCCAGAGCTCTGACTTTTCCCAGTCTGCCCATCTCTGGCTTCTCCTCTAATTAACAAGTGCTTTCTCTGGAAAGATCTATTACACGTCTATTCTAAGCAAAAACTAAACATACAGAGGCTGTTCCCATCCAGAGTGCACCACAGGGAGGGGCCCATGAAATCTCTGATGATAAACAGCAACCTTCAATCTGCTCCCATTTCCCCAAGGTCATCAGCAAAACAGAGAGTTTGCTCCCTTGTAAACTCTTCACATGCTGCCAAGGCAGAACATACACCTCAGCATCCAGACCAGCAGCCCCAGAGAGCACAGTAACAAAAATGCAAAGGGAGGATTCATTTTTTCCCAGTGATGTCAAAAAGCCTTTGTATCCTGCTTCATGATATGGCCAGAAAACTCCTAAGAGGATGAAGGCTTTTCTTCACCTTAGAAGAGAGACTGCAGATCAGCTTGTCACAGGCTCTGGGCTCCTCATTTAAAACATGCAGCAAAGCCAGCTTTTGCTGTTTTCCTGAGTGTAATGTCTGTTCCCATTTCTCATTCCTACTCTGGTACTGTATTGCACAGGCCCTGACTCTGCCAACACCACTCTTCCTATGGTAAGACCAAATAGAGATTAAGAAGATAAATCATCTTTAAAAAATGTAAGAAAAAAGTTTTTTTTTTACTTTTAAAATCTGTATTTACCATCAAATGGATTCACAGTGTAGCCTCCAAAGGGGTGAGCCAGCACAGGTGGGGAGTTGCACAGGGCAGGACTGTGAGTATAAAGAGAGCAAGAGGTAGAAACAGTGTAGAGAGCGCTTCCACCCGTGATTGGTTACAGTGAAACCAAAGCATCTCTACAACCAGGGTATGGTAAGTGCAAGGATGTCAGCACTGCCAGGAGGG
This sequence comes from Aphelocoma coerulescens, assembly GCF_041296385.1. Classification (NCBI taxonomy): domain Eukaryota; kingdom Metazoa; phylum Chordata; class Aves; order Passeriformes; family Corvidae; genus Aphelocoma; species Aphelocoma coerulescens. The sequence continues at coordinate 15,758,452 of NC_091015.1, forward strand.
CCCTGTTGCACGTCTGGGCTTGATGAGCATGAGCTGTGCAGTGGAGTAACAAATCCAGCATGCATGGAAGTGGAAAAAAAAGCTCATGACCTGTGTGGTAGCTCTACACCCACTCGTTAGCCAGGCTTTCAAAGGTGACATTGGACTGCCCTCAACATCTGTGCTCCCACAGGACCATCTAGATGCAGCATGGCAGAGTGGAGGCATTAAATACTTTGAAGAGTGGGATGGGATCAATTCCAGGACAAGATGCTCAGAGCAGGAGGCTACACAGAGATTGGACACTACCACTCTTTTTCTGCAGTTCAAATATGCCGGTCAAAGTCAGAAAAGGGACCCAAAGCATAAAACTGTGTGAAGCTCAAGATCAGGGTCCACAAAGAAGGGCACACAGCAGTGAATGGGTCCAATGTTTGCCTGTGATCTGAGCACAGTGCTAGAAGAGCAACCAGGAGTTAGTTATCAGAGCAATGGATACTCCTGATACTGTCAACAAAAGGATTCAGCCTAAAACCCGATGGGACCGTTATTCATGTTAAGCTATTTCACAAACCATGGTGTTCCCAGAAAACCTGATACAGAGCAAAGCAGATAAGAAGGTGAAGAAGGTTTCCAGAGGTGATCCAAGAATGCATGGGGAAAATGTCTGGATGAAAAAAAAGCACATGGGAAAGGATACAGTTTGTAACAGTACTGGGGGGAGAAAATACAACGGTAAAGTGACTTTTTGAGCTGCAAGCTTCAACTTTGCAAGCTACATACAAGCTAAGAGGATATGTGCTGGCTGCAGATACACTCCCTGGAGCATTATCAGCTGCTTGCCAAAGTACTTCCTAAATGTCACACTCTGACAAAGTCCTGTTAGCCCACAGACAAAATGCATCAGGATTCCCATGCAACTGCTCTGCATGAGATGCTGTAGAAAATGTCTGTAGCCAAGGGAGGCCAAGGCAGCATATTCCTAAGCTCTGTCAGGAAGGCCAGGCAAAGTCTCAGTGTGAGGTGGGTTTTGTTTGATGGCATGGTGACCACATCACCAAGGGAGAGCAACACTTTGCAGAGGGTACAAGGAAGCCAGATAATGATTAAGATACCTCAGAAAAGAGCTGTCACTGAAAAACTCTTACCCTGATGCAGTGGACTCAGGGAAGACACTAAACTTTACTGCAGATGCAAAAAATGTACAAGCCAAGTCAGGCCCATGTGAATGACTCAAGGAAGTTGTTTATCTGCACCAATGTAGACACAGAAAGAAAATTAAATGTTCCTTGCTGTCCTGAGCTGTCTGTGCTAACAGAAGCTACATCTAAACAGAGTATTATGGATATCCTGCCTTTCTTCACTTAGTACATTCCAGAGAAGAAAACACCAGTTGGTGAAGTGAATCCAGACCATTTCTGATAAGTTCATTTCATTCCAAAGGAAGAAATAGCTATGTCACTTTTAATTCCCAACCAAAAAAACCCAAATACATAAATAAAGCTTTTTCTGGTACCTTCCAAGCACAAGTCTCAACATTTCTTACAAGAACTGCTCCATCTGATAGTCACTTTGTGATATATTTCATGTGTGGGAGACAAAGCTCCAGAAGGGCAAAGGAATTCCATAATGCCTGTGACATTATTGGTAAAGGAGACAAGATATGATTTCTGTGTCCTGCTTAAGGAAGTAATTTGTCTTCCTTAATTGAGATGTCCAGTTTCCTTTTCCAATCTATATATCAATAGATGCTTATTCTCTCTAGAGATTCCAGATTTTGCTTATTGTGGCAAGTTAAAGGAATAGTTTGTGGTTTTATAGCTGTTTTTATAGAATGCTTAAGCATACCACATAAATTACTTCATAAACATCAAAATACCACAATGTAAACTTCATTAAGCTTTAGTAGAAGTTGTCAGCTAAATACATGATTAAGAAAATGGCAATCAACTTATTTCTTGGCTCTCATGCCTTAGAATTTGATTGTTATAAATACATACAATTGCATGCACAGCCAAATATTGTACTTCAATATTTGTCCATAAAATGGATTTGAAATGCATGTAGGATGGTACAGCTTTTGTCAGAGGAAGTTATTATCTGTGATAAAAGCAATTGTTGACATTAGAAATACAAACTAGAGTATTCTGACGGGAAATTTAATAAAAACAAAATAAATGTAGGAAGGAAAAGGGAGGTTAGCAGTATGGTAAAGCAAAGCCAGATGTAGCAGTAAATATCTGCCCAGAGGCAAAGCTGGACTGCTACCTATCAGAGTGGCAGCACAGCTGGTTTGTTTTTTTACACTGGACATGGTGGGTAGGCAGACAACAGGCAAGTATGCACTCAAGCTGAGAAAAAGCCAGCCTTACATTTCATTCTGACATGTATTATCTTAAAAACCAGAAGGGCTGTTTTGTCAGGGAGCATTTGGGGTTTGGTTTTGTGTTTAAAACAAGTGCTACTACCTACATTTCATCTTAGCAATTGTCTCAGTTGCACCAGTGAGTAAGAAAGCAAGTGAGCCAGAAGCACTGAGTCAGTGTGAGCTTCTCTCCAAGGCCCAGTGGGTCACAGGAGATGCACCAAAGCTGTACAACCTCTGCCCCTAGACCACCTGTGCTTGTGCAGGGCTGGAGTCCTTCCCACATGAAGTGTTCTTTTCTCCCTCCTCTCCCAGAATGCAGCACATGCACAACAACAACGAAACAAAACTAAACAAAACAGAACAAAAAACCAAAAACAAACAAACAAAAAACCCAAAACAAAACAAAAAGCTTTGAAAACTGCAGAACAAGGCACTCTGTGCATCTGTGCATCCGGCTCAAGCACACTTCCTCAGGATGAGCAGGTTTAAGGGCAAAGAGCGCTAAGAGCATTTCCTTGGTGAAACTCACACTGAGAGCAAGTGACTCCACTTGGAAAAAACAGAAATTTTGAATACATTAACTGTACTGTATAATTATTTTTTCAATTGAAAATGTCATGAAGAGGATGTTACAGCAGCATACAGACTCAGAACAAGCTGGATCACATTACTGTCTTCTGGCTTTTTTGGTTTTTTATTTGGTCTTGTATGCTGAAGTTATATCACTCCATAGTAACAACCTGCTGAGTGAGAAGGGGATTTACAGCACTTTTCTCTAGTTCTTAAAGTATTTTGATCCCTTAGCTGCCATTTCAGAGTTAAAGAAGAAGTAACTACACATTTTGGACTGACCTAGTTGTTCTCCCCCTTTCTCAAAGGAATTTTTTTCAGTGACAAATGTGACAGAAAGTACATTTTGTTGTGGGAGGGACAGTGTTTATTATCCAAGAGGTACATCTGAACTGAATTATCATGCTCTGAAGTTCGGACTGATTTTTTAATTAACAAACTGTTTTACCATGTTTCTTTATCTATTGGAGAAATAAGTTGTCTGTCAGTGTTTCTCTACCAGGAGTTTATAGTGATCATCAGCCTCAGTGCAAACAGGGCTGGGTAGAGGGGCACCAGAGCCTACAAGAGGGAGCTGGTGTCCACACTTCTGAAGTCAAAGTGTGGAGAAATTCTTGTTCAAAACTGCTACCCACAAAGAATAAACATGTTAACTTCCGTAGAGGATTCTATTCCCGTGCACACAACTGTATGCTGCCCCTGGAGCTCTCTCTGCAACAGGAGTTGCCAGGTTCAAGATTTAAACCATATTTTTGGCAGATCCGTATGGAATTCCCTAGCCTAGTCACAAAGGCATAAATTGGGGGTGCACTAGGAAGTCACAGCCAGGCATAGCCCTGACATGGGTCATGGGGCCCTGCTGCAGCATAGGTGTGCCTCTGCCACACAGAGACCTGGCTGGTCATGGCTAACAGGGACTGAACACCCAGGGAAGACCTGGCAGGGACAGGGGTGAAGGGTGGGAGTGGAGGGCACCAAAGAGACCCAAGGAGGCCACAGGCATAGGGGTCCACACACATTCACAATAATAAATTGGGAGACACTGCTCTTCTCAGCATGATTTTCATCCTTTAATTGGTGTCAGGAGCAAGGCACCATCTGCCAGAGGTGGGTGGGGAGGTGGGATGTAAAGGCACTGACCTGGGGCAAATGTAGCTTCCCTGGTGCTAACCAAATGCTCAGTGACAGGGAAAGGAGAGAAAGAGCAGCAGTGAAATGGAGATGTGTGTGACCATGGCATTGGCACCCATGTACTGGCACCCAGGGGATGGACAAGGAGGCATTTGGTGGCACCATCCACTGCTTGACTGCAGCAAACTGCGTCCAGTGTGAGCCCTGAAATCCCATTCCAGGAGCATTTTGAGTCAGAACCAAAAGGCTTTTCCAGCTCTCTATGAGTTCAGTTTCTCACGGTGATGATATCCTTCCTGGCTCTCTGAGCTTTCATGTGGCAGCAGGACTGGGCTTCTGAGCCACAGCCAAAACATCTTAGTGCACAGAAAAGAAGAGGTAGCTGGAAAGTAAAGGTAGAAGTAAATTTATGGTGATTTCCCTCATAAGGAATCAGGACAATCTATTTGCTTCATAAATCTTTGTTGCTTAAAGTATTGAGCAACTCACCTTATACCAAAGCGAAAAAATAACAGAAAAAACGATGAAACAAGACCCTCCAGACTGATGCAACTAGCTCTTCTGGAGAGGACTGCCCCAGCAGAGGCACATAGTGCTCTCACCTTTTCCATCCTGATTTCTGTGCTTAGGCAGTTGCGTGTATTACATTCCCAGATCTGATCCCAGGCCTGAGATCTAGAGAGTCCGGAGATACTAGAAACTCATCTACAGGAAACATGCTGTTGGGGCTGTTTGCCATCATATCACTGGGAGCTGAAATTAAGCTCCTCAACAACAGAGCAACCCACCAGATGGACCCAGCACTCACCCTTGTCTTTGAGGAGCAGAGGGTGGACAGAATGAAGTGACAGGGGTTGGCTGACAGGGTCGCTCACTGAAGAAGCTGAGAAGTTATCTCATGACTTGTGAGTGCTGCCCTTTACACAATTCATTAAGACCTTAAATTATATGCTGTGGAGAATCAAGATCATAAATAAAAAGGAGGGCTCCTCACATAATGGCATTCCAGTAAGCTTACAAATATGTCTCACTTGGGGACATATTGCATTACTATTTCAGACTTGCCAAATTATCTTCTGTTCTGTTTATTACCAGCAGCCTTATATCAGACTCTTATTTTAAGTTCTTAATTTGTGCAATTTTTTTCTACCTCAGAAAAACATTATTTTCTTTAGCTGCTTCATCTCAATTCTCTTACCACACAAGAATCAGAATTAGCCAAGGACATCCGGAAGAACCCTGACATACCCTGATATTTCCCTATCTGCCCAGCTGAGGAATCACTAATACTGCAGACTCACAATCAGCCCCATAGCAAGAGATTCACCTTTGCTGGCACTGTCCAGCCTCAGGCTCATGCTTCAGAGGTCAACTTTTGGCCCCAGGAAAGCACTGGCCAAACAAATGAGAGGTTTACATCAAGGAATTACAAGAATTAAGGCAGCACACCAGGTATAGTGAAACAGATGCATTCTGATGGCACATGTAGAAATGTTTGAGCAATCCAGCACAAATAGGCCAATCCAGTTCAGTCAAAGTGCTCTGAGGTCCTGCTCAGGATTTCAGACATGCATTATGAGGAGCAGCTGCTGCTCCAAGACACATGTTTCCGTCTGGGCAGGATCAAGTCCTGAGAGTTTTGGTGCATGTTTCAAAGAAATCAGCCTCAGCCTGAGGTATCCAAGTTGGCAGTTGTAAATATTTATTCATTAAAGAAAGTTCTTGTTTGCTCCTGGTGCAGCTTCATAGCCTTCTAAAGACTCACAAACAAGGGAAATGTATGGGCAAAGAAGAGGGGGAGGAATTTCTTCCCTTTCCTTATAAGTTGAAAAAAATTACAAAACCAGCTTGCCTTGTGGAAAATAAACTTGTCCAGTTTTGTATACATGTGTTTACTGTACAAACTTTAGTGACTCAGATGTGAAATGTGCCTCAGGTTTGTTATGAGTTTTGTTTAGTTTTCCAACTATTCCTGAGAAAACACGGGCCACAGTTCAGGCTGATGTCTATACCATCCAGTAGATTGCAGGGGATGCACAATAAAACCCCAATTCTGTGAGTGTTTGTGCATGCATGAATAGACCTGCACTCACTGGGCTTTTTCATGCATGTAATCATCCGCAGGATCAGGGCCTCAGGCACAGCACAGAATTTGTGTTCCTACATTTACTTGGGGCTGGAATTTGTTGCATTATTTTGACATAAACTGTTCATCTCATTTCAGAACTCACTGCTGCATTCACAGCAGTATTCCCGACTGGGCAGGACTGATTTTAAGCAAGCTCAAAGAGACTACTGATCTTTTCCTTTCCTGTCTGCATTGATCTCCATCACAGCCCATGTGCCTCCTTTTTAATCATCTTGTTTCTCCCGCAGCTCTGTGATTAGGTCACATTTCAATTTGTCCCCGCAGAGTTGCTCCAATGTTAGTGGCTGGCAACATTACAAACAGTTTCTTGGCATTCCTGATTGAACCAAGTCAAAGCCTCCCAGGTAACTACAGATACTTGGAAACTTTTACATGGATTTCAGCTATTTCTGCTTCCTTGTGATGCATAAAGAAGAGCTACAATGTGGCTGATAAAGGCCATTTGATTTGTTTGGAACTACTGGGAACTACTTGTCTCTCATTTTGCTTGCCCAGAAAAATTTATTGTGACTTCAGATGCCTTAATTGAAGGCCTGAGGGTGCTGATCTTCAGCAGCAGTCCCGTCTATTCCCCACATCCATCAATCATTGAGGTTAAATAGCGTGCATCACTAAAAAAAATCTCTGTATTTGGTAGTCCACAGTCCCTTGGATCATATAGTGTCTTTCATTCATTCTAGCAGGGGATATGGAGAAAGGAGCCCTCTGAATCTGCCAGCTGTTGGTCTGGGAAGTTGGGATGGACCCCAGAAACCACAGGTGAGCAGCACCAGGCAGTTTGGGGTTTAAGCCTTGACTTGGATTGCAATTGCATTTTTGGGCTTCTGATGTTTTTTCTTCTGTTTGTGATGAGAATCCCCCTTGGTGTAATAAAGTCTCACCTCAAGGTAGATCATGGTCATCTGAGTGAGGCTGCCAAAGACGGGGTGTTTATCTGGAGATGGCAAAGCCAAATGGAGCAGGGGAGACCTGCCCAAGGAACAGTGATTCGGACCTCCAGATGTCAGAGGGAATCATAGACCCATTTAGGCTGGAAAAGATCTTGAAATACATTTAGTCCAGCCATTAACCCAGAACTTCCCAGTCTCCCCCTAAACCATTTCCTGAAGTGCCAACATCTACATGACTTTTAAATACCTCCAGGGATGGTGACTCGACCATTTCCATGGATAGCCTGTTTCAGTGTTTGACAACCCTTCCAGTGAAGAATTTTTCTCCTAATACCTAATCTAAACCTCCCCTGGTGCAACTTGAGGTCATTTATTCTGGTCCTACTACTTGTTACCTGAGAGAAGAAACAGACCCCACCTCACTACAACGTCCTTTCAGGTGGTTGTAGAGAGCAATAAGCTCTTCCCTGAGCCTCCTTTTCTCCAGACAAAACACCTCCAGTTTCCTCAGCCGCTCCTCAACAGAACTGTGATCCAGACCATTCACCAGATTCATTGCCCTTCTTTGGACACAGGAAGAAACACATGGGAGTTTCTTTCCATCCTAATAGGGCCAGTAGGGAAATTACTAATGCCAAAGCCTGGGATGTGGAGAGGGGATCTCTCCAAAACATGTAAGGTTATGTTAGGACCCCCATTCCCTGCCAGGCACAGGAAATGCAGAGATACCCAACATCTCCAGGCAAACACCCAAGCAACCCTTCTCCTGCACACAAACGTTTCAGTTCCTTGTCTGTTTGTGAACAGAAATACATGAAAACTACAATCCAGTTTCACAGGCTCTTGGTAGCATGCTGTTTATTGTTCCCAGAGGAACAATAAGGATTCTTAAAAGCAGATGGGCTCACACACTCTGGTGATTTGCTGTAGAAGCAAAACAATGGGCCAGATTTTTTTAAAAATAGAAAATACATCCATTGCACAAGTAAATCCCACTCTCTTCTATGCACAAAGTGGGACAAGATGGACAATGTTTTGCAGCACTTTTGCAGATGCAGCTGAGTAAAGGTTTTCCTGACACAGTGATCAAGGAAAAATCAAACAAGAACAAGGGCTTAAAATTTAATGTAGGCACAGTATTACAGAATGCTTGAAGTTGGACGGGACCTCTGGGGGTCAGCTGATACAAAACCCTTGCTCAAACAGGGCCACCTACAGCCAGCTGCCCAGGACTGTGTCTCCAAGGATGAAGACTCCACCACCTCCCTGGGCAACCTGTACCGGTACTAGGTTATCCTCACAGTGAAGAAAGGTTTCCTGATGTTCAGAGGGAACCTCTGGGGTTTCAGTCAGTGCCCATTCCCTCTGAAGTGAGATCACTGAGCACCGCTGAAAAGAGTCTGGCTCCATCTTCTTTATATCCTCCCTTCAGGTATTTAAACATGTTCATAAGATTACACACACACACACACACACACCCCTTCAGTTATCTCCAGATTGAACAGTCCCAGGTTCCACATCCTTTTCTCAGAGACTAAATGCTCTAGTCCCTTAGTCATCTTTGTGGCCTTTCATTGGACTCTCTCCAGTGTGTCCATGTCTTTCTTGTACTGAGGAACACAGAACTGGACACAGCACTCCAGATGTGGACTCATCAGTGCAGAGTAGAGTGGAAGGATCACCCCCTCGACCTGCTGGCAATTCTTTGTCTCCTGCAGCTCAGGACACCATTGGCCTGTTCTGCTGCAAAGGCACATTGCTCACTCAAATTCAACTTGGTATCTGCCAGGACCACCAGGTCCTTTCCTGCCAAGCTGCTTTCCAGTGAGGTGACCCTCGGCATACCCTGGAACCTGGTATTGTTTCTCCCCAAGTGAGGGATTTAGTGCTTAATACCTGGGATTGTTTCTCCCCAAGTGAGGGATTTAGTGCTTATCAATGTGGAATTTCATGAGGTTTCTTTCAGCACATTTCTCCAGTCTATTGTGGTCCCTCTGGATGGCAGCACTACCCTCTGCAATAGCAACCACTCCTCCCAGGTCTGTGTCATCAGCAAATTTGCTGAGGGTGCACTCTGCCCCATCATCCAGATCATTAGAGAAAATGTGAAACAGGACCACATTCAGTGTTGTCTCCTGGGGTATAGTGCCAGTTATTGGCCTCTAACTAGACTTCATGCCACTGATCACCCTCTGGACCCAGCCAGTTTTCAGTCCAGTTTGTTCACTCATTCAGCCAATATATCAACAGGGCAAAGGCCCTGAAGCCCAGGTAGACAGCATACATTGCTCTCCTCTCATTCACCAGGCCAGTCATTTCATTGTAGAAGTTACTAAAGTTGGTCAAACACGACTTCCCCTTGAAGCCATGCTGACTGCTTCTGATGATTTTCTTCTCCCAAATGTGCCTGGAAATGGTTTCCAGGATTAGCAGCTCCACTACCTTCCCAGGGATTGAGGAGAAGCTGACTGACCTGCTGTACTCTTGGTTCTTCTTGCCATATTCTTGAAGATAGGCATGACATTTGCTTTTCTCCAGTCTTTGAATACTTCTCCTGTTGCCATGATCAAAGATTATCAAGAATAGACTTGCAATGATATTTGCCAGCTTCCTCAGCTTTCGTGGGTGCCATCTGAGGCAAGAAGCCACTCAGTACTTCAGCCTTTTCCATATCCTGTGTAACCAGGTCCCCCACCTCATTCAGCAGTGGGCACACCTTTTCTGTAGGCTACCTTTTGTCACTTACATACCTAAAGAAGCCCTTCTTGTTTTTTTAGCATTCCTGGCCAGATTCAGTTCCATTTGGACTTTGGCTTTCCTAACTTCACTCCTCAGTGTTCAGTGTCACTGCGTCCTCCTGGGTTACCCATTCCAGCTTCCTTTGTAATGCAGCAAAAGGACAGTGCAATAAAGGATAATCCCTTTACTCCATGGAATAGTCACTGTTAAAAATTAGCCTGAATAAACTCAAGTCTTTACCAAGACTGAGAAAATATAAAATCTGTGAAGAATTTTTATAAACACAGCACCTATGTTACTTCTTCATACATCTAGAGAAGGCTGAAAGAGAACATGAGGTGGCCCAACCCAACGTCCTGTAGGTCAGCATTACACCTGAACTGAAACCAGTGTATATGCATATACACACATCAAACACATGTATATACACATCAAACTCCATAACTGAAACCAAACTATATAATGTAAATATCAGGTATTATATACCATGTATAATAAGGCTTCTCTTTAAAAGCTAGTGGGCCCTTTGCTTTGATGAGTTAACATATTTCAGAGGGTGTGTATCTGATTCATGATTAAAGCTTATGTATTTCTAGCACCAGAAGAAATTAAACTAATTTGCTGATCCTGTAGGTAGTCTGGTGTTAAAAAGAACTGTTGTTTCTTTTTATATGGTAAACTCAGTAACCATAGGTAGAGGGGAATTAACCCACATCAAAAAAAAGAACCAGTTTTCTTAAATGACATTTTGTAATGTGAAAGAAATACTTTAAAGAAACTAATGAAGTCTAAATATTGCATCATAATTTGTCCTATTAATGTTGGTACCATTACTTTAAAATACATGTTACTATAGATATTATATTTTTTAGACATCTAAAATAGGGTAAAAGGAGAGTGCCATAAAAAACAGACAGGTTTATGTCAGGGTGTATTTTCAGCTGCAAAATTTCCTTGTGTAAACCCTGAGTTTAAAATTATTTATCATACATGTAGTGCAAGTTCTGTTTGAAGCTGCCCAACATGTTCAAGAAAACAAATATACTCACTTTGATTTTCATGAAATTCAGAACATAGAAGATCAAATATGCTCAATAACTGATGCTAAATGTCAATGACATACCGGCAGAAAGGAATTTTTTTCCACATTAATGTGGTATGAGCGGAATGTATTGGGAATAATGTCATTGCCCACAGCAAGCCCTTTTCTGAAGAGCATGTCTCTCCTAACAAATGCTTACAGTGGGCAGTGTAAGGGGCCCCTCTTACCATTTCCATGTTTTGCTGTGCAATCTGTACAGTTACCATCTTTGGGGCATTTGCAAGTCTGAATTTAAGACTCTAAATCCTAAATCTTCCCCAAAAGCAAACCCTAAAGGACTCTGTTTAGAGGGTGCACAGCTCTCAGCAAGACTGGGAGAGGAATCCTAAGTCTCTCCAAAATATGTAAATGTGCCATTTCATTCTACCCATGAACCTGTAACCTAGGTTCTGCCTTCCTCCCTCCAGCCCATGCAGCCTACATCCAAGAGACCTTACCCCACACCCTGCCCCAAATCCCACCCCTGTGCCACTATTACCTTCACCACCTTCATGCCCCCCAAGTCCTCCCTGGTGCACTTCACCCTCCTCCTGCACATTGTCTCCTTTCCACATCAAGTGGAACCTCAGCACAAGTCAGGCACCATGACTTGTACAACCCATGTTGGATGGATGTAGCATTTTTAACTTTTTAGAAGTGTAGACTGTATTTGACTCCAGTTTGTCCTTCAGACTGATCCTGGTATCCAAGCTCAGCTACCTACAGCTTCTCAAATGTGTGAGAAAGGCCATTTTCCAAAGGGCTGCACCAACATGCTGCCTGCCCTTGCTCTGTGCTGGTGCAGAACACCTTCACTGTGTGTGTGAAGAGTCAAGAGGAGGTTGAAGAAAGGTTCCTGTTGAGTTTCACAAGTTAGTATCCTCTCAGTACCTTGTCTAAGCTAGAAAGAAGTCTGTCATAGATAATAAATGTGCTGGTGTAATGGGCACATGCTTGCATTAGTGGTAACTAACTTATGCCATGTTTTTCAAATGCAGTTGGTGGTTTTGCATGTTGCAGTTCCTATTTGCCTTTGCTTTGGAAGCCTGCTTTGAAAAAGAGAGGTGAAGCCTCTCTGAAAAATTAGACTGACACCAAAATAAGTGGTTCCAAGCAGGTTTTTTAAGATTTTTGCCTGGCTTTTATAATCTTCAAAGGCATCCCAAGCACCTGTGAAAAAAAGTTGGAGCTGCCTCTTCATAGTTAAGATGCATCACTCAGCCCTGCCAATGCTCACGTTTGGAGCAGCAGAAGCAGGTCAGCGAAGAGCGTGCATTGAGCATGGGTACACCAGTGAGGTTTCTAAAACCATGAGCAGGAGAAACCTGCAGTCCCTGCATATGCATTAATAAAACCAAAAGCACAACACCACTCACCTCCCGTGGGAATTTCACCTACTTGCACAGACTTTTAGGTCATCTCACTTACAAAGGTATGCCTCTGACCATGGGGAACAAAATAAGCAGCCAGTTTTCAAAGAGAACAATTGCAAGCAAAACTTGTTAGCCAGGGTGATGATTTCTCATCCACTTAGAGTATTTTTGACAAGAGGAAAAGGCCCATCTTCCCCTGAGTGCTGCCTCCTTAGAAATCTGGCCTGGCAGTTACAACCTGCCTCTCAAATACTCGGTGTTTTGAATCCAAGCAAAAGCTTTGGCAGCTGTAAACTTAGCACGGTCTCATTTTAAATGATGAGAGGAAACAGGCTGACAGTGAGCTGATTAGAAAGCTCTTAGAGCTCTCTCGGCTGAGTGGGGAAAACAGGACAACTTTCTTCATGTGTTGCCAGAGAGGGACAGAGGGGCTGCCAGAGCCTGGCTTGCTGTCCTCACAAGATCGTGAGGATGTGGGAAAAGTCTGTTTCAGGGAGGCTGAGCTGCCCTCGCCAGCCTGCCCCTTCCTGACAGCCTCTGCTCTGAAGATAACGAGGGAGGAAATAGCAGAATACTATGGTAGAGACTAGATGAATTTGCAGAGACAACTGCAAGCTGTTTCCTGGCCCGAGCCTTATCTGGAGTCCCAGAAAATAACCCTTTCTCTGTGGCCAGTAAATAACCCTTTATGACTGGGGTGAAGTATCTGGTTAAATTTCTGCTGCTGAGGATAGCAGGATGTGCTTTGCACAAAGAGCAGGACCAACTGTATTTGCAGACATGCTTTGGAGCAGAAAGGAAAGGCTCTGCAGAATGCCCTCCCCAGGGGCATGTGGCTTAAGTCAATGTTGTTTAAGCACATTGTAAAAAATGGAGACACAGAGACAGGATGGGAAGAAAAGGTTAAAAGAATGCACTCGGAAAGCAATGTAGAGGTTACTGAATGGGCAAAGCAGCAAGCATTAAAAATAATTCAGCCAAAAAATAAAAATAAATACAGAAGGAAATTACTTCATCACAGCCCACACTGCGTTATCAGTACGAAAGCTCTGAGAGCTGCTTTTCTTTTCAAAATGGCAGCTGACAGCTGATCTAAACATAAGGTCATGAGGACAGGGAGAGGACAGGAGGGAGGCTCAGGAAGGGGATGGACAGAAGATGCACCAGACCAGCAAGGATTTAATGCCACAGGCAAGCACAGGCAGCACAAACCACAAGGACAGGAAGCCCTTTTTAGCACTCTGCCATGAGCTCCTAACATCTATCTGAGCTGAAGAAGATGTATGCTAGCTCAGATGTCATCTCTGACCTGTTGTCCAGTAGTGGCTCTGCTTATTGCATGTCAAACTTCAGGGCCCAGCCCCCACATTTCACCAGAAAGCCACCACTTGCTGTTCTGCCCCAACAGCCCCACCACAAGGCAAGGGCAGCAGTTCCCCATGACAGTTCCCTAAGGCTGTGTTTGCACAAGCAGATCAGCAGACACTTGATTCCCACTGAAAATTTCACACAATTTGGGTTGTTTTTTCATTTTCTTCACAATTTTTATCTAGCTGTAAGAATACAGTGGAACTTGTGTGGGTGTCCACCATATTACATCCATACCTGGCTTAAAGGACCACCCCTAGGGTATCTGCAAATTTACTAGCTACAGCTCCACCCTACCTCTGCAAGAAAATGACCTCTGTGAAGCAATCAAATTTTTGCTGGTCCCCTGAGTAGACAAGAAGGTAATTTACACTGCAGTTCATTCCTGTTACCTTCAGAAAGAAAAAAAAACAAAGAAAAAAAAGAGAAGGAAAAAACCACTGCTCAGTGAGGCAAAATGCAGTTCAGCCATATGGTAGTATCTATAAAACCAACCATCTTAGATGTAAATTTGGTTTGGGGTTGAGAATTTTTTCCTTTATAGTAAAATAAGTGGGAATAATAGTCATAAATTCTTTCATTGAATTTCCTGGGGTCTGAAAGACATCTGGGAGGATTATGAGAGGAGTACCATGTGCTTTAGCTGCGCTTGAAGGAGCCTCGATTTATGGCTGCATCTGTAACTGCTGCAGTTTGCCTGAAGCAGACACTGAAACCATCCCTGGAGTTGACCGACACTGATGTCACAGTGCAGCAGCCAAACTCTGTGCTGGGACAGGCCATGGTCTGCTTTACCTTTCCCTCACTTTGAACGAGCCCACTCTATCATTCCCTGACTCTGGGAGCAGCCCCAGTGGGATGCCAGCCCCCATCCCCACTGCCACCTCCATGGGACATGACCTGTGGCTCCATCACACTTGGGAGTAAAGGTGCTTCTACCAGACCAGTGGGCTGCCCTTTCCAAGACAAGAAGCACCACCAGTCCCTGCTGGAAACTGTGACAGAGAGGGAGAGTAAAGAGGACACAGCAACACAGCTGTGCCTTACAGCAGTGATATACTTTCTTATCCCTTCTCCTAATTTGGCTCTTTCCATGTTGCAGCCTTATGATGCTATCAGAGAAACCTTATCATAGTTTTGTTGAAAAAACAGTCCTATATCAAGCAGGGATCCTTGAAAAATTGAAGAAGGGGAGAAGGATTCATTGGCACAGACAGACACATTTTTGCAGAGGCAGATGACCTGTTCTCCACAAAGTGTCCAGAGCTTTCACAGTATTCTGAATCAGCCTACATGCCTCCAGCTGACTTCCCATAAAAACACTGAAGGGTCTTTGATCTCGGGATACATGTCCTTATGAGAAGAAGAGGAGTAAAATCACAGGGATTGGGCAAACACTTGACAGTATTTACTGCAACTCCTCAGACCCCAGCCAGCCTCTCTGGTCTGTGCCAGAGATTACAAATTTGGTTTGATCAGTCATGAGTTGAAAAGGCAGAGCAGAGCTGCTCAGGTCAAACCAGATGCTTAACTCTGCTTGCCTTAGTGACGGGTGGGGAAGTTCAGTAAAAATTAGGATGATAAGAAAGAGCAACAGCAAAAAAAAAGACTAATGGGAAATGACATACTGAAAGCATCAACCTCCCTGCAACACATCATCTGAGCCTGGATATCAGTAATGGTTCAGTCAGTTTCCTAACTCAGCCTCCTCAAATTCTCCAGAAGTGGCAAAAAATTTAGAAGCTAAGTGTTTCCTTGGAACACACTATATCCCCAGCTTTGTAGCCAACACATACAGCACAGCTTTTGCATGTTACTATCTATTATTTTTTCTGATGCTAGAACAGAGCTCTGACCCTGGAGGGGATAAAACTAGTCCAAAGGATAGCAGCTTAAATGGCATTAAAAATAAAATATGTTCAGATAGATTTTCTTTACTTATGTCTCTGACAGAAATTCCTCTGTGAGAAAAGAATTTCAGTCTGTAACAGAGCAGTCAGACCTTTACTGGTTCCTGTCTTCTCACTGACTCAATGCTTATGGAGTATGCATATAATGGTTTTTCCCCTGAGAAATCAAAATTTATCCTAAAATGCCATGGAATTAAAGGGATGGACTCCTCTCCTGCTTACCTCTGCCAGAACACCCCTGATGTTAACAGCTTTCTACAGCAAAAGTTAAACAAACTGTCCACTATCATCCTGACTGTATGAAAGAGAAAGAGCTCTTATGTGCATTGGGTCTTGTTGCTATCTAAAGTGCTGCAGTTATTCTGGAAAAAGAAATCAGCCATTGAGAATCTAAGCTAAGGCCTGAATAAATAATTTGAGGCTGATATAAAGGCAGGGCATGTAAACTGAGAAATGTATAGCTGCAAAAGCAGTGGTTTGGTTCCCCTCCACCAACCCACCTCTTGGGAAGGGATACATGCCAAAATACTGACACCAGGTACTTAGGAGCAAAAGGAGCATGCTGCAAATGGAAACCTGTAGGCAGCAGATAGCACACAGTAGACTTTATTGTCTATTATCTAGGAGCCAGAAGAACAAAATGTATAAACAGAAACAATAAACTGGTGATGGGGAACACCCTAGAAGTTCAGTCTAGAGACAATATCCCAGGTTATTTGAAAAATCTTCCCCAGACCTGTGGTGATAATGTCTTCTGAGTAAACATTTCTAGTAAACACAGACCTTCCTGGGCCAGACTCTGTAGAAGCCCTGCCAAGGAGGCCACTCCTATGTGTCTCAATGCATCTCCTTCCATGAGGACTGAGGTCCAGAGACTGATGTTCAGCTCTCTGTAGAGCCCACCTCATGTGAAGATGATTGACTGTGTGACTAACTGTTTGGCCAGATGAATATGGAAGACAGGGAAATTATACTGAATCCCAGTAAGCAGATTAATTCACAGAAAGAACAAGTAACTGTTGACCCCTATGCTCAAGAGAAGAAAATAATTGGAAAGCTGGAGCAGCTGGGGGCTGTGATGGAGAGGGTGCAACAGAAAATTGCTAAAGATTTTATTCCCAGGTGTCTCTATTTTATGTGTCCCTGTGTTGCAAGTGTGGAGATCCTGGGACTATTTGCGTGGCAGGAGGAAGAAGAGGCAAATAGAAAGCTGCCATGTTTACTAGGAGGTATATTTCAAGACCGGTTTGTCAAATATGCTTTGCATATACACTTAGCCACAGAAAAAAGGAAGTAATTAATTCACCAATTCCTGTAGCAAAAATTACTTCAAGATTTATTCCATGCCCATGTGCCAAGCACGCTCCTGATAGAAACCCTACAGTTACACACCCATACACATTCATGGGCACACATGCCCCCACACGTGGAGGCATCCCATCAGTGGAACTAAATAACTTATGAAAATCATTAGCTGTGTTTTATCTGGAATGAAAACTAAATCTGGATATGAAAAGACAATCAAAAAAGCCATAATGTTGAGACTGCAGAAATAGGAAACCTCTGCCTGGGGAGCAGGCATGGCCTGCCCTGACACTGAGCCATGGCGCAAGGAAGTGTGTGCCCAAACCATGATTCTCTGCAGAGGGATGGGGACATGTGTAACCCCACCTGACTTTTTATTTTCTCATGCTTATCACCCTGGAATACTATACATGCATGACTATTTGTACAGTGCTATACATACTCCACCAGAACTATCATGCCCAACAGAAACAGAAAGACTACTGAAAATGAGAAGGCTCAAGGTAATTATTTGGGAGCTCCAAGAATAAAATCATTATTCAGCATGGGAAGTGGTTATGGTGTTTGTCTGTCATGACACATTTGAGCTGGTGGAGCTGGGGCTTCCAGGTAGGCCTCAAAGAAATCTGGTCAACACTGAATGTATCTTCAGTTTGTCATAGACAATGGGAGAAATTATTCATCTGAAATCCATAAGGTTTGGAAGGCCCTCAGCTGAAACCAAGGCTTATCAGAGTCTATTTTCCAGAGTTGCAAAGAACATAGAACAAACAAACAAAAAAACCCATACAGCACAAGCAAAGGAACAAGAACAAGATGGACAGCAGAGAGGGGAAAGCTTGTGCTGAAGGAAAGGGGCAAGTTGTGTTTTTGGCTGTATGTTTCATTGGAGAAAGCAAACACAGCATAATGGACACACTAGTGCTCCAAAAACCACATCTCAGAGATACTATTAGCTCAGGACGTTCACAGCATATATAAGCTGAAAAAGACAAATATATACTTTGTGTAATCACAGTCCAAGTAAAGACTGCAGAGACCATTACCACACCAGAAGGATAACCCAGCCAACCACAGTCTCATAGGTTATAAAAAACTGCATTCAAGAAAGTCAAATAGTCTCCACAGAGCTCTTGAAATGACAGAAATGGCAGAAAAGCAAAAGCATTTCTGAACTGAAGGGACAAACCCTGCCCCCAGTCGTACAGCATAGTGTGAGCTGTGCATAATTATCTGAGGACAGAGACATAAAGAACAAGAAAATAATTCTCTTTAAAGCCAATAATTGTTTCCTATGGTTTCACAAAGCTGTGCTGAATAAAATGCATTTGTTATATTGTGACCATGGGTCACAGAAACCACAGTAAGGGAGGAAAACGCAGGAAGATTATATGTTGCAAGGAGACATAGCTGCACTAAAGATGAACATAAAAAGTAAAATTGAATAGAGATCTAGAATTTCTAAATTACCCTTGGCCCAAATATCTGGCTTACCACTGAAATAGTATAATTATAAAGCTGGCACAAAAAACAGGACATGGATCTAGTTACTAATTTCTTACTAGCAATAGCAGCAAAACAGTTTCTGCCAGTAGCGGGTCTCTTGACAAAAACCTTGTGTCTTCTACATGATATGACTTATAGGGAAAACTGGTTTTAATCAGGCAAATCTATAAATGGTATGCAGTTGTGGTTGGTCCTCTCAGATGTCAAAAGGAACAGAGGAGAAAGTGGGGGAAAGGGAGGGGGGATATTCACTGTAAATTCTAGTTTAACACTTCACTTTCTCTGAAATAAACACTGGAATTTTGTATGTTTAGGAGGCTGCCTTTGTCATGCAGGCCAGTGATGGTGCAAGTGTCACCTCAAAAGCTAGGTGAAAAAAATAGATTCAATAAAAACCCAACCTCTTCCTAGTAGTATTGTTTTAGCCCCTGTGCTCCACTTCAGCTTTGACTGCAAATACAGGGGGCTTTTCATTGCTGCAGTCCTGAACTCAGTCACTCTAATCTCTTGTTTTCCAGCACACACTTAAGCCTAAGCACATGAGCTACACCACTAAAGTCAATGGCAGTGCTCTGGTGCCAAGAAGTTAGGCATGTGTTCAGGTGTCTCACTGAGCTTGTCCAAAGAGCTTGGACAGAAAGTAATTCTAAATAGTTTTCTTTCTCTGTGGTAGGTGTCCATGAAACAGCAATCAGTAGAGTGGTGTCAGTGAAATAACAACATTTAAATGTCTTACACCATATCATAACCCATACATAGTGTAAGGTTGTGCGGAGATATTTGTCTACCCTTTTTACCAGTGAAAAATTGTCTTCAACAAAACTGGACTTTTTTTGCCGTGTTTCTGCTTTTTACTGAGGTGTTTGAACCTTTGACAAAAACCTGAACTCCTGAAAACCTAATAGCTTGGCTGCACTGAAAAATGCAGAGTTTATGGTTAAGAAAAGCTTTTAATCTTCTGATGGAAAGACAAAATTTTGTGTAGAACCAAATCCAAGTCATTCAGCTATTGAGCTGAACACATTTTCTCAGGCAACACATGGCAATTAAATTAATATTAGGCATAGCCCCTTTCACACCAACCATTTGAGTTCTAACCCCAGTTTTGCAAACCTGTGATCTATACTTGGTATTTAAAATGTTGTTTATTTATGTGTGTGTTCATATTGTGTACATAAAATTCCCTGTTATTTTGCCTTGAGTATGTTGAGGGCCTTCCAATGCCCAAGAGCTGCCAGGGTACTTAAGCATTTATGACCTGTAAATCAGAGTGGGTCTGAAGGTCATTAAAGGCTGGGTGAGGAAGCGGGTTCATACGACAGCCAGTTTACCATGGTTGATTCCTGTGCTGCAAAGTATTTTGAAACCTCCCCATTAACTCTTTTTCTCTGCAGAGGGCCTACAAGCGGTGGTGAAATCCATGAGGAGCAGCTGTGTCAGAGTGAGGGCACAGGCAGCTCTTGTCCCTTCAGCTTTTCCAAATGGTTTTCTGAGTAACGTCACAACACTGGTGCAATGTTGGAAAAAAGGTCACCAAGGATGACAAATAATGATTTTCAAAAGCAAACAAAACCCATGAGCTGAAGAAATGCTTTTGCTCTTAAAAAAAAGTCCACATGCACCTCCCCAGCCAGGCAATAAAAGGGTCATTGAACTGTGCTATGCTGGATGATGCTATCTTGCTGGGCTCATGGACAAAGGTGATCCAGGAGTTCCTCCTCCCTCCTGCAGGGAGCAAAAACAGACACAACAGCATTGCAGAAGTTTACCAATGATCATTCCACTCTGGATAGATTTTTAATTTTCTCAGAATAGATTTATTAGTTCCTTCCAGGTATTATTAGCAGAGCCTTGCCACAGTGGTGTCCACGTGCCAACAGCCTGGGACTGTTCTTTAATGCTGCAGCAAGGCCACAGCCCACTCCATATCATCCTTTCTTCCAAAAACCCGTAAGAGTCTGTAAGAGACATGCATCAAACAGCATCAAATAGCAAAAACAAAAAAGCAGGTATCTCCCAGCCCTCAACACAGGTGAGAGAGAGCAACTTGCTTCCATGCCTCAGCACATCTAAACATAGTGTCCCCAGCAATAAGACCTCACACACAACCTGTTGCTCATGCATATTCTCATAAGACCAGAAGTGCACTTTGGTGACACAAAAAATGCAGCTGTTTGCACAACCAAAAAAAAAGAGGAAGGAAAAAAGGCTCTGGCATAAATTTTTTCCAAAAGAGAAAGCCCTGATCAGCTGTTTCTGCCTCATATCTACCCCAAAATAGAAAAATAGGCAACTCCACATTAACTCCCAAGCTGGAGCAAGATCAAATACTTGTTTTCTTTATGTGTCATTGATCCCTTGATTCTTACTACAACGTTCTGTCACCAAATCCTGCCACACACCTACAGAGCAGCAGCCTAACTCTTGGCTGGTCCCACTGCAATTTGTGGTCCACTCTCAGGCACAGGCCCAAAGGAATGAGCAGGATCACCCAAAGAGCAAGACCATTTGTGAATAAAAGCAGCAGAATCCGTCTTTAATACAGAACCCCCAGATGTCATCTGCTCCCTCTCATGATCTCAGTTCTCAAGTTTGCAGTCTGCATAAAAAAAGTGTCTTGTTTGCCCAGAGATGTCATTCACATTATCTCAAAGACCAGGCTGGGAGTCTTCAAAGGAAAAGGTTTGTTTAAGCAAAAAGATATCTTTTTTTGTCCCATGCTTTCAGATAAGGTGATTGATATTTTTGGCTTCTGCTTAAAGTGGAACTTCAAATCAGGGGAAAAATATTATAAAAAACAAACTCCAAACAGTCAGTTTCTAAAAGGTCATCTTTTTATTTATAAAACAAAAGTAACTTTTTACTTTTACCCAAACCTAGTATGGAATCATTCTGTGCACCAGTAAAACCAATCAGACAAAAAAATACTTTCTCTGACAGAGCTGGACAGTAAAAAGCTCAGCAAGAAATGTTTGTTTCCACAGGCCTTGAGCCTTTTATAAGTTACATTTAACCATCCCTCTCCAAATATTATAGACATAAATTACAAGGTGAGCTAAAACATGTAGTCCTTTTTTTAGAGCAAAGTACTGGGGTGAGTTCTCTTGGTTGCTCTGAAAAATAAATTGTATCATTATAGCCTTCTTCTGGGTCTTGTTATTCTGACTTTTTGACTCTCGCTAGCTGCAGTCTATACAATGCACAACTGTATTTGTTCACAAGGAATGCTTTCGTTTCTTTTGACTTTTTCTTTTCCACTTCCTAATGGTTTACATGTAGCAGCAGAGCTTTTGAAAAATTGCCTAACACATACTATGTTTAATGAGTACATTTAAACATACTTTAGCTACAAATCTTATCAGCTGATTATTTAACCTTTGTGAATAGGCTAAATATTTTCTTCGACGCTTAAATAAATATGATACATGGTTCCCGTGGAAAGCCTAATGAGAAGGAAGTTGTTTTTAAACTTAAGTCAAGACTTCTCCTTTAATTTATTTTATCAGTATTTTTTTCCAAGTGATCAAAGCAAGCAGTTTGTATGGCAGACCTAAATTGCTAAAAGAAAAATTAAGTACTAAAATATTAATGCTGCTGGACTTTATTTGGGGGATGGGAGTTGCATGCCATCTGGAAGGACAGTCAAGAGTTTTCTGCACACTACAAAGCACATGGTATGAGGTGAGAAGTCAAAATCCTGCCGTCTGTCAAGGTGAATTTAAATAATTAAAATCAACATGTGTGCTTCTCTTTCACATTCCAATAAAACATGTCTATAAAATGCCTGGCTCCCCCAAATGCCTTATGAACTGAGGATCACTCAAGAGCATCAGTCTCCTTGCAGCAGCCAGAGTGACTGGTAGTGAGCACCCAGTCTGTTGGGGCCATGTATAAGATATGTGTGAACCTGTGGTCACTCAGTAGCCATGGGCTTTCAGACCCCTCAGATGCAGCAGGGAACCAGAGCATCCTTCTTGGTCTGCTGCCCCAGCCTGGAGCAGGGCACTGGTGCTCCACAGACTCGTGAGATGCAGGTGCTGCAAGGTGAGGGGCTAGCTCAGAGCTTTCTCTGTCCCACATCTGAGATGTAAGTGTGTATGACCAATGTGCTCACACGTGTACACCACCACATACATCCACACAGTGGATACCAGATGGCACTCGCAGCTGCAGGAGAGGGATGGCTCAGGGCTAACCAGAGCAGGAGGCTCCTTTGGGGCACAGACCCTTCCATAGAGGTTCCCAGTCCTGCTCCCCAGTGCATCTGCACAAACTATTAAAACCATCCATGACACGGATCTCCTTTCCTTCTTGAAACCAAAACAGGAAACACACAGAGGAAATCACTCAGAAAGCGTGCAGGAGAAAACTTGGGCTTTATTCTGGGACAAGCTGAAGGAGAATGTGAAAATGCACTGACGTCATGAAAGAAAGAAGTTGAATAGGTCAAGAAGCAGAGATGTGAGCTTAAGGAAATGGCAAGGCACACAAGAAAAGATAAGGGAGATTGTATAAATAAATAAGCACACAGAAAGGAGCTGAGAGCTCTGTGAACAAAGCCTTACTCTTGAGCTAGAGTTCACAGTCCCTTTTCAGCCTGAGAGCCCCTAGAAGGTTTTAGAGGAGGAGCAGAACCTTTTAGAAATTTCACACCGGGACATCACTGTGTAGGACCCACAAACTTGTTTTCCTTTGTAGCCTTTTTAGATCCAGCAGAAGGGACCTGCAGGCATCCCCACTCTCTCTCCGGGTTCAGAGACCTTTGGCTAGAAGGAATCCTGCTTTCATAATTAAAAACGAAAAGAAGCAAAACAGCAAAAAGGAAAATAAACAGTACAAGGGAAACTGGCTTAGCACGCCTTTTGTACCCCAATCTCTTCAGAAGAGAGAAAACAGAGAAGTAACTGAAGTAGTATTAGTTTAGTCATTATTGGCAGCACATGTCTCCTCAGCTCTGAAACTGAAAAATAATGAGTGTACTTACAGAGCTTTAATTAGTGTTCTAAACTCCTGAATGTAAACTTCATCAACCCAGAGGGAATCTTCTCTTCATTGCTGGAGATAGCTGTTAGAGGCATGTAATAGGTTTGCATCTTTTCCACTGTGGTTGCTTTAATTTGCAGTGACATTTGTTAGATCACGTTTTTTGAACCACAATAATTTTTACATCCTTCATGCCAGAAGCAGATACATACATTGTCCCTGAAGCTAGGATGGTGGTGCAGGCAGACATATCCCACCAAACCCGTATATTCCCTGTGCTTTGTCATTAAACTGAACTAGATCCAAAGAAATAAATCAGAAGCCAGTTCACGGTTACTTATGCTGATCATCTGAAAGATGTGCCCATAGAAAAGGTAGCACTGGTTCTACAGACTCACCAGTGTCAGGCTGTGCTGGTGGCTTGCTGGCACGTGTGTGCCTTCCCATCTCCCTGCGTTAGCAGAGGTCTGCTCCATGAACAGTCCAAGGGAAAAATACAAATACTGAAGGTGTGATTTGCTCTGCCTAACTTAGAAAGTATAATGAGGTGCAAAAGCAATTAGTGGGTATTCTGGGCCTCCCATCACTAGTTCTTAATGTTCGATCACAGGACAACAGGCTCTTAATGTGTCGTTGGGAAGAACTGTCAAGCTGGAAACATAGACCAAAATTCATTCTGCAATGAGCTTGCAAGATGAATAGAAGCAATGAGATAAATTTCAGGTGTATGGAAATCAATATCCTGGCCTTAGTAATGCCGGGGTGGGACTTGAGCAGCAGATTTTCATTGCCTCTAATTCGAGAGAACCTGGGTTGAAAAGTTGTCCTCTTGCAGGCTAAAAAAACAGGTTATGTGTGCTAGAAATATATTCCAGGCTCTAGGGAGTAAATCCCTGGTTTGGAAGATTTTTGAGGGAAGGAACTTACAACATAGAAACAAACTAAAACTAGAAGAAAATGCAACATTAACCCTAACAAAGGCAGCTTCTGCCTGTCTACCAGAATGCTCTTATCTGATTTTACAGAAAAAGGAACTATGGGAAGATGTCATTTATATGGACTAAAACAAAGCATTTGGTACTCTGCCAGATGGAAACTATTAGTTCAAGTAGAAAAAGTGAGGATTAAGATAAGAATTGCGAAGTAGTTAAAGAATTGGCTAAAAGGGAGATGACAATGGGTTGAGCTGAAAGGAAGAAAATCACTAGCAGAGTTTCGAAAGAGTCAGTATCAATCCTTTTTATATCTTTAACAATTTTGACACAAAAGAGTGCCTAATGAAACTTTGTGATGACTGAGGTTGGGCATCTTTGTCCATACTGACAAGCAGCAGAATTTTACCTAAGAATAGCCAGATAGTCTTGAGAAACAATAGACATGGAGAGAAATTTTACTATTTAAGGTAAAAGGGTGTGCACTTAAGAAATCAGGAGCAGGAATTTGTGTTAGTCATGTATCCAACAATGTGGCCTGACCACTGGAAAAGGTAAATGTCACCTAGGTATTTCCACTACAGGAAGGAAAGTATTCCTGAGATCAGTAAATGCCAGGCACTGGCAGGACCTCATCAAGAAGACCCTGGTCAGTTTTGGTCACCAAGGCTCTGTGTGTGCTACTAAAAGAAAACATGCTGGGGGGGTGCCCTCTGGCTTGTAGGCCATGCAGCACAGCACAGAGCTTGTCTAAACCTCTATACCTTCCCACCTTCTCAAAAGAGCCAACCTCAAACAGCCTTTTAGGAATGGTCCCCAGCCTTTGCTAGTTGCAAAACCGAGTCCAAGTATTGCCTGGGAGAGTGATAATTAATACAGGCAAATGCCATGAGGACACTAAATCATGTGTGGGTATCTCTGGCATAATCCCTTGCTTTGTTTACTCTTCTGGGGTGGACACAGCCCAGTGTGCCCAGGATTTGTGCTGGATTACTGCATGCTGAGGAAAAAGGCTACTAGAACGAGAAGAAAACTGGAGAGCATCTTACAAGAGGGTATGAGAAGCACTTGTACCATCTAGCAACACAGAGGCAGAGAAAGAAGATAAGTGGCATAAGTAAGAACTAGGGAAGAAATATTTTAATCAAAAGACAGCAGTTGTCATGAGTAGATTGAGAGATGCATGATAAGCATCTCCATTCATCCAGCAAAAGCAGAGTTCATTTCCCAAATGTGTCGTCTCTCTTCAGACTTCTTCTCTGGTGAGAAACTATGTACATAAATCCAGCATGGAGTGGAAACACCTTCTGTTTTTTTCAGAAGAATCACTGAACACAGTATATTCCCATTAAAACAAAATTATTTTAAAAAAAAATAGGATTCAACAAAAAAAAGTCTTCTAGCTGTCGGATTTTTTCCATTCACCTATAAAACCCATCAGGAAAAAGAAGCTGCTGTTTGACATTTAAGTAAGAACTCTTTCCTTGTGATGCACTGTGGTACAGTACAAGGGCGTAGTCAGACATTTGCTAGCCAGGCTGTAGTTCTAATTTTTAATTTCCTAGAGGCAACATTCCCCTTCACCTCCCCCAAACCCAAGTCTCCTATATGGCAGTGTCATGGGCTGTTGCCATGCCACCAGCCAGCCACTGATCTTTTTTGAGAACAAATGTGTACTTATTACGAAGATTAAACTGGTGACACAATTTATCCACATGCCAGACACTGAGGGTATAGCATCCCCATGCTGCTTTTGAATGACATTAATCTGACCTCGCCTGACCACACTCTTCACAACAGCACTGTTTCTTCCTTGGCCAGAACCAAAGCTCAAATGAATTGCGCTTTATTCACTATAAAGCCCTGAGCCTTCAGCTCTCTGCACAGAACTTTCTGAATATTTCCTCTAAGTTTACTAAACATTTCTTTGTTTTCAAGGCACAGAGAAGTTGCTGGGGAGTGAGAAGGGAGGTGAGGGAAGCCTTGTGGCAGCAGCCTTCATCACTCCTGCAAAGATGATTTCTCGTGCTCCATAAGTCTGACCAAAAAAGTTTTCAGTCTGGGAGATCTTCCTCAAGACAATGGATTTTGTACCTGCACTGCACGATCTTAACTGTGGAAGAGGAAAGCATTGTTTGGCTAACAGAAACAACTGAAGCACTAGAAGGGCTCTAACATCAGAAAAACATCACCCATAGGAGACCTCGGGAGGGGTCTATGTGATGGAGCAGAGAAATGGTTTGAGCAGATGGCACTCAGAATGAAGTCTTGGGGGGTGAAACTGCATTTGGAAGGGAGAAAGGACAACAAATCTGATTACTTTCAAGTAGCCCTTCTTACTAGTGTTCAGCCCTGTTGTCAGGTGTGCCAGCTCCCTGCTCCTGAAGTGTAAGCACAAAATCAGAAGTGTTGTTTAGCTCGCTTCCCTGCCTTCCTGCTGGCTTCTCTCCTTCCCCTCCCCAGAATCCAGTATGTTTCTCCTTGCTGGCACAGATTTTGCTGGCACCAGAACGCAACCTGCACTGGCCTCAGTGGTCTTTTTCTCCTTTGTTAGAGGAGTTCCCAGTCCTGCCATCTCTTTCTCATCCACTTTTACTGCAACCCATGGGAGACAGAGCAAAAGGAAAAGGGAAGAGGTGACAAGCCAAGTTTTGTAATGCTTAGATGCTGTTTCACATCCAGGAAATGTGAGATCCTCCAGCTACAGGGCTGACAGCATTACAACAGAAGCCACGCATCCTAATACAAATGTTAAACAATGTGCTTCTCTGACCTAACTTTCCTTAAGTCTTCCCACAAAACCACAAAAAGTAGGAGGGGAAGAGTTAACACATTCTCTTCTAGGTTTTCTCTAACAAATGTGACAGCCTGTCACCGAAGGATAGGCAATTAAAAGTGTGATGGATTGGTTCAAGAAAGGCAAGTCCTGTATCTGTCCTGTCTATCTAGGTCCGACAGGGCCTCTCCCACACTAAAAGCTGTATGGAGAAGCATTATCTGCCACAGCATCAATCAGGATCCTGCTGGGTGAATTGGACCTAAAGCAGCAACAGCAGTCCCCAAACCTGATACTATATGTCTGCAGGAGAAATCATGGGCTGGTTCCTCCTGCCACCAGAGTGGAAAGGAAGAGGAGACATCTATCAAAGCCCTGCAGAGAGGAACAATGCACTCCTTGTCCTCCCTCCACTGCCTGCTCCTCTCTGGAGAAGCGCACTCACTGCTGTCCGCACCAGTCACTGGGGAAAGGGACAAGCCAGTCCACAATGTCCAGCCTTGCATGCAGTATCAACCCCAGGAGTTATTTATAATCTCTTGGGAAGTGACAGGGGATGTGGATGTGAATGGGAAGGAGATTCATACCAGATGTCCATGGGCCCCTTCCAGGGAAGCCCACATAAATGTGCAGCACAGCTCACCATCAGAGCTGCGTTGTGTCAAACCGCTGTGGTTACCCAAGGACCAGTGTGATAGCGTCGAGCCGGCACTGGAGCAGGGGAAAGGATTCCTGCTCGCTAATTGAATAGAGTCCTCGACCAAGGAGAACAATGCGTGTCGCTGGGGCGGCAGGGCTGCATTGTGAGAGCCTCTGCGAGGAGTGGCCACCGCTGCCAGTCGCATTGTTCAGCGTTATCTCTGCTCCTCACCCTCACCCAGGCCAGGCACACATCTGCATCCCACAGCTCCACCACCCACCTCTGCCAAGGGCGTGGAGTCCTCACCAGCAGTGCTCCTGGAGCTGGATGCTGATAGAGGTAGACAGCTCCTTTGAACACAGGATGTGCTTCTTGAGTTTTCAACATTGCCAGTGAAACCAAAGCTCTTACCACAGCCTTATTGTTGCTGTTACTATGAGACCAAGTCCACAATAACTGCATTTTTCCGATGCTGGTTCGACAGATGCACTTTGCCAGCAAGGGATTTTGTTTAAAAAAAAAAAAAAAAAAGAAAAAAAACGGCTTTGCATGTGTTAGCTTTTGCTCAATGGAATTAGAGGGAGGTCCTTAGATGTTGAAATCAGAGAAAAGCCACTGAAGTCAACAGAGTTCACACTCTATGCAGCTGAACCCTGGACTATAGTTTCACCAGTGGGTGGCTGATGAATATACCATTAAACCAATCCCAAACTTAAAACCAGGAGACAGTTCCTTTCTTACTAATGACAGCAAATAGGTGCGGCAAAAATTAAAACAGGGAAAGTGGAGGGAGCCAAAGGAGGGAAAAAAAAGAAGCCTGCTGAAATAGGAGAGCCTGAAATGACTTTCCCAAAACAACCCACAAACAATGCTAAAGAAACTCCCCTGACATGCACCTCTATCACTAAGCTCTCTGGACTTTTCAGTAAATACTTATCCCTGAGCAGTTTCAGCTGCTGCGCATGGGCTCCTTGGCTTTCTGGGATGGCATGAGGTGAGGCCCAGGATGAAGAGCAATTGCTCAACTGAGCTAGCTCAAGACAATGAAGGACTTTCTGCACCATTCAGTTCCACAAAGCCAGGATCCTGGAGCCTTTCTAAAGACGTGGCATTTAGCCCATCTGTCACAGTTTCAGGACCTACTGGAAAGCCCAGCACTATAATGAGAGACTCTTCAGATAAAAAAAGACATTTAGAAAAAAAATAAGACATTCAAAAAACGGAACTGAAAATTCAATAGAATAGGAAATGTTGCAGAGGTTTTGAAAGTTCCATCTGCTTCATGGTCTTTTCTAAATTTTCATGCAGCTCTGCACTGCTCCATTAGCCAGATTGAGAAGAAGAAAAACCTCCCCAAAAACGACGGTTAATTACCTCACAAGGAAATCTGTTATTTACCAGTCAATTTCCAGGTAGTAAAATTTAATTTCTAAATTTAGTTAGAAATTCATCTAAATTTATTGCAAGCTAAGCCTAGTTTCGTTTCCCCTTTGAACAAAATTATTTCCTTCCTCTAGAGTAGCACTTGCCTGTACCTGGGACTAGGCAGATAGTCCTTTTTCCTGACTGCCTGTTACAGCAGCTGCAAACCTAAGTTGTAAAGGAGCACTCTCCAGGCACTGAGCTTCAGCCTAATGCGGAGATGTCACCGACCCAGGTCGTTACTCCAGGCAGCTTCTGCAGCCTCCCAGGGAACAAAACTGAAGTTTCCCTGGGGGAGGATGGCCCATTCCACGCCAACCTGTCATTTGGGGACAGCTGGTTGAGATGAACAAGCACCATACATTAAAAAATGCTGTTAGGGGAACATTTCATCCCAGATTCCTGTTTACTGATGGTTTGCTTCAATCTTTTTCCGGCATTATCTCTCTTTTACCCAGCAAATCAAATAATAAATGCATCTTTTCTGTGTATAGCCCCATTGGCTCTGTACACAGCATACTCCCCAGTTATGTTTATCCAACTTTCCCTTCCGGTCCCATTTGTACTGATACTTTCATTCTTGAAATAACAATTATTAAACCACTTGGTGCCTTTCATGGTTAATTATTTCCTTCCCTTAACATTGTCTGCCTCCAACTATAGGCTAGGTCTTGAACACACCTCAGCATTCCCATTTGCATTTCCTATAAGAAATCATGTGGTAAAGTCCTTGTTAGTGAACTATGGAATTTTGTCACATACATTTCTTCCCAAAGTTTCATCATCTAGCAATTTTTAATGACCACTACATGAACACTTTCTGTCTTTTTAACCTGTTTTTCATGCATCTGATGAAGGTAAATTTCCTTGGTTTTCTTATGTTTCTCACATACAAAAGTTAGCAGAACTGGACTGACTTTCCTGTCATATGACCAATGCAGTAATAATCATATTAAGTAAATAACAGCTATGAAATGTACAAAATTTGAATGTGTTCTTTGGCCCATATTTCCTTATTTTTATATATCAAGTACCATTAAAATCTGACTTGTATTTACTACTCCTGCAAGAAAATCCCAGATGACTCTTTCAAAAATTCTTATACAGTCTTTCTACCTCAGCTCTAAATATTACAAAGAAAGAACCAAATCCTGTCTTGAATTATCTGTATGATACAGAGCAGAAGCACATTCCTTAGTTTAATAGAATAATATTGCTAAGTACTGAGATGGTGTACCTATTTTGCAAAGTTATGCCTAAGGCTTTGTTCCTTTTTAGTTAGATAAAGTGTGTCACAGTAATGTGCTTAAACCAACAGACTCTGTGTACATTTCCAAGCTGTAGGTAGTAGTGCAGAGCATATTGCTATAACTGCAGTCATAGAGTGACACACACAATACTTGAACTAATGCAGAAGCTTGTGCAGATGTGACCCACGTTATTAGGACACCAGCATTGCTCTAAGTGATCAGAATAATGGGCCAGTCTCTTGGGGAATGAGAGGCTGGAGAGCTGTGCCACAGAAAGGGACCTGGGGGTCCTGATCCATGGCAAGTTGAACATGAGCCAGCAGTGCCCTGGCAGCCAGGAGGGCCAAGTGTGTCCTGGGGTGCATCAGGCACAGCATCACCAGCCGGGCAAGGGAGAGGATTGTCCCACTCTGCTCTGGGCTGGGGCAGCCTCACCTCAAGTCCTGGGGCAGTCTTGGGTGCCACAGTGTAGGGAGGATGTAAAGCTGTGAGAGAGCATCCAAAGGAGGCCAGCAAAGATGGTGAAGGGCCTTGAGGGGAAGCCGTGTGAGGAGAGGCTGAGGTCACTTGGTCTCTTGAGCGTGTGGAGGAGACTGAGGGGAGACCTCATTGCAGTCTACAGCTTCCTCATGAGGGGAAGAGG
This sequence comes from Aphelocoma coerulescens, assembly GCF_041296385.1. Taxonomy (NCBI): domain Eukaryota; kingdom Metazoa; phylum Chordata; class Aves; order Passeriformes; family Corvidae; genus Aphelocoma; species Aphelocoma coerulescens. The sequence goes on from NC_091015.1 coordinate 15,789,467, forward strand.
AGAGGCAGGAACTGATCCCTTCTCTGTGGTGCCCAGTGATAGAACCTGAGAGAATGGCCTGAAGTTGTGTCAGGGAAGGTTTAGGTTGGATATTAGGGAAAGGCTTTTGTCCAGAGTGTGGCTGGACAGGCTCCCCAGGGAAGTGGTCACAGCACCAAGCCTGACAGAGTTCAGGAAGAATTTGAGAGTGCTCTCAGGCATATGGTGTGGCTCTTGGGGTTGTCTTGTGCTGGGCTAAGAGTTGGACTCGATGATCATTATGGGTCCCTTTCAACTCAGAATGTTCTGTGATTCTGTGATTATCCACTGACCAATATATAATCCACAGTGAGAAATGAAGACACACTTGTCAACCCATTATAGCACAAAATTTACACAGTAAAGGAAAATTTGGGATGAGTTTTCCAGCATTTGGAAATACCTCTAGATTCTGCTGTAAATTGGCAAGGATTATGTGTATATGTTTACTTGCTGCTCTTCATCCTGTTACCTCTTCCCCTACTATGTGACAACATTAGGCTTTCCTCTGTAGGAGTTTCATTTATCACATAAACCAAGATGTAATAAGAGAAGAAAAAAATACACGTCAATATATTTTATAGCCTTTTCAGCAAGACTTCAAGAGACACTATTCGTCATTACCTTTACAAAGAGGAACTTAATGGTATGTTATATCCTTACCAGGGGATAATCCCATGCCAACGGCAAAACTGAAGGCTACAGAATATCTCATCCACCTCTGTTTCTCTGAACAGCAACCATGTGTACTAGCACTTTTCAAAAGGGGCTGCCTGACAAATGCACTTATCACCATTGGGTTTCTACAGCTTCCTCATATCAGAACTTCCAAATACGAATTTCAGCTAAAGACTTTCCCAATTGCTACTTCACTTGGCTTCAGGCATTCATTTAGAAGGTGCTTAGCATCTCTGGGTCACAGAATCCTTCTGAAAATAGTATTTCCAATTTCATTTCACAGACCATCTCATCAAAATCATTAGGGGAAAAAATGAAAACGGGGCAAGTTTACACAGAAAATTCAGCTCATTTTTTCTGAGAACAGCCAGCTCAAAGAGGTGCCACGTTTTGGAGAGATCACTGCAAGAAAGGATATGTCCGATAGCCAGTGCCTGCAGTTATCCTTCACAGGTAAGGGGATGTCTGCCCTTCAAAAGAGGGAGTTGTTTGTAAAGAATCCTGCTGATGACACCCAGGATAATCAGTGCAAACAGGTCTTTCTACTTCTGGGCTCCATGCCATCTGCTCATTCAAAGGTCGGATAGCTGAAGGCAGGGCACTCGAGGGCATTGGGAGGTTCAGGTGGGAATATACCTCGGGGATGGGAGGTTTTACGATTAGGGAGAGTGATCCAACCTTTCATTTGAAAAGTGTGAATTTAGCAAACCTGCTCTCTTTGTGGTGCTGTATGTTAAGTAATTATTGACTCCAACCCTGAATTTCTTAAGAAGTTTCCCTTCTGACCTCTCTATGTGAGAGCTTGCCTGTGTGATAACGAGGTGCAAACTGGATGATGGTCCGCTTCTACTGCTGAGTTTGTAAAGGCCCAGTGCAATGGGATCCTGACCTGCTTGGTTGGTGTTTTCACCACTCTGTGTGTTCCCAAAACCAGACTCGCCTGTGCATGTCCAGTGAGCTGGGTGCTCTAGAGACTGGTCACACGGTGGGCTCAGCAGTGCTGCACACTCCTGCGTCTCCAGGACAGTATCTCCTAGTGATGTTCAGGGCCAGAGACTGCTCCCTTCTGTCCCTTCATTGCCACTCATCTGGCACAGTTTCCTGCTGAATGGTGAGTCTGTGCTGCTGAGTTCAAGTGCTGTTGGTGGTCTCACATCAAAGAACTGTATTTGGGCAGCCAAATAAAGGCTCAGAAGACTGATGAGGAACACTGGTTATGAGGTTCTTGGGCCTTTGATTTCATGCTTTTAAGGCCAAACTTTCTTTAAAAGTCAATAAAATTCCCAATAGTGGAGTATAAAGCATCCAAGATATGGTGAGGTCCAGAAAGACAGAAGAATACCTTTGTTAAGATTGAGGTTTAAGGTCTGAATATCAAAACCCTTTGGGGAAAAAAATTAAAGAAAAAAAAAAAAAAAACAAAAAAAAAAAACAAACAGCATAGCTGCTCTTTAGACCTTCTGGAAGTGTTTTACTGGTGAGAGCAAGTCCAGACTCCAGACTACACCAGAAAATCCTGGCCCTTCACCTAGGCTAATTGACTTAGTATTTTGGCAACGTGTTTACTCCCCCCTCCCTTCTTTTACTACCTTTTCTATTTTAATGCTGTAAAACTCAACTAACTCCTAAAAACAAATTTACTTTTTTTTCCAGTGTTTGTTAGACCTTCTCCACCTAGCTAATGACTGGCTGGAACAGCAGCAAGGCCAGGAATGCTTCATGCTCTGGGCACTCACTAATTGGGTTGTTAGCAGACTAGAGAGACAGGAGGAGATGAGGAAAAGCTCTGCTATTATAAGCCACTGAGTGTAAAGAAAAAGAAAGTGAAATAAATATGGAATTGTTATGTTAGGGAAATTACAGTACTTAACGCCCTATTTTTCTAAAAAAATAGCTCCCTCAGGACATCTCGCAAGCACTAAAAACAAAATAGACCAGAAATATAACTGGCTTTATTTTTTATAGCAAACTCAGGAAAAAAAAAAAAGATACGTTTCCTTTTCTAAAACAAATCATCAGCCCCAACCCTCCCACTGTTTGGCGATGGCTGAGGCTGAGGCTGTGAAGAACCATTGGCAGCATCCAGGCTCGGTGTGGGTGAGCTGGGAACGCTGACCAGGGCAGCCCTTACAGACACAGCACCAGCACCGTGTTGTCTGTACACTCTCGCCTGTAGCTCTTACAGGCTGAGTGACACGGTGCAGGGTCCAGCCTGTTCTTTTGTACTTCTAAGTGATCTCAGATCAAGCAGCCATGCCCCTGCATGCCACCCAGGGTGACAGCAGCATCTGCACGTCCCATTGCAGGAGCAGAGGGTTAAGCTCTTTGGAGAAGGGGCCGCAAAAGCCTGCAGTGCAGGGGATGGGTGGGATGGGTGCAGATCTTCTGTGTTTGCAAGCTGCCTGCAGGCACTGTGAAAGTGCATTAGCACGAGCAGCTGCTATGGGCTCTCCACTGGCACTGCTGGGGAGACCCCAGACAGGACACATGAAACTTCAGGAGCACAACGAGGTAACAGATTGGTTCATGCCACAAGAAGCATACACAGCACCACAGTGCTGCAGGGCCAGTGGTCAGAGCCACCAAATCCATTTGCCCACTGCACTCCTGCAGCTGTAGAATCCCAGGATGGTTTGGACTGGAAGGGACCTTAAAGATCATCTAGTTGCAAAACCCCTGCCATGAGTAGAGAACCTTCCACTACACAGCTGCTCAGAGCCCCATCCAGCCTGTCCTTGAACACCTGCAGGGATGGGGAGTCCACAGTCTTCAGCCCTTTGAAGCATGGGAGCCAGCCCTGAGGCAAGCCATGCCTGACCAACAAAGCAAAGGCTTCATCCACTCCCTATCCTTCCTCATCACCCAGCACCAGGAGGGCAGCAGGAGTCAGGACTCATCCACCCCAGACTTCCCAGAGTTGTTGCACACTGGGCTTTATGCACGTGTGTCTGTGGGGGTTGTGTGTCTATAGGTGCATGTGTCTATAGGCGTGTTTGTGTAGGCTCCTGTGTCTATGGGGTGTGTGTACAGGCACATGTGTTTATTGCCAACCTTCCCTGGCCCCCTCTACAAGGTGTGAATTTCACCTCAGGTGAATTATTTCTCCAGGGATTACATAACAAAGTGATTGTGAAAATACCATCATCTGTGTTATAGAAACTTAACAGAGCCCCTGGAGTCTTTAAATTAAAACATTGCACTCAAGTGCTTTTTGCTATGTATCTCCTCCTACACACAGCTCATTCTAGTTTGAAAAATAAAAAGGCAGGACAGCTTCCTACAGGCTTTCAAAGAGAAGATCCTACCCTAATTAACTATAATCTTGTTCAGAAGGCGTTTTCCTGCAAGATTCAAAGACTAGCAGGGGGCTGGGGCTAGGCAGAAAAGGAGATTATTAAAACTTTAATAACATGAGCCTTTGAACCTTTCAAATTCTTTACAATTTTCTCACATCTCTAACCCAGATGTCTGCATTTAAAAACTGTGCCAACAAACATGAACTTTTTGTTTATGCTTTTATATCTTTCAATGAACAGCCTCTTTTAAAATGATAGGAAACATCATGCCTGCAGTTCACAAAGCCGGATGACAGGGCTGAAGATTAAAAAAAAAAAAAGAAAAGGAGAAAAAGAGGGTTTCACAGGCGCTGCTTCCAGAAGGTGAATCTGTTCCAGGAGGCACAGGCAATGCCTCCACAGAGCTCCAGGCAGAGTTGGAACTGGGTAAGAAATGGTTTTCCTGTTCAGTAAACAAGTCTAAGAGCTCAAAAATGTTCTCATGGAGCATCAGAGCATAGCTGAGACCTTGGGAATTTTTTTTTTGAAGGGAAAAAACCAAAGCAAAACAAAAAAACCCGGAAACCAAACTTCTACACATGCCTATAAAAAAGGTGCTCATAGAAGTTAGCTCGGTGCAATGAGGGCTATGGTGACTGAGATATTTCTTCAGAATCATGATAAGCTCTGAGATGTGATATGAGCAAGTTTCCTTTCCTTTTATTGCTTACCAAGGAAAGAACAGCCTCAACAGCAGAGCCATGGAAAGGCACCTCCAGCAGCCCTGGCAAGAAGGACCAGGGCTGCAGCCCTGTCCCACCAGGAAGCCATCAGACCCACCCCATCAGCAGCATTTCTGCACAATGACTTTTGGCATGTTGCCCTCCAAAAGCCTCTGATAAAAGGAATAAAAAGGCTCTTCTGTCCAATGTTCCCCGACAGCTCCAACTGCAGTTCAAGGGAAGGACCAAAACCTCACTAGCTATAAGGTCCTAAACCTGACCTAATCCTGCAAGATCTCACCAAACCTTATAAGAGAAGAATAAAAAAGGCAGCTGTCCTGACCGGCACTGGACTGCCAGCTTTTCCAGAAGCCTAAGATGGAAAAAACCCTTTCCTTTCTACAATGATTGCCCTGGGATCCACTAGCCAACAAGTCCAAATCATCACAATTGCTCCAGCTTTTGAAAACAAACGGTTGTTCAAACACAGGTATTTGTTAGGACTTGCTTCCTGATCCCACAGTTAGAGCAAGGGAATGAGCCATTTACCAGGCAAAAGCTCAAGTAAGCCTCTTAACACTGTGAGACCCCTGATGTTTTGGTACCAGCTGCTGGTCTGGCTCCAGGTGGCCAGGGTTTGCAGAGGGCTTTGCTGAAAATATAGGCAACCACCTCAGATCCAGAAAGTGCCTTTTCTTTGGGCCAGAGATGGGAAATTCAAGTGAGAATCCTGAAAGAGGCTCTGAGAACACATGAGGCTGTAAATCCTTCCTGCTTCCCCAGGCCTGCAGTGGGAGGAGCACAGACAGGCATCCTCTGAACTCCCGACTGGTCACCATGCTGCTTCTGTCAGAAACATTTATTGCTTCACATTTGACTTCTGTTTCTTGTTGTTTAAGGAACAATGTTTTTAAAATTCAAATGGTCCCTAACAAAAGGGCTCCTTGGCAGAGCACATGCCCTGTAGTCACAGGGCAGTTTGGCCCAGGGAGAGCGGGAAATGGCAGAAGTCACCAATGTTCCCAAGACAAAAAATCTCCAAATAGGCTTCAAAAACACCATGCCCACATCCAGACAAACTGTTCATGTGTCTCCAGTTTGATGGTATTCAATCTTTCCTCCCTACTACTCATTTTCCAGTTGTCTCTCTAAGCTTAAACAAAAAAGTGAAACTGATTCATTTCACTGTTTCTTTCAGAATATGATTGGTAAAATATATCTGCCAGTTCTTGTAAAAGTACCCTTTTGTGGTTTCTGTGCAGATATACCAAACATGCTCAGGTTAATCAGTGCACACAAGCAGACTGAAATGGGAGGTAGAGGCCAAGGCATGTGTTCTTTCAGAGTTCCCTAAGCAAGTGCTATTGAATTGCACACATACCAGCACCCAGCACTGCAGCAAGGTTTGAAAAAGTTGTGGTGTGGCTTGTATCTCTACATTTGGAGTGTTCTGAGTTCAAATCCCAACATGCAATGCAATAACTCATAGGTGCTTCTTCCTTTCCTTTTCACCCACTCCACAGCTCCACTGAAGCCAAAGGAAGGAGAAAGTACCTCTGTGCCTGGGAGGGATTCTTGGTCCTGCTGTCAGCAACAGAGGTGAAGGGCTGGGAAAGTCACAACAAGTGGATGTGACTGAGAACAGGAGCAGAGTGATGCAGCAGTTTGTTGTGAAATCCCTCTGGAGATACATGGCTGACCCAGCAGCCTAGGAACCTGGGACCACCCTCCGGACCCTCATCCCACAGGGTAGGAAAGATAGAACTGGACAAAACCCTGCAGAGGAGTAAGAGCTTCTCATGCACCCATTCAGACTGCAGAAGCACTGACAGGCCTTAAAGTATGTGGATTTTGTTCTGGATTTACTGACGACAAGCAACTGCCCAGAAAGCATTGCTCAGAACATGTCACTTGGCTCCTCAGCCAGGTTCTTCAAACAGAGGGTGGTCAAATGCTGGAACAGGCTCCCCAGGAAAATGGTCAGCACCAAGCCTGACAGCATTCAAGAAGCCTTTGGACAGTGCTCTCAGGCACATGGGGTGATTCTTGGGGTTGTACTGTGACGTGCCAGGAGCTGGACTTGGTGATCCTTGTGGGTCCCTTCCAACTCAGGATATTCATGGCTGATGGAGAAAGAAAAGTTGGGGGGTTTGAGGGGGTTTTGGGTTTTTTAGTACACTGCTATTGGATATTACATATCTTAGTCCTGAATTCCTTACCTCAGGCTTTCACTTTAAGTGGCTCTTTCAGGCACCCTCCCAGAAAAAGAAAGCTCATTTCTCAGATAAAATGCATGACACAATCCCACCAGCCTATACCATTTCATACCATAACCCCCTTAGTGCGAGACATTAAGGCAGGGACAGGCAATCCAGTCCAAGATTTATTCCGCTCTAATCAGCTCAGGCTTTGAGAATCTCCTTGTGGATTTGAGCCTTGTTCAGTTCAGTAGCTCTTGACTGCTGTTTTAATACTGAAGCCTTTCCAACCCAGCTGCAGTAATTACCCCCACGGAGAATGAGGAATCTCAGTTATAAACTAGCTGGCAATCTTGCAAGAATATGTCTCCTAGAGGACTTCAGGATATTTCTCTCTAAAGTTAACCCTGTTAAATCATTCCTAAGCTGTCTCCAAATAAAGAATGAACCTTCAGAATAACCCTTGCTTTGGTTTTAAATACTCTCTTTTCCTTTTGTAAGTCTTCGGAGCCTTCAAATCTATCAAAGCTATTTCAGTTAAATAATCCCTATTTCTCCTGAAATGGTGCAAACATTCAACAGGAAAGCTTAGGAGAGACATTAAGAGCTGTTAGACTCCAAGTCAAAGCTTAATACAGCTTGTCCACAGAATATGTCCAGTTATACTCACCAAGACAGGATACTTTCACTCCGTTTATATCAGAGGAGCTTTTTTGCAGAGCAAACATTACATCAAAGCCTTGGCCAGCAGATCCAAATTCAGGTCTTGGCAATCATGTTCAGCTAAGCTTGGTGCAGGTCTGACCAGAAATGACACTGAGCTGTGGAGTTTCTCTGCTTCACCTGCATAAGTCCAGTCTGGCTCAGAAGTGACTGTGACCCATTTGGTGGCACCCTCAAAGTTGCTACGGAAAAGTGTGATGCCTAAAGAGCAAGCAGCCAAGTGACTAAAGCCATGATAATGCTGAAGCTAATACCCTTCTTGTCCCTCAGAGGGAAAGAGAGATGGATAAGGAACACAAACCTGTGATAATCCAAGTCCTGCAGTCCTAGGGGCAACTCTGTTCAGGTAAGCACTGAAACCTTCCTGGCTAGCAGGAGGTGATGCCACCCAAGCCCATGTTGTGCTTTCTCTGCAGAAGCGGAGCTCCTGGAGGCAAACACTAGTCAGAAATGTTCACCTGGCCAACTTGCTGAGGAGATGCAGGTTGTAAAAGGCAGCTAGTGCAGGACTTCCTTCTGCAGTGCTATGTACTAATGACTTTTTAGAGCCTTTTTTGCTTTGAACAAGTAACTGAAAGTTAGTGTGTCACATAATCCCATTGCTGGGTCCTTTAGTGTATGAACTTGACTAGGCTGGGAAAGACCCCTAAGCATTCTGGCCAGCCTTCACCTGGAGACAGTGGGGGCTTCAGAGATACCTAAGGAGAGGGAGGCTACACAGCAGAGGGTTTCACTTCCACAGACCCCCACTAAGAAAAAGCAGGAGATAAAATGGCTTCTTACTACTCAGGCTGCTTTTAAATCCAGTCATGGTGAGTTTGGTCATTGATGTTTTCAGATTGCCATACAAAGAAATAGAAGCAATTTAAAATTGGACTTTTCATATTTCTCCAAGTGAAAAAAAAATCTGTATATTTCTAAACATACCATTTAGTACTACTAGGGCAGATTCACTATATCAAGGCCAGGTAATTTTACTTTGTAATGAGGAGGTAATGTTACTGTCTTTCCCAATACAGTTTCCCAAGCTCAGTCCCACAGCATCCTCCACAGCTGCCCTCTCTGCATTCAGGATGACTCTTGTATAAAGCTGTTTGTTTTTCCCACTTGTGGACTCCACAGGGAGCCAAGGATGGGATGAGCAAGCAACTGGGGCATTAGCACCATTTGTGGGGCAGCTGAGGGGTGAGGGGCCTCAGGGCCACCCATGCTTCTTATAGACCTGTCAGGAAGTCTGAAGACTTTTCCAAAGCAACAGAACTTATCAAACTGCAGAGAAGTGGTTGATAGAAAAACTTCCTGAAAGACAATTGAGCTCTAGCCTTGTGGGGTGTCCAGCAGCAGGTTATCAAAGCTCTGTAGCAGGCAGCGCTGCTGAGACTGAACTAGGGAGATAAGTCGTCAAATCAGCCTCTGTTAATTATCTTGGCCCTGCAGTCACTCCTTGCCAAAGTCAGGAAGATTTAATTCAACATGCCAAAAAAACATTTTTATGTCAAACAACATCTATCCTGACCCGAAGGGATGGTGGGAAGGGAAAGATATTTTTCAATTAAAAAATAATAATAATAAAGATTCATATACACAAAGCAAAATACTTTCTGTATTAATTGAGCAGTTCCTAAGAGACATCTTGGAGCAGCAAAGGAGCTGGGCAAACTTTAATAAGGGAATTCTTCAGAGACTAGAGCTTTGCTTTGGTTGCTGCCTGCCTCCTGGGGAGAGAAAACACTACGGAAATGAAATATGACCTTGCACTGTTGTGGCAGAGCATTTCCAGTTCTTTCCCTTGCCCATGTGAGTAACCCTTCCTTGTGTAAGGAGTTCAATTTAATGGTTACCTGCATGGCTTCACCACAGGTGACATTGCTGCACTCCTTTACCTGGCACACACCACCTGGAAGCTCTAACCAAGCTACTAATTTTTCCCTACAATTTGAAGGATGTAACTAACTTTCATCATTTGCTCATAGCATTAGAAATTTCATGTAAGTCTGAGTTTTGAGACAAGGCTCTGCACCCTCTCCCTGCTCACACGTGTACTTTGCAGGCTCTCCTGCATGGCATGTCCTTCCAGAGCCAGCATGCACCAGAAGGGTGTCACCCCAGCCAGCCCACGCCCATGCAGAGTTCACCCCATCACTGCAGCCTGTTCCTGCCCATCCCCTGCCAGGGCAACACTGGGACCAAAGTACCTGGCCGCAAGGAACAGCTTGGTGTGGATAGAAACCCCCACCACCCCACCTTCCTTCCTCCTGGTACAGCAATTTGGGTTTCCTATTCTCCAGCAATTTGCTTTTCTTTTTTAATCATCTTGTCTAAAATAATTAAAGGGGAAAAGCATTCCCAAATAAAAATATAAACATCCGAGTTTCCCTGCTTTAATCTGTACCCCTCTGACAGCTCAGACCCTCCTATTAGCACAGTGCCAGTGTATGATTTCATTACATGAGTAGCTGATTATAGAGTAATTACAACCTTCCCTGGGCTGATAATTTTTTCTGTTCGTTTCAATTTCAACTTCCACAAATGGTGGGAAGTCCCTTCTTTGTTCCTGCCTTACTCTACTGTGGTCTGTATGTTCCCAGTCCCAGATTTTTCCCCCCAGTGAAGGGAGGGCTGGATAACACTTAGGTGTAATTCCTGCCTCCATCACGTGTAATTCCGTACTGAATGAGGAAATGTTCCTGTAATTTCAGTGAGCAGCTGCCTCCCGTCTGGATGGCAGCACTGTGATACCGTTACCTGTTTATCTCCTGGAGGTAGAAGCACTGCTGGCAAGCCCCTGCCCATCGCTGTTTATGTGCAAGGAGTTAATACCCCAGCATTACAGTGCCCCTTGGTGAAACTATAATTAGGCAACGGTTTTATTTTACTGCCTGTGAACACTCCCTGACAGTACAGCCACTGGGTGCTTTCCAAACTGCTACAGTTTCAGGTCCCAACCTGAAATTCTCATTTAGAGGAGGACTTTTACCGCTGCTAATCCCTCAAGTACCTCTCAGAGGCTCTAAATTGCATGAGGGTGCTGGGGCATGAGGCTGGACAGGGCAGGGTTGGCAAACAGCACGGTGAGCCTCTCTGCTCTGCCCTGTGTGATGGCAGGACAAAGCACTGGAGGGACACGGTGATGCTGGTGGGTTGAACAGGCAGGGCAGGAGCTGCAGTGCCCCAGCAGCAGAGGGCTGAGCAGGCTGCTGGTCCTGGGAGCCAGGCTGCTCATGAGTGTTGGTATGGGCACAGCAGCTGGCGTCCAGCAGCACCAGTGCCCACAGGAGGAAAGGAGGAGCAGCTGAACAGCAATGCTCTTTTTGTCAGGGGAGCTATTTTAAACCATCTGCTTTGTGGGTAGCCCTTTTGGCTCCCAAGTCTGTCTGAGGCAGAGGTGTAGAACATATTGGAGGGCAGAACATCAGAGCAGCACTACAGGAGGACAAAGACAGTCTGTCTGCTGAAGCACAGGCTCACACAGGACCAAGAGGCACACACACGCTCATCTGGGACTAAGGGAACAAACATACCCAAGGCTTCCACAGTTACCTCAGAGCTACTGTTATTAAGGCATTTATTTGGGGTTTTTCTTCTCCTTCCAACACCAAACACCCCTCTTCTTCTACAATCTCCATGCAAACCATGGAAACATGCATTGCCCAGGAGGACACCAGCTCACAAAGACCTAATAAAACAACAACTTCTTCAAACCACTGCTTTTAGGACTACTCAGATGATAGGCAAAGGACCAGAGTATAAGCAGCTAGGGAGAAGATTTATTGGCAAGAAGAGTCACTAAATCTTTTGTCTACAGTGATAGAGAAGAGGAAAGGCAAGAACAAGGTGGGGACAGACCCTAGAACTGCAGGCAGCCCAGTAGTCGCAAGGGTTGCCTAGCCTTGTTGAAGCATCTCTGCCTCCTTAGTGGGACACATGTCACCAGCTGGGCACCTACCAGCCCCTGGCCAGGGCCAGGAAGTCTCTCGTGGCAGGGAACAAGGGCTGGGAAGCTTGAGGCGAAGAGCAGAAGTGCCCTTGAGCCCTTGAGTGCTGGATGGCTGCCATGCCACAGCACTGCCTGAGAAGCCCAGCACCCCTCTCCCAGGGGATGCCCACGCTGTGGGACATCTCTGCTTTCTCATGGCACACTGGGCACCGTAAGCCCTGGCACATATGGCAGGGGGTTTGGAACTAGATGATCCTTAAAGTCCCTCCAAACCATTGTACAATTCTGTGTTACAGTCCAGCTTCAGAAACATTAAGGAATTCGAGAGTGTCCAAAGGAGGGTGACAAGGACAGTGCAGGGCCTTGAGAGGAAGCTGTGTGAGGAGTGGCTGAAGTCACTTGGTTTGTTCAGTCTGGAGGAGACCGATGACTGATGACTGAGGGAGACCTCATTGCAGTTACAACTTCCTTGTAAGGGGAAGAGGAGGGGCAGGCACTGATCTCTGCTCTGTGGTGACCAGTGACAGGACCCAAGGGAATGGCCTGAAGTTTTGTCCAGGGAGGTTTAGGCTGGATATTAGAAAAAGGTCCTTTACTAATTAGAGGATGATTGGGCACTGGAACAGGCTCTCCAGGGAAATGGTCACAGCACCAAGCCTGACAGAGTTCAAGAAGATTTTGACAATGCTTTCAGGCACAGGTTGTGACTCATGGGCCTGTCCTGTGCAGGGCCAGGAGTTGGACTCGATGATCATTGTGAGTCCCTTCCAACTCAGTTTATTCTGTGACTCTGTGATTCTGTGACCTCACAGCAAGCCAATTCCTAGCTTTCAAAAGCCTGTCAGATTGTATTTCCTTCACACATTCACTCATAGCAGTGACTTACATTTCTGACATATGGGCAACATGCTTGGCTGTCCCAATAAAGTATGTCTATGCCTTCCCATCTTCAGCAGGGACTGCAGGCATTTCCAGTGCAAGGCAGAGCTGCAGCAACTTCTGCCTAAACTAACATTTCATTTCCTTGCTACAGCTCACTTCTATTGTCATCACTTTCATGCCTCTAATTAACTTGCATCTGTTTCGTGTTTGAAGTTTGTAACACTTGCCCACTTTGGCTACAGTAGTTTATAACCCAACACTAAACATATGTTTATGTTTATGGCACACTAACTCTGAATCCTTTGACTTAGCATTGTATCAGTTCATTATACCACTAATGGAGAACCTCGGAGACAGGGCTGAAGCTTAAGTGGCAATAAATTGGGGAATCATTTGGAGATGGTTGAAGAGAGATGGCCAGTGAGGACATGCCTGGCCTGACATCCAGAAATGTTGAGTACTTGCCACCCACCCTGTAACCACTGGGATTTTTAGCACCTCCAAACACGAAACCACAACAGCTTTCAGCAAAACTGTCATCTGGATCTTAAAGAAAATACTAAAATCCTTTGTCATCTTTGCTCCAGAGGCCTTCAGCACATCCCACCTATCTACAAACTAAGTACCCACTGACTTTGCAATAGGGCTAATGAGATCTTCAAAAATACTTTAGAAGGCCAGGAGGGAGAGGGGGCTGTATAATGTACCATATTACACATATAACATATAGCATATTGTTAGGTGATACTTAACACCTGCCCTAGCTGTCAGGTGACAGGCTGGTGTTCTGGCACCAGCTGAGGTGAATATTAAGGTCCAGTTGGCCATTCAGACCAGTTTTACATCCATTAGCATCAGTGAAGCTTCTTCTGTTTTCCACCAGACATGGTAATGATGCCAGCATCTGGGTGAAGTAAGCACACCACCTCTTCGTAGCCAGAGCCATTAAGGTGATGCCTAGATAAATGTGTTTATTTTTCATTCAGATAACAGGATGCTCCTTAGAGCTAATAAGTATTTACTTTCCCTTGCACTGCTATTATCTCTCTCATTGAGAACTGTAATTAACATCATTGATCATTTGTGTAGTTTGCCTTCTAATCTTTTGTGCTATGGTGGATTGAAACTGCAATGTGCATTATGTCAGCACAGGAAAAGTTATGTTTGATCTCTGCCTTTTCATTGGTCTGATCTACATGGGAGCTGTGCATAAGCCATTCCTGTTACACTCCACAATATTTTACACTGTCCCTTCAATTTAAAAGGGACAACCATATATTTTCCATGCAGCAAAAGTGCCCTTGCTCATAACACTATCACCAAACACTTGAATTAGCTGCTTCCACTTCACTCATTGTTTCTTGACGGAGATAGAGAGCCAAACCCTAAGGTTCTTGTTGGAGCAAGCTTCTATCACCAAACTATAGGGCAAGTGGCATGCAAATATTGCTGGGGACCCAGAGGTGAAAGGACCTTCCCCTCACTCTCTCTCTGCACAGGCATCGCTCTCAAGAGATATTTCAGACAGGACATTTTCTGCAAGAATGTGATCCCCACCTGACAACTGAAAATGTCAAGAGTCTTCCTGTTATTGACTGCATACAGTGGGGATTAAATAAAGCCACAGCCATGACGTATAAGGACATGCTCTCTCATGGAGCCTGAGATGCAGAAATCAGTGCTGTCTTGCTGGTCAATGCCACAAAGCTGGTTTGCAGCAACAGATATCTGACCAAGCATCTCCAGGGCTGCTGTTCTTCCTGTTCAGGAGAAAGCATCAGTTTACAGCCATCTACGGTCATTTGTTTTTTTCAGACAACAAGAGCTACACAAATAATAGATTTACAATAATAAAATTTGTCCAGTAAATTGGCCTGGAAAGTAAAAAAAAACCAAAACAAAAAAAAAAACAAAAAAAAAAAAAAAAACCAAACCAAACCAAAAAAAACCCCAACCCTCTGCACAGCTTTTATTTTTTTCCATCTTTCATATACCCACATAAGTGTGAGCACACACTGAGAGGAACCCTGTAAAGAGCCTCTGCTTTCCAAAGAGTCTCTGAGGAGAAAAGTCATCCCTGGCACGAGAGCCCATGCAGGACCTCAGCACCCTGGACGTGTGGCTGGAAGGGCCATCAGCTCCTTCAACACCCCCCTGCAGAAAGGGCCTTCATTAGAGTTCAGCCAAGCCTGTCAGAGCATCACCTTATCAAGGACAATCCATCCCAAAGCAACCAAGATTTGCTTCCCCTCTGTACCTGGCTGTATGTGCCTTACACCTGGGCTGCTTTCCAGTAAGAAGCAAGCTGGGAGAGAGTCACCCCAGTTTCTGTTATATCCACCTGCATTGTTTCCTAGCCTATTAGAAATCTGGAATGGGAACAACTTCTTATTGCTTTTGTTTTGATTTTCTCTCATCTTGTTGGATAGGAAATGCCCAGACTCCTCCCTAATTTGGCAAGAATTCAATGAACAAATACTCAAACCTTCAGAGCAGAGAAGAATCCATTAAGCTCATTTCCATTTGTTCTAGCAACAAATCAGTATATGGAGACATGAAGAAAATAATTTTGAGTTACTTTTTCCATTATCTGGTTCTCACTTCCTGCCATTTCCCGTTTGCCTGGCCTGGCTTCTTTATTCTCCTTGCATCTAGCCCATAGCAATTATCTCGATATCTAGGAAAAAGCATTAGGTTTTAAGATCTCAAGCTCCCTTTTGACAAAGGCTTTGCAATCCAGAGACACTAAGTGGAGAGGATTAAATTTCCATCTGTTTGCCTTGAGGGGGTAAAGCAGAGAAATCAGAGAGAGGTTTCACGAGATGCTTGTGTGATAACACTGCACACTCACTAGGCAGGAAAGTCTCAGGTAAGATGCATTTGCTTGGGAGTCATCCCAGTTGCCAACTGGAACAGGTTCATAAAAAACTTGCTTTATGCACAGCAGACTAGAAAGATTCGTTCAGGTCCCTTTCTCCAGTGTCTGCCTCTCTACGCCTGTGCCATCTGCAGCTGCAATTTTTCAGACAGCAATGAGGAAGTGGCTCGATCCTGCACTCTGCTGAAGCTGGAACAGAAACACCAGTGTGGCTACAACCAGAGGGAGCAGAGAGATCCCACAGAGCAGAAATCCTGTTCCTTTGTAGGGATGATCATCCCATGGCACACACAGGGCAGTAGGTGGTAGGAACAACACTTGGCACCTGCAGCACCCCAATCCTGGCGTCACTGTCCCTACGGAGAGGGGGTGAAGGAGCTGTTGCAGCCTGGCCCCTGCACCCTATGCTGGCACTGACCTTTCTGGGGACAGAGCTGAATGTGGCTGTGACTCAGCAGGCTCCTCTCCCTCACCAGTGGCTGGTGACTAATTGTATTTAGTCCCATTCTTCATGTTTTGGGGAGAACAAACATAAACAGACTTAGCAGTAATTGTTGCTATGTCTCTACTGTTTCCTCCTCTGTCCAAGTAGGGGTTTTCCCACTCACTCATAATTTTAGAGCAGCATTTTAAGTACTTTTTTTTCATTTTTAAGAAACAGTGTGAACATTTCTTGACTGGTGGGAAAAGAAGGAAGGAAACTTCAAAGAATTTCTGATTTGGTGCAGACTCTGGGGAAAAAGTTTCTCTAACCTGTCTACAGAAGAGGGCTGGTCTGCTCTGGGCAGGGAGCTTTGCCACAACACAAAGCAGATTGCTTACCAGCACCCTGGAGAAGTCCATATCAGCCCTGGAAATATCAGTTGTAAGGATGACTTCTCTAAGGGCATGGCCCAGGAACATGATGCCCCTGGAAACAGGTCTCCTGGGAGGAACATCGATGATCTCAAAGGCTGATCTGGAGAACTGGCTGCTGTCACACATCCTTGCCTGGGAAGTACATACCTATAGACATATGGCTCCTTGCACACACTTGTGCATATACAGGTATCACTGCACGTAGTGATCCCGTATTTGGGATCCCATTTCCACATCCCATATTTGGTGGGAATCTGTAGCTCATATCTGGAATGGACCTGAAAAGTTCTTGAGAGCTGAAGTCTTCCTCCTAGCTAGAGAACACATAGATTGGGCAGATGAAGCACGGAGAAGAGCAAAGAATGAGTGTGTGGTCAGCTGGACAGGGCACTCAATTCAGGTTCTATTGGATATGTTGTTAATTATACAAAAACATTTAAAAATTATAAAATTATTTATTTACTACTGATATAAAAATCAATTACATAATCCTCATCCTCAGCCAGAAGACTAAGATGAATTTATCTCTAAATTTTATAAACATGTATTTTAATGTATTTTAGAATATGTTTAACCCAAAGCTCACCAACTCAGATGCATATCCTGAGAGATAGGAGACCTTTGGTCTAGCTTTCACTTGTGCAATATCTAGAGGACTGTTTAGTGATAGCAATGGCAGTGACAGTGACTGCCCCTGCAAGGCAGCCTGACTCAGGCTGGCCCCAAGCAGTCTGCCAGCCTTTACAGCCTGCAGTTAGGTGTTAAATTCAAGGTATGAGCTTATCTCCGTGCTTTCTCTGCAAGCTGGCCTGAAAGCCAGAAGTCAAAATCTTGCTGCTGGACACCTGTCTGTGCTGTGCACCCAGCGGCTCCCACTGCTGTGCAGCCAACTCTGGTGAAGGATTTGCCCCTCTGTGGGAGTTGTGTGCTTCAGGGGTGATGTCTGGTGCAGTGCCCATGAAACACAGTGCCACAGGGCCCAAACTCACCTGTATTGCTGTGTAATACAGCATCAGCAAAGAGCTGTATGCAATTGAGTTCAACCCCATAAGCTTCCTCATGCTGGCTGCAGCCATCCCATCAGATCCCTGCCCAGTGCAGTCATCCACAGGCTGCAACAAAAGCCTTCACATGCCATGGGAGCACTGATGGCAAAAAGCCAACTTGTCCATGTTGTATTACAGTGCTAGGATAAGTTCATCTGTTTCTACTTCTGTTAATTTTGTATCGCATACATGGATATTTTCAGGGAAGAAAACAAGTTTTTGCATGCTCTGATCTTCCCTTTGAGCCAAATTCTTCCACCTTGGTCTGGGCAAAAACTCTCAGTGACATTCTTTGGCTGTACTCCACTGTCCTGTCCTGAAACCCCATGTTTCACTGCTGCCACTGCTGTTCAACTGTACCAGACTTTTAGAAAGCTGCTGGTCAAACACTAGTAAAAATCAAGGAAAAACAGATTTAGTATCTGTAAGTCCACGTGAGCAACTGAGGGAAATGTCTGGCTGTGGAAGAAACCAGTGAGATAAGATACTCAAGTGAAGACTGGAAAGTATCCCTGTACATTGTATTTCTGTTTCATTTTCACTCAGTAATATACATAGCAGATCCCTGTAATCTTGCTGTTGGATGTTTCTATCCACTGCGACAAAAAACCCCTGACAGCACCCCCAGCTGTGATTAAGTAGACACCAGGCCATCTGTCCTCAAGAGCAGACAACTCAGGAACCCCACTACTGGCAACTACATACTTACAAACTTGTCATAGGTAATGAAATACTCTGGAAACTATTTGTGAGCAAAGAGTTCCCAGGATATATCATTACTCATTATAAAGTTGCAAATTGCTCATGAATGATCAAATATTAATATGTAGATAGGGTGCAGTCCCAGAAGGGTTCCATGGCTTTGATAAGAGATTAGCCGTGTTCAGCCGCTGGGTACTCCTGCAGGCTCATCAATTGCCATTGTACAAAACAGGGAATGCCACTGAATGTTTGGCCATGTATTGAAGATCACTGGGGCACTATAAGCTGCTTGCTCAGACACTCGTAGGATAAAGTCGAGAGCTTCCCACGTGTGGAGACGCTCCGTACAAAGGGCTGCTGGAGCCCTCGGGGCGGCAGGGCGCTGGCTGCAGCACGTGTGCAGCCCCGAGGTGCAGCAGACTGTTTTCCTGATACCATGTACATAGCACTCCACCCAAGCCTCCCTGTGTAAATAAAAAATAAAGTCAAATTATGCCAGTAAAGAGTGGATTACACTGGTCACTGGGAGTGCTTGTGTATGTTCAGCCATAACCTATGATAAGGTGCTTGCCATAAAATTCCTCCTGGAGCCTGCAGCTCTCCTGAAAGCTGCAAGATGCCAGCAGAACCACCAGCGTTTTGCTTCACCCAGTGGGGGCAGCAAGGGGGGCACTGAGGAATGGGTCAGAGACACAGAAGGCTGCACAAGTCCCTGGGGCCATGGGGATCCCTCTCCCTTTCAGGAGAAAGACAGGAGTGCAGATTGCCACCAGATATAAGGAGACAAAGTTCAGTTCAAAGAGGTAAAGGGTGACAACCTTTCTACAGACAAAATTATCCCGCAGTCAGTAAAGCACAGCAGCAATCAGGACAGATAACAGAGTGAGTAATGAAGGCAGAGACTACAAAACTGCACAACCAATCCATCCCATAGCAAAAAGCTGCTGTAAAGCAATTTTAACCCAGCCTATACACAATTAGAATTGTTATGCTTTGGTACAGGAAGTTTTTTAAAACAAAAACACATGGCAAGTTTCATTTGCATTATGATAAATGTCTGAGCAGGTCCCACATTTGGTGCATTTTTTACAAACAACAACAAAAAAATTTTATTTCTGTCATCTGTTGATGCAGGGAAAAAAAGTGTTTCTAGCTTCCGATATTAAAGCTTCACCAAAAAATCACTTTCAAGAGAGTGTGTTTTATACTTTTCATTTATGAAGAGGAAGACCCCCACATTTGGACCTGTCCCATCCTGAGAGGAGACTGCTAGTCAGTGAAGGCTGGCAGAGGCTGACTCTGCTCACCCACCTGCAAGTCCATCATGAGGGAACCACTATCCTATCTGTTCTGCCACTACCAAACAGTCAGATGGAATTGGGTAGGAAGAAATGTAATTGTGGCTCTCCTCTACAGTCTCATGGGGGAAAAAAAATCAAATAAGGGAAAGGTTATTGTGGATTGATAACAGCTGGGGAGGCTGGGAACGGTACCTGTTACCAGGGAGAGTTTGCTCTAGTGCAGGCAGGGCACCCTGCACGTCCAGCCCTGGGAGAAGAGGTTGAAGAAAGGCATCCAGGCGAGGGAGAGCCAGAGCAAGGACGTGAGATGAAGAGCTGCAGAGAGATTGCAGCCAGCCAGACTGGGACACAGATGGCTGGAGGGGAGATTCAGTAAGGAGGTGTTGTGAAAAAAGCTTTGCATGTGTTCATGTAATTAAACCCCTGACCATCATGCACTCTGTGTGACAGAGGGGGATCATGGCTGAGAGCACAGCTTTGGGCACTGGGTAGACTTAGACAGCTGATCTTCTGCAGGCTTAGCAGTCATGTGATTTCTTGTGTGCAAAAGCATAAAAGGTTTTAGGTGATGGAAATCTTCTGCAGAGAGATGTGGAAAAGAACAATCCTGTCAGCAGCCAAACTGCTGCACAAGCATTTTTGTTTCTGCACTTGCTGCTTTGTGCTGCCCTTGCATGCACCATGAAGACAGTCCAGAGTGAGCCCAGGAGCAAGCCCAGGGTTCCTGCATGGAGGGATGGGAGGATGGAAATGCACCATCTCTTGGCTCTGGAAAACAGTCACGTAAAGCTGTGGCTTTGCCTGGGGCTCATGTGCCAGTGAGGTGCCTGTAAGCAAAGGGCTGGTGTGGATTTACCTGGGGGCATTGCTTTGGAAAGTTAAACTAGGCATAACTTCAGAACCTATAAACCATGCCTCCTTGATGCCTTTTCCTGGTCTTAAAATCAAGAGTCAAACACGGTTGGAAGGGGAAAAGGGATTTTACCTTGGTATTTATTTTAAGGATCCTTAGGTGCACACGTCCAGGTCGAATGCACCTCAATGCACACCACAATGTACACCCCCAAAAGATCTGGTATCACATTATAGGTTTTACTAATTAGCATATCTATCAAAGATTCCCCAGTGAGAGGCTCGAGTGAGCCCCCCTCCCCAAGGAACCTTCCCCTGGATGGTTCTATCTTAGTTTACAAAATCTGTTCTGGAGAGGACCTTGGGGTCTGGGGCACACTGATCCCTAACTACAAAGCTTCTAAAATGTTTAGTCTCCTAGCCTGACAAACAAGTCCAAGAATGTAGGGAAAAAGCACTAAGAATACAGAAATTGCAAAAAGGTATAAAAGAGGTATAAAAGAAAAGGCAAAAATCACCATGGCATCACCCTCCTGAGCACAGTCTCACCATGCAGCAGAGCCAGCACCCTGTGCAGGTGGAGCAGTCCTTCCCTTTGCACTGTCAGGGTGCTCCTCCCTATGCCGCCTGCAGAAAGGGCCAGCTGCGGCCTAGGATAGGGCTCTTGAGCCAGGTGAGATGCTGCCCTGACAAAAACATATCCACACTAATTTGGCCCCTGAGTTGTGTCCTGCATGGACTTTTGCTCCCCCATCACCAGCCACAGCCAGGGCAGCCGGGTCACTGCTCAAGGAAAAACACTGCCTCGGTGGCCACCAGTGCTGTGACTGTGACTGAAGGCTGGTGTTAACTCTCAGTTCCCCTCCACGATTTAGCAAAGCTCCCCCAGAGCCTGCTGCAGCTCCTCAACAATAGGCCCACTGCCGAGAGCAGGTATCCAGCATAGAGCTCAGCAAAGCCCTGCCAGCAGCAGGGACAAAACAGCCCCTGGGACCGGAATGAATTATGCACAACTTTAAGTATTTGCAGGATAGAGGCCTTAGTTCACTGGGTTAAAATACCAGAACAATATAAAACACCTCTACCTCTGGAACCCACTGCACTTCATAAAAATGCTTGGGACCCTGCTGGAGCTAAGCCATTGTCGATAGCCATAAAAAATTGGTTAATAAATCTTCTTCCGCTGATGAAATAGCTACTTCACAGCCAGAACTCAACAAATTGAGCATTTCAAAGCAACCTGCTTGAGACAAGCCCTTATTTGCACACCAATACAAGCATCCCCAGCCTGGGCAGGACCCTGAGCCTGCACTGTTCCTCCCTCCCCATTGTCACAGCCAAGTGCCAGGAGGAGATTTAGTGCACCGATATTTTCCTCCCAAGTGACAAGAAGGGGGTTTACATTTGCAGCCCGCAGGCCTTTGGAGTGAAATGATCCCAAAAGCAGAGATTAGCCTGGCACTCAGCCGCCACGCTGGCTACACCACTGGCAATGCCAGGGTGACAGCCCCCTGCCCCCCAGAGCCTCTCCCAGACAGATGCTAGAAGATCATTATAGTGCCGCTTCTAACTTTTTTTTTACTGGAACACATGTAAAAATTAATGTTAAGAGAAAGGCAAGTGCTCATCGCCTTGCTGCTCCACAGACACTATCCTGAAAGTTTAATCTAATAGGTAAAAAAGCAATTACGGGAGAGACTCCATTCTTAACAAGCTGTCACAAGTCAGTCTTTTTTAAATGCAGCCGATAGCCAAAGGGAGTGAAACAATACATTTCACTCACTCTTCCCAACTGCACGGCCGTTGATATATTTAAGTAGTGTGATAACTAGAAAGAGAAAAATACTCTTACATTTAAGTTTTAATAAAAAACTTCTTAAAAAATTGAGTCACCCTACTTTCATGCCAGTGTGGATTTTTATGAAGTCAGGGCTGACTTGGTCTCTTCCTTTCTGCCTACAGGGAAAAGAGCAGGGCTCGGCTGGGAGGCAGGACCTGCTTCCAGGCAGAAATATTTATTCAGCGAAAAGCTGCATTTAAATATTGATGTTTCAACAGAACTTACTATTTGCTTAACCAAATGTTATAGATTTGCCTAAAGAATCACAATGGGGAATAAAAAGGACATTTTTAGACCCTTTTAGCAACACTGAATGACTTAGAAACAGTGATGAGCAAATCCTAAATTTTTCAAATCCATGTGATTTGTGGCTCAGATTTCCTGATAAGTTGTTAGGATTTGGGTTTGGAAGACAGGTGTTTGGCATTTCTAACTCCCTGCTCCCTGTAGGAGACATCAAACCGAGCATTAAACTCCTGCGGTCTTGAAAGTTCAAGTCAAGGTGGCTTTTGTTTTGCTTTTCCCCCTGAAGGTCAGTTCAGGATTGAATCCTTTTGTCAAGGTTAGCTGGAGAGCAGAAGGCTCTGTTAATCTGCAGGCGCTGCAGCTCCCTCCTGGCTTCCTTCCCTTGCAGTTTGTTTTACTTCAGGATTCACCCCCTGGGATTGTAAAGACTGCAGATGAGGGTTAGAGGTGAAACAAAGAAAATGAGGTTGGGTGTTTGTTCAGAGGGAGCCAGAATTCATAATGTTGGAGACACTGGGCCCCTCCCAAGAGATAACCGTAATTTACCAGCACCTCTCCACCACTTGTTTTTCCCCAGAAATAAAACACAGTGACAGATCCAAAATACTACTTCCCCAAGTAACACCTAGAACCAAAACAAGGAGAGTTTCTTTCTGCAAAGTGACCAGACACTGGAACAATACAAATATGCTTCCAGTGATCTCCATGTGGGAAAGTATGTGAAAAAAGAAATAAAGCCAACTTTGCCTTCTTCAGAGACTTTCTTTTTTTATTCACTCAACCTGTGCCTTATGGTGTGGGGTTTTTTGACCGTAGATGTTTTTTCCTTGGTAGATAATCTTCTTATCCCATCCCTTTTCAATGAGAAGGCCAAATTTTGCTTTCAGTTATTCACTGTGGAACACCACTGACTGGTAGCTAACAGGCACACCCATCTCAGGCACCCTGGTGATATATTTTCTTCTTCATACCTTGTTTTAATAATCACAACAGCAGCAAGAGAAGGAGCAGATGCATCCATTACACCTAAGAAAAAACCTTGCTCTTTTCCCAGGCTTTTTTGGGTGTTTGGCCTCTAGGGCATCATCCATTTGCAATGAGATCCCTGGATTTACAACAGAGCAAGTGGTTGTACAACAAAAACTGGATTCCGGGGTCCTGATAAGAGAAGACAAGCGTCCTGCGACCAGAGCCTGACCAGTCACCCCACCGCTAATCTGGTTGAATCAGCTGACGTCAGTGGTTTTATGTTAAACACACACAGGGGTGAAAAATGAGAGTCGCGCTCAGCTCCGGCAGCCCAGCTCCAGCGCTCTGCTACCAGAAGTGGCTGCTTACTTTCAAGCTCTCCGCACAGCCTGTAATCACTCAATATTGAAACCAGATTTACAAGCTCTTTAGAGGAGAAGTTTGTGATTTCCAAAGCAGACGCATTTGGTATTTCAGAAAAAGGTCAAGCCCCCTGTGGAGTAAGGGGTTTTTAATAGAATCAGTTCAGCAGGAGTTAAGAGGAGGCATACCAACCCAGCGGCTCGCAAAGCCAAGAGAGGCAGAGACATAAGAAAAGCCTCAACCATTATTGTTTTGAGGCAAGAATCAGAGAAAGAGAGGGACACGGGGTATGCTAAATTAAATCTTGGACATTTGATTTCATTTATTCCAATCCGAGAGACTTTCTCAGTTGGAAATAGAGAGGGCTGCCCTTCTTACGCTCCCAGGCTTGCAGGGGTTTCAAAGAAAGGAGTGTTTGTTATTGTCTGCAGGGGAAACCTGAGAGTGCTTAGCACAATGGCAAATCCAGGCTCTTAACTCAAATGCATTTAAAAGGATAGCCTTCGATTACTGTCTCACCTCTTCAGCCTCCAGCCAGGCTCTTCAGCTATTAATATTTGTTGCCTGCCTCACTCGGCTGGGTGAGGTGGTTGTCTAGGACTGCCTTATTTCATGCTGGTACAGCACCCAGCAGCCGGGAAGCCCAGGGAACATCATTAATGACACTCCTTGTCACAGGAATACAAGTTTTCTAAATAGTGCTGAGGCCTGCAGGCTATATAAGCAGCCACTACAGAAATACTAGCAACGAAGCTGGCTACTGCTTACTCCAATGCCCTTTGGACTCTGCAGCCAGTAATTTCCGTGAAAAGAATTGGAGCTCATTCCGTAACTCACATAGCTGCTGCCAGACAGACACCAGAGCTCGTAACACAATTTCCTGAATATAAAGGCTTTAAAATAATTGGAAATCCAGATTTCATACTGTTTCGGTTTTGGCTGGCATAGAGTTAATTTTCTTCTTAGAAGAAAGCTTAGAAGACTCATAGCCCAGAAACTCCTAGGCCGTATCAGCTACCACACCTAAACTGTAAGTACCACACCAGGTAACAGAACAACCCCAGGAGATGGCAGCTGCTAACCCAAGTCCCAGCAGTCTGTGGCCCTGCTGCCATGACTGCAGGGGATGGCAAACAAGCTCTTTACTTCTTTAAAACATCTGCACAGCAAGGGGCCCATTAGAGCATCCTGGTCTTACTAGCCTTTTAATGGCAAGCGTAAATAGGCCCTTATGTATTCAAATCAGCGGCAAATGAGTGGTGAAGGTCACAGGATGCTTAAATGTGCAACGTGCTCCCTCTGATTGCTGGAGAATCAGATCTTTTAACTTGTCTAGTCATAGTAACTACTGCTGCAGCTACAGACGGTACTTCAGGTTTGTCTCTTCCAGCATCAAGTTCCCAGTCAGCCATTCCCAAAAATAATACACTTGGCAGAGTAGACAACTGCCCTAGATTTTCAGATCAGTGCAAAGGAAGGGCAGAGCTCTTATAGGAAAGCAGCACTTTGAAAGGTCAGCCAGGAGACCACAGGCCAGATTCCAAGAGAACTTGTGGCCACGTAATTTCTTAAACTTCAGCAGCAGAAAGAGGTAGAACTCAGAGGATATAATTTTCTGCATTAAAAGCAATTCTCCAGGCACTTTGAAGAAGTAAGAAGGGCCAGCAGCTTGAGGTATACAGATGAAACTAATCCTTCTAAACTGCACTTTAATATTGCAAACATGGGCACAGTGGGACCTTGGCATTCCCAAGGGTCTCACTGCACTTGGCTCATATGAGTATTTAACTGTAGGGGTAAGTTTCCAGTGTCAGTACCTCTGTTTGCCCAGCCAAGTGACCAACTTATCTCCAACAACAACCCTACCACATCGTTTAAGTGTACTTTCAGGAACACAAGCCTGTGACTGAGAGGGGCAGGTTTTCCTCTGCATTTCAGGCTTAACAACCCAAAGCAAACTACCACAGCAAACAGCAGACAGGACCAGAGCATTGCTGCAAGATTGTTGTAACCCTGTGTGCGCCATCCCCTTCTCACTGCTGGCACCTCACAGCCAGAACAGGAAGCAGACGCATTTGTAAAGCTTCTTAAAACATAGATGAAGTTTTATCTTCTGAAGCAGCATTTTGGATGCTTCTTTCACCATGATGTGGCATCAGCCTTTTAAGCAAGTATACTTTAATTACTGCACAGTCTAATAAAGCCAGAAAAATAAATACTATAAATTCCTTGAATAATCCAGACGTTGGTTGTTTTTAGCAACTAAGCATTGCATAAATGAAATTATCAAGTGAAGCCAACTAGCAGAAGGAGTAAGAAACAACTAAGTGCACAAATATTGGCCAGGAAGAAAAGCCACCTATGCAAGAATAGTATAAAGGAGGAGCCAGAGATTAAAGTATACTGCTGCTTCTTCAGTCCCACACAAAACTAGGAGCATATGATACTTAGTTACATGATAGAGCAAGGCAGATGCTTTCCACTGTGCCCAGAGGGGCTATAAACAGAAAAAAAACCCCAACCAAACCACAGCTGAATAGGCAGTGCGGTTTTGGGGTTTCCCTCTCCTCCCCCAAAAAATTTTGGGTGTAAAAGGTACAAAAGGAAAACAGATCATAGAAACAAGAATTGTGAGACAAGGGAGGAAAACCAACTCTAAAGAATTAGGAGTCACTTTCTGATACATTTTGCACAGAGGAAGTCTTTCTTCATTACGTGAGAGGAAGAAATAGTTATCTCAAAGAGCTTTGGAAGAATTCACTGAGGTTATGAACAAAATGCAACAGCCAAGAATTGAGGATGTGGGTTCACTGCTACTTGAAGTATAAAACAATAAAGCTGTCACCTTCATTCTCAAATAACCACCTAAATTCCTTTACAGAGTAGGAAAAGTCTTTCAGAATCTAATTGTTATGCATGGCATTACCATGCACACCTTGATTTGTTTTCCACTATCACCCACTAGAAAACACATTTTCCAAAACAAAAGTCACAAGCAAGTTTCAGACAAAATATATATATATTTTAAAAAATCTTTACAATAAGTCAGGAAACATAGGAGCTTGCATACAGTTTATTATAATAACTCAATTCTCAGCTCCCTACAGTTCAGATAACCCTGGTGACAGTGTTTACAACTTCTAATTTTTGCTTTCACAACTCTGAAGCAAACAATACATTTGAGTGTATTTTACTCTGTGCAAATAAGACAACTTTTGGAATCCTTCAGAAGAAATATCCAAGATTCTGTTTGCAGAGGTCCTTTGTTTCTCAAAGATGATTTATGAGAGTTTTTAAGATAAAGTGCTCCTGTCCAGCAGAACCCAAAGGCCTTCTAGAGTTCAGAGAGTAAGTTTAGCTCAGATTAAAAAATAATTGGTCATACAAATTCCAGCTTCCCATGTCCGCTGTACATTCCCCAGTGGACTAGTGAAAGAATTTTATCATTGCTGAGGTCTGAATGTCTCATTTTATCACAGGTCATGCAGCAGTTCTCGTGACCAGTCACAGGCACCATGCATTCCAAGTCCAATTTTGCCACCTGCCCTTTTTTCGAATGATGTCCATGAAAACTATAGTGCAAACGAGAGAGCATTTGCTGTCGCTGATCTTGCAGTCTCTTGTTTTCACTCCTGAGCATCCTCAAGGCCAGCATGATAAGGAGCACCAAGATTAGCCCACCAGCTATAGGAACAGCAATTACAGCTGCCCTGAACCATAACTCTTTCGAAGAAGTCAATTCCTGCACCTTGGTGATGAGATTCCTGCTGCTGTCATGTTGATATCTGCTCCCTTGTCCTGCAAAGGGGAAAGATGTGGAGCTTGTTTCAGGATTTACATATACACTGTTTCACAGGTAAGCAACTCCCTTAAATCCCACACTGACAAGTTTATGGAGCAACTGCTACACTCTGCAGTATATACAGAAAATACCCCCATAAAGAAAAAGAGTTTCTAAATCTGCTTGTAACACAGAATTTCTTACCCCACTAGCCAGTTTAACTAGGAACACCACTGCCACTGATTCTTAGAAGCCATGTCAAGATGGCAAGAGAGACTTCCAATACTAATGCACATAAAAAAAGCTAATTGGCTGAGATGTTCCCCTGCCTCCAGCCACCCTTTTCCCCCTCTGGTGTCTCTACTTACATTAACAAGTAAATCAGTAACAGCAGATGCACAAGGCTTTGACTGTTACTGGCCTGATGGCCAGAAGAGAGGTTTCACTGAAGCTTTATTGCCCTACCTGAAGTATCGCCTCTGGAAGGAGACAAAACATCATGTAGTCCTCTGTAATTGCACATATCTTCATGACAGCATTCCAGCGTGGACATGGTGGTGGTGCCAGAGTGGTTTTGTGCTTGTTTGGCTTGGCAGATCTCAGCTGTGCTTGCAATAGAGTCCAAGCAGCCATGAGTAAGTGGGGAATGTGTATTCTGAGGATCAAGCAATCTGGAGAAGCAGGCGCTAAGCTCAGATTTGCACATATAGCCCGTTGCAACACAGTGTGCAGCATCACAGTAGCATCTGATTTCACCTAAAAAACAAAAATTGCACAAGAAAGGTAAGAATTTGGTCTTCTAAGGACACGCCATCATACATCCTTATTAGCCACAAGCATCACACAACCAAACTCTGTGCCAGTTTTGTGGTACTTCTCTAGACTGTAGATCCACAAGAGCTGGGGTTGTTTCCTCCCCATCACTGTACAGTGCCTACCTCACTGTAGCCTTAATCTCTGTAAATGCCTTGGGGCACTTGCTTTAATGACTAGTACTGTAGTCCTTTGAATTAAAGCAAGAGCATTTCACTAAAACAGGGACTGAGGGAGGGAAGGTCACAGTGGCTTTTTTTCCCCCCAAGGTAAATAACTGGCTTTTTTTTTTCCCCAAGGTAAATAACTAACAAGACCATTTTATAGCTACTTCCACTCGAGGTCAGCAGTTGCATTTAGCCACATTTAAAGTGAAATACCAGTTCTAAAAGCAACACACACTTTCAGTCCTAGAAGAAAGTCACATCTATGTTTCAACCATTACTCCAGGAACAGCATTCTACTTTTATAAAAGTAACATTTCTTTTAACTGGGTATAAGCACACAACAAAAATATGTTTAAGTATTTATGTGACAAATGAAAAGAAAAAAAATCAGAACTGCTGAATTGTTTATTACCTCTCAGTACTGCACCAAAATTTAAAAGGTTTAACTAACACCTTATAAAGCTATTAGCTAGAACCATTACCATTTAAGTCTCTCAGTCAAGAAAGTTTTACTGTGTGAAACTGAGCAACTATTTGTAATTTCTCCAGAAAATCTTTAACTAGTTATTCATGAAAAAAGGCTTTTAAATCAGAATTATTAAACAAAAAAAATTCCAGTTTATAATTATTCTGTTCACCAGAGACAATGACTCTCAACTCAAATGTAAAGTTTTTTAATGGAGTGAAACTGCAAGGCTAAAGGCTCCCCCTTGCCTCTCCCCAGTTTCACATTCAATCCAACATGCAGCAGAAAAGAGGAAACACTTAGATTGAAAATCCTCTACCAGCTCTATGAAAAATCTCAGGAAACCTCAAAAATTTCTGAAGGAAGCGATAAAATAAGTTCCCTTCATAAAATTCTTCATTCTGGGCTCTCCAAACTGCCCTGGTATGAATTAAACATGTCCTGTGCTGTAGCGAAAACTTACTCTTTCTAGGCAAGTTGCAACTCAAACATAATTCAATCTGCCATGGAGCCAAGGTTTAAAAGGAAGCCAGATTTTGGAGAAAACCTTGGAAGAATGGACTTAAAACTACTTCTGGTGTGCCTACTGTACTTGCCACCATAGTAGCACCAAGGCTTTCAAAGTCGACCGAATAATCAGATGTCTTTTTTCTACAGTCTGCACTTCAAAAAAATCAATCTACAGGCTTCCCTGCTGCCACCCCTTATGATGTTAGCTACCACCTATACCTAAAAAAACCTGTTCTGTAAGATGTTAAAAATAATCCCAACCAAGTTAGCTTCCCCTCGTCAGGCTACCTTAATACTTTCCCCAAAATGCTACTGCAGGCTCCAGGCCTTGAAGTTCCCGCTGCTCTTTAATAACTCTGCTTAATAGAAGCCAAATGATGGAGTGTCTCACTGTCTCCAGTCCAATTCCCTTGGGCTTTCAGACCAAGTAACCTAATTTTTCATGAATTCACACTCACTATCATCCAGCACGTTACAGAAAAAAAGCCTCAATTGTTTTCTAAGCATTCTATATAAGGTCTCCCCTCACCCCCCTGAAAAAAATAGTTTTCATAATTCTTGCACTGTATGAGGGTTAAAAGTAAGATGCAAACATGGCACAGTACCAGAACTGACAGTTCTTTCATGAGTTTCAGCACAGTGCAGGAATAAAGTGAAACAACACACATACTTTCATTTTAACTGCTTATATAATCGCGTTCAAAAATCTACTTTTTATTGCCCTAAGACAATCTTATAAACAAAATCTGACAGGCTCGTCATCAGGTTAATTCAACTGCTTTTTAATTAAAGCCACGTTTCCAGCGAAACAGAATGGACTTTGTATTACTGTATTAAAACTGTATTTCTGTCAATTCATAAAGTTTCTTCCTGTGCTATGCAAAAGGCCAGAAAGGGTATTTAGTATTTTGAAACATTGAACAATGCCCTTCTGTTCCGTCCTCTTTCTTGTTACTGTATGTAGCTATTAAAGAAAAATGTCTGCTTTTAGTCAAGATGGCTACAGGAGAGACTGCAGGCTTCTCTTAAAGCTTTTGAAGTCAACAGCAGCCAGAAGTCTGTGATCCCCTAATTATATCATTATCAGGCACATAGTTTCAGTATCTGCGACTTCACATCACTCAGTCACTCCCTGTTCTGCCCGCTTTGATGGGGCCAGCAGGCTCTCCCCTGCACGCTGTAAGGCTGTTATTTAGGGTTAATTACAGCCTTCCTTCCAAAATAAATAAATACCGTCGCACATCACCACCACGCTAACTTATCCTTTATCCTCCTCCGCGGAGCACGACGATTACCGGCAGCCAGCGGGTCGCCTCTACCCCGGGAGGGCGCTCCCCGGGCGGCCACACCACAGACCACAGCCCCAGAGCCCCCAGCCCACTGCCCCCCGCGGGCGGGGACGGGGCCGGGCGCGGCCGCCCCGCCGGGACACCCGCGGGGCCGTGACTGCCCGGCACCGGCGGCCAGGTGGGAGGGGAGGGACGGGGGGCGGGAGGCACAGACCCGGCGGCTCCGCCGCCAACACCGCTCGGCGCGGGGTCCCGAGACAGCGCCGGGCCCGGCTGCCCTCGGGCGGCAGCCCCCGGGCACCCCGCTCCCTCCGGCGCGGCCCCCGCAGAACACGAACCCCGCAGGCGCCGCCGGTGCCCCGCCGCGGCCCCTCACCTCTGGTGAGCAGGACGGCCATGGCGCACAGCTCCAGTTGTAGCCAGATGAAGATGTAGCTGGAATGGCGATCCATTTACCCGGCGCCGCTCGCCACAGCCCGCAGCGCAGGCACGGCCGAGCCGCCGTCGCCCGCCCGCTCCCGCCCCGCCGGAGCGCCGCTCGCCTGCGCGCAGAGCCGTGGTGCGGCCACCGCTGCGGCGGCGGGCCGGAAAGACGGCCGCGGTTCTCCGCCTTTCCCTCGGTGCTCCGCCGCGGCCGCAGGAGCAGCACCAGGAGCGGCAGTGGCACGGCCCCGGTGCCCAGCAGAGACGGCCTCACTGACACGGCGGCGCCGCCGCCCGCCCCGTAAATACGGCCGGCGCCGGGCGCGGGCTGAGCCGCCCCGCCCCGCCCCCGCCCCGCCCCCGCCTCCCCATTGGCTGCGCCTGCGGCGGTGGGCGGAGACTCGGCCCCCCCGCCCGGCAGCGCGGCGCGGCCTCAGCTCCGCCCGCGGCGCCCCCGGGCGGCGGCGGCGGCGCCGGGCGGGCCCGGAACGCGCTGGGTGCAGCGGTGCGCTCCGAGCGCCGGGCCCCGGCCCAGGGAGCCCCGGAGTGCAGCTGGGAGAGAGGCCGGCACCGAGCGCCCTCGCTCGCCTCCTCAGGTCCGGGGCTCTGTGGAGGCGGGGGAACGGGCTCTGCCGGGTCCCCGAGATAATTCCCTGCGGAGGCAGCAGCGCGGGGTTCCCGAGATAATTCCCTGCGGAGGCAGCAGCGCGGGGTTCCACTAAAAAACATCGTGCTCTGACTGCGAGTTCGGCGGAGCCGGGATGGATGGATGGATGGATGGATGGATGGATGGATGGATGGATGGATGGATGGATGGATGGGCGGATGGGCAGCCCTCAGCCCCGGGTCGCGGTGCCGGGCAGCGCCGGAGCGGAACGAGGCGGCGGCCGAGCCCTCCCGCCCGCGCCCGCTGTCCCGGCGCTGCCGCCAGCGCGGCCCCCGCCTGGACGCTCCCGACCCGCAGGGCTGCCCGAGGCTGCATAAATGTTGCCCGAGCGAGAACAGCGGCGGTGTCAGTGCAGCCGGGGCTTTTTTCCCAAGGTTTTAGAAATTCTGCGCTTGGGCTTGGCGCAGCGCAGAGCCGACAGCCATCGGCTGGAACCACGGTGCAGCTGGCGTGTCCATCCCCGGCCCCACGCCACTGTCCCGGCCTGGGGTTCACCCTGCGGCTCGGGGGCTCCTGCACCTCGCACTCAGCCCCTCAGGGTCTTATCCGCTGCTGTCGCATCCACGCAGCAAGGGCAGGCCCGTGGGACAGAGCTATTAGCGAATATACCCTGCAGTAGTTATCCTCCTTCCAGTATTTCCTTTCCAAGAAGAGCTGTTGGGGATGGAAGCACGAGGTGGTGTTCTACCACTGAGCTCCGACACAGCTCCTGTGGGTCGTGCTTAGCTTGGACAGTTTTCCTTCACGTTGGTCCTGAAAAAAATGTGCCCCTTATTTAAAATTTCTTTGCTAACTTAGTTTTCTTCTTTCTTTGCTCATTACGTTTTATAAGACTTGATTTCTACAGCACAGACTGCTTCCCATTTATGGGCAAAGTGCTTTACATATTTGGGTCCACTACTACTATTAAATCTGTTGGATGATGTGTAGATAATAATAAAAAAATTACTTGAGAATTTTAATTAGAATTTTTTTGGTGAGTCTTTAAAGACATTTTCAATAGGGGACATAATACCTCGTGTTGGAGACATTCCTCCCTGAAAGAGAAAAGAGGAAATATGAAATCTGAGATTGAGATAACTCCAGTTTACTTTGGCAGAGAGGAACAGACTGGATCTCCGGCTAATTAGTGCTGATGCCATCACATGTTATAATGGTTTTACTGTGAGTCTTGCAATTTGCATATGTATAAGATAGATACACACGTGCTGCATCACAGTCTTTACACTTATGTTAGACATATTTGCACTCCACCACAAAGTAATTTTCTAATTCTTGTTTCTGTTTAGAAATTACAGAAACAGCAAAAACAGCCAAGCCATATGTCCCAGTCTGGCACCGGCTATCAGACACTCATTTGCAAACATACGAAAATATCGTTCATTATAACTTAGAATCATTACAGCAACATGTGCAATTCTGCTTCTCCTGTTCCTATCACCGGTGACAAGCGCATTTAACAGATCTCATTTGTTACAGGCAGCACCGACAGACTGGAAATGGCTTTTATTCATGGAGCCACATTACTGCACTAAGTAACATGAGAGACTCCCTGAGTATTATAAACATCCTGGCCAAGGGAGCACAGACAGACTAACCAGAGGGCAATATGCTTGAGATCAGTTTTGAGCAGCAAATTTCATTGACAGCTGTCAAGTTTGAATTGTGAGGTACAATTTACTGTAAAAAATGTGCTAATTCTGTATGCTACAAGTGTGCACGAAGTACCAAAGTGAGGGAGGAACAGCAGGGATCACTGCCCAGCCTTAGTGCCCCCCAAAGCAACTAAACACCTTTCAGAAACCTGTAGATCGAGTCAGAGTGTCAGGAGGGTTTGACCGACTTACTGTGTCTCTTCACTCTCTGATACACTGCTCAGAGAGACGTGCAAGGATTGTGTGGGGTCCTCTGACAGACTATAACATAAACAAGATAATTCAGCTTCTGCAGTGCTAATTTGCTTTTGTTTTAGAGACAAGAGCTAACAGGGCCAGATTGGCCTGTAAAAAAGGGACAGGAGACAGACCCAGCACAAAGCAATAATAACAACATGTTCTGCAACCAGAAGGAATGTGGGATAATGACTACAAGGAACCATCAAGGAAAGCGTCAGGAGCCTGAGGCCGCATTACGTGTCTCCAGCAGCCATGGGAGAGCAGCCTAAAGCCTCCATTTGAACGGACTGCACAGCCTGTAGTCAGAGCCTGCAGAGCACAGGGCTGCTCCCTCCCACCAGATACGGTGAAGGCCCTTGAAGCAAACATGAACAGAAGGACCTGGTTGCAAAATCATCCTCTGGGCACCTCAAAGAAAGGGACTGCTTTGGGCAGCATCTCACAGGAGCACGTTTCCCTCTGCATCAGCTCAAAGCTCTGTCACAGATGCAAAATTTTGTCTTTAAGAAGAAGAAATTGCCAACTAAAACAAAAGATCCATCCAACAAGTCTTTGCAGGCCACACAAATGCTGGTTTGATTCTTTTACTTTGTTTCAGAAGCCAATAGTTGCAGCACCAAGTTTCTGGCAGGAGGACTTTAGAAGTGATGAGTCCTTCTAAAAGACCAATTCAGACGAGCACCCAGTGTCCTGAACTATTACAGACCAGGATTTCTCCTATCAGTCAAGTAACTGCTCAGGACAGTAGCTGCTTTCCTCTACAATCACATTCCAGAAAGGGCTCACTATTTTCCACCAGGAGCATGTGAGCAGTGCAGCCATGCAAGAGTCTCCTTCCAAATGTCACGGTGAAATCCCTCCAGTGAAGTGCCAAATCACATCAAACACCTTCTCCAGAATCTCCATGTGCCTGAGAGTCCCAGCACAGGCATGAGAGGATGGCTGCCATGAGGGGTTTGGGCCTTCCGTATGTCAAGGAGGAAAATAAAACAAGCCAAGACAGAAGTCAACCTGGCAGCATTTTCTGAGTACAGAACTTTGAACAAGAGAAAAGCTCTTCTCTGGCTCTGGAAACCCAGCTTTAGAAAATTCAACTTCCTCCCATTGTTCTGCTTCTTTCATATATTCCCTTTCTCTTTATCACATGCCTTGGCATTAATGCTTGTCCCAGCTGCTACTGCCTACTGTTTATGTGCCACCACAGCAGTCTGTGTGCAAAACTAAGCTACAACTTCAGCCTGCAGGTGCCCCTGATTTAGGTAACTCACCCCAGAAAAACAGTTTTGAGTCACAAATAATTCTTTCTTCTGGCAGCTTTGAACACTACCATGAGTTCCTCATCCCTCTATAAGCTTGCATGGCATGCTGGCAGCTCACCACCATTTCCCCCAAAAGATTGGATGTAACTCTTCCGTGGATCTCATGCAAACAAAATAGTGTTTTCACAGTATTATTCACTTGTTTGAACCTTTCATCAATGAACCCCCCGCCCCCAAAAAAAAATTTTGGCAAAAATAAAAATGGATTAGAGCTGCAATTTGGAAATCCTTTCTACAATCACCTCTGTAGTCAAGGCATCACTGCAGCCCTGTCCTGGGGAGACCCACATTCCTCAGGGAGATGAGGATTTGCATACTGCTGGATCTGCATGTGCACACTGGCATTTGTCAGGACTGCTGCTTCAGATGCTCATTTCACTAGCAAGGAAAGGTTAGTACTGCTGCATTGGAGTCATTTCAAATTGGTGTCAAAGGCAATATTCGCACACCATATCCATTCCTTTTTGCACCTTTCAATTATGATTCAGATGGGAATTTCTCATTTGGAAATGATGTGAATTTAAAAGCATGGGGACTGTTTAAAGCATCTTTGGAGCAACATTAATCAGAGTAGTTTGGGGTTTTTTTGTTAACTGCTTAACACTAGCCAACAAACAACCAGCTTTTTTGGAGTTACTTTGCTAGCATTTGGGATATGATACACACAAGCTAACTCTACTGAATTGTATTTATTTATGCCTTTAAGAAAAAATTAAGGCTTAAGCTAGCATAGCTTGGCATAAAGCCCAGGGGGCAGGGAACATAATGTGACTCCGCAATTCTTCTGGCTTCCCACTTCTGGGTCTGTCCATGGACTTACTGAAGCAAGTAGCCATTTCAGGATCTAAGCCTATGTAGAGCCCAAAGGCTGGCTTCTCCAGCCGCTCCCCTGTGACAGACATGCTACTGAGCCGGTTCCCTCAATAACTCCCAAGGAGCTTTCCCCCTGTAACTGGGGCAGTTCAGGGAGGTGGATAGAGGCCTGCACATTATTCCCCGTTCATTTTCAGCAGCAATTAGCGTGTCCCCAGTGAAACTCGGTTACCTGCAAACCGGAGGAGGGGAGCTGCGTTCCAGAGATGATCGGTGATACATGTTCACCTAAAGTAAGTAGGAAACCAGACTAGTGTCTGTGTCGCAGGATCCACCTCTCCATGCACATGATATATTATCCAGATGGCACCAATCTGCATCCGCTTCAGACACAGGACATGATAAAGAGACAATACTTAAGAGGCCCAGAAAGTGAAGCATTTCCTGCCATGCTCATCACTTTACTTTTTTTTTTTTTTTCATTTAAAACTAATCCTCCCTCCCTCAAACGAGCTACACTCTTACTCCTCCCAATCAATAGGACGATTTGCATTTATCCTCCTGGAGGCATCGCTCCTAGAATCGGGGCCAGAGCGATCCAATCGATAGGAGAAAGCTGGAGCAAGGCTGGAAAAGAAGCAGCAGAGAGATTTCCCCCAGGGAGAAATGCAAAACACTGGAGAGAGGCAACAATTATTGTAATTGAAGGTAATGAGGCCGAGGCGCCAGCTCCAGCTCTGCTTAACATCATTCAATACAAAGTGAGACACACATGAAGGAGACGGCCCGAGCCCGGCCGGCCCCGCGGCGACCCAGCCCGGCTCCCGCAGCCCCGCGCCCAGCCCCGCAGCCGCCGCCCGGCCGGCAGCGCCACGGATGCTCCTGGGACGGGCCTGTCTCCTGTGCTGCTGCCTCTGGGAGAGTCACTCTGGATCTGACTGCTCCCAGGGTCTCAGAGTCCTCCTTTCCCTTTCCCTAGGAGACTCCCGTGTCTATAAAATTCTCGGGTGTGTTTATCGTCACTGTGCGCTGAAAGTCACGCGCTGAGCACCAAATCCCTCGGCCAGGGCCAGACGTCGTCCTGTCCCGTGGCAGGACAAACTCAGCCCCAACCCCTTAACCTTCAGCCCTTCCCTGCAGACACCCTCTCTGCCGCCGCAGCCTCTTCCTCGCAACTCCCCGGTGTCGGGGTGCGACTCCCCGGGAGGACAGAGCGGATGCTGGCGAGGAGCTCCACCTGCCCTGCGGCTCTGCCAGGGCACGGCGCAGGTAGTTCGGTATCTTTAACCCTGTGCCCGGCCGGCACGTTCGCCGGTCCCGGAGCAGAGCTCACGCGGGCTTGAGGCGAGGGATCTGCACTGGACACAGCTGCGCCTTCGCCTTGGATTCCTCAGGCACAGAGCCCCCTCGCAGCCCCGGCCGCCGGGGGATCAGGGAGCCACCAGCACCGGGGCGGACTTACTGAACTCTCCTTGAGATTAAGGCAGCCGGGGCCGGCACGGGGCGAGAGCCGCAGGGCCGGCAGGAGCCCCGGCGGGGCGAGCCAGCGGGCGGGCGGCGCTCCCGGCCGCGCTCCCCGGGCCGGCGGCGGCTCAGCGCGGGCACCTCTTGCCCTCTGCCGGCAGAGCCGGCCCTAGCAGGGACAGCCGAGGCCCCTCCCGCAGCGAGGAACCTGTCCCCTGCTAGGTCAGGGCGAAAGGGCGTTGGGTGGAAGTAGAAGAGGACGCGTCTGCTGCAGGCGTAGCGGCGAGTAATCCCATCGCCAGAAGAGTAAGAACAGTGTGCGTACACCGGGGCTCACATCAGCATCTACCCCCAGCCATATCCCGCACACAGGAGTTAACATCCAGTATTCAGCCATCACCTTCTGAAACATCCATGTAAAGGTGTTACATGTCAGAATTTATAAACGGTACCTAAAAAGTCAAGCACCACCCATCAGATCTGAGTTATCAGGTGTCTA
The DNA here is from genome assembly GCF_041296385.1 of Aphelocoma coerulescens. Taxonomy (NCBI): domain Eukaryota; kingdom Metazoa; phylum Chordata; class Aves; order Passeriformes; family Corvidae; genus Aphelocoma; species Aphelocoma coerulescens. Next base: position 15,827,061 of record NC_091015.1, read on the forward strand.
GAGATAAGGTATGGCAAATATTAGGAATTTGCTTTGGATCCCAAGCATGAGAAACCATTAGTTACATCCTGTCAGAGCACAGTGTGCACATGGGGGAGGAGAGCAGACACTGGACATGGCCAAAAAACCCTGAAAATTGAGTATCATTTTAGCAGGATGGAACATACAGTTCAAGTAAAATTTCTAAAGAAAGCTGTAGTTTGGATATAGGACATGTAGCAAAACAGTCATGTCTGCTAGTGAAACAAGAGCCTCTTTCGAATGAGCCTGTTGCCTAAGCAAGAGTCTCGGGCTCATATGTGCACATGCAAGACAGAATGTCCACGAGTGTGAACACAAACACCAGTTCCTTGGAGGACTTATCCTAACCCTTGGAGGACTTACACCCAGCAGTCAAACCCTGGGTGCTCTGCAGGGCCTGAGTGCTGTGTGAGGCTGTTCTCCACTCTTGCAAATCTATTGTCAGCAGCCCCTTCACAACAGCAGCTCTAAAAGCTTTTGATGCAGATAAATAAACTCTCCAGAGATACATTACTTCATATTAGTCAATATTTATTGCTCAAACTCTATTTTCTGAGTCACATATTTCAGAGCCAAATGCCAGAGACGAGGCAGACAATGCAAGTCAGGAAAGCCTATACACATTGTAACAGACTGGAATCTCAGCTACTTAAATAGGCATCACTCTGCCAGATTACACCAAGCTCCAGTTCTGACAGACATTTGCAAATACAGTAGAAAAAACTGAAGGCGGAGCTAGATCTCAGAGCAAGGACCAGCAGTTTCAAGAAGATGGATATGTATCTTAATAAGATTTTAATAGTTCAGCCCAGAAAGGTGCCATTTGAAATAGAAGGCAGCAGGACACCTAAGCACAGATGTGCAATAAGAATAAAACCTTATTTCTCACTTTACCATGAAAAGGAGAAGGGACAAAAGTATTTGTGAGAGGGGACATGAAGAGCTAAGCCAATAAAGGCTGTAGACTTGCTTAAATTCTAGCAGCATGGGATGGTGTGCTTCAAAGGGAGAGTGTGGAGACTTCCCTGCCCTGGCTTTAGGGCAGGATCAGTAAGTACGTCAGAGACAGCTTGTAACTGTGATAACTGTGAGTCAGAATAATTGTAAAAAGGACAAATAACAGGAGGCAAGGGGAGCTGCAGTGAGCTTTTGCAAATATGTAAGAAGCTGGAGGCATTCAATATCTGGGATGCCAGGCAGAGCAGCATCTGAAGACAAAAAGTCCACCACCTCTGGTGGATTTAACCAGGGAGGGTGAAGGTAGTGATACCCTCAGCTTTCTACCAGCCCTCCTTGAGGGACTCCCACCCTTGTGACAGGGACTGCAGATGGGATCACACATCCCTATCATCTGCAGCCTAGCACTGAAGCACCGAAGGAACAGGTTTGAGCACCCTCTGACTGAGAGGATAATCTCAGACAGAGGAGGAGGATACACAGCTTGTTGCCAGTAACACCTCAAGAAGCCACAAGGGTTCATCTGTAGGAGCACTGTGAGATCAAAGGTAGATCAGGCAGAGGAAAGGATGGGTGGAGAGAACAGTGTTGGCAGAAAATGAGAGCAAGTGCAACATGAATTCAGATTCCTCACTGTCTAGCCCTCAGAGGCAGCGAGGGGGCAGAGGGGCTGAGTCCAGAGAGCTGAGAGTCCTGAAACAGGGAAGAAGTGCAGCCCTTATGTTTTCATAACCACGAGTGCAAGACATTAGAGTTACACAGGACTAAAACAAAATTGGGACACCTCAGACTGAGAAAGCAGTCCTGATTATTCTCAAAGCACCTTTTGTAACAAAGAGTATTATATAGCAGAGTGCGATATTAAACCGAGGTCTTCCCCACAGGTTGCAAGGCAGTAGTGAAACATGAGAGTTAAACAGACTGGAGGTGGGGAGCAGGAGGGTGCTGCCCAGAGCCCCAGAGCCAGAGTGGCTGGGCAGCCACCCCCAAGCCTTGCCCCCAGCCCCCAGATTCACATCTCTGCACTGCAGAACAAAACTGGTGCTGCCTCTGCCAGGCTGCCATCTTCTTCTTCTGCCATACCTCCAACATGCTACTCTTCTACATTTTTGTGTTCAATGCTGTTACATGTTTAGGGAGGAGTATTTTTTCTTCACTTTGGGAGAAAGAAGTTAAAAAAGGAGGTAGTGAGTGTTGCCATCTGAGACTCAAAGGGAGCTTCAGAGATGAAGTTCCAATATACCAACAGCAATGAAGAGACTAAATCATGGCCTTCAGCAAATATATCAGTCTGCCATAGACTGTGAACCGTCTGGCCAACTGCTTTGTCTTTGTTGCCTTTGATGCTCATGGCAGTGCAGTGCTGCCTGTGGGTGCTGCAGCCCTGTCTGGCACACGCCCCTCTCCCTGCAGCACATCTATGACCACCTCCTTTTTTAATAAATTAAATCATAACCTAGTTTTCACTTTTATCTTCACTAACAAGTCCTAATGAAGCAAAACTCTATCAATCTCTCTAAAGACACTTTCAGACTGATATTAAGTGGGTCTCTTTAAGTCTGCATGGAGAGCCTGGCAGGAAGATTGATAAAGCATAGGATGTCCCTTTCCCTCCTAAAGGCAGGTTTTAAACACATCTCGTTCTAACCATGGGGATAACACAAGAGCTGATATTAGGAGCCCAGTTAAGGGAAACTACTGCTGAACACTTAGCAACTGAATGGCTATTAGCATGATAGAAATCAGACACAGCAATCTACATTAACTAGTATCCCTGTTGTTAACCATAGATACATGCATTTCCAAATAAATACAGGTAATATTCGTCTGAATTGCATTCCCATGATAAAACTAGATTCGAGCTCTGTGCAAAAGGTAGGTACCTGCCCTTTGAGATGCTGTTTTCAGAGCAGGGCTGGCAGAGGGGGACATTGGCAGCACCTCTGCCCCTGTGCTACATCCAGCCAGGACCATTTCATTTAACCCAATCTCTTTGCCTTTCCCGAAACCCTCAAGTTAAAACAACATTGGCTAATTCATGACACAAATGCCAACTGAAACACTTTCATTTCCAGTAGCAGGAGGTAACACTTAATTCAGGTCTGAGGAGCCTGGTGCAGGATTTCTCTGCCTGTCCACTGGCAGCTCTGCCTGTCCAAATGGCGAGGAGCTGAGAGTAACTACCCACCAGTTTCATTGGGCTGCTGGGCACCTGTGTACACCTCTGCTCTTCATATATGGTCAGAACTAAAGTTGGTCAAGATCATCCCTACTAACATGCTCTTCAAGCCTCTCCCCAGAAACTGAACTTCCCTTTACCCCTGTCACTCACACATTTTTTTGCTGTATTTATGCATGAAGCTAGAAATCAGCAACAGCGAGAAGAACTGAGCTGTTGAACAAAGTGAAGTGGAGTGAAAGCTGGCCAAAATGGAGAGGAGTCCAAAAAGCTAGCAGGGAAGAAGGATGAGAAATGAGCCACCCGAGTGAAGAGCAGTGAGCGGATCTGAGCACAAACCCCACAGTGAGAAAAGTTGGTCCTGGCACTCTGCTGAGGGAACAAGGGGTGATGTGCCAGGAAAAAGAGATGTGGTAATGAAGGCCAAGGACATGCTGACTGACAGGCACTGGCACTGCCAAACACCCACGTGTGAAAAACTGTCCTCACTGTCCTCTCTACTGGTTTGCAGCTTGACAAGCCTAGAAGCCCAGCTGGTACTGAGGAGGTGCTTGGGAAAACTGGGGACAAGGAGTAGGTACAGGGAGAGCACAAAGATGAGGGGCACCTGAAATTCGAGGAGCAGATATTTGGCAGGAGGACAGAAGCCTTCAGGGACACTGTGTAGGCCAGCGCTGTCAGGATCCCTCTCTCAGCTGAGAGGGCCCCTCTACATCCATCTTGGCAAATCTGCAACAGCACTCATACTTTCATTCCTAAAATCTAGTACCTTGCTCCAGAAACAGATCATTATTTCCAGCATGCCAAGCTCAGATTTTTTCACTGTGCCCAGAAAACAGTTCTCCCCATAGCCTACTCCATCCCTGACTGTCCTGCAGGAACATTTGGGTGAGGAATATCTCACCATGGCTGACTGAGTTTTTCCTTTCTGATTTCAATGGCGTAATTAGGAAAGCACAAATGACGTGGTTTTTTGAGAAGGCATGCTCCTTCCCTCTTTGCTGGCACATCTGGAGCAGTCTTTCTCACTACATTTGTGTCAGAGATTTACTTCATTTGTGTTGATAGAAGGGGTTGTCAGAAATCTGAAAATGGAAACTGATCCAGAGTCCTACCTTAATCCTTAAAACTACACAGCTGCCTCAGACTCCCTCATACAGATTGCTTAAAAATGTGGTGGTATGCAATGACTTATCACCGTGAACCAGCAGGGACTGGCAGATAGTGTGTCAGGAGATACCTTCAGCTAATAAAACATGCTTCTTCCAGAAGATCCCTAAAGCCCAGTATTAAAAACACTCAGCAAAAATGATTAATTCTCATGATGTTTGATTAAAAGACCTGCATTCTCTCAACTGTGGTACAGGTGACGATCCTGAATAGAAATGCACATGCCAATTCTGAAGCAAGAGAAATAAATGTTAATTGATTCTCTATAAATTGGGAAACACACAATTCTGTCACCAGCCCCCATGGCTCTTATCACAACATTAAACTTCACTGGACCATTACCAAAAACAATCCTACAGCTGATTCAGAAAGCAGAATAACTCATTCACAAGCTTCTTATTTCCCCCAAACTCAATAATTAAGACTGGGATCCTTTAAGGGAATTTAATGGTACTAAGCTCTCATTTGCCAGAGGAACACTCGTATATTACCATAGAGTGATGGTTACAAACCAGGACTGAAAGTGGGGGACACCAGATGCAGAGCAAGTTGTCAGTAAAAGCTGTGCAGCACCTACAGCCAGAATGAGTCTGTGAATTTGCACACCCAGCAGTCAACACTCATTCAAAAAAATCACACTTACTTCGACACATGGTTTTCCCTCAGCAGAAGGCAGTGTCCTGTGGACAGTGCTCCACTGCAGGGGTCCAGTCGACCTCCACACAAAAGACCTTCTCTTTCCTGGCTTTCCCTTGAACAGTGCCCTACAGAAAAGTCTTTAGGAAATACTAGGCCTATCCCTGTAGAAATAATCAGAGACCATCCTGTTTGACCCTTTAAGAATAGATGAAAGGAATAGAACTTAACCGTATTTCTCAGTCAATCTTCAGAAGTATTCAATTATGCAAAGTGTTGCCCTACCCCATGGTAGACTCTTGCTCCAGTACATAAAATAACATGTGAGGCTTGTTCAGCATACAAAATTGAAGTTATCAACTTCTACAGATGTTGAAAGTTCATGTATAATTGTCCAGAAATGACAAGGAAAGAGCTGCAGGCAGCTATAAATTATCATGGCATACATAATCACTTCAGAACCAAAAAAAATTAAAAGAAACAGTTGACTAAAAAAACCCAACGTCGTGCAGTCAGAGTTGCTTGTTCCTTGTCCTACCTGCCAAGGACACAGAAAAACTTATGCTTCTAGCAACAGCCCTCTATGTATTTGAAGATATTGCATATCCCCTCTTTCACCCTTAGGCTCCCCCAGGCTAAGCTAACCCTGTTTTTTTCAGCCCTTTCTGTCACATCATGTTTTGGAGATCATTGTCCTCGTTCTCCTCCAGATTCTTTCCAAAGTGCAGTCTACAAATACAGACTCCACACTACACCTCAGACCCTCCTTGCCTGATTTTTCAGACTGGAACATAGCATATACCTCTGAAATTGCTGTTTTTCTGCAACAGCAACACACTGAGACATATCCTGAACTGATCTCCAAAAGGAAGACGTTAATCTCCCTGTTGCAAAATTTGAGGCTACTCCAGAGGACTAGCTAAGGCAGTCCAAATTTCAATGCAGGAGGTAACTGCTGGCTAGGAAGGGACTTTGGGAAAGCTGTAACTGGACAAGGTGTGTCTGACAGATACACTGCCAGTACCACTTTCAGCTTGTGAGACTCAGATGGACTCTCAGACACCTTCCAAAGGGTTGCTCCCCAGCAGCTGCTCCCCAGCCGTGTTCCCGCAGTGGGCTCTCCTCTGTGCACAGTTGTTCTTTTCGCCAAGGAGTTTCATCCCATGTTTTTTCAGAAAATATGCTTTTCACTTTCTGTACACTCCTACCTTGTGAAAGAAGCTATCACATTGTAGCCAGTGTCACCTCTTACTGCCTTGTCTTTTCTTGGTCCATGGTTGCTGGAACAACTTTTTTTTGCATTCTTGGGACTTGTATTTAAATTATTAAAGGACTTACCAGTTCTGCTTAACTCCCTTTTCCTTCAGGCTTCCTCCTTGAAATTACCTTCTAATTCTGATTTTACTCAAGACTTTTGTCTATAGTTTGCTCTTCTCTCGCTTTGTATTCCTGAACAGTAAATACATTACCTTTTATCTTCATAGTCAACCTGTTTCGTTTTACTGGTTAGACTCAAACCTAGAATTTACCTTTTTAAATTACTTTTTATATATATAAAGAAGGTGAAAAAAAAAATTTCCATCTTACTCATATAGGTAGGAATAGACACATACATTTAGGAAACTCCTTATGGCAACAAGTGCTGGAATTTCTCGCCAGTCTGCATCCCACTCATCCTTTCCCAGCAGATGTGCAGATGATTATAGCCCTGACCGCCTGTCATGCTCTGTGCTTTGGATGACATTGCTGGATGCTGAAAGGCTGCCTGGTCCACCTGATTTTCCTACTACAGAAGCCTGCAGGAGCATGTGCAGCCATAGTGCTCCTTCATTCCCTGTCATCATCACTGACAGAGCCAGTAACTCCTGGGAAAGCCTTCGCCTCTTCTTTAGTGCAACAGCCACAGATCATGCAGCAGCGGAGGCTTGTGGTGTTTCTTTCTGCACTGATGGTGTTCAGTCCCCACTTCGTGTTTGGGCAAGGATCTAGTCAATCTTTCCTACTAAGGAGCAAGTGACCAACTTCCCTTTGCACAACAGCATTCCCTCTCTCATTAGCAATGCTCCTGCAAACCTTCAGCTTCCCAGCTTTTGCATTTTCAGGCCTCTGCATCCACTCTATCTGAGCCTGTGGAATGATGATCCTTTCTCCACCTGACTTTTCCTCACCCAGCTCTTGCAGTCTGCTTCCGCAGAAGTTTCCCCAGAACTATTCTCCCCCCTGGTGGATGTTGTTCTCCTCACCCTCACCAGGAGAAAAATGTGGAGTTCAGTCCTTGGCAACCCAGCCCAGGATGCAGGCTGAAACATGGCATGTTTGTGGTGACCATGTGGGCCTGTCCCTCACAGGTCAAGGTATGTCTGGCTTCCATCAGCACTGTTCCATCGTTCCTGCCTCTCAGGCTGTGTCTCAGCCCAGCTGTTAGCCATGTGAAGTTCTCCCTTGTTACCCCCTATTCACTCACAGATGCTGGGGCTGGGGTTTCACAAGCTCTCTCCCAGCCCAGCTGCCTCCTGCTCTCTTATTAGGTTGCAAAAAGAGGGCAGAGATGCTGCTTCTCATTAAACAGATGTAGCTGGGGAAGCAGCAGCAGATGGCTCTGGCTGGAGGGATTATGTGGCTGTGCTGGGATTCCCTATAAATTCATCTCAGTCAGACCAGTTGTCTCATGATCTGGAAAGACTAAATGAGAAAGACTCGTAAAGCAGGTGAGGAGGAGGAGCGGCGTTAGAGTCACAACAAATCCCCTTCATTACCTTCTGAGCAAGGGCATTGCTTCTGGCTGCCAGTGCAGCTTGTCCCACTACAGAAATGGGGCTGGCTGCACCAATTCTAGACTCCAGCTCTTTTCACTACAAGACTGCCTTGTCAGAAGGAGAGCCAAGATTCACCTAGGTGAGCTGGTGTCTCCTCTAAGTAGGCACCTGCATTATGTAAGAGAAGCCCAACATCTGAGAGACCTGTTTTTTCCTCAGTGTGCATAGATACCATTGGCTTTGGTAGCTGTTAGTATGTGTGTTAGGCATCAAAAACCCTAATATTCAAAAGAAGTCAGGTAAAAGTTTTCAGCTGTGTTATTTAAGCTATTTTTCTTACCATTTATCTTCAATATCTCTGAAAACATAATGAGGTTGGTTCTCACTGTGTTGAATGCTATGAAAGAGATGGTAACAATGTCCCCCTATTTTTTACAATCTATGCTCCAGACAGCTTATGTTTTAACATACTACAGGCCACCAAGTTTCTCCAGTCTCAGAAGGGCTGGGTGAAGATCAAGGTTATACTTCCCTAGCCCAAATGTGGACAGGTGGCTACCAAAACAGGGCCATTTCCAAAGTTTATCAGTTGATGTCTTAAATTCTTTTCCAAAGAATCAGGAATAAATAACTCAAGTTTGTGTCTCTTCTCAACATTGAAAGAAGTGTTCCTATGTATGTAAGTCAAGAGATTTCTTCAAGCTTACATATTTTTTGACATCTCCGGATCTCCGGAAACACTTTGGTGTTTGCTTTTCTTTTTTTTTTTTTTTTTTTTTTTTTTGGTAACTTCTAACATTTTGCAGTGGGCATCTGCACCATGGTACCTCAACAGCAGGACCTGGGAAAGGCTGAGCCCTCAGAGGCAGGGATTGCTGGGGAGTGGGGGTGTGATAGGAAAGGGAAGCATTTGTAGAGTTGTCACTGATGGGTGACTTAGATAAAGCAGTGTAGGCGTGGGGGGATCAGCATGCCTAGGTCAGAAAATCTATCCCAAAATTCATGACTTAGATGCATGCAAATGACAGAGGGAATTTTAGACAAGCTAATTCACCTAATATAATAAATTGTTGCAGATAGAGATTCAAACTGATTAATAATCAAGCTAAGATACCTAGTTTCCTCTTTCTTTTCTCAGTACTTCTAGTGGCTGTCAGTGCATCTTGTTTTATAACATACTGGCTGTGAAGTGTGAGAGTTATTTCCTAGTTTCTGAAATGCTTCAAATACTTTTTGGAACTCAGAAACAATTATTTCCTATTCTCAACTAAGATTATGAGGGCCATTCCCGTAATTTCTCCCAAATCTAGGCAAGTTTTCCCTCAGCCTGAGCACGGATCAACTGTTGGCACAACCTAAACCCACAGAAGACATTGTGACCCTTTCAGCTGCAGGGCTACATTTGACCCATGAATGAGTAAGTAAGGAACAGGATCTCCACCCAGGTCACGCCCAGGGAAATGTATTCTTAATGTGAGATACGGGTTTGTGGTACAGAGGAGGTATTTTGGCAGAGAAACCAGCCTGTGTCCAAGCATATTTGGGAAGTCAAATATACAGGAGCCAAGTCTCAGTTCTCACATTAAAATCAATCAATTAGGTTCTTAATCATCTCATTGCAACGTTCTGTTTATGCTGCCAAGCTGGGCTGGTCAAGAGAATTTGTTTTCTCTCCAGTATACCCCAGGACTAGCATAACAGGCTAGAAAATCCCACATCTTGTGGGAGCTGCCAGGGCCTCTTCCTCTGTGAAGACAGAAAGATGACAAATCAGGGCAGAGAGCAGAGCAAAGAGAATGGGCAGTCACAGCATTCCCATTCTCTTGTCCAAATTGTCTGCCTCCCAAACTGCAAAGGCCAGAAATAAAATGAATTTATGCAACCCTATAAGAAGCAAGGGACACTTAGGCAGAAATGCAGAGGAGAGCTGGTGTCATGGAGCAACAAGCTGTGCTAAATGAGAAGATGCATCCAGGGAAACAAAGCTGACTGGCAAGGTCCAAGGGGACTATCTTGCTTTATACCCAGTATTTACCAAAAACACTTTCAAAAGCACATATTAACCTTCCTTCAAGAAACAAGGAATCCCCACATAACTGCTCTCCCCCATGAATAGAAGCACCTTGTGAAAATGTCTCTGGGATTCACAGCCTGCAGTCCCCCTCTCTCACCAGCTTTGCAGTGGGAATGCACCTCCAGCAAGTGCCAGCAGGAGCCAGGGCCTCCCCAGCAGAGGCTGAGCACTGCCACACTCTGCTTCCAAGTTCTAAGTTCTAAGCACCCAAGAATTCAAGTTCTCAATGCACAGAATGTTTTTGGCACAGGCCTTTTGCCACTGTGAAATGCATTATTGTGTGAATCATCACTGTAAGAATCAATTTTAAAAAAATTAAATGAACCTGATTGCAAAATTATGCCAAAGGAAAGAGAGATTTTCTTTCTTAGGTGGTGTTGCTACGAGTAGAGCTCTTACTGAAAAAAAACCACTTGGAAGAAAGTAACTTTGGAGCCTGACCCTGGAAGGTCCAAACTAGCATCACCTCTCCTCAAAGCTGAGCAATAAGCCATAGCCTTAGTAAATGGCACTTTGATCAAAAGCTATTGCTGTGTCTCTAGATACCCTCAACCCCACGGTATATTCTCTCATGGTCAGAAATGATTAGCTTCATATCACTCTTTTTTGGCATGGCACCTCTGTAAAGGAACAGGTTGCAGCTGTACCCAAACATTTGGCTTAGCTCAGCACAGCAGGAGATGCTGGAAGCAGGGGGTTAACATGTCGGAGTAACCACAGCCCTTCGACTTCCCCTTGCAGCCAAACTCAGAACCTGCCAAGTGCTTCGTTCCAATAAAACGCAACTCACACAATCTGTAAGTGCAATAAAATAGCTGTTAACAATTCTGTAACTCTCTCTCTTTTAGCTTGTAAAAGCCTGAAGGTCAGCTGGAAGTCAAGCTGCATTTCTTTGGAAAGAGGGCAGGCCAATCCCGGGTGACCGGTTCCTGTCCTTTTGCCTCCTCCTCTGGCGTTTCTGAAGGGCAAACACTGTGCCTGGAGGGGGTCTTCTGCCTTATTCCCTCTACAGGGGAGCAAGCTGAGCAGAAGGGTGTGGCCAAAGGGGAGCAAGTACCCAAGGACCTTGCCATTCCAGGGCAGCTCAGCTCTGCCTTTCATCAGCAGTGACGCTGAGTGAACATCTCCGTTTGGTCGATTGGGGGAAACAAGCTGATGTTTCCCCTTCTCTGGACTTGACACTACAGACTCAGGGCCATGGAGTAAAAAGAGAAGCAATTTCAAATCCTGTCTGTCTAGGAAGGAGCAAGTCTTAAAATCACCTGGTGACCTCCAGGCTGCTGAGGTTTGGGGCTAGGTATGCAAACCCAAACACAGTGCTCCTGCACTCATATATGTTGAAATTTAGGGTCACCGATCAAGGGACTGAAGCAGCTCTGCCACGTATGAGAGTGGGGAAGTGGGATGGGTGCAGAGGAAGAACAATGGTAAGGGAGGCAGAAAAAATCATCATCACTCCCTCATCACAAGACACTTCATTTCTAGTTTGGCAAATCAAGTGAATTCACTTGTCATCTCCAGGGTCAAAAGCCTTCTCATTTAATCACTGAGATTTGGAGGGACAGAATGTGCCAACACTTAGAGTAAAAACAACCAATAAAAAAACAGTGTTTTCCCCAGTAATTTTCCAGTTGTGTCCCCAAGTCTATAAAACTCTTTAAAGAAAGAACATCAGACAGGCCAGGCAGAGGGCTGAGCCACACCGCCAGAGCAGCACTGGTGAAAGCTGCAGTCATTGCAAAATGGCATAATCCACTTCAGTTAATTACCAGTTGTGAGAGCAAAGCCTTCATGGCTGGATCCTTTTGTTGTTTTAGCAAATACTATGTTATATTTATATCATATTTTACATTAAAACTCTGATTATTTCAGCTAAGAAAGGAGGGACTCAAAGGGGAAAAACAAAGAAGTGCACTAACCTGTGAAACCAGTTCAAACACAGGCTTTAAGATCAAGCATTTTTTCCAGGATGACATAGGAATACTCAAATCCCTGCTCTTCCTAACAGGCTTTTGCTTGCCATTACTTTGTAGTAGCTGAGGCCAGGGTCTTCAGGGGCAGATTTGATTGAGCACTGTGAGGGAGGAGGAAAGGTGAGGCTGAACACCATCAGCAGGTTGAGTATTGCCCTCCCCTCCAAGTGCTGCGAGCCCGTGTGCACAGAGGAGATCCTGAGGTACAGACATATCTGCAACACTCACACAGACCGAGTGCCGACCTTTAAATTTTTTTTTTAATTCCTGTAGAAATTCTATTCACGAAAGTACCTTTGGCAACAGGATACAACAGCAGCTTAGGTAACAGTAAGATGCACCAAAATAATGATGAAACACATTCAGTTTTTCACACAGCCTGGTGTCTCGTGTCCAGATTTAATCGGGGAAAAATCTGGGTCCCTTGGGGATTTGATTATAGGAAACCAGCTGTAGCGCTGGAAGAAGACAGAGCTTTTCCAGAGGGAGCTGGTGGGGTTTGTGCCTGGTGAGGAACTACAAAAGTTCAAATTGGCCTCGAAACGATCTCTGTTCTGCACTCTAGTCTGGGAGACAGCATGGAGACACGGTTAAGGTGTGGGTGGTCAAGAGCTGGGGAAACAGCACATGAATCCAGAAAACAGCCCCCGGGATGTGCCACGCAAGGCTGGCATCCCATCACCTTCACCCGCCAGTGTGTGCCTCTCCCCGCGCTGCTGCTGCCTCCTCTGTGGGGAAAAGCGCCGGATGAGGTGAATTTTGTCCCGAGCCCGGCGGGATCCCCGCAGCCCGGTCTCGCCGTGCTGGGGCAATGGGGGGCGGAGGGAGGCGGGGGCGGCGGGGGCGAGGGAGGCGGAGGGAAGCAATGGGAACGATGGAAGCGGCGGAGGCGATGGAGGCGGTGGCGATGGGGGCGATGGACGCGATGGAGGCGGTGGCGATGGGGGCGGTGGGGGCGGTGGCGATGGAGGCAGTGGCGATGGAGGCGGTGGCGATGGAGGCAGTGGCGATGGAGGCGGTGGCGATGGGGGCGACGGAGGCGATGGGGGCGATGGAGGCGGTGGGGGCGGTGGCGATGGGGGCGATGGGGGCGGTGGGGGCGGTGGCGATGGGGGCGATGGGGGCGGTGGAGGCGGTGGAGGCCATGGGGGCCATGGGGGCGATGGGGGCGGTGGGGGCCATGGGGGCCATGGGGGCCATGGGGGCGGTGGGGGCCATGGGGGCGGTGGGGGCGGTGGAGGCCATGGGGGCCATGGGGGCGGTGGGGGCGGTGGAGGCCATGGGGGCGATGGGGGCGGTGGGGGCCATGGGGGCCATGGGGGCCATGGGGGCGATGGGGGCGGTGGGGGCCATGGGGGCCATGGGGGCCATGGGGGCCGTGGGGGCGATGGGGGCGGTGGGGGCGGTGGAGGCCATGGGGGCCGTGGGGGCGGTGGGGGCCGTGGGGGCGATGGGGGCGGTGGGGGCCGTGGGGGCGGTGGGGGCCATGGGGGCCATGGGGGCGGTGGGGGCCATGGGGGCGGTGGGGGCCATGGGGGCGATGGGGGCCATGGGGGCCATGGGGGCGGTGGGGGCGGTGGAGGCCATGGGGGCGGTGGGGGCCGTGGGGGCGGTGGGGGCCATGGGGGCCATGGGGGCGGTGGGGGCCATGGGGGCCATGGGGGCCGTGGGGGCCATGGGGGCCATGGGGGCCATGGGGGCCGTGGGGGCCATGGGGGCCATGGGGGCGGTGGGGGCCATGGGGGCCATGGGGGCCATGGGGGCCATGGGGGCCATGGGGGCCGTGGGGGCCATGGGGGCCGTGGGGGCCATGGGGGCCATGGGGGCCATGGGGGCGGTGGAGCCGCCGCTGTCCCGGGCGGGCGCGGACAGAGCCCGTGCCCGCAGCGCCGCCAAGCGGCGCCCGGCGGCTCCCGCAGAACGAGGCGGTCCCAGCGGGAGCGCAGCCGCTAAGGTGGAAGATAAGGGTGGGGAGCAGAATGAAGCTCTCATAATCCGAGAGGAAATGGCCAGCGACCTGTTGCACTGTTTGGCCATGAAGGCCAGTGGCAGTCTGGCTTGTATCAGCAACACTGTGGCCAGCAGGACCAGGGCAGTGATTGTCCCCCTGCACTCGGCACTGCCGAGGCTGCACCTCAAGTACTGGGCTCAGTTTTGGGCTCATCAGCAAAAAAAGGGCGGTGCTGGAGCATGTCAGGAGAAGGGCAATGAAGCTGAGGAAGGGTCCAGAGCGTAAGTCTGATGAGAAATGGCTGAAGGAGCTGGGGGTGTTTAGCCTGGAGAAACAGAGGCTCAGGGGAGACCTTAGCACTCTCGACAACTGCCTGACAGGAGGCTGTAGCAAGGTGGGGGTCAGTCTCTTCGCACACATAGTAAGTGGCAGGATGAGAGAAAATCATCTCAGGTTGCACCAGGAGAGGTTTAGATTGGATATTTCTTCATGAAAAGGGTGGTCAAGCACTGGAACAGTCTGCCCAGTGAAATCACCATCCTGGAAGTGTTCAAAAGATGTGTAGATGGGGCACTTGGGGACATGGCTTAACAGTGAACATGGCAGTGCTGAGTTAACAGTTGGATGCGGTGATCTTGGAGGTCTTTTCCCTTATGATTCTGTATTTCTACATGTGCTGTCCACTGAGAATTCCGTGGGAGTGATAAGGGAATTGCCCTTTAACAGCAGCAGGAGACTGACGAAAGAAGGTGAAGAACAGCAGGAAAACAAAAGTAGGCAGAGGAAGATGAGGCCATGATAGTCAAAACTTCAGCATCAAGACCATAAAAATGCAATGGAGGATAAAATCCTACCTGGAAAAAGAGAAATTGCATGGCTGAAATATCCCAGCAAGACACTTTGGTGCAGGCATGAAGAGGGGACAGTCCCTGACCAAAGATTAAGATCACTATGACAGGATGTAGCAAGGAATTTAGGAGACATAAAAGTGTGCTGAGAAGGGAAAATAGCCTCAAATAATTAAAAGGAAGAGTAACATTTCAAATAAAATGGCTCCAATGGCTCAAAATGGAAAAAATAATCGGGATGATTTCTCAGTTCAGGGAAGTCTCTAAAGTCACTATAGCCTACTTCTGCATTGATTAAAATGCATTAGTAATCTCTGAGTTTTAGATTAATACTGAAAAGTAGATTCAGTTAAAAGTATTTCCCATAGTTCACTAATGCCCTGTCACTCATCCCAGGAAATTCCGCAAAATGTAAAAGCACATAGAAAAGACTGCATTTATTGATATTGAATACAACTTCACTGAAAATTTCAAATCTGTGCAGAACTCAAGTGTATAACAAAATGAACAAGCAAATCTTATTATTTAACTTTCTCCTCCCCACAGCAAACTATTAGATTCTCACGGCTTTTTTTGAATTCAGGGGTTTTAAGGTACCCTGTTTATGACAATACTTCTCATTTATGTACACTTTGCTTGAAAAAACAGAAGATTAAAGCATTAAAAAAGCACATCAAAAGCATCACAACTATGCTAGATTCCCAGGTAGAAATTCTGTCACTTGAATAACTCTGTATAAGTGAATTAATCACTCCAGCTCTAAAGAGAAAATCCTATAAACTCTACTATTAAGAGGTACAATTATGAGGTTATTTCAATATTTGTACTTGTCAGTCTGGGATGCCATTGCTGAAAAAATGTGATTAACAAAATTTCCCTTGTGAAAACCCTTGTAATAATCCAAATGCCACCAGAGTTGAACAAGGCAGTAAAAAGAATAGAACATCCTTAGAAATGAGATTTTTTTTCTAAACAACTGTGTAAGAAGTTAATGGCAGGTTTCTTTTAGGTGGTCCCCATCTAAAACTCTATATCACCATAAAAGCCTGAGGCATCTCAATGTTTTCAGACTAGATCTTCCGAAATCTAGTGCCCATGGGTGGGCACACTGGATATGAGCAGAAGTTAATGTTGTGATATGAGTAGCTTACCTAAAAATAGTAGCAGCTATTTGGGTCAATGCATGATAATGAAAACTTGTTTTCAGACTACTAAATGCTGAACAGTCAATCTATAACATACTTGAAGTGTCTTACTAAGTACTCTCCAGGGATGATGTGTATCAATCCCACTCCCGACTGCAAAAGGAAGATTCTTGTGAAGCTCAGACCACGATTAAGAGCAGTCATGTGAAACTGCAAAAGCATGGAACAAACTCCCATGAACCACCTACCAAAATGTTGCCTTCTGATCAATAAACTTCTAAATTGAACCTCTAATCTTGAGTAGCTTGAAACAATTGCTGACATTTCAGATTAAAATACGTCAGTCACAAAACTACATGTAACATATAAACTCCACTTAATCTTACATTGATCAAAAACAATCAGTACTGATTCTGGGTACTAGGGAATTAAACAAGGTCAAATATACTAACAATTAAGAGAGAAAGCCACAAATTATATCTAGGAGAAAAATACAGAGATTTAGGGGCTTATACCAATGATTATTCTAGGTGGGGTATCAGAGCCCCAAACATGGTAGCATTGATTTTTAAGCAAAAGGAAGCCAGTTTCCAGAGGAGCAGGGGTCTGGCCTAGAATGACCAAAATTAGTTCTGAGTTGGCCATAATAGCAGTGCTCGATGCAGTTCAGGTGAGCACTGACACCTTGATGTAGTTTTCTGAACCCTCATTTTGGTGGTTCTCTTCCTCTGACGCTCCAGAGCTGGATGCTTTGCGTGTGCCAGAGAGATTCCCACAGTTTGGAGTTTCCTCAGCTACTACTGCACTAAAAACTCCAATTAGGTAAAGAAGTGCCAGCTGAAGCAGACGTTTTTATCAGGCCATGCACTAGTTTGTCTCTGCTGAGCCAGGGGCAGCACTGGACCACCTCAGATACATATTCTGCACACCCCCTCACACACCAACCAGGCACCAAACAGTTTCAGCTGCCACAGAAGTGAGGCAGATTGTCTGGAGAGTGAGAGAACACGCATGCAGAGACAGAGCCTGTGTCTCTCCATGTACCAGCACAAGGGCAGAGGTGTGCCAAGCACCCGAGCCAGCCCAGGAACCGTGGCAGATCGCCAGCCTGGCTGGCTGCTCAGCACCCGCAGTCAGGGCACGTGCTTGCTCACAAGGCTCCCGCAGGGGAGTCTGCAAGATCCTCACACAACTAAGGAGTTCAGGAAATGCTCCAAACCCATCAGATGGCAGATGAGGACAGCCAAGCAGATCTCTCTCTTGAGAAGAATAGAAGTTCAGTGTTAGTTTAACAGGGAGTAGTAGTTGAAGAGGAATAGCATTTCCTTGGAGATACTGCTTCCTTTATATACCAAACCTATTAAAGATGCACTGTTTACTTTGGGATGGGTGCTTTGTTTAAAATATATTAAGAACATGTGTGGTAGTTAGACCTCGATTTATGCTTACCTGAAAGCTCATGTTGTAGTTGATAGGGCAGTTTGATTTTTAGAGTTGTGTTCAGACACCCAGCAGGTACAAATTCACAGAGTTGAAATTTTGAAATGAAAGCATACATGCATCTAAACCCCAGAAAAACATGCCTAACTTGGCATAGTCTCCATGTTCCAAGTCCCTATTCTCTGCACATGTAGCTCAGAGTTTTAAGAGCATTTGCCATCTGAGCTTACAGCTGACCCAAGAGTTACTCTGACCTGCCCTTCAATGCCAGAAGGTGCCAGCCCTGCCCTTGAACGGCTCCTTGGTGTGAGCCCTGTCAGCCTCTGAGGTCAGTGACACATTTACCAGGCAGGTTTATGCTGGGGCTTTACTCCCTAGACCACTTCAGGGCTGGCAAAAAGGTCTCAGCAGGAGGTGAGGGAAGCAGTAAGCAAGGGTCAGCTCTTTCTGCGGGGAGCTGGGTGTCAGATAAGCTGTGTGAAGCCCCACCCTCACTGAGCAATTCTTCCAGTGAAATGACCTGTGAGGCAAACAAGAGTCCTGGAAGATCTTGTCCTATCAAGATGACACATATATTCCACTCTACACACACCCACACCCCTGTCTCTAATTGTTCAGGTGAAGAGGTGCCAGGGGACATAAGAATACACAACAAACTAATTCTCTTTTTTTTTAATTACGTGAAATTCAGACACCACCCTAGGTCAAAGGGAACTCTGGGAATTTTTACCCTAAAACCAGGGCAGTACTGAGAGGTTCAGTTATCCATGTTTCCACTGGCAATGTTACTGCAAGCAGAAAGGGGGTTTTATTTAGCAAATGAAGACAGGGACATGCTGTCAGTGGTTTGATAGCTTTTCCATTTAAAAAAATATAGAAGACTTACTGTGAAATTGAATGTCCAACATGAAGTTTAATAAACCTTTCAAAATGCGGAAGAAAGGAAAAGTCTTTACTCCGAGGATGCAGAGCAGCAGCTCGAGAAACCTGGGTGGAACTGATGAACATCAGAGCTCCTTGGCACCATCACATAGTCCAGACTTGCTGATAACACATTTACCTTCTGTAGCACCATCTGCCATTGGCTTTGGTCATTTTACCAAGTAACTCTTCCCAGGACAAGTTTTTTGCTGCTAACGAGGATGCATCCAGCAGAACAGGAACCTCCAACAAATTCTGACAGCATCCCAATTACACTGAAAAAAGATCCAATCACGGATTTTTGCCCAGAGAGGTATGTAAGACATTGTCAGCAAATCTGCCTGGCCAGGCAGGAGAAGAAAGCTGTCCAGGCTGTTCAGAACTCTGAGGCAGCACACTAAGTGATGTCCATGTACCAACTTTAGAAATATGGGAGAATGATAAGGATTTATTTTAGTGACACAATTCTACAATTACACAATTCTAGCTGCTGATACAGATGACTATGATGGCATTTCTCATGAATCATTTTCTTGTAATATAGAGTGAAAGGGAGATGAGCCTAATTACACATTTTGAGCATCACTATATAGATAGATTATAGATAGATATATATAGATATAGATATAGATATAGATAGATATGTCTATAGATATATAGATTTCAAACTGGAGCACAGGGATTAGTCTTTGAGCATGGCACTGCATGCAGGAGTAGATGGCATCCCTTTGCAAATGCTCTCTGGCATGTGTGACTAACAGAAGGTGACAAAATACTGTCACACATACTGAGTAACTGCTGGAAAGATCAGGTTGTTCAAGCCGTGTTTGCAAACCTGCTGTGCTAAGTCTGGTATATGGAGCTGTGTAGTACAGCTGCATATGGCCCATCAGATCCAGGTAGGGCCCATCCAGGATGCAACAAGATTTCCCAGGATGTTCCTAGTTCCCATGGGAGCCAAACTTGACAGTTCATTCTATAGAAAGTCCTAGATCAGGTGGGTTAGTGTCTTTATTAGGGAGGAGAAAGTGCTTTTTGACTTCCAGATTCTCAGTTAGCTGGAGCCCTGAGTGGTAGAGAGTCTGCATCAGTCCTTTCCTTCAGACAGGCTTCCCAAACAAAGAGCCATAGTTAGAAAATACAGAAATCTGTATTAAGGAGCATCTAGGAAACAATTCCAGATGGGGTAGTACAGCAGCAGCAACACAGGCATCCATGAAGGTTAGAAGGATAAAGCTGATGCCTACAGCTACGAAAGACTGAATCTTTTTGAGCATCTGTTGTAGACCAGAGATAGAAGATAGAGAAACTTAACAGACACCTAAAATGACTGATGTGTAACTGGAATCCAAAATTTTAATATTACTGAAAAATTATTTTGCAGAATTCAACATCTACATGGATCTCAGTTGCAAATAAAAGCTTTTGCTCGACTGACTACAGGAAAACAACAAATAAAGTAAAAATGGGAAATCCTCGGATCAGTCATGTCGTTTTATAATCATATTAAGCTGCTTCTGCTGTAGTCCTTGAGCATGCCATGACATCTGATAAAATACTACCCCAGTGGCACTGCTTGCAATATGACTGTAGTAGCTCAGACAATCTCCTCAGGAGTTCTGAAGGCTTTTTCTCTATTATACTGAATAGTTGCTTAGCAAACACGTAACAAGGACATCAAGAGCAACATATGCAACAACAGTTCTTTCCCCAGTTTCTCATCACTTTTCCTTGACCACCTCTATTAAGTAATTAATACAGAAAACACATCCCACAGCTCCAATCAACACCTTGTGAACACCTGCCTAGGAAGAATACAAGGCTTGATCCAGGGGAATTTCACTTGCTTTGACTTACAGGGGCAGAGCAATTCAATAAAGCCCCTTTAATTATCCAGTGTGAAAGATAGCATTAATTTCAGGATGGATAATTAATGAAAAGCTGGTAATCTTGTAACAGGACTCAGTGCCCCTGGCTCAGTTCTTTATTGTCCTGCTTTAGATAGAAGTATTTGATAGGGAGGATAAAAATTGTTTTATCCCCCCGCTCAAGGAATCTAGAGAGTGACAGCTTCTGTACACCACTACAGAAAGCAAAGAGGGCTGCCAGAACACAGAGTAAGGCCAGGATTGCATTTGCATGTTAGTGAAGCCGTTTTCAAGGACCTTAACCCAGAGCCTTCTCCTTGGTTAGTGTAAAGCAGTACCTGCAATCCTCTTCTCCAACTTGTCTAATACTAGTCACTTTGGCAGACTGTCCCTCCTCAGCTAACAACAGCTCCAGAGCTTGGAGGGGTGTGGAGGATGGGGAGGAAAGCTATTGCATGGTGAGCAAATACAGAACCCAATAAGGTGTGGACATGTCATCAGATACTGACAAAGCAGCCGCCTTTACTGCATGAGTTGGGGAGGGCAGCACCTGAAGAGAGTCCATGTCCCTCTGTGATGGGCATTTATGCAGGCGGTTTTAGGGGGTTCAAGTGGCACATTAATCCTTGTGACTCCCAAATTATCTGTGACCATTCCTACTTTATGGAAGTTTTCAAGTGATAAACACACTAGCACTTTTTAAGCTGGAAAGGATACTCTTCTGTAAAACTGCAAGGTCAACAGGCAGCAGTTAAGAAAATTAATTCAAAACAGAGATTTAAAAAAAACAATCCAAAGTAATTTTCTACAAATAAAACTAACTTGTGAAGCTCATTGATACAGGATGTTATAGAGGGCAATGTAACAATCAAAAGGAAACAAAGTAAGCTTGTAGAAAAAAGACCCAGCATATCTATTAAGATAGAAGCCACCTTTGTCTCAGCAAATAACTAAACAGCAAAATGTCTGAACTGCTGAGAGATCCTGATGCAGGTACATACTGGTATTGGTTGACATCTTCAGTGAATGGCCTCAAGCTTACCCATTGCACTAACACAGCCAAAGAGGTGGTGAAAGTTTTGCTTAATCCTATAACACCAAGGTTTAGGGTTCCTTTGGGTGTGTCCTCAGACAGGGGACCACATTTTGTTGCAAATGTGATTCAGAAGTTAGCCGGATTTTGGGAATTGCTTGGGATCTGCACAGACCTTGCAGACCCCAAGCAAGTGGAATGCATGAATGGGACCTTAAGGCACAAATTAGCAAAATTTGTCAAGAGACATCCATGACCTGGGTCCAGGCCTTGCCTACAGCTTTACTGAGGATCCACATACAACCAAGGCAGAGGGATAACATCAGTTATTGCATGGCAGGCCATATCAAATTCCACATGTTCCAGGTGAAATTCTCATGAGGGGAAAACTTGATTTACAGAGATACCTAATGGCTTTAGGTTCTACTTTGCAGAAGCTCTAGAATTACATCATGTTATCCAGACCCATAGGACTGGGCACTCCTGCACATCCCTTCCAGCCTGGAGACTGGGTCTATGTCAAGTGGTAGGACAGTGATCCTCTACAGGACAAGTGGAGAGGACCATTCCAGATTTTGCTGACCACCCTCACCGCAGTCAAAGTCGCTGGCAAAAGACCCTGGATTCACTACTCCAGTTGAGAAGGCTTCTGCTCCTGAAACAGTAACTGAGAAAACAGAGACTGATACAAACAAAGATGATGTAGATAAATGATTTTTTCCTGTGCTTATCTACACGGCTGGTAACCCTGACTCAGGTTTGGAACCACATTTTGCACATGATTCTAGTCCAAAGTGTATCCAAAGAGATTCATCTGGATACAAAACTAATAATTGACATGTAAACTGAAAAGATCTACAAAATTTGTTTACAATTTGAGAACTAACTTAGATCTTACACTGGATAACATTAAAAGTTGATTGTATCTTCCACACCCTGGTTTCATGGTTACCAAACTGACCCTGGATTAAAGATTATTTATAATGATTGCAATTGTAATTCTTGTTTATAGATATATACTGCTGTTAGACACATTATTAGTAGATATTTAGAATATTTAGAATAGAGTCTCGACAAGGTAGAGACCTTGTCAAGCCTCTGAAGGGGGGAAATGATGCCTTAGGTTTTAACTTTTATGTTTTTAAAATCCTGTAGTGCTTAGAGTGTAACTGAAGTTTCTTGCAGACTGTTAACTTCTGCTTTCCCATGCTAGGTAGACATAACAAAGCCTCTCCAGGCTCTTCACGGACACCTAGACTGTCCTAGGCCCAAAAAGTATAAACCAAAAAGCCTCTAAGTGGGGGGTAAGCTGAGGGGAATTATATCATTAAACTGAAGCTTTAATTGGAGAATTAACCCTGATATGCAAATGAGCCAAACCTATAAAAGAGTGAAGAACTCCTGACCTGTTGTCCATCTTGGGAATAGCCTCTGGCTCCCAGGGTGTACCTTTGAAGGCCTTTCAAATAAATACCTACTTTTATTGCCTTACTCCTGTCTAGTCTCTTGTTTCTAGAAGGCCTCTTAAGGCATCAATCCCTTGTACATCCATGCATTTCACATGCTATTTCCCCTACACTTGGCAACTTCCAAACACAGGATGCAAGGTAAATATTAAAGTCTCAGGAAGAATTTTGTCACTCAGCCTTGGGTTTCTAAAAATGCAGAAACAATGTGTTCCAATTAATTAATTTAAGATTACTCTCATTTTCTGAGAAAAATCAAACATTTGCATGATATGAAACACACCAGAACACACTGGGTTAAAAAGTGAGGAAAATTACAAGTTCATCCATCCAAATTTCCCATTGTTGTTGTTTGTTAGGTATTTCAACTTGCTCCATTTGCAATGGTTTGTTAGGTCAGAGCATTCATTCAGCTTCCACCGATGAAAACTTGCTTTTAAAAATCAGTCCAAGCTCACGCAACACAAAAACCAAGTACTGTTTCTGGTGCTGAAAGTATTTTTTAGGAACAAAACACAAAGCATCACATGTTCACATGTCAACACCTTTATCCTTCTTTTGTTTTTTCTCAATCCATCCCCTACAATCTTCCCTATTTAACAGACTGCTGTGACATATACACCTCTACAAATATTAAACTAGTACTGCCATCACGATTTCTGTAATTTTTAAGCAAAGAAGAAGTCACGTTTATTTTGTAGTAGCAATAGTTTCTTTTTTATTTTTAATATACTTTAGGAAACAATATACAAAGCTGAGCTTTTCCACCATTTTCAAACGGTGAGTTGCTCCAATTACACAAATTCAGCGTTTTGTGATGGTTAAGAACAGCAGTCAGCACCAGACTTAAACAGTTAGCTACAACACAAACATCCTTCGAAATGAAATGTCATAATATCAAGACAGGTAAACCAGGAGTTAACATATGACAACTGTTGGGGAAGGTGTCTTAAATCATTCCTGTTGAATTTTATATTTCCTTAAATATTTTATACATATTTTCCTGTTTACAAGTTTTAAACAAAACCTCCCTTGAGGAATTATTTAAGTACAAAAATGTTCAACAAGAACAGTTCTAATAAAGAATCCCCAAAAAGACCAAATTTTAATGTGTTGACCAAAGGAAATGAAAACCAGTGTTTCTTTGCTTTAACATGTTTATTACAACAGATACAATTCACATCTGACTAGCTTTTTTTTCCTCTTTCCCCTCCCACAACCATGTTAACATGTTCATTGGGCTATTTCCTTATATTTGAGCAAGTAATGTACTTTCAGCACACATGCCCAGCAGTACTATAAGTCCATTCTTACAGGGTGCAAATGGAAATACGTTTCAATAATTTATACAAACAAGTGGGTTATGCTCAATCACTGCAATTTTAAGCTACTGTACACAGGAATGAAAAGATTATAGAAAAAGTGCCATAGCAACAGTGCCTTAAGAAAAGAGAAAATTAGAAGCATTAAAAAGCTGATAAAATCAGATTTAGGATTTCATGGGGAAATGGAACACAGAAGATGAAAAACATTTCTCTGTAAAACAGAAATGGAGAAGCACTGCTCTCGACTCGGTGCAAGTGTGGAAACAGTTGTTTCATGGTATTTTGTACATTGCCCAAACTGTTGCAGCCTTAGACACAGATCGCCTGGCGCTTGCATTGAATTTTAGGAAATGAAAAATTTCTGACTGATAAATTAACTAAAAAAAACCAACCAAAAAAAAAACCAAAAAAACAACCAAAAACAAAATAAAAAGAAAGAAAAAAAAAAAAAAGAAAGCTAATTTTGCAGACAGGTTTACATGTAAGAGGCTAGGTATTTAGCCACCTCAGCATTGATTAGTTTTGGATGTCTAAGCTCTGATACACATGGCTTCCCATGGCTTCACTCTACAAAATATATTTACAACGTGAAGAATACATCTACAAGAAATCTACATTTCAAGGGTTTTACAAATCATTCTTGTATCTTTCCCCTGAATTTGACTCCCTCCTGTCCCCTTCCCCATGTCAACTTTTTTTTTCTGCCCAGCTCAACGGTCCAAAGTCTACTCAAATGCAGCTCAAAAGTGTTAAGACTGGGCATCAGTTTAATAGTTCCTGTACTCAAAACCATGTGCAATTGTTTACAACTTTTCACACCATGAAGGAATTCTGATTCTTTAGCTTTTCAAGTTCTTTAATTTGTTGCCTCAAAAATAGTATCCTGCAAGAGAAAATAAATAAATTAGTATAATAATTTTCATTATACAGATGTATTAAATAAGCCTCTACACAAGTACTTCTACAATTTCAGTGAAAGATACCAAGTTCCTTAGCTCCATTAAAAAATTCAGATATTAAGTTAATTCCCAATCTGTTCAACAACCTACAACCATATGCAGATACACAAAGGCTTGGTGTGTTTGACACTTTAGTTCAAAAAACTAAGTTGCTCTATTTCTATTATGACTGTTACGCAGTTATATTTAGGTCTGCTCTTCACTTGAATGTAGCTCCCAGAAAAAGCAGGACACTGGCAAGTAAGCCAAGTAACTGAATAATCTGGAGAACAGCATTATGCCTGTGTCATGCAGTTTTCCAGACTGTAAAACAACCTGAAGTGCTCAATTGTTTTTAAATGAGTGAGTTTCCTTCTAGGCAACGCTGTTTTTAGTATTTGGTTCTGTGGCTAGTGGTAGTCTCTAGTTATGGAAAGCTCCAATATCAAAAATATTTGAGGCACCATTAAAGGGCATCTAAGAAAAAAAAGTTGTAACTACACCTTGCTTAGAAATAAATGATAATGCTTACAACTTTTTATACATTTTTTCTTCTTCTACTGAACTGACATAAGCAATTACTGCAACTAACAAACATTTGGTTTACAGGCCCGTTTCCCAAAATTTTTAATGAACACTTCTCAACGACTTTTCATGATGCTGAACGTAATGCAAATATGTCAGAGAAGTAAGAAAATACTCAGGGAGAGTTTAGGTTTTATATAAATATTCTGTGAAATCTGAAGGAACTTTAATCAATGCAGAGAAAGCATCAATTCAGCAGACTTCTGTGGAACACTTAAAAAATATGTGCCCAGTTCATTAAAAATGAATTTTTTACTGAAAAGTAGGTGAAAAATTATTAAGATACACTGAAAAGATAACATTTAACTTCAAGGCATGGGCATATAAAATGTATCAGTCAGTGAAAAGTGCCTTTTCACATGCTGTCAGTTATGATTCAAACAATGTATGTGCTTTGTCTAGAGATGAAGTTCCTTCTTAGAAGAAATTTAAGTAGTACTCTTCTGTGCAAAAGTACAGAAATAGCATAATCATTTAAATGTATTGATTTTGATAATCCCATCCTTTGCGAAAGCCTCCCCCATCAACTTGGTTACTTATGCCTTGTATTCCACATCTTTGGGATTGCAGCAGAAATAAAAGATACATGTTACTATAGGCTCAAAATCATAATAATAATTATCCATTGACAGTTTAAGGATACAAAGTGTACAAGAAACAAGGTGCTATTTAATGAGCTGAACAATGATATTTCACATTTTATTTCAGATCAAATGTGAACTCAGAGACAAAAGACACCTTAGGAAATAAAAACTGTATGAAACCAAGTAGTTCATTAAATATACTACAGAAATCATTCATGTAGTGAAGTTACAAAATAAAGCTTCAGAAAAAATGTGTATTTTCAATTCTTGATCAGGAAAGGTTTACAAATATATTATAGCCTACTTCTAAAGGATTGTTTCACGAACTGCCAAAATGCAAAAGCTTCTAGAATAAATGCAGCTATTTTAACAGCATGCAACGCCATTAAGGTGGCTTCAAACAGTAAATCAGAAGCACTGTACTCAAACTGTAGTGTGACTTATAGTTGGGATAACATCATGGAAAACAGAAACTGAGTATGAAAGTAGATTCAGGACCATGACTACTGGTGAAAATTTTGAGCATGTATTTTAAGATTACAGTTTCCAATCTTGCACAAAAGTATTCAGAAGTGTGGCTGTGTATTGCTTCAGGGATACACAAGACACCGGCTATCACTGACTTAAGAAGCAAAGTCTACTTTGCTATTAGCAAACATTAATTTTTCCTTAGCTTGTGATGTTAATTACACCTGTTCATACTTGCTCTGGCTTTAGACCTATTGAATCTCTCATACAAACTGTAGTGTTTCAGATCAGGAAAAACTCTGCAGATGTGTACCTAACGTGATCCATGCACTATGTATGCACAGATTCTCTAGAAGCATGCTGAAATCCTGTGAGTTTATAAGTTTCTTGTAATGCACTAATGTATTTGCAAGTGTATTTCTTTTCTATCCAATTAAAAATACAGAAATTGCTATCTGGCTCTATTTAGTGGAGGGAAACAGGTAGAATGTACACAGGGAAGAAAGGCAGCTTGCAAACATGGCAAGTACTGGTGTACTTACAAAGTCATCACTGAACAGAACTCATGCAAAATAATGCCAGAATGAAGTTCTAGTAACACCTTGAAAA
The DNA here is from genome assembly GCF_041296385.1 of Aphelocoma coerulescens. Taxonomy (NCBI): domain Eukaryota; kingdom Metazoa; phylum Chordata; class Aves; order Passeriformes; family Corvidae; genus Aphelocoma; species Aphelocoma coerulescens. Next base: position 15,854,008 of record NC_091015.1, read on the forward strand.
CTCAAGATATGCACAGAGCACACACTTACCTTTGCTCACGCAAAGTTGCTTGAATTTCACATACTCGAACTAAAGACCTTAAATTCTTTAATTCAGTACAAATTTCTGACATATGCACACTTCCCATGTTATGGGCTTCTTCACGTAATCTTGATGCCTGCAGTGGTTACACATAAAGGTTAGGTTTTTGAATGCATTGGAAACAACTCGCAGTAGCCAGAGAATTGCTGGAGGTATCTTGAAATAGCAAAGCACTCTAATTTCAGAAGGGAGTATTCAATCAGAAACACATTAAGTTCTCTACAAAGCCCATTTCACATCAGAAATAACACTGCTGCCCAGAAGCTGCCCAACTGAGGTCTAAGCTAAGGCAGGGATAGTTTAGACTTTCTTGATCCTAACAAATGTCTACCCGACCATCTTGAAAGACAGTAGATGACAGGGCTCCGAGTTTCCAAGTAATTTGTTCAAGTAGTTCAAAGTCTCCATCATATTTCAATGGCAGACTTAAATTTCCCAACTAATCAGGCCTTAGTGAGAAAAATTACTGAATGCCATCTTCTTTCCAGCTACCTTGTACATGACAAAAAAACCTTTGCAACCCTCTTCAGGTGTTCTCTTCCAGACAAACTCCATTACTTTAATGCCCCCACTTAGTCAGCCAGAGACAAGCAGAAGCGTAAATTTAACGGGCATGACCTATCCAATTCCCAATCTGTGCATTTCTCAAAGTCTCATCACTGAACTGGATATGACTCCAGAGAACTCCTCAACAGCACCAAGGAGAACAGTATAATTACTGAGGCCCTGTGCATTACACTGCAATAAGGAACAGGACTTCTTGCAAATGGCACATGGAAAAATTGTTTCAAATACAGCCTTCCCTGCAGCATTACTGTTTAGCAATGTTATCCTCTGCTACACTGGGTCTGGCTGGGGTGGAATAAATTCTCTTCATAGCAGTCCACATGGTGCCATGTTCTGAATCTATGACCAAGCCAGTGCTTGACAACACAATAGTGTTTTAGCTATTCCTAAGCAGAGCCTACACAGCATCAAGGGTTTCTCCCTTTCTCTCTCTAAACCCCCTCTCCACCGCGCAAACACGCTATGGGTGGACAACAGGTGGGGAGGGAACAAAAATGGGACAGCTGACCCAAACTGACCTCAGGGATATTCCAGTCCACACAATGTGTCATGCGCAGCAGTAAACCTGGGGGGCACTTTTCCAGTGGTTGCCATGGCTTGGCTTGGCATTGGCTGGCTGGTAGTGACTGGTTTTGCATCACTTTCCCCCACCCTCTTTTACTCTTTAACCTGCCTACACCTCAACTCATGAGTTTTCTCACTTTTTCCTAATTGCTTCCCCTATCCTGCTGGGGCAGAGCAAGCAAGTGGCTGTGTGGTGCTTAGCTGCCTACTGGGATTCATCCACATCTGCTTAGGTACTCGTATGCTTAATTTTTCATTCCCAAAAATAATGTTATTTAGCACAAATCTTCATCAACCTCTGGCATTTCTCCAGTTCAAAGCAACATTTTGTGTTCTAATTTCCTATATTAGAAGAGTTTTTCTCTGGAGTTTGTGAACATCCAGGAGTACCCTGGTCTCCAGTAGGATATAATTTCCCATGTCTTCCCTGCACAACTCCAGTTACTGAATTGTTTTTCAGTTTCCCATGTTAAGTGCTTTTTATGAGTTCTGTGATGTAACTGCTGTAGTTCAAGAATGTTTTAGCTATACTACTGCACAGAATATTTCTTCAAGTCTGACTGCTTTAGCACATACCTGTCCTGGCTCTTCTAATTTATTTACTTATTTATTTTTCAGTTTACTCTGGCATGTGCTCTTCTGCCCTAATTTCAAGTTACACTGACAGCTATCTGAAGAAACCAAGACACTGCATTTTTAGTCTCTCCACTTTGATCTATCTTATCTTCTTCACTATGTACTGCACCCGTACTTTCATTCACTTTTTCTTTTATATCAAATATCTCACTTAAGTGCCTCAAGTGCTAGTATTCAAAATTGGTCTATAAACAACACTATCACGTGAAATCATCTGAAATAGCAGACAGGACGACACAGCATGTAGCACAAAGTACCCAACTGAGTAAATGACTGCCTAGCATTAGCTGAGTTTTTTGATCTCTTTATTATCAACAAAGGAAAAAATCCCCAAAACCTATGCACTGCATAAATCTGTTTTCTATATTAAGATGACTTGTGATCACTTGTCAATTCAGTACACAGTGAAAATAATACTTTCAAAACTATGGGCCAGTGCCATAGATAACTGCCTGTACTGCATCATTTTCTTAAAGACACTCCACAACAACGGCTCAGTGTTTGGCTCAGTACAGGTTGGTAATGTCTTAAACCTGATTTTAAAAATTTAATGAAAAGAAGCAAGAATCCTAACAGAGTCTCAGTCTTGCAAGTTACTACCCAGAAGTCTCCAGTGTAGGTTTGTGCCAGCATACAACCACTCTTCAAAAGACCAAAGTAAATAGGCTAGGTAAGATTACTATCCCAAACAGACTGCAACAGATAGGGCTGCCTGTGAAAAGAACTGAACTAGATTCAATAACCAATACAGTTCCTTTGAGTAATACATTCCAAGCAGCTGACATGCATCCAGTTTCCTTGTATTACTACAACACAACAGGTTTCATGCAACTAGCTATAATTTATGGATGGCAGTTCTACTGGATGTCCCATTATGTAAAAATAGCCCAGATTCAGTCCGAGTACTCTAAATCAATTTACAAACAAGGTAGAGTCTCTTTTTCACTTTTTTTAGAACTAACAAGTCAGTAACTAAAACTGTGGAGTAATCTCAGTTGAACTCTGTACCGAATTTATAACATTTTACACATTAACAAAAATATCATTATTTAAAAATATGTTGAAATCTATGTTCTTTGCAAATTTCAACAGAACTTCGGCAGTAAGAAAATAGTTATGAGGATAGCCACTCATCTGAGGGAATTTCAAAAACACTGAGACTTCCAAATGAGACTGAAAATCCCCAGCTGCTGAAAGGCAAACACACGTAAAACCTGCAGGTCTGGCCTAATCTCTCTTTCCTCTCTTCTGGCTAAGGACAAGCATCAGGGTTTGGGGCTTTTAAAAATACTTCTGATTCCTAGAAAAAGCAACCTGAGTAAGAAACCCAAATTTTAAGCTACACGTTATGCATTCTCACAGGGAACAGAGCAAAGGAGTACTCACCTGCTTTTCTGCGTGATCTGCAGGCCAGCCTTGAACGTGCTTTATAAGGTTTTCATTGAAGTGTGCTGCTAGCGTAGGTGTTAATGAACATGTGGGTCGTACAGATGTATTCTGTGGTGCAGGTGTTGAGTTTGATGCACTGCTGCTAGAGGTATGATTTGGACCTGGTGACGGACTTCTTTGACTACTAGAAGAAAGAATTAAAAAAAGCAAGTCAGCATTTAAAAACGTATCTGAACCTATAGAAAAATGAACACTAAAAATCCATTGCTTCCAGGCACAAAAATAACATAAAGTGTTCAAACCACAAGTAAATACTTCTGGTAGACCAAACCTCTGCCACTTTTCTACAAGCTTCTAACTTTTATTGCAATGTTTGTGTGCTACAATGTAACAGGGGTTTTTTTTGTTGTTTAATTGGGTTTTGTGTTTGTCTGGTTTTTAATTCTGAGAGCTGTTCAAGAGATGTACACAGTACCTAGATGGTGTTGGATAGAGAATATACATGTATGTTCTTCCTTCAAACAGCTGCAAACCGAAGATTTTCAGTAATGAGGTATCAGATGGGAGTCAAACAGGTTTATTCAACAGAGGTTTGCCACAATAATCATTAAAAACAATGCCTGATGTCCTGATCTGAAACTAGAGCCATATGGGATTTGAGGAGTTTACTACTCATGTCAAAACACAACCTAGGAGGTTTTGTCATATTGTATGTCTTCACTTAATGTACTCAGAAGAACAGAAATATCAGAGGAGAAGTGTGTTTCCACTTGGTGTGTAGCCACCAAACTTGACTGCTTTACTGGGACATACTCAGCATAACAGTGATGGTACATCACATTTATGATTTTCTTTGGCACTACACATACTGAGAAATAGTAGCACTAATTGTGTAAATACCTAACAACTCTCCCACTGGCAGAAGCTTTTCAACATAGGCCATAATTTCAGTCTATTTCTTAAAACTTTGTATCACTTGCAGGCAAGAAGAAAGTATTAGGAAGGAGAATCAAATTTTAAAAGACTCTTGATTCATCACCTAACCTAATCTGTTGGTCCCCTTGAAGACTGAAAACATCCTTACAAGATGCTACTATCTCTCTAGTCCAATGCCCAAACATTTATCCTAATCAACTCACACTTGCAAAGAATTACAGTAGTAAGAATCACAGCCAACAAACTGGATGTTTGACATGGACCTGCTGAAACGAAGCCAGATGAGAGCCACCAAGTCGAGGAGAGGGCTGAAGCACTTCCCCTATAAAAAAAGCAATTCCTGCCCTCTCTTCAGAGCTTGAGAGAGTCACAGTATCTGGAGCACTGCATAGTGGGAAGCCTAAAACTGGACAAGAATTAAACTGCTATAGCAAAGGAATGTGGCAGAGGACTACAAAGATGACTAAGAGGCTGAAGCACATGCTGTATCAGGAGAAGCTAAAAGTTTATTCAGTCTGGAAAAGAGAAGGCTGAGGGGAAAGGGATTGAGGGATCTTTTTACAGATTTTTACTACTTTTGGGGAGAACAGACAGACTCTTTTCAGAGATGCACAGCAATTGCACAAGGTGCAAAGACCAGTTGCAACAAGGAAAATTCTAATTAGACATGGAAAAAAAATCACCATAAAGGTAATCAAACATTAGAAGAAGATATTCTGAGATATTAAAAAGAACCACCTATATAATGCCCTTAGCAATTCAAACTTGCCAGTCGTACTCTAAGTTGGGACCTAAGTAGATCATAACTACAATTCCCTTCCAAACTACATTATTCTAAGTTTCAATGTATTCATTTAGCATCAGCATAGTGATGGTGTAGAGAAAGCCTACTTTTATTAACTAAGTAGAATTCAGGCATAACCTTATTTACTCATTAGTTCTACTAGAATTAAGGCTCCCCCTATGATTTGCTTCCTCTTCATTTATCAGCCTGTCTTCTACTCCTACTTCATCAGTAAAAATCACTCTAACACATCAGAAATGTTTCAAGAAAATAAATAAATAAAATCTGTGGGCTTCTCAAAAATAAAAGTTGTATCTTAATTATGACTAAAACATACCGTCACAAAATATCCTAGGCACTGCTGTGTTAGCAGCAGGGGGAGCTACGAATGCAGCAATGACGGTTCCAAACTACCACAGTATTTTTAAATGCTTCACTAAAGGCAAATACCTGCCTCAGCTGAGTTAAAGACTGACTATGCCACAAGTAACAGAATGCCCCCAGAGAGGCAAAAATATCTGTAACAAGGGTATGAGAACAGGATGGTTCTGAAATACACTACTACAAACAAAAAAAACCTTACAACCTATAAAAAATTGAATGAAATACCTCTCTTCCCAGCTCTTCTCCAAGGTAAAGGAAAAATGTTCCTAGTCCTTTCTGAAAACAAAAAGAAACTACCAACCCGATGAAACTAATAACTATGGAAGCACTCATTAAGTTTCATTTTTAAAGCAGCCATAATTGGAATAATCTCTAACAGACAGACTCACTGTATGTCCACATTGTGTTAATTTCCCAACTTAAATGGCTAAAATGTTCACTCCTTTAAAGCCAGCAATAGCTACTCAGTTTTTCGTACACAGCGTTTCCACCTCAACAAGTCAAAAATAATTTTACCTCCATTTACTTAAAACTTCTAATGAGCCAAGGAAATGTAGATGTGACTAACTTCTGCTCAATTAATCTGTATTTAAGCTGGAGAAAAATGAAACCTTAATTCACAGAGTCCAAAAGATTTTGGACCATCTGTCCATAGTTCAGGTTGCTAAGTTGTTTTTCACTCCTATAAAAGTAAAGGACATTAGCTCCCAAGAGCAATTCCCAATCCAACCAACTGCTTTCACCTACAAAGGAATAATCTGTTCCACATCAATTCAGACATACTGCCTGGACACAGCAAATCTTTTGCAGGTAAGTAAATCAATATCTGAGCTGGCCCACTTTCATTCAACCCCACTGCACTCAGGAGAAGAGAATAACAGTCACACAGGTTTTACAAGTCACCTATTCCTTAATCTTCCACTTTTTGCGCGTAAGACACTTCCAAAGCAAACTGAATCACATGAACTCATGATGCACAATACACCAGAGCTGCAAACATATATTAATTTGAGAGATACAGGATACTGAACAATACTAACATTGTCTCAGGATCTTTCATCCTGGCCTGCACACTGCCACCTGCACTGCCTCCCCCTCAGCCACGGGACTGTGCTGACTGCACAACACACCTGCTTCAGTAGTGCTGGGGCAAACTCAGCTTCCTCCACCAAAACACTAATGCCAAATGGAGCAATAGTTTGCAGAGGGACAGCAGATCTCTAAATTTGCTGTAGGTAAGGGTCATGCCAGAGAAAAAAAGTAATGTAACACAAGGGAGGGTGAGGTATGAACTAGTAGGCCAAATGCCCACCAGTATCGACTCACACAGACTCCAAGCCATGGTAAATGTTTCCAAGAATGACTATCTTTCTCAGAAAGATTTCCTGTGGGGAAAGGGTGATGAGCAAAGATCAAAAGGGCATGTGACTGAGAGCGGTCCCCCAAAACCTCACCACTCCTCATAAAAAGCCTGGCTTGGTGCAGAGTGTAATTTTATCTCTGGTACAGTAATTCAGAAAGATTTAAATAGCACCATCCATAATTACTAGAGAGGAGAGCTGGACACTTTGCCTTTATTCTCCTCAGAGATAAATGAGTTATAGGTTTGTAATCTGACAAAGATAACAAATGTTTGTAGAAATCAAGTGTCTGTAAAATAGCCTACATTAAAAACTCAAAACTCCTGACTTGCTTCTCTTTGTACCCTCAAACTGGTCAATACTGCAGGGTCTCCAGTAAAGCCAGCTTCTCGGACAGGACTAACAAGCACACAACAGATAACCCAGTCCCCGCAAAAAACTCAGAACACAAAGTATCTCCTTTCTCCCCATAAAAACAGCCAAAACCAACAAAGAAAACAAAGGTCCCCTTTGTTATTAGTCCCAGAAGGACAGATAAAAGGACCTCATTATTTTATGATCTGGAAGGCACTACCATGTAGCTTCAGGTATGCTGACAATGAAAGAGTACTGGGGTTTGGTTTTTTGGTTGCTTTTTTAATACCATACCACACACCTTATTCAACCACTCTAAAAATCCAGCTATTAAGAATTGTAGATTTACAGAACTTCTAAAAAAGTCAACCTGCAACCTCTTCCTGCCACAGTTCTATACCAGGACTCCATCACAAAAGGATCTCACGACACATACTTGGTTACAGCCCCTGGAACCAGTATGACAAAATGCAGAGCATCCGACACTATGAAGAGTCCACCTTCCTGAAAGAAAAATTTCAAACAAGATACAGATTCTAAACCCACCTTGTAAATCAATGGTTAAATGTTCGCATCATGCAACATCTGAATAAGTTGCAATGTTGACAAAAAAGTCTGACCAAGGGAAGGTATTTGTGAAGCTTACTTAATTTTTTATGTTTTTCTTTAGAGCAGCAAAATCACCTGACAGACCAAAAAAATCACACTAATTTAGAAATCAAATTACACAACAGCAAGACACTACAAATATCTAACTTAGCAAATCACAGATTCCATAACTGCACAGAGACAGCAACTCCAAACTCTGAAATCAGAATACAAGGAATCACTTGTAAAATTGTCACCAGGGTGACAGAGCACAACTATGAGTTCCATTTTGCTTCTGTGAGAATGAAGTCTAATGGTTATCCCAAAAACGGGGAATCTACCACATTAGCTGCATCATCTCAGTAGCAGCAGTTAAATCGTATGTTCAAAAAACAGGCCGAAGAAGAGTCCACTAACTGCAGCATATACAACACACACTGAATCCAGATAAAAAGCTAAGGACAGAACAGAGAAGCATTTCAATATACCTTGAACGCTGAAGACTTCGTGGAGAGGCAGGTTCATGACCCGCCTGCTTGTCAGCTATTACTGGCTGCTGAGGTGCTGCCTGGGAAGCTGGTCCTTGTTTAACACCTGGAGTAGCAACCTGGAAAGTTCAAAATTTCATTAGATTTCCTCCACAGTAAAGAATAAGTGTAAGAACCAGTGAAAACCAAGGAAATTACAATTTCAACACCTGTGGGGTTTTTTTTGATACAAGGTATTTTGTTGACACAAGTTTTATTCTTTTCACAAGGTGTTTAAAAAAAAACCAAAAACTCTAGTTCCACAGCTGTGACAGAAAGGATTTTTTTACTAAAATGGAGTACTTAACAGACATAACAGAAGCAAATTTAGATCCATGTGACTTGTCAAAATATTGCAAGCTTAGTAGGCAAAACAGTTCAACTCAATATTATTTGACTGTATCTTCCATCTGAGCACTGAGCTCATTTTCAACCTCAGAAGAGTTGTTCACTACCCAAACAAAATCTTCACGTACAAATTTAAGAGTTCCCTACTTGAAAATACACTACACAGTGTTAAGAACATAATTATATCACAAGCATATTAAAACATCTCTATCAGAAATGGAAAATAAAATCTAAAGCATATTTATCAGTTTGCTGCTCCCTTTTCTCTAAGTTCTAAACTCACAAGTGACTAAAAAAATAGTCCCCAGTAGCTTCTTGCTTTTCCTTTGTAGTATACATTCAACACAAGGTATTAAGACACCAGCAGTAAGATACAGTCTTTTCTGTGAATTTCTGAGGTATGACAGGATGAGAAGTTTGGGAACACAGCAATGTCTAAGTTACAGAAAATACTGCATATACTTCGTCTTGCCCAATACATTGTGTACCTCAGTTAATTTAAAGTATGTACAAGAGAGGTTCAGCTTCAAAATTTATCTCCCACTCTACAAAATCAAATTAATAATTTTAAGAGAAAAGGGAGGGAGCGAAGAAAAAATGGCTTCTAGGGATCCATAAAGACAAAAAACCCAAATCATCCAGCCTGCCTGCATTTGCTGACTTCAAATTAGTGTAGATTACTAACTGTCACCTGAACATCCAGAAATTCTCTATTTCAGAAACAGACTTCTGTGAAACAAGCCATAAATGGCAAGTCAGACACTATCTGCTAATGTAAACCCAATACATAACTTGATTCATTTAAATACACAGGGTATCTTAATGCAAATTCAAACTCTTATATGTCTAAGAGGAAAACTCACCTTTTAAAATTACCATCAAAATGAAAATGTGTTCTGGTTTTTAGATTAATAGACATATACTAAGAAAGTCTGAGTAGCACATGAAAAGCCCATGGTACAAAAAAGATAAAGCAAGATCACTCTAAGATCCCTCTGCTGTTGAAATAAACAGAATTATATAGTTGAGGGGGGTGAAACAGTAGCAGTTCATAAAACTGATTTATGAGAACACACTACATGAGTACCTTTATGATATGTATGACATGAAGAACTTTGCTATTAATGCCTGCATTTTGCTCAGCCTGTGAGCAGACATTAACCATCAAGGCTGTTCAAACAGAAGGAACAATTTCAAAAGCAAAGTCCATCAGCAATAATGGAATCACGCTGCAGAGTCAAACTGGAAAAGTAACCAGCTCCTTGGCTGGTAAAAAAAAAAAAAAGAACCATGAAGAAAAAGTGGGATTTGTGAGATAAATGAATCACAAAGCCTCTCAACTACTCCATGTTTTCCAAGTGTTTCAAAGACTGTAAATACATATATCAGAAACAGAAAAATAATAAGGGCTAAATAAATTAAAAGAACAAACCAACCAACCAACAGCAACATTCTCACTGCGCTTGACAGGTCTGTGTGAAGTGCTTTACACAGCAATTTTGCAGAAATTCAGAAGAGTTTCTGATCACACAATACAGGCACAGCTAAAAGGCAAAACGTGACACCCAGGCTCCTGGAGTCTGGGACCCCCAAGCTGCTACATGCACACAGCACACCTGCAGGCAGACACATCAGTTCAAGTCTGAAAGCAGTACTGACATACTCAAGTGGTCCTAACCAACAGCACTGTGCCAATGGCACTACACTAGTCCCACAGCCAGCCCAAATATCTGTGCATCTGGCACTGAGCTCTGCTTGCACAGGGCTAGTTCAGCTTTGTCTTCCCTAAGCCCATGGGCCTGTGCTCTAAAACCAAGTGCGTCCTGGCACAGCACCACATCTTGATTAGGCATCATTTCCCTCAAACTCTACAACTGGACAGGCTTGCCTGAGTGACATATCTGATGGGCTACTAAACAGACATGCTCACACTGGAGCTATTACCACCTAAGTTCCCATCTCACGGAACTGAGTTACACAAATATGAGAACTATCAAGACAGTTCTTTCCCTACTGAACTGGCAAAGTATCTGCTGCTGGACCAAAATTTGTTACTCTGGAACTAACTAACAATCTCTGGGTTGTAGAGACCATAACAGATCGACTTCCAGTTACTGACAGTAAACAACTTAAGAAGAGTCTTTTTCATATCTCAGGATTTGGAAGTGCCAAATATCTGAACACTGCTGTTTGATAATTTCATTACTTATCACCTAGCTATGGGATGTGAACACACAGATTCAGGATGTAATCCAGGGGCAGAAACCAAGGTACCAACCAGTACTGGTACACACATGAAGCTTTTGCAATTCATTGTATCGTTGTCCATCACAAGTAACTGGGAGAATCACTTGGTTTTCTTTGTACCCATGGAAACAGATGAAAACAAATGAGGCATTTTGACTATGATGACAAATGCAATATGTTCTCCTGAAGATAAAAGTATTCCTCAAAGAACTTCAAGGCATAAGAGGTTCACTTGTGAGCAGAAAATTGAGAAAAAGACATTTTAGCTAAGCAGGGGTAGTGACAGAGAACACAGATTTGAGAAAGGTGGGGGTGTCTCACCCCGAAGTCTAGAGTCATGCTTCTTAGGAAGAACCTTAGGAGTTTATAGGTTAGCTTCAATTTACATTTCCTAGTCACTGATCCAGTGAAGGAATTCTGAATCAACAGAGGTCGGGGGGCAGGAAGGGAAAGGGACATTATGGTATTGATCTGTAAACACCTAGCACACTTCCAAACCAAATCTGAAACTACATCCAGTTAATTGCCCCAAGAAGTTCTCTCCTATTCTAAACATCTTTTACTGGGTAAGCCTAGAGAATTGTATCAGCTGTTGCCTTTGAAGTATGTTTTTGTTTCTATTTCAATACGCTAAAATACTGATGCCTTGGTAATATCTCCAGACAGCATCTGAAGCCAGCATAAGAATTTCTTCAAGAAAAGTAAACTAGATTTCATGCTGGAGCTGCACTGCCAAAATACAGTCAAGTAGCTGTTTCCAGTTGTTTGTTTCTATTGGGAAAGATAACATATATATTTTATCATCCTATATATAACTGCTAGCACATGGATATATAGGAGCAATACTTAATTTTATGTATAATGGTTTCTTACTACAATATGGCACAAATCAAAAGGAGCTTACCTTCTGCTGGGATGATACTGGTGGCGTAGTCATCAAAGGTTTAAGTGGAACAGTGTTAGTCTGCGGCGTGCTTATCCTTGGAGACACATATGATCTTGGCGATGAGGCATCAGATGTTAAAGACATTGGAGACTGATTAGATGGCTGAGCTGTAAAGGAAAAAAAATTGCTTTTAATAAAACAATGTCCTATCTTAAATGTGAATTACTTTCTTTTGGTACTTTGGAGTATGCTATGTTAGATGATATACAAACATGTTCACTGTGAACAACTAGAACAATCAAAAGTTCAACAACAATGCTAGTTAAGGAATTGTATCTTCCCCAAACTCCCCAGTTCTAAAACTTCAGGGGAGGGAGAAAGAGAAGAAGCTATTAGGAAATGCTTTTAACACACGAAGAGACTGAATCATTTCTGACTCCTATTTTAGAGCACTCAACTTGATTTAACCAAAAGAATATCTGAATAGTTTATTTAGAAAGCTATTCACCCATTCTAGGTGTATACCAACAGTTCCCTACCCATGGTTAAAAATTAGAATTAGTACTGCTTACCTACTCAGTAAGATGACTGCATTTACTGTTTTGGTTTAAGTTTCTAAACTTAAGTTTCAAAGTTTTTTTATTAAGTTATAAGCCAGAACATACTGAAAACACCTGAAAGAATATCTTGCCTGGAAGATGAAAAAAAAAAATCCCCCACCAGACAGAGCAAACTTTCTTTTAAGAATTTAAAGCCTCCCCCAAGAGCCACAGTAACACAGTACTACAAGATGGGTGTTAAAGCAAGGAAGAGCTGTGTTTTATACTGAACATTAAGTAACACCTATTCAGGTCCAGAATAAATTGAGAGGGTCTCACAGAAGTTTCACGTTACTCATAGAGAATTAGCTAACATACAAAGAAAATCCCAAAAGGTGAGACAGAGAAGCATATTTACTTAGTTGTGTGTCAGGTGCCTGCTCCTCAGTAACAATTTTTTATCCTATGTTCAGAAAAAAGTCATTCAACACTCCACACTGCGTGGCCAAAGACACGACAAGAGAGATTCTACAACTTTCAACTGTATCAGCCTTTTTAAAACACTGCTAACAAATTGATGTAAGTGAAAAAAAGACTCTGAATACCTTGCGTAGACAGTTGTGCAGCTTGAGAAATTAGGGAGGTGATATTGAAAGCAGATGGTCCAGCAGTAAGAATTTTATGGAGTATAGACTGCAGAGAGGCTTGTGTCACAGCTGCTGTTAGAACTGAAAACAAACATTCCATTTTACTGACAATTCTAGAACACCACTTTAAACTGTTCCAACTGGATGATTACATTTAAGCTACATTTTCTCTCAGATTTATTTCCCATATCTACCGTGACCGATGATTCACCTGAACTGTTTTTCAGTTACTTGATTTCAAGATGACTTGGAATGTCTAGCAAGTCCTTTATTTAGTAGTTTTAACTTTGCGACATACACTTAGAAAAAATTATTTTAAAAAATAACTTTAACTCTTCAGCTTGACCTTATGAATCAGAAATAATTCTTCTAAACATCAACAGAAAATTTGTTCAATTTGCTACTGTACTAAGTAGAATGTGTGTGAAGTTTTTTTACACTACAATATTTTTTAAAAAAAGCAAAAAGCAGAATCACTTTAACTCACTAAAAGAGATGGGAGGCAGACTTCCTGATCAAGACAAAAAAAAATATCTTTCAAGTTAAAAATCTGCATTTCTTCTTCCTAATAAAAAAACTCATATCTGTTCTGGGCTTAACTGTCCCATGTCATCCCCCCCAGTAAAAAAAAGAAAATCAATCACTTTTAACCATTTTAAAACTGCACAATACAGGAAGAGTATCTTTTAAGTATGAGATGATGAGACCCTGAACTATGAGCTTCTGAACCAACCTTTCCAAAAAGGTCTGCAGGCTCTGTGGGATACTTCCTGAACATACATGCCACCCATGCACACTCCTGAAAAAAGTGACTCACCAGCACAAGCACAGAGTAACTCTGAATCACATGCACAGTAAGGGCAGCCCTGCTGTGCAAGGTGAAGTCACTCTGCCCATGGGGACACAGCCAGGGAGGCCCTCATGCCATCAGACAATTCTGAACACTCTTGCTCCAAGACATACACATCTGCTGCTCAGATATGGCAACAGAAAACTACTAGAAATTTCACTGGGTAGCTTTTTAATAAAATACAATTGGAGTTGACTGGACCTTTCATATTTCAACACAACCAACCATTACACTCCTTTCTTCAGCCCAGCCTAGTGCACTACAGTGTTAAAGGCTTCTCCCTGCACAGGAAAAAGAAACCAGTGACCTACTCACCTATTAGTACTGAATGAAGATAGAATATTTGCTGATTAAAAGGAAGCAATTGACAGCTTTTTCTGATAAATAATTGCAAGGTACAGAGTACAGAGTATTTTGTACATATTTTCACTTACTTGATTAGCACTTTCAAAAAGTTGAAGATAATTAAGTCTCAGCACTACATGTAAATGTTTTACTTCCTATTGAAGTCAGTGATCTGTGCACAAGAAGCAAACAAAAACTCCTACACCACTTCATCGATAACCTGCCACGTGCAGACACATTAGATAAAACTGCATTCAAAATGCATCAACTCTACCCGTTCTTGCAGCAAAAGGCACTATAGGTAAGTGATAAACTCACTTCTAACAAACTAAGCCTATGTGACAAAAACAAAAAAAGGGACACACTGATTACATGTACAAAATTTAACTGGCTAGCAAAGTTACTGACATGCCACCTTTATTCAGAGAGGATAACTTGTTACGCTAAAGAAAAAAGTTGTTAGGCAACAAGATTTAAGAATCCCTAGAAGTTTCAGTATTTGCAACACACGTTAATAGAACAGCAGCACAAACTACAGAAAACAAAGAACAGTGCACGAAACAAAAGAACAAAGAGCTCTAACAAAATTTTGTGCAACAGACAAATGCTGATACAGCGATTAAGTCACCAGTCTCAAACAGATTGCTCGTGTACATCAACATTTATTAATTTTAAAACTTTAAATGTTGAGAAGGTTTAACAGAAAAAAAAAAAAAACAACACAAAAATCCCCACATTACCTAGGGATTCATTTATTCACTTCTCATTTAAAATAAGGCTTTCATTTAGTACAGCCTGGTATCCAATAATATACTAACGTATGTAAACGCCAGATTACATGAACTTGAAAGAATCCTTACCTTCATTGATTTTGGATATATCTACGCTAGAATTATTAAGCTGCAAGGTGGCTTGCAGAGCAGGCAGCAGCTGTCGAAGGAGATTTGGGTCCTGAAGTAATGGAGGAATTGGTGATTGTGGGACAGGTGAAACAGGAACTGTAGGAGCAGATGAAGCAGGCGCAGAAGTTGGATTCAGTCCAGAAGCAGAAGATGTAGAAGGAGTTGTGCAAGAATGGGATACAGACTTGTCCACAGATGCAGACTCTGAACAGAAGACAGAAAGTGTTTTTCATTTCCCCCAATATAACCTGACAACTCACTACTACAATACTCATATTAAATTCAGAAGATCAAATGCCTAACTATCATTTTTAAGAAAAAAACACACATTAATAGAACAAAAATTGAAGATAGCTGATTTCTAATGCAATTTACGCTATTGAACCTAATATTTATTAGGACCACACACACGCAACTATTCCACTTCAAGATACTGGATTAAAAGCAGCCAGTATTAAAAATGGGACATTTTTTTCCTTAGCTTTTACAACAAATGTGGGCCAAAAATTCCTTACTGATCTTTTCTTTTACTGTGCCTGTACTCATATTCTGTATTTTTACTTATGATTCCAATCTTTCTTTGGAAAATATACTAGGAACAAAGACCTTATATCCCATGGATTTCACATATCGGCTACTGTATCAAATTTGAGGGGA
Source organism: Aphelocoma coerulescens (assembly GCF_041296385.1). NCBI lineage: Eukaryota > Metazoa > Chordata > Aves > Passeriformes > Corvidae > Aphelocoma > Aphelocoma coerulescens. Next base: position 15,869,600 of record NC_091015.1, read on the forward strand.
GGGTAAAAGCCATGCTTCATTTATGAAGAGACCAATACAAGAAGCCACAAAATTTAAGTCTATCATACAAAATCCAGCTACATTGCTGAGGATTTAGAAAGGATAATGAGCTGTACTAGAAATGTAAAAACAGTCCTATTAACATCCCCACAGCAGAGTGGAAAAACATCTAAAAATTTATCTGCCCATAAATGATTTTTAACTTGTCAACTTCTCCTGAAGCATTAAGACCCATATCCTTTATTTTATTAATACCATTTTAGGAAATATTACCATTTCTTATCCACAGAAATACACAGTACTTAAATTCAGTTACACTGTATGGCAATTTGTTCTGATTAATATAAGTTATTTAATTAATTTTAAATTTGACTTTCACTTAACAGAAAGTTGCTCCTCCATTCCAATACTGTGAGAAATCTCTGAAATGAAAGTATTCCAACTTACTACACGTGTACCATCAGTCACTTAAAATATCCTTCCTTTAAGAAACCTGGACCATTACATTTCAATCGTAGCTCCCCCTTCTCTCATCCTCATTAAACCCTCAAGAGACCCCTGCCCCCAAATTCAGTCAAGATTAACACCTCTATAGCACCAAAGAAGTTGGATGCAGAGCATAAAGCTATGGATCCAAGATCTCATGCAGGATGTTTGCCCATAGTAATGAAGACCTGGATTTTAAACCCACCTCAAACCAGGCAGAGGTCAACCTGAGTATTCTACATTTCAGGCAAAAATCTAAATGAATTGGGAAAACAGGCTGGGAAGGTCTTTTACTTTAAGGGTGTGCTTTGTTTTTTTCTTTGGAGAGATGGTCAGTAAGATGATGCTGACTTTATTAGTAAAGAAGTGAAAAGGTCTTATTTTGTTTTACTACGTAAGAATAAAATGTTACAGAATTTCTAACAGCTTTTGTATTCCAATAACCTTAATTGCAATTTCCAAGACTAATTTGGAGAAGAACCCTAAAAAATAAAAATAAAAAATTATGGAAGTGAGTAACGATGTGTAAATCTTTTCACTGAGGTTTCTAATCTTACTGGGAAAAGGATTTCTGCTTCCCTGCTGCTACAGTATAAATAGCTTATAAAGGTCACAAGCACTCCAGAAAACTTTTTCCAGACAAGTAGCAGAGAAATCTGAACCAGAAAAAAAGTGCTGAAGAATCCAAATTTGAAAGTTTGCCAGAATGCAAAGACATATTTCGGTGTTTCAGGTGAACTTCTGAAAAAGATGTGGCCTTATCTAGTTACAGTCTCCTCAGGGTTGGTTGCAATGTATCTGTGAAGGGACATGGTCATTTGGCTAGGAGTTTTCCTAAGAACAACTTAAAAAGGGACAAACAGGGTTACAAAGATTGAAGATAGAGAAAAAAAGAAAAACCAGTTACAAAATTTCTGCATGGTTTTCAGTAACATGTGAACTAGGACAGCTGATTAGGTATTAGCTCCTATTAAAACAGTAAGTCATTAGTAGAAGTTTTTATTATAAAATACTGCATAAAAAATCATATGTTATTGTGTTCAAAGTAAACATTAAGACAACGGTAGGTCAAGACACATCTAACAAACAAGAATCTTAACCATACTAAACAAAAAACATGTGAAGTTTAAATTGAATTTGGATCTGTCATAGTCCAAATAAGATCAAGATACACTGGCAGACAAAAGCAAGAGAAATAAGCACAATGGGACACGTTAGTGCTCATGTGTACAAGCCTGCTACCCCCTACAGTTTTGAGAACCTTACCAGAAAAACAACCATTAAAAAACCCCCAAACAACAAAACACCCTTATTTCAAAAAAAAAAAAAAAAAAAAATACTGAGCAACTGCCAGCACTAATTTCAAAACATATTTAATGTATCCAGACTTGGATACAGTTAAATATGAAGTTATTTTAAGTAAAGAAGCAACTCACTAGTGTATTATTTATTCATGTAAGCAAATACGTGACCCTCAAACCACACCACTATACCAAACAGCTGGAAGTGCTTTTCACCCATGCTGCAGTTCTGAACAGAAAACACTGAATCAAAGGCAAACTCAAGCTAACAATGCAGTTAAAATAAACCTTATACCCACCCAGTCCTGGGTATTCACTTATTTCTTTTATAACAGAACTCAAAACATGGCACTCAAAACCACTGAATTCCATGAGGTCTGTAAAACTACTTTAGTTTGAGTTTTTATGCTACAAAAATGTACGCTGAATTACACTGACACAATACAGTTTAGTTACTTCTTTCAGACAGTATGGAGACACTATTTCATAGCTGTATTATTGCAGGTATTTAAGTGTGTGTTAAAATGTATCTGTGAAAGGTATGTTTGTACAATCACCCAATTAAACCTAGAGAAAGGATACAAAGCAAGGATAGTGCCTAATGCTAACACTCCAATCTTCTGAGATGTGTAACTCAAAAACAAAACACTCAATGTTACAAAAGAATACATCTCTATGACCATGACTACCTACAGGTACCTCACATTAGAACTCTTACTTAACATCATAGAGGATGCAGAGTAAAATGACTGTTCAGAGCATCACTGCATTACACAAATTATCTAATTTATTATTACTGAAATACAAACTATAAACCTGTTTCTGCCCCAAAAACCGCCTGTAAAAATATTGGTAGAAATTCCAGTATTTCTTGTTCATATTAAGTAGCTGTGCTGGTTCTGACCAGGATAGGGTTGATTTTTGGAGTAGCCAGAAGGGTTGGTTATTCTATACCACTGCACTTCACTGCCAGGGGCACAGGGAAGGGAGCTGTTTTTCAGTCAGAGTAGCATGGTACTGGTTCACATACTGCAGGTTCCCACATGGTGAGCTTTTTTTGTGTGTGTGAATTGTCTGTCTAGTACACCCTTTTATTAATATTGTTGCTGCTACTGTTGATTTCTCATTTCATTGCTGTTTCCAGTAAATTTTTCTTATCTCTACCTATAATCTTTTCCTTTTGTGCCTCCAATTCTCCTCTCCAGCCTGTCACAGGGGAGAGGGAGGGAGCAGTGAATGAACAGTGCGTGGTTTGGAGTGTTTCAGCAGGAACACTAAACTGGGGAACACCGATCATAAACCTCAAAAGCCTTATATGGCGCCCAATGAGGTACAAAGGGTTGAGATAACCAGATCTGACCAGAGCGGTCTGAAACCAATTTAAGCATTTGCCGTACTAGGCAGGGAGTTGCTTGGTCTGTTCACAGGGTTGTGGCACCTAACCCTGTATATATATTCCTGTGTATGCCCTGTGTGCCCACCACGGTGTTCTTTTTCAGAGCAGGGAAAGAGGGATCAGGATTGCTGCGTTGATGTACTGTGGGAGACCAGTTTATGACATGATAACACGAAGGGCAATGAGGGTAATTTGGAATGTGTGTTCAGTAATGCTCTTTTACCCTTCCCTTGGGGTCTACCTTTGGGAGCCCATTAAATCGTACCTAGTCTGTGGGGCAACAGGGACAGATGATTTTCCCCAGCTCTTTATGCCCTTTGCCTCTTTCAGGCCTGTTAAAATAGCTTTTGAGAATTTCGGATTTCCTTTGGTTGTTAAGAAAAGCATGGTCTCGTTGCTCGGTCTCCTCAGTACAGTCTATACCATGTTTACAGTCAGCGTGGCCCACACCACATTTAGAGTCAGGAGAGAGATTTCTAGGAAGGTCTGTCCTGTGGGTCAATTGTCATGAGTTGCATGAAATGTGGGAGAAAATGGGCAAGTTTGGGAGGAAATTTTCTGCTTCAATGGTTTGGAAGTTCACCCCTGAACAACTACAGGATTTTGATAAAGAACAGAGTATTTTCCAAGGAGAATGCTGTTGCAACTCCAGAGAGGAGCAGATTATTGCAGTGTTGGGCTCTGGCTACTGTTTACCAGGCATAGTTCAATAGTAGACAGTCCCTCAGGGAGAAGAGGAAGAATACAGACCAACAGGCACTGAGACCACTCAAACAGCAGCTGAACCAGTGGAAGAACCCAAGCCAGTAGCAGTCACCCCTATACAGAAGAAGAAATCCAAGATCAAATCAGTTCACTTAGCGAGGGGTGAAGAGGAAGTAGAACCCTCACAACAGCAGGGAGAGGAAGGGCCAAAGATAATCACCCAGTCCCTATCCCTGAGTGAGCTGTGAGATACGCAGAAAGATTTCAGCTGCCAGTGGAATGAGACTCTGGTGACCTAGCTACTCCAGTGCTGGAGTATCATGGCCCATGATATGAAACCAGATGGTAGTGAAGCCAAGCAACTGGGATCCCTGTCCTGGGACATGGGCATTGACAAGGGGTTTGGGAAGAAGACAAACTGTCAGCCTCTGGAGATGACTCCTGTCATGCAGGAGGGAAGATACTCTCTCAAGGACAATCTAGTAGTGCACCCCAGTAAGTAGAATGCCATGGAAAAAAGGTATCCAGTACCTGAATCAGATGTGCTGGAAGCAATCTACAGAGATTCAAATAACAAGCAGTCTCCTGTAGATTCAGATCAGGCCCAGTGTACACAATCCACGTAGCAGAAATTTGTACAGAGCATGCCACTGTCATATGCCAACTCACTGGCATTGATGTTAATGAAAGGAAGAGAACAAACAGTGCTTCGTGTGACTACCCAGCTCCAGCACTATGAAGACCATCTTGACCCACACCTCGGCTGTAGAGGTTGTCCAAGACTGTGGACAGACTTGAAAAAGTCAGTGAGGAAATGTCCCACACCCCACCAGTGTGGACCAGTCTCTGCTACTGGGAGCAAGCAACCCCCTGCTCAAGAGAGAAGATACACACAACAAAGTAACCTGTGTTTTTCCTGTGAGCAAAAGAGAGAACATGAGGAAGTGGGGCGAAAACTCCACCTCTGCCCTAGCAGTACAGGTATGTGAGCTGAACAGAACAACTGTCACAGGAACTTCTTCAAGGACAAATGCCACTCCAGTTTTCAGTGGGCAAGTCCTCAGATAGAAGAGCTGATGTTACTTCTAATCCTCTAGAAGGGACCTCCAGTTCATATTTACAAGGAGTGAGCAATGAGACCAGCACTAAAGGGGCCCTGCCCCCAACCAGACGGGGGAAAGGGACAATCAGATCTATTGGACTCTGTGGATCCAATGGTCTGGCACATCAGACCCACAAGAGTATAAGGCTTTAGCTGACACCAGCACACAAGGTACCCTGATGCCATCAAGGTATGTAGGGGCAGAATCCATCTGTATTTCTGGGGTGACAGGAGGATCCCAAAAGCTGACTGTACTGGAAGCTGAAGTGAATGAGCTGGAATCTGGAATAAATGGCAAAACTACCCCACTGTCACTGACCCAGAAGCACCATGCATCCTTGGCACAGATGACTTCTGCAGAGGGTATTTCAAGGACGCAAAAGGACATTGTTGGGCGTTTGGGATAGGTGCTTTAGAGACAGAGGAAATTAGACAGCTGAATACCTTGCCTGGTCTGTCAGAGGACTGTTCTGTTCTGGGATTGCTGAGAGCTGAAGAACAACAGGTACCAATTGCTACCACAACAGTCACTGTTGACAATACCACACCAGCTGGGACTCTGTGACCCCCATCCATGATGTGATCTGTGAACTGGAGAGCCAGGGAATGTCAGCAAGACAACACTTTAATAGCCCATACAGCCAGTGTTTAAGTCCAGTGCAGAGTGGAGATTGAGAGGGGACTGTTGTGGCCTGAATGAAGTCACGCCATCACTGAGTGCTGCTGTGCCAGACATACTTGAACTTCAGTGTGAACTGGAGTCCAAGGCAGGGAAGTGGTGCCACCACTGACACTGCCAATACATTTTCTTCCATTCCTTTGGCAGGAGAATGCAGACCACAGTCTGCTTTTACCTGAGGAGTGTGCAGTATACTTGGAACCGACTGTCCCAAGGGAGCAAACACAGCTCCACTGTTTGCCATGGACTGATCCAGAATGCACCGGAAAAGGGTGAGGCTCCAGAACTCCTGCAGTATATTGTTGACATCATTGTATGGGGGAACACAGCAGAGGAAGTTTTTGAGAAAAGGGAGAAGATAATCCAAATCATCCAGAAAGCAAATTTTGCCATAAAGCAAAGTAAGGTCAAGGGACCTGTCCAGGAAATTCAGTTTTTAGGAGTAAAATGGCAAGACGGACATGATCAAAGTCCAATGGTTGTGGTCAACAAAATAGCAACTATGTCCCCACCAGTGAGCAAAGAGGAAGCACAAGCTTTTCCAGGTGTTGTGGGTTTTTGGAGAATGCATATTCCAGATTACAGTCAGACTGTCAGGCCACTCTATCATGTAACATGGAAGAACAACTTGAAGCAGGATTCCGAACAACAAGCTTTTGAACAAAATAAAACAGGATCATGCAGTAGCCCTTGGGCCAGTCAACATAGAACAAGATGTGAAAAACATGCTCCACACTGCAGTCAGGGAGAATGGTCCTTCCTGAAGTCTCTGGTAAGAAGTACCTGGGGAGACTCAAGGACAACCCCTGGAGTTCTGGAGTAGGGATACAAAAGATCCAAGGCCTGCTACATCCCAACCAAAAAAAAAAGATACTGGCAACTTATGAAGGGCTTCAAGCTGCTTCAGAAGTGACTGGCACCAAAGTACAGCTACTCCTGGCATCCTGACTGCCACTGCTGGGCTGGATGTGCAAGGGGGAAGCCCCTTCCACACATGATGCCAGTGATGGTATGTGGAGCAAGTGGGTCATGTTGGTAACACAGCAAATTAAAACAGGAAACCCCAATCGCCCTTGGATCTTGAAATTCATCACAAACTGGCCCAAAGGTGAAAATTTTGAACTATCATCATCAGAAGAGCAAGAAATGGTGACATGTATTGAGAAGACCACACCATATAATCAGCTACAAGAAAATGAAAAGTGATAGTCTCTTCACTGATGGTTCCTGCTGTATTGAAGGGACACATCAAATATGGAAAGCTGTTGTATTGAGTCCCATGAGGCAAGCCACAAAAGCTATTGAGGGATAAGGTGGATCAAGTCAGGTTGTACAGATGAAAGCCTGGCTGATTGATTATAGCACACTTCCAGCTGGCTTTAGATATCACTGAATGAGACAAAATGGCCAACACTTTACTTCTACAATGAGTCATGGATGGTAGCAAATGCTCTGTGGCGGTGGCTGGACAGATGGAAAAAGACCAATTGGCAGTGCAGAGGGAAAACCATCTGGGCTGCTGTATTATGGCAAGATATCACTACCAGTGTAGAGAAGTTGACTGCTAAAGTCTGTCATGCAGATGCTCTCTGTACCCAAGAGTTGGGCTACCGAAGCATGAATTATTTCTGGCTCAGTGGGCTCACGATGCCTCACATCATCAGGAAAGAGATGCAACATACTGAGGGGCTCACGACTGAGGGGTGGATTTAACCCCAGACAGCATCTTACAGGTTACTCACAACTGTGAAACATGCACTGCAACCACATAGACCAAGCAGGTAAAGCCCCTGTTGTACAGTGGATGATGGTCAAAAGTAAGTATGGGAAAGCCTTGCTGATTCATTATAGCACACTTCCACAAACCTGCCATGGGCAAGCTCTACATGCTTACAATGACGGGAACAACCACTGGATGCCTGGAGACAGCCTGTGCCTCACGCCACTGCCCAGAACACCACCTTGGGACGTGGCACTCCGAAAGAATTGAATCAGACAATAGGACTTATTTCAAAAACAGCCTCATAGACACCTGGGCCACAGTACTGAGTGGGTGTATCATACTCCCTTGTCATGCACCAGCCGCTGGGAAAACTGAACTGTAACAACAGACTGCTAAAAACCACACTGAAAGCAATGAGTGGTAGGACCATCAAACATTGGGAAATGCATTTAGCAAAGGCCACTTAGTTAGCTAACACCAGAGGCTCTACCAAGTGAGCTGGTCCTGTCCAAACAGAACCTCCATATACCACAGAAGGGGATTAATTCCCCGTGGTACATATGAAGAATGTGTTAGGGAAGACAGTTTGGATTAGTCCTTCCTCAAGCAAAGGCAAAAGCCATCCACAGGGTAGGCAAACCCATCCATGTTTTCGCTCAAGGACCTGGGCGCACTTGGTCAGTAATGCAGAGGGATGGGGAAACACTGTGTGTGTCTCAATGGGATTTGATTTTTATGTGAGAGCAGTCTGTAATACCGAATTTTAAAACACTGGCTGTTGAATGACACTGTCACTGTATGCTGTAACTACCATGGACAATGAGTATGGACTGCTTCAGACACACCAATCATGAGCTCCTGATACAGCTTGCAATTAGGCGGGAGCACACCAGTTGGAAGGTGTAGGATCTGGGCATGATGTAAGATGGTACAGAATAAAGGGTGGGTAACATCCTGGTTCTGCTCAGACAGGGTTAATTTCTGCAGCAGCCAGGAGAAGCAGTTATTTTGTACCACCTCACTTCACTGCCAGGGTTGGGGAAGGGAGTCTTTTCTCCAGTGGGGGAAGATGGCAGTAGTTCCCATAATGTGGTCCCCCCATGTCGTGAGCTTTTGTTTGCATGTGAATTGTTCCTCTCTCCTTCACACCCTTCTAATAATATTGTTGCTTTTACTGTTCAATTTCTTATTTCACTGCTGTTTCCAATAAATTGTTCTTATCTCAGCCTATAATCTTTACCTCTTCTCCACAGAGGGAAACTCCTTTGTGATGGAAACACACATGCTAAAAATACAAATTAGTTGTATATAATCACAACCTTCTTTACCTTAATTTAAACCCATCTATCTTACTTCATGGCTCACAGACAGGATATTAAATCCTAGAAATACTGCCAATAAAACAAAGCCTCCAAACATCTCTTTTTGTATAATGTAATTACAAAGGTTAAAACCTGGTTTACTTTATGATGCTATACAGAGCCTGCAAGTTTTGCCTTTTGAAGTTAATATAACCAGTCAGAACTCCTCATGATGAAATATTTGTCTGACAAAAACCCTCAGATATCCCTCACTGGGATGTGTGCATTTCCCCTGCTTTTTCCACAAATAGAAGCAGAAACTCCTCACTCCCTTCTTTTCCTCCCTAATTCCCTTTCTCTGATCTGCTTTGGGAGACTGTTACACTGTTTATGTTGCCACAGAATTAAGTTTACTTTCCAACATCTAAACACGATTTTCTAGTTTACTAGAGTTTTAAAAAATGCTTATTAATAATACAATCCTGTAGTTCTTAAGTGCACTTGAAGCCCTCAAACATCATGAAACACAGTCAAGATGAACACAGCATGCTGAGAAAAGTTAAATCTCAACAAATTTAAATTCTGTAGTTTTACAGCTCTGATCCACTGGTCAACATGTGTCAACATCAATTCATGTTCCTTAACAAGCAACCTACACTATTATTGCAAAAGAAGGATTTGGATTACATGGCAGTCATTCATAAACCTAATCTGAATCATTAAGCATCAGACTAATTTTGATATGACAACTGGAATTTTACCAACAGAAAATAAAATTAGTTCATGTCTTATAAAATAATTTTTGTAACAGCTTAAGACTTTTCCAGGCCTTGCAGCATAGACTGTGGCTGAAGAAGTGCAACATGACAAGTCTGCAGCCTCTTCACTGTCAACATCAATGTCGAAACAAATACTATGCAAATGACTCTAACCTCACCTAAAACTTCAGCTTTTATCATGAAAGTCCCAAGGAAAGCTTTTTAAATTAAAAAAAATTAAATAAAAAACAAAGCTAGAACACAGCATGCTGCAATCTCTCCAAGTTTTAAGAACTTCATTAAATAAAATTTGTTTTATCTCTTCCTCCAAATAACTAAAAAAAGAAGAAAATAATTCTTAAAATTACTTTTTGTGATTTTAAAAATATGACCTTGCACCAATTTTTCCATTATAAGCTATGCACAATAAAGTCTTAATATATGGAGCTTCTAAAATGCTTCTAAAAAGATCCATTCACTTTGTTGCAATAACGTGAAAATACAGTATGCTTTCTGATAATTATGCAAACTAGTTTATTAGATGCAACCTACATATAAAACCATATTATAGAACAACTACAAAACAACTTTCTGGACCATCAACTTTAATCACGTGGAAAAAAAAAGACCAAGAAACAAAGCCATCCAAAACAAAAAAAAAGGAGGAAAACAAAGTAATCTGATGGCAAAAAGAAACACCATTAGATGTGGAGATTAACTTAATGGGAAGAACTATTAATTGGTTTAACATTAAAATGGAGCAGGAAAAAACCTTTTTATAATGAAAATAATTTTTGAAGACCATAATGATTAGGGAAGAGCTTTCTATTCATAACCTTCTCTGCTGGAGTGTGACCCACAAGCACATTTTTTGGACAAAAAGGAAAGAAATCCAAGTTGTCAGTCAGGATTTCACATTACAAGGTGCACATTTGTTCTAAGTTTTGCTAAGAGGTTTGTTAAGTTTTTGCAGAAGTAGAAACGCCAGGTCAAGTCAAAATGGAAACCTTCTGGTGTGATGCCTCCAAGCAGTGGGAATTTTTTAATAACATGGCCAAATAATCCTTCCAGAAAAAAAATAACAGATCATTTTCAGCAGTCATGCCATCATGTTCTTCAGTTTTTTCTAAGCACCCTTAGCTTCTCAGTTTGAGTCAGTACATAAACATGGTACCGAACCTTGCCATCACCAATCTCTGCCCCTCATGACAAGAACCCTTGCTCCTAAGCAAACAGCTGATGGACATTCTAAAAGGCAACCCTGAGCCTACAAGCTTGAAGGCAAGGGGGTGGAAATCAAAGCCTTCTGACTGTTCTTCTCTTCTGACTGTTCTGACTCTGCTTCAATGAAGAGGTTTGATACTGACAGTCCCACACCTCTGCTGTGCCTCTGCCACCCCACTCTGCCTGCTGGAATCCTGCAAGCACCTGTAACTTGCTTACTCTCCTCCTAACCAGGGTGAGCTGAGCTCATCAGGCATACCAGTGTGACAGAGAACTGGGTGGGAAAAAAGAACAGAACTGGGAAACTGAACTGCTTTCTTTGTGAAGGAAGGTCTTTCCTCCACAGTCCTCTTTTTGACAGCTAACATACAAGTTAGTCCCTGCATGACTAGCTTTAAATTAATGCTACATATAAGCTTGCTCTTATTCTGATTTATTTTAACACAGATTTATTTTTAATGACATGCAAATTACCCACTACTGCTGACTTGATGATTCCTAAATTATTAAAATGACCCTTTGAGTGTTCCAATAGCTTTTACTACTGATGTAATTTTTATTCCATTTAAAACAAAACAAATGCATTCAAAGTCCTTTGGATCCAAAACTACAATATTACCCTACCACTCTATTGTGAGCTTGAGCTGTTATCTTTGCACTGCTAGCAACTATTAGGCACGTGTGCTCTCACACTGTGCTCTCTGTGGAAGGAAAACTGCATTACAAAATTTTCTGAAATTCGTATCCTACTGCCCTATAAACCTCATCTCTGCTTCACTGATTAAAAAACTACTACCCAGAACAGCTAAGAGAATTGCTTTATTTTCTGCTGATGATTAAAATCATAACACATTTTCTGTCCTGAAGCACCTGGAGTGTACAGTTCACCAACTAAGTTCTCTGAGCACTGGTAGTCACATTTATCTGTTTTACATAGTTCAGTTCTAATCTACTAAGGACCTTAAGCCACAACAAAAATACATAAATATTTAAAAGCAATGCATCTGTAAAGACATTTGACCAAATGAAACTATAGTAACAATAGCAACTAGGTTCTCAAAAACACTCAAATTATCTAAAATACAAAAAATTCCGTATTTCTCACATTTGGATTATTCCAATCTTACAACTGAATTTTTTGGTTTTTACCTCTGCTGTCAAAATAAATGTAACAGCAACATTCACCAAACAAGTACAAAGTATTGGAAGAAACTTCTAACATTCTCACATTGTAACTTTTTCTAACCAACATATGAATTGAGTAATATACTTGAAACTGCAAAACTCAGCCAAAGAAGATGCAACAACACCAGAAGCAATGTTAATAACTGACCACTAAAGACTAGTGAGTGTTACAAGAAAACCACAGGGGTGAGAAAAGGAAAAGAAGCACCAGAGTCACAACCCACCCAGCATTGCACTGGCCAGCTTGCTGTGTTCTCATAAAAATTTTAGAGTACTGCTGCACTAGAAACAGAAGTGCTGCCTGATGGGACTTGGAGGAAAGGTGTGAGAAGCAGTATCCTACAGACAGACACACTGTTAAGATATGGACAACACAACATTTCATTCTGAATTAGAAATAGGAAAATGTGATGTGCCCTACAGATAAAGCAGCCAGAAAGTAGGAAAAGCAACCCCACACTTTACCTGCATAAAGCACTCACAGTGAGCACAAACAGAAGCAGCAGATTCTGACTGGAACATTCAAACCAAAGGGTAGAGGTCAAATAGTTCCCCAGGAACTCTCCACTACTGCCAGCCATTGAGGGCAGAGGACTACTGCTAACAGCTGAGCTATAGTTCAGCCAGGGATTTTATTCAATCTCCTTGTGGGACTACAACATACCCCTGCAGCAAAAGAGATTGAGCTGAAAAAAGCATTTTTGTTGGGTTTTGTGGTTTTTTTTGTTGTTCTGCTGTTCAAAACTACTACTGCATTAAAAAATACACACTGAAATCACAACTATTAAAACAGTGGTACATATATGCTGGCATAAGGCAACCAGCAACACATTCACAAGAAGCAAGAATTCATTTAAGGAAGGACTACTGCACATAATATTCAGTCATTTGGACCAACCTATTTTTATAAGCAAAAAAATACAGCTTTACCTCTTTTTAGAAAGAGAGAGGGATGGCATAGTCACTGAACAGAAAAAAAAAGATCAAAGGCTATTTACTTTACTAGTATAAACATAAACCTCTCAAACTATTTTTCAGTTTTGCAAAGACACTTTTAGAAGATTGTCTGAACCGAGTGTCTCAGGATTATTATTGTATTTTCAATTCATAGAACAGCTACAAAAAATACTTTATGATTTTATAAACAGCATACCTCTAGTACTGCAGGTTCACAGTCACCTCTGAGAGAATGAGTAACAGTAAATCATCCAAAACACTGCTTCTTCCCTTCTTTTAAATTTAAATATGCAAAATGCTACAAAAAATTTACTGGTTCAATTTCCTTAAAAAGACAGTCTGACATTCCCCAAAAAAAGAAAAAGGAAAGTCAACTGAATGTACTCTTTGATGATCTTTTATCATGACAGAACCTGCACTGAATTCTTCTGTTTCTGTACAAGAGGTAAAGCAACATCTAAGAAGTCACATTTTCTAGAGTAAGAATTTCAAGCCTAACATTCATCTGTTCTTATTCTTCAGTTATTTACTAACCTTCTGTAATCCACCCTTTTCTGAAGCTCAGTAAGTACAATATCTGCTCACAATCAAGCACCATGAAACAGACCAGTGAGGCATGATTATTACAGAGATTCTATCCATTTAACCCACATAAAATTAAAAAAAATACCTATCTAAGAATACAGAAATTCAGTGAATTAATTAATATGAAACCATCCATGGTAATATGGATTCTGAAGTAAGATTTACAGTGTCAAGACTGCCCTGTGTGCTTGTTTTCATCATTATACCCAGCTGTATGTTCTCAAATTAATGTTGTATGCAAGAAATATTAGAACTCTGCCAACATTTGTAGCAGTTGTCAGAATGGGAAGTTCCTTCAATTGCTGTTAAGAGTCAGTTGCTCAATTGAAAAAGATGTGCAATAAAGCAGTGAAAGAATATCCAGTATGAAATCTGATCACACACCAAACAGGAATCAAGAACATGCCAGAATTGAATAATACTAAGAGGGTTTTCAAGTGTATTTTAAATATAGAAATAGAAATAGAGTAGATACTCTAAAGGAAAGAACACTTGACATGGATGTTTTCCACTGTAATGTGTACAAGTGGGTCAAACTGCAATCAGAAAATAGAGGCTTAACTGAAGCAGGTAACTACTGCACTCAGAACAAGAACCATGCATGAACTAGTACACCTTACTTCATGTTTAACTGTGTTGAAAGGAAGAGGCTTGCTGAAAGTAACCTGTTCCTCTGTAGTTTACAGTCAGTATCCATGACCCAGGTTATGTAAAAATCGCACAAAGTGTCAAGAAAAAACATAGAATTTCTTTACATGCCCAATTATCTTGCACTGCAGTTTTTATCAACATATGACATTGTTTGAATATTTTGAGTGGCCAGGTGTACTTAAATCTGTGTAAAAGCTGGACCTCTTTAATACACGGAAATGGAAGACTTGAAAACAAACACAGAGTACGAGACCAGTGTCAAACCAGAGTCTGTTAGGTCTTCTTTTTAAAACACTATTTAACTAGACCAACTTGCAAGTATGAACAGGGCAGCAAGCCATCTTCCAAAAAATAATTCAATTACATACTAATTATGCAATATTTTAAATTAAACCCAACATGATTATCAAAAATTACTTTTCCCCCTCCCAAAGCCCCCAAAATAGTATTTTCTTACACAATACCATACCACTCTCTAAAACTTGACTAAACCAAAGTAACACACTATCACTAATGACACACATCTCATTCTCTCAATCTTCTTGAACTCTTCTTCCCTAAAACAATGAAGTAAACCTAACTAAAAGACTTTTGAAAGGTCACAAACAATGCACAGTGAAGTCCTGATCTTCACTTGACTCAAACTGTATCTAACAGGTATTATCAGATAACAGAAACACAAACTATCAGCAGATTTAGAACTGAAGATCCAGCATTTCTCAAGATCAAAACAGATTAGTTCTTACAAACATGTAGAAAACTCTCACTTTCTGTAAGAATTGTGCTTGTGTTGATTGAAAGGTTTGACACTGACACTCCAAACAGTAACAGCAGTTCATACACATAATGGTCCAAAATGACTTTCAAATTGTGTAACTGCATAACAACTCAAATAAATGGCAAAGATCCAGAACAACAAGAGAGAACACAAAAATTAAAATATGTTCTACTAAAATACACATTTCAAATTATCATTTGAAATGTTAATTTGCAGAATAAGCCAGTAAATAGCAAGTATCACAGTGTCAATTTGAAGTTGTATAAGATATAGCAAATGTGGTTTAGGGGAAAATAAACACATCAAAACAGTAATCGGGTTCTAAGCACATACAACCAAACAGGAAAAATATCCTTGAACTCTAGTACTAACGTACTTTGAACAAGCCATGTAATGCAATGCATAATCTTTAATACTAGAGGGAATTTCAGTAGACATACCTTTTCTCTCTGTTTTCTGTGCAGGGATGGAAGATGTGGATGTAGACAGTTTTGATAAAGTAGATGCTCCATTAGCATCAAAGGATTTCTTTGGCTGGTGATCAGATTGTAGAGAAAATGGACTAGGAGGAACAGTGCTTGGGGCAGCAGTTGGATGAACCACTGGTTTGATGGGATGCTGTACTGGAGTAGAACTACTGTGAGTCTCTGCTCTTGGCAGTCTGTAGTCTCTGTCATTGTGCCTGCTTGTTTGAGATAAAATATTCTGTGGGAGCATACTGCTGGTGTCACTGGAATGCTTGTCTTCCACTTTTTTTCAGGATTCCCCAAGGAACGTTGCAATAAGAAAAAAAAGATTAAATTAGAAACAAGTCTAAGATTGCAGTCACTGATTAATACAGCTGCACACCAACAACTAGAGCTGATTGAACTTCTTATGATTAAAAAAAGCCTCAAGTAGATCAGCATCAAAAAAGGCAAAATTTAATTCTACTCACTGACAAAATGCATTTTCTCTGACCTTTGCTTGATTTAGAGTTCCGGTTAAACACTGTGTTTTGATGAAAGGCTGCTTTATAACGAGTGTTACAGTCAAGTTAATTTTTGAAGTCTCCTAAAAAAATCTAAATCAAGATCTATTATTTCCATCTTGTATTTAGTGTGAAGAGATAATTTGTGCCATTTTTCTTTTGTTCATCAAAAACCCCAAACATCAAGTATAATTTAATAGTTTCACATTCTAGCCTTCAAAGAATTCCTTTTCATGTCACTTGAGTACTACTACAACAAATTTACTTACTGTTAATTCAAGACATTTATATGTATTTAATGAGCGACTAATCTGCATTGGTCACACAATCATAGACTTTAAAATATGCTAAGTGAACATACCAAGCAAATACAGAGTAGTTCTTTTCATAGATTCTTACATTTTCACCTGTCATATATCAAATACTCACTGCATTATGCATGTCTGCTATCTTTTTGTAGCATCCAGTATATTTTAGCATATGCAGTAAGTTTCAGTGTACACAGAAAAACAGCCCTTTATACATCTTTACCTTGCCAAATCCCAAGAGCGTGGGTGAAGAATAATACTTTGGCTTCTACTTTTAAACTACTATGAGAACTATGCTACAAATTTACCCAAACTACATGAGCATACAGACAGAATCTTACAGTACAACTATTTTCCAGAAAAAAAATTGAAAAGATTAAAGCTAGGTATCAAGACAAAAATCTCCAAGTTACAGAAATTTCTAGTCCAGGGAATATTTCACTCAGAGTAATGATGAGGTAAAAATACGCTCTCAGTAACACATCCAAGCCTCTGAAAACCCTGATATTAAAATCCATTAAATGAGGTTATTATTTATAGATGTGAAATCTTTACTTTTAAGCTCAGAATATGACATTAGCAGTGATCATGACAGTCCAACTAAACTACAGATTATGCAAGTTGTTTAAGTAACTACGCATGAAGATAATTAAATTCGGCAGTAAAAGCCACAAAAAGGAGAAGCACCATGAAAAGCATTAAGCAAGTATTGCACTAGTAAAATTATTGAAAGAAACAACATTTGGGAGAGTTAACTGTGCTTTCCACTTTGGCTTTTATATATAAAAAGGTGAGGAAAAACAGCTAGGAAAGGGATTTTTAACTTTTTTCAAGTTTGGAAAAGAAAACAGTAATGCAAACAAGGCAAGAATATATTGCTGTAAAAAAACCACATACTTCCACTGGCAAACCCACTGGCAGCTGTCGCCTGCATCACCTCTCTTCTGTAATCCCTATCTTTTGGAAAACTGTTAACTGACATTTTGCTTGCTTCTTTTTGCCTCTGCTCTCTGAAGAAAAGAAAACAAAAGTTAGCTAAGAACTTACATTATCTAATAATATAAGAATTTCTGTAAGTTACATGAGATGAATTAAACTGTTGAGAGCTTGCTGCTACAGGTAGGGTTTGCAAACTCTAGCCACTGCTTCCTTACATCTGGGCTGATTGAAGCCCACAATTATACCAGTTTAGCTCACCAATCTTGTCAAAAAAAAAAAACCAAACAAAAAACCTCACCCCAAAACAAAACAAGAAACAAAAAAAACCCCAACAACAACAAAAAAATGAACAAACAAACAACAACAAAAACCCCCAATCAATCAAAAAGCCATCCCCACACAAACCAACCATACTCCCCTCTCAAGGCTCTGGACTGTCGAATGATAAAAGAGGTGCCAGAGGTCATGGTAAGGGTAGGAACACAGCAGACTTAGACCACAGTCTTTTATAGCAGTAATCTATTAGATAAGCTCAACTGCTCTGAAATGTGCTTAAGAATATTTGTTCTTTATACAATTAAAATAAACACAAACATATACCTTTCCAGCCACTCTTTTGGTTTTTCCCATTGTGAAACTTCTGTTCGGCAGTTGTAGTAGTACTTTTTGCCTGAAGAGCTGATGTGTTCAGACCAATCATCCGCAGAATCATAAGCCTTTAAAATACAAACAGCATTGGATGAAAGACAATTTTTTCTAATATACAAATTTAACAGCTTTCACTGTTTTCACAACTACATTACATCCTTATATGTACCCATATCACTGCATTCCACCATTTCTAAATGCCCGTTTCACTGATAGCTTGAAGACATGACCACTACACTCCTGTTGCATTCTGCAGTAGTTTCCCATCAGTCCCCTTAACAAAATTTAATAGTACGTTTAGTGGGATACAGTAATGTCAATACTGATAATATTAGTCTCCTTCGCCTTACAACATCCTCAAAATTATTATCTTTCCAAAATTTTTCTACAGATCACAAATTGACCAATTTTGTTTTATAGCAATTTTTAACAAATACCACTCGAACTACTAAAACTTTGATACTGAAGTGACTAAAATTCACAATATGTAATGTATTGCAAATAAGTAAAATCATACTGTCTGCTCTAGATTTACTACAAAGTTCATGAAAAATATTTCTGTATCTATATCATTTAAATAATCTAGTATTTTAAAATTAATGACAGGTAACTCAAAGCTCTAATGATTACCAGTTAGAATAGTTTTACAACATACTACAACTGCAGGTTGGGTTTACAGAGTGGTTACAAAACAAAGACTGATGTTGGAAAACTCAAGCACATAATGTACATGCTGCCTGTCATAGACAAAATTATGAAAATATGGTGTGTATAAACGGGACAACACATGGATGAAAATCAATCACAAATACTCACTGCATCAGAAGTTTTGCTTGGATTATTGCTGGGATTAGAAGAATGTGAATTTGAACTATGAAGAGCACTGTGGTTGTGTGAATTTTCTTGTGGAGAGTAACTGGTCCCTGAAAGAAAAGGGAAAGACTTCACCATGTATGCTTTCAGAGAAATCAACCACCTGCATTCTAAAGAGGAGGAAGGGGAAAGAAGAGGCAAGGAGAGAAGGCAAGTTGTCCATAGCCTGGACCACAGCATAGTTCAGATGCAGTAGTACTTCAAGAGACCACATGCACATTTCTTTTTCACATAGCATAAAACATACTTTGATTTTCTAACTACAGTAACACAGTATGCCCCTTCACTGGTCTCACTCTCAAACTTTATTCCATTACTAGCAAACAAATAGCCTTTATCATTTTGATGCTTTGAAGAGTCCTAACATGCCACTTCAGAAATTAAAAGGCATTTTCTCCTCAACATTAGATCAGAAAATTTAAATAGGCTTATCAATAGCCTGCATGGTTAGATGCATAAAATCAGGTTTTAAGTTTACTGAAGCAATGCTGTTTCCTTAAAACTGCTGTTTTGAGACTACTTGTATTTAGCTCTAGGTAACTACTTCTGTTTATGCATACAGACCAGACTAAATTTTCCAGCACCTCACTCTCTGCAATAAAAGTACTGACATCTAGAATACCAAAAGTAACATTTCCCAAACTGCCACCTGCTTCTGGCCTCCCTACCAACTACTCTTCAAGGCAACCTGGTTTTCTTTAATGTGAAAACACCTGAACAGCTGAAATGAGAAAGGAGATAATTCTCAACACCTTTTAGATCTGTATTCGTGCCTAAGCTCAAGCCACCTGAACAGTTCCATTTACAGTTAAACAAGGACATCCATTCAACTCTGCAAACTTCTTTTAAATTTCCTGATCTCTAAAATTTCTAAGCAAGTAAAAACTCGTTCATTGTTCTTTATGCAATTTTTTCCCTAAGTTTTAAATGTTCACATAAATCACACCAAACTAAGAAACATCATTTCTTACACATTTCAGGGAAACCCTAGATATTCTAAATGTAACACTCTCCCAGCCTTTGTTTTCCCTCTCCCTACTGAGAAATTTCTAAATACCCAGGGGTACTACATCAAGTACCATTTGCTTCACAAGTTGTATACCAATCTAAATATGAAGCCAAAGTGATTTGAAAATAGCAAAGACTTTGTCTTATGGGAAATTACAGTAAAGAACAGTAAAGGACTGATAGGTAGGAGTGAATGGAGTCATTAAAAAAAAAATTGTTCTAAAGTCTTCTGAGAGCTACACACAGAGAACATTACTAAATGACACAGTATGGTGCAGAATGAGTCGTTCTAACACAAATTCTGTCTTCTGAGCCTTCTAACTATACAAGCACTGACAAAATTACTATTTTAAACTTCTTTCTCCCCACCTTTAACCATGCAGGTGAGAAAAACAGTCCATCACAAAAGCAAAGAGGTATACCATCACCAAACTGTTCAGTGCCCTACAAAGGTTAAAGATCAATTTGCACACACATGAGTTACTGCAACCTGAACCAGCACTATCTCAAAACTTTTCCCTGTACCATTTTGGCTAAAATTGTATGTTATTCTCATAATATTGTCATAACGATATGAGGGGGAAAAACAAACAAAAAAAAAAAGGAAAACAGAGTAAGTCTCATACTCAAACACAGTCTTTCAAAAGCTAGACCATAGTCCTACACCAAAAGTACCTTGCATGCTCAGAGCCAGGCAGAATGACAGCACGGGGCAAGTTAGGCTTGTCAAAGCAGTATTTACAACCATCACACACTTGTGATGCACATGCCTAACAACAAAAATACATTTACAGAACCATTTGATTTCCTAGATATAAGTAGTATATCATAATTACAAGGCTGTACTCCTCAGTTACACTAACAGTCTCAATTTTTTTTTAGACACTGACCACAGAGTGAAATAGCTGTTTAATATTTTTGTATTAGCTGTTCTTTTAGTCTTTTTTTATTTACTATAGCCTTCTACTGAGATAAAAATCATTAAAATTTCTTAATGTATTTTTGTAGGTTGTTCAATACAGACGTATTTTAATTAATTTCTGCTATGAGGTAAAATCATCTCCCTTCTTCAAGGAAAAAATGAGATGAAATTTTACCAGATGGCTTTGTTTGAACAGTCCCTTCAAAACATCAGAAAGGACCAATGCGTTTAATTTACTGTAATCCTGTACTATGGATGCAGTAACACTGTATTTTGTTCAGCATGCTCAACATGTACACAGTGATTTTTAAATACTGTAGTGGCCTAAATACACCGCCACAGTGAATGTAATCTAACTGGCACTTTCCAAACATGAGAAAGAGCCAACAACATACCTATTACATCAATAAAATACTGTAAAGCCAATTCTACCCAACCCATAAACAAACCCCTCAAATTCACTGTGCAGGCTTTCAAATCCCACATGGTCTATCAGCTCAGCAGCATGCCCCTAATTTCACACTGTGCCCAGCCCCAGTAATGAATCACCAAGCGCAGTGCAGGAGTATCTGAGCAGCTGCAGCAAGTCACACATACCTCCAGCTGGTCCCGATAGAGAAACACCTACTATGCAGCAGTTTCTTCAGAGGGGGCCCCGGGGGCCTCCCAGACTGCCCACCCACAGGCTCCATCCCTCAGGAATCCTGTCCTAACTGAGCTAGCCTCAGCTGCATAAAATCTGATCATGGCTGCTCCAGCAATGCAGACTGCCTCGGGCCACCAGGACAAGCGATGTGGGCATTTACAGGGCCAGCCATAAACACGTTCCAACCGTGCCTGGGACAGTTACACGGGGTAATCACAGGTGCGGGTTCACCACCCAGACCTCAATTCTATTTTACACATAATACCACTTTATGTTTGGATCTCTACCCAAGCTTCAGGAATGAGCATACAACAGGACTGCTAAACTGCTATTTGCTGTTGGAAAGCTTCCAAGACCAAAGCAGATTATACTCAGGAGAACGAGAATTTTAGGCACTTCATCCAAGTTAAGGGCTTAAAGACTGTATGTAAACATGACAACCATATTACCAAATTACCTTTTCACACTGAGGCAGCAAGGTTTCAGTATGTGGTTAAATCCATTCACAGCCATCATCTAGGAATCTGACAACCCAGCCAAGCAAGCGGTGCCAGCTCAGGTTGACTGAGAAAGTTGCTGAAGATGTTTAACAGGCCAGAAAGCAACCCACAAGCAGAAGTCTACCTCTAAAAACAATGGGGGTTCCCCTCACCTGAATGCTAGGCTTCACCATTAGCAAAGCCTAACTCCAAGCCATTTTAAGGTGGCTGTGACTTTGCAAACAGCTCTGCATCTCCCAGCTGCACGTCTGGCAAAGCAGATCATGAGAACAGGATCACTAAGACTAGTCCATACCCCAGAAACAGGCCTGGTAAGGTAGATAGCATACTACTGTCCCTTGAGACAGTTCCCCATGGCACTTCTTACATTTTCCTTTTACAGTTAGACCTTCTTTACTAGTTCCACTTTCTTCAGGAAAGAGGAACAAAGACTTGTTTTTACACTCCTTAATTAGAGTATTTTCAGATTTAGCAATTGCTAATATATCTTTGACATGCCATAGGAAAATTCATATTGTGTTATAAATACTCCAGTTTCAGAACTCCCCATGGAAATGTTTAGTGCACAATCACGGTGAGTTTCCTCAGTTTAATCATTATTTTGAAAGCAGTTAAAGCTGGAAAGAGCTACTCCTAACTGGAAGATGGCCAACAAGGGCATCAGCACTACAGTTATATAAAACTGTAGTAGTGCAACCATGTGAGCAAGTCTTCCCTAGTGATGAACAAGTCATAGGGCAGGTCAGAGTCAAGGTTAAAATATCACAGCTATCTCTGAGTCTTTCCAACAAAAATCACATCCTCCTTACTAATGCATGAAGATCACCAGAAAGCACAAAGAGCAAAGGTCTGGGAACCAATGCAAAACTGACTTAATGCCTACTACAGATCTGAGATTCTGTCACACTAAGACTCATTTTAATGTTTTTGTAAGTTGTTTCCATATCCCAACTGCTGAATCCAAGACACTTTGAACTGCAACACGGGCTCAAAACTATGCCAGACTTGAAAAACAGATTTAACATAGGATAAAATAAGAATACTCCATTTTGCAGTACAGTCAACTTTCTCTAGCAATTATCACATTTAATTAACATTTCCATTAACCACACTTAATTAGCCATCTCCATTAACACCACTTCACTTCTGAAATTATAAAAAGTTCAAATTCTGAGTTAACTAAGGATCAGACTGCTCTAATGAAGCACCTGGTTTCCCTTCTCCCCTGCCATTCTTCAAGACCAAGCCGAAACTCTTTCCTTTCCAAAACCTATACATCTATACTGGCAATTACATCTACCTGCAACCACCTAAAATAAATTTTCTTGCCACTTGATTAGAATAATCAAATACATAACTGTGCATTCCCCTCCATCCTCTGGCATCCAAGTATCTTAGCCTAATTTACTCTTTTTGGTTCATGGCATTGTACAGTATCATAATCATAAGATCTCCAACTGAAATGCACAACTTGGAACAGAGAGACATTCGAGTTGCAGTATATATACTGTTGTACCACATGACAGTTAACTTGATACAGTTCACAACTGATAGAGCATTTATGTTTTCTTTTCAGCCAGAAAAATACCTTGTTAATATCCTCTCATTTTTTCTATAATAAAAAAGTCAGTGTAGATATAAAATAAAGGAAGTTCCCAAGTGCTAACCAGCTGGAACTCAAAGACAGTCTGCTCCTTAAGTTCCTCCAGAGGGAACTGGGATTCAGGAAGGGCTCTACGAGAGTCACCGTTTCTGTGCCCACCTATTAGGCATGTGGAAAGAAACACTGGGCAGCAGAAAAGCAAGGAAGGTCATTACATTTGTGACAACTCCATACATACTGTTCCATGACTCCACGTTCCACCTCTCAGCTAACATGCAATCAAATTCATTAAACTAGAGAGTATCAATATGAACCTCAACTTCCTCAAAAGAACAAATACTACCCAAATGACAGATACTAATTGGTTGTTAACAGAGAAAACAGGAAGATAGTTTATGGTGGTGATATTTTATGGGGATAACTAATTGAGAAGACTTCTTCAAACAGTGAAAATTATAGACATTTATCTAGGATAAGCCTAAATTAAAACGTTTAAAGTGTATTTCAACTGGCTTTGTTACTTCAGTGCAAATCTTTGTGCAGAACACTTTCTAAAGTACTGCATATGGGAGGAAATAAAGCAACACAATAGGAACACAATACCCAACATGCCAGCAGTAACAGAACAGCCTAGCATGGCCATTTTGATTTGCCAAATGTAAAAGTAATAAGACAAAACAATTTTTCTTCACTGCTTTTTTATGTGACCTGCTGTATTGAAATAAACATGGCTGCCTTCCATATGCAACCAAAAGCATAAAAACTTGCTATTTTCCTAGCAGAGCAGCAGCCTCAGAGAATACACCAACTGTGAAGTAACATTTTCCAGAAATCCATAACCTACAAAGTTGAATGCACAATGCTCTGCCAAAAGAAAGGAAATCTAGCCTGATCACTGTACTGCCCAACTACATACTCATTATGCCCCCCAAATAAATGTTTTATAGCAGTCAACAAGTAGCTCTATTGAGCAAAAAAACTTACAAAGTCTTATTTCATTCCCTATCCTTCTGTCCTGCCACACTGCCAATCCAGGACAGCAAAGCCTGTATTGTTTTGCACTATCCAAGTCACAGGGTAATCATCCCAATGTAAAGAAGTTCTCTTTTCCTGCAAGTTACCATTCACACAGAATTTGATGGTCGTCAGCCATAAACATTATTATAAACAGACCAGGAGTCATACATACATGGAGTGGCACAAACGACCAATAACAGATGAAAATGATACTGTAAACATGTAGTTTTATTCATAATAGAATTTTTCTTCTAAAATGGTAGTAAGACAATGACACCTTGAGAAGGAAAAGTCATGAGCAGTAAATTAATGAAAGTCAAGGACTCGTATTGTTTTACTAATGCAATACTGAGCAAAATCCAAGGCAATACTGATTATTAAAATGAAAAAGATAAAGTTAAATCTTACACATTGCATAATGTACAGTACATTTAATTTGCTCTTTTCTGCTTACATTTTTATTTTTAATTAGTTCTACTCAATTTTTTTCAGAAACCAAAGCTTAATTTTAGGGCAAACAGATCAAACTGCTCTAGAAAGAACACCAAGTTATTCCTGCCCATCAGAAAGGACAGCAGAAGGTAATAAAATGCCTCAAGCTGAATTCAAACTTTGAGTTTTCAAGTAACAATTCAGGGAATTACTACTCCAGCAGCTAACAGTTTTCCTAGGATTGTACTTCAGCCTAAATGAATAATACAGCTTGGGCTGTCCTCAGTGATAGACCAGATGAACTTTTGTCCAACCATCCTCTCATTTGCTCCTTTCCTTGCTACAGCTACAACTTAATAATTAAATAATTTTGGGGTTGTTTTCTTTCTCCCCTCAGTCTACCTCCCAGTAGCAATGAGAAATCACTTTTCAACTTAAGACACAACTTTGAAAACTATCAGGTTCACTAGCAAGGTACACTGAATGCAGCGAGCTACTATATGATCCAGTACTCAAATGTCACAAATCATACAGCTGAAAAAAGCCTAAGGGATGAAAACTGGATTTTCAGCACACTCTATACAGAATTTCCACCAACTTTCTTCATCAAAAAGAAACAGTATATTGTCAGTTTCCTTGATACCTCAACTATTGAAATAATAATAAACAAAGACTAGACAAATAATTTTACAATCACCCATAAAGATGTTTATTCTTTACTTTGAAGTGGGGTAAACAGTATCATTTGAAAGAATTTGCCTGTTTGTCAATAATTAAGGCAAATTCCAACCACCTTCTAAACATTTCTGGTAAGACTCAGAGGTTACCAAAGTAGATTGAACTAATTATAATCTACAAAATGGATTTATGTGAAATTAAAAACTATGGGGAGCCAAATTCTTCAGATTGACACTAGTGACTTCCTCCCTTTAGGAAACCTTAGGTTCAGGTCACCTAATAAAATAAAAAAATCCTCAACACTGCTGAACATTTACTAAGACATCCACTTCACTTGAGATCAATTGACTTGAAAAAAGTAGCTTAAGCAGTTTTACCCATGGAAAATGTGAGAATTTCAGCAACACAGAGTCATATTCCTAACTCTGGCTCACAATACCAAAAGATTTCAGTGTGTTTAATAAAAAACCAAACTCCTTGTTAAGCATCACTAATGACAGTTTAAAGTATTTTTAAGCTTGCAACACTAATTAACATTACCATATTTGTACTAAGGAGCGGGACATTGCTCTAAAAAGAAAGGAGGTAGATTGAGAATAAAGCCGAACTCTGCCTTCGTTCTGGACTGTAGCTCATAAAACATTTACATCTCTAATACAGTGTCAGAGACTGCTCAAGAGAGGTTCTTCTGACCTCAAGTAGCAGCTTCATATGGAGACTTTTTAATTATTATGACCTGCAAAAACAGATGTGTTAAACTGACAGCTAGAATCCTTACCACAAACTAAAAACCTCGTTATCTGAACTCCACATGGATCAGCACAGCAAATGGGCAATAGACTGAATTTTCCCCTTCTAAGCCCCCCTCAGCAACACACCATGAAACCCAAATGACCCTCCCATGAACACACTGTAATACAGCACTAAGAGAGTGGAGCTCAGTGATGGCAGCCTAACAGCACCACAACACACTTTCCTACCTCCAGCAACAACACTTCCACAAAACTCATCAACTAGGAGTAAGCAGAAGACTGAATCTATATTTCTGTAATTACGGATTCACATTAATTGACAGTAGATAATTCCAAATTTATAGGTTTTTTTTCCTCTCGAAAGCCAATAAATCTAGAGAACTCAAGACATTTCTAAAAATATATCAGTCATCTGGGGCAACAGGCACACACTCATGCTTCATAAAAATTAGGCTCAAGGGATACTAAAATGATAAACAATTCCTTTAACATTGCAGGAGGGGGAGGGGGCAAACATCACAAATTTTACTTCTCATTCAGGGAGCTTCTCAAAGAACATAAAACATTGGAAGAACCACTGATGTTTATCAACGCACACCTCAGATGGGAGTTACTCGGATGCAGACACTTTATGACAACTGTGTATTTCAGTATTTTAAGATTACAAACAGCAGAGTAATACTGTGAAAGACTGACACACCATAACCCAGTCATCACAAACTGCAGTTTGATTAAAATCAGGGGTCACGCAAAACAATTTCTGCTTACAAAGGAAAAAAAAAGCAGTTGCCCAAACGCAGCTCTGAGACTCTTTTCCCCTTTTCTATGTATCCACAGAACCAAATTAGTACTCCCACTCAGAAGCTCCAAACAAATAAGTAAGATATGACAACTTAATCTCCCTAACAGAATCCACTGAGCAAAAATAAGGCTAATTAAGAACAAGGCCAGGTTGTTTAGCAACTCTCAAATTTCTTTTGATGTTTTGAGGATAGCTACTTGAGGACAGAGAAGTTTAAACAGAAGACCCTGTGAATGTAATATTACTTACAGAGGAACTTGCATTGAATGTTTCCATTACTAGGCTTATTTAATTTCTATCTGGGAATTTCAGAAAAGAAGTGATGCTATTTACACTCCAAAAAAAATTTAAAAAGGCAAGTCAAATTAATTTCTGTCACACAGAAATTCTTCATTAATAAAGGAATGCTGGCCCACAGCTCAGGGTGGAAGCAAATATAGCAAGCAAGGACTGACCTAAGAATTAATATATATAGTGTTGTGATTTAAAAAAAAACAGATTCACAGCTTTATTTCAGGCTGGCCCAGCTCAGCTTAACAAAGCTTAGTTCATCTTAACAAAGGTATTGAGCAACAGGGCTTTCAAGCATCTAAAGTACAATAGGTGACAAGACAATTCATCCCTCTTCCCATTAAGTAATTCTTAAATATATACATAAAATTCAACTGGTCTTTCCTGGAACTACCTTACTATAGGAAAATAAGCCTCTTAACAAAAGCTGCTTATTACGTTAACAAATTCAAAATCTATTTTACAATTGTTTGATTGCCTAAGTGTCTCATTTTATTTCCCTAGTTAAGTAAACACTCTCAAAAGGATTATACAAAAACTGCAACCATTACTATAGACAGTGTTCAGCCAATAAGAGGTGAACTTTACACTACTTGAGGAGGATCATATTATTTCTTGTATTAAAACAAGCATAAATAGCATTCTTTCAAATGAACAGTTTTTAAAATTAAGTCTTTGTTAATCTGTCAGCAGCAGGTGTCTGAATGAGGAATCTACTTGAACGACTTAACTAGATGAGATCTGAACTCCCCCCTATGTTATTCAAGGGGCACAGCTGGTATGAAGACACCAGCATCCAGAAGATCATAATTATGTAAAATAAATACAGCAGAAAAAAAAAAAATAGGTAGAGCACATTACCTAACTTGTATTGCAGAGTTTATGAACCGATGTGCATTACCTATTATATACCTAATTAAAAAATTCTTTGTGGTTTTTCCACATTTGGGAGTGAATAGGTATGTTTGAAACATACAAATGAGACGAGCAGGACAGACCATAATTTCCTTTCCCCGTTTTCGGCCCTGATGGACATGGATAATTGGTAACTCTGCTGCTTGAACAAACTCAGCAACAAACCTAGAAAAACACTGAGGAAGACTGTTGCTTTGGAAGGACATAAAAAAGTGCAATATTTAAGAAATGTGGGAAACCAACGCAGAGGAACTAATCTGTGTAACTGGGATGGAACTGTAAATCTTCGTGGAAGTATTTTCAGAAAGACTGACATGCCTAAATACATACAGCAGGTCAGAGAAATTAGTTGACAGGTATCAGAAAAGTAATGATAAATGTTTAGACCAAAAAAAAAATCCTTTTGAAGATTTCTGCTGCCCCTCAGACACAGGGAATTTAGCTCATTTAGCTCTGGACACTAATTGTTCATATTTCTGGCTGCCTTTTTCTTGTTCTGAAGCACTTGAATACTGTTTTACATCTCTTTTTTTTTTGACTGATGACAAAAGAAAGGTATTAGCATTTTTTATCATACCGCTGTTGTAGAAACAAAACAAGTAATGTTTTAACATTGCGACAGAAAAAATTACATTTAATGTTGACAGACCATTCCTTTGCAACTCTCCTCTGTAACAACAGTCGCAGTCAGGCACAGATGATTATTCCAAAGTCCCACAGGGCCTAATCACACATCTCTAGGCCTAGGTTTCCATTAATTTCCAACATAATGTAACATTGCTGCATGCATGGAAATGTAAGTCAAAGCCATAAAAGCTTAACAGACATCTCTTAATCCATCTGGTAAAAAGAGCGAAGTCTCTTACCAGTCTTCTGCTCAGAAATGTATCTCCCTTTCCAGTCACCTGGAGGACCAACTTTCCAACTGGACATACCAAGGGGGACCCTTATCACTGTCTGTAAGTATCTGAATGGAGGGTGTCAGATGATGGATCCAAGCTCTTCTTAGTGCCAAACAGGTCAAGAAGCAATGAGCAGAAACTGAGGCACAGAAGTTCCACCTGATTATGAGGAAGAACTTCTTTACTGCGTGGGTGACAGAGCACTGGAACAGGTTGCTCAGGGAGGTTACAGCATCTCCGTCACTGGAGAGATTGAAGAACCATCTGGACATAATCCTCTGTCATGTGCTCTGGGATGACCCTGCTTGAGCAGAGAGTTTGGACCAGACCCACTGTGGCCCCTTCCAACCTGACCCATTCTGTGATTATTCTTGAATGGTATTCCCTGAGTCTACTTCCAGTCAACAGGCAAGTACAATTTGTGCCTTAGAACATGCATCTCACTTCACAAGCATGAAAGCAGTAAGAAAAAGGGAAACACTGCCCAAGAGGAAAAGAAGGGGTGCAAAAGTTTATGTAAGAGAATTCCAGGCTATTTCAGTTTCTGTTTAAAATTTCCACAGTAGGAAGATAGGTGAATATCACATTCAAGAGATGTCTTTGAATAATTTAGAAAGTGTTTAAGTTTATAGGATGAGCAATTTGTTTTAGAAGCTTACACTTCAGATATTGACCCAATTTTGTTCCCTAAATATTCATTGCCATAGACCTTCCACTTACTACAGATTAATGAATTTCAAAATACAATTTCACAAAACAACACTTCTGACAAAAATGTCAATAAATACAAATTTTAACCCACGGTATAATTCTGAGATTACTCCCTGTACATACAGATGCAGGCAGAAAGCTCTGATTTCAGAAAAGCGGTAAAATGTTCAGGAAAAGTTTGGTAACCCACAAGCGCCATGGAAGTATTTCTCTAACAGACTGAAGTACTAAAGGGATACAGGTTCATGACAAAATCCAGACATGAACTCCCTGTATGATAAGGCTAATGCTAAGGCTAATGCTATCAAATGGAAACCCACACTAGTTTAGTAGGAAAGCAAACCTGCAGAACAGAGTAGAACAGTAAAAACACAGATATTAAAAGCATTCTTATACTACTAGCAAATATCACTGGGATAAAGGAACAGGTAATGGACTTAGATACTCTTTAGGGTAGCTTTATTTTTGTAAGTTAGGAAGTCTGTTAAAGGTCTTCAGGGAAACAGAATCTTCTAATACTGAAGTTACAGCAGGGAACACCTGCAGTGAAGTACAATAAAGTCTGGTGACCCTTTTATAATACAAGGGAAAACAGAAACACTGTTGTTATCTTACGATGAATATAAAGAAACGCTTCTTCTTCTTAAGTGCTACATTTACTTCCAGAAAGGATTCATTTTTACACTACAACAAACTACTGACAAAATGTAAGCCTTAGTGTTAAGAACTGCCTTTTGTTGCCAGTACCATTTTTTTTCTTAGTGAAGAGTAACATAGGGAATGATCTCTGTACAGCAAGAGGTTTTTCCCTGAAAATGCCTATGAAATTGCATAAAAGCCTGACTTTGTAAACAAATGCAGTTACCACTGCAAGTTGGGTGCCATTAAATTACTATTATTCACAGTAACATTATTACAGCATCACCTCCCCTCTCAGCCAAAACAAAGGCAGAGCATTCTCTTCCAAGTTCTGCACAGTTTCAGTGATACTTGGCTTACTGGATACTTTACAGTGAATAGGTAGAAATGGTCAGGAAAACAAATGTAAACTGTCAATAAACAGGTTTTTTTCTTAGAAAGCAGCCATGTCCCAAAACATGGTTAAGGAATAATTCTAATCAGGGGCCATTTGGGAATGCAGAGCAATCCCAGTAAAAAACTACTACGTAATTTACAAATTGCTATCTTGACTACAGCCTAGTAGCAGGCAGCTCATCAGAAACTAATAGTTTTCATTACTTCATCTTCAGAAAAGCAACCCAAAAGTACAAGGTTAGTAAACTGTATATTCATTTTCTGTAAAGTCAGAGGCAAATAGCATACATTAAAGCATGATGCTAAGCAAAAATCATTCCCTTATGATTAGCTTATGTACCAAAGACAAGCAAATTCACCAAATTTTGTATACAGTTAGTTATTTTCTCTTTCCCAAAACATAAAATATGCTTACATACAAAACCCTACCAGGTCTAGCGGGCAGACTGACTTGAACATATTACAATTACAATCCAATGAATTCTTAAAACTAAGATATACATTTGCTTAAACACAACAACTATAAATGGAAACCTTCAGAGGACCTATTTACAGAACAGAATTCTACACTCTCACAAATAAAAGAATGTAAAAACAGTAAGAAAAAATTCCCAATGTCAAAGTCCTTATAGCAATAGAGTTTGGAAAGCAGCTGCATCAACAGGTTACAAACAAACAGCAATGCTTATTAACATTTGATGCAGCCTCCATTTCAGATCAAGTCTCCCACTAATACATCTTTACCCTAGCAACCTCCACCAGATACTTGAACTTCATTAAGAGAAACAGACGACTCCATCCACCTACATGAATAAAGACTTAGCATTTAATACCATCATATTAATATCACAATTCTTACCTAACATCAATAATATAAAAGTAGGGGTTTGTATCATCCATTCTGTGCTACTTAAAAGCAAGCTTTGCAGGTACTTTTCAAAAGCAATTTTCAGTATTAATATTCTAAACCTCTAAATTTAAAGAGTACAAACACAATTCATATCTGTTACTGTGATTCTATGAGCACATACTTTTCAATTTCTTTTCTACTAGAGATCCTCACAACAGAGTAATACAAAAAAATGGTTATACAACTGATCCAGCAAAAACTCACCTCAAAAATATTGCCAAATCCACTGAGTAAATGGAAAGCTACTTTCTATCTAGAAGTGCTAAACTTGAAAGCAAGCTTAAAATTAAAACCCTGTCTGAAGGCAGTAGAACTAGTAACACTTAAAAAAAAAAGCTTATATAAATATCAGAAAACAGAAACTTTTCCTGATTTTTTGTTTTAAATCCAGAGAAAAGCTTCTAAAAGGTGAATGATCCTGGAAGCAATTCTATTTTTCTTAAAACACAAACCAGCCACCAACTCCTACCTCCTTTAAAGCCACCCAAAAAGCTAACATTCAAGGAATAGTGAAGTAAATCACTAAATCTACACTTGGCTGTTGGAGGGTATTCAAAGCATGTTTCATGGAGAGCTCACTCTCCTTTGTGATCAGACTTCTCTCATCCCAGCTTTGACCGTACAATTACAGCGAGGAAATGGTTTTCATGGTAATGAATAATTGCTTTAACATTAACAGCAGTCAATACTACCTGCACAGATAGAATCTACTCCAGCTTCTTCCTGAACCCTTCGCTATGTCCATTACTCTCAGACACGCCTCCTTCCACCTATCCTGCAATTTCCTCTTTGCAAGGCCCATTGCCCGAGCATCTCCAATTCTCTTGCAGCTGCCCCAACACCCCTCCCCACTCACTGTTTATTTCATTGGTCAATGATTCACTGATTCACACTAATTTAATCAGCAGTTCCCCTCCACTTCCAGGGCTGCTAGAACAGGAACCTAACACAGTTCTCTGTTTAGGACTGTTTGCTGTCCTTTTGCTATGAGGACTCTGAACTCCTTCAGGAACCAGTGAAAATAAAGAAAGCCAACACAGAATCACAGAAGCTCCCACCACCACTTTGGTAAAAATAGGAACTCATTATTTAAATTATTTCATTCAGCCTCTAATAGCAGTAGGATTTTTAATTCCAGAACTGTATTAGTCAGTAACAGTGGTCACTGACAAGTGTTCTTAATTGCCAATTAAAAAAAAAAAACAAACCACGTGCAAAAGAAACAGTCACAAAGCTTCAGTTATACTTTGGAATTTAAATATCACAAGTTATAATCAAATTTCATTAAAACAGTCTACACTGCACAATAGCACACAAATAGCACACAATTCAGCAAAAGATTTCATGCTATGTACATTTACACTCTCCAGTTATTTTAAGCAATTCAGTAAGCTCATGGCATGAAGCACACAAAGTCTCAAAGTCTCTTAAATGTAAATGTAGTGAAACATGCAGTATTTTCTTCAGAGTAAGAAACAACTGAGTACAGGTGCCTTAACTGAACTAACCTTTTCTGTATAAAGTTCTACTGTGTATCTTAGTGGGTCATTCTGCTCCATACAGTTAAGTAAGTATCCCTTCACCATTTTTTTACCAGGGGTTGCATCTCGCATTTTTGCTCTTAAATTATATATATCTATATATCTCCCTTTCATTATTCCCAAAGCTACCCTACTTATCTGTCCTCTTTGTTTTCTTTCTTGTACACCAGTATCATGTCATTCATGCATTTAAAAAGACCTACAACAGCCTTCCATCCTCAAGCATGAGAGCGCTCAAATCTTTGTATTTCCCTTTTTCTTTAATGGAAACATTTTTCCAAATCTACAAGGCCCTTCATAGTTCTATTCCCCATAAACAATGCTGGCTTTAAGTCCCTATTTGTTACTGTTAAGAAACTTCACACTCGAGTTGGTCTCATAAGACCCCCTAATCTCTTCAAACCCCACACTTGCCTATAGCAGCTGACCTAAAAACAAGAGATGCACTGAGGGGGGGAAGCTGTTCATTATGTTTTAAACACTTGCACACAGAGAATTCCCCCATGCACAGGGATCTGAAAGCAAGAACAAAGTTAAGGCAGTTTTTTTATATGCTGAATGTACAAGTACTCTTAGGAAACCAGGGATGTGACAAAAACTTGCAATTACTCCATCATGTTTAGTCCAAGGTAAATTTGGAAGTCTCTCTCCAGAGAACGACTGTCTCTGTACACAGTCTCTTTCCACAGAAACCATGCAGTAAGCAACTTTGAAAAATGCTTTGTTTGCACTGTATCAGTACGGAGGGCTTACCCGTAACACATTTTAAAACCTTAATTGAATTTCTTACCATGGATTACAATTCTACAAAAGATTCTGCCATGAATATTACAAAAATAAGCTGTTACAAAAAATACCTTTATACACATACTAAAGATATTAACAGGAGGTGGTTCTACCATTTTTGAGTAATTAATTTTCAGTCAATTCCTGCCCTTGTATTTTAAATATGTACACTTACATCTTGAAATGACATTTAAATGACATTCTGCATTTACCACAAAGACATGAACCAGTCATGACTAAATCAGCGTGCTACACCACTGAAACTTCCTGTTTCACTTCAGAGCTAAAATTACTAAGAGATGTATAGGAGTTCTTTCTATACATTGAGAGATCAGGTTAAATTGGATATGTTCAGCAGTAATACTCCAGATTTACGTCCTATTTTGTTTTCTGAGGTATGAGAGAAGAGATTGTTTGTTTGGGACTTTAATTCAGTTTTGGAAAATAAATACTAGAGATTTTTTAATGAGATTGGCTTTGTTAAGTTCAGGTAGATCACAGGAAGGCTGTAACACCTGTAGCAGTTTCAAATCGAGCAGCACCAATTTTAAAATAATGCACAGCAATTAAAAAAAAAAACCCACCCAACTTCTTTCCTCCTCTCTGAAGAATGTAAAAAGAAAACAAGACAGACAATTACAGTAGTATCAAAGCCAATTAATACTCTTCAGTCATATTAAGGCTTAGATGAAAAATGTTAGCACTTTAGCAATTTCTTTTTTCCCCTGTATGTCTCTAATTGCAAAACTAAGGGAATACTATGGCAATAGCAGCCCTCCAGTGTAATTCAATAGACAGAGAACATGGTAAATTATTTTGTCTTTTGCATATTAGCAATATGCAAATGTCCATTATACTACAGCATTTCACCCATATTCTAACACCTACCTTCAATTCATACTGACAGAAATATTCAGTACATCAAAGACAAATTGATATCCTTCTGCCCACATCTGCTTAGCTTTGGTTTACTATGTACAGTACACAGGATCTAACATAACTTTGGTTGTTCTGAATGTATTTAACTAAGGTGAAACTGTGGCCAAACTAACCTTACTTAGGACACACACACAGGAAAAAAAATGACTTATTTACATTAACAATACAAATGTTCTACTTTTAAAATTAGTAATTTCCCTCAGACTGTTGAAGACTGCTTCCTTCTTCCAGTCTGTTAACACATGATGTGCAAACACCTGCTTTCAGATCAGAATAAATGAAACTTTCCACTGTCTTAACCAGGAGAAGGTACAGTGGGATGGTGTTCCTTCCATTTACAAGACTACAAATAATTCATTTTCCTTCATCCTTACTGTATGCATACATGCTTCAGACCATTCCCCAACTATTAAATCCAGCTGGATTCTGTAAGAACTTTAGAATGTCTTTCCTATATTACAACACTTCCAACACAAAAATAAGTAAATGTACTCCCCACATAGAGCCTCATTCTCCAGATGTTTTCATATATGCATAATTCCACTAAATGCAGCTCAGTTGAAGCAGAAAAAAATCACCGACTGCAGCAAAAGCAAGTAGAATTGCAAGAGTATGTAGGACTAGTATCTTTGGACAGGTGAACAGGAAATAAAAGAGGACATCTCTGTATCCTGAGAAGTAGCACAGAATAGCAGCATATGGGCATTGCACATGCATTTAATTCTGAGATTACTACACTTTCAATTGTGATCAGATACAATCAAAATCAGTGTACTAACAAAGAGGCCTGTTCTTTAATCCATCTACACACTTGTATGACATTACCAGTGGTCTACAGAGCCTTTGCATTAAGTCAAAGAAGGAAAAACAAATAGGATTTATAAGAACAACTGGGTACCATGAACACATTTGTGGGGTGGAACTAGTATTTCCTAAAAACGCACTTGAAAGATACTTCCTTTATTTTACTATACCTATTATATCTAGTAAAACTAGTGCAGCAATAAATGTATATGTACATCAGAATTTGTTAGCTTTATACAGAACAAAGAAGCACTGAGTTAAAGCTCCAAATTCTCTACTTGAATACTTCACTTTGTAACTTGACACAAAGACCAATTAAGAAAACAAAAAAACACCTTTCCAAATTCAGACAGTAACTGCCATTTTCTAAACTCTGGCTGTTTGTTATCTTAACACTGTTTATTACCTGGAAAATCCTATTCTTTTCCTAGGAAGCAGGGATACAAAGATCAGTTAAAAAATACTGGAGATATTACTACTGTCTATAAACGGGTAAAAACGCAGTAGGCTGACTTGACTGTGAACACACTTCTTAAAGCTCCTGTCAAGAAAGGCTCTAGTATGTGCTACCTTTCATTATCATTTTCTAATTATTAAGAGTTCTACATAGCAGCTAAATACAAAGAAGCTTTTATCATTTCTGATGGGGTTTAGTCTACAGAGAATGTACCTACACAGTACAGCACCACAATACACGAAGTTATTAAAATGGATCCAAAACAGCCAATATTTATTGGTAATGAAAAATCCAGAAAACTATTTCATGTTATCAAATGTTGCAGTATGTCTTAAAATAAATGAGACATACTACTTAAAAAAAAAAAAGGTTTATTTAATCTTTAAGACTACAAGGAAAACTAGCATACCTGTAAAATCAGAAAATTAATAGGTTTTACAGTGCCTAAATGATTGCTTCCAATTAAATTCCCATTTTGGGTTCATTGCAGTCTCCCTAGCAGAGTACAAGGCACATTTAGTGCAAGACATCACCTGAGTGATAACGCCTAACTTTAATGAGAAATTAGTGATTGCTTAAGTAAAAGTTTGTTAAAGATAACTCACCACCATCCCTCTCTCTAACTCTGTGAGTATGCACACTTTTTGCTTTACTGTGCCCTGTGTTGTCACCGTATTTGTTTTCAGGGCTGTCAGAGCGCCGCAGCATTTTATTTGGCGGTGAAGGATCTGTGGTGTCTCGCATCTTGTCATGACGGTGATCACCACCACTGGGGTGACTCTTGGATGAGTACTTAAGAGCCTGCAAAAGATCACAAGAAAACAGGCATTCCCATTAGAAATAAAATTTGGGGATTTTTTTCTTTTTTCGAAAGTACTTTTAAAAGTTAATTAATTTTAATTCCCTATTAAAAAAAAAAATCAGCATTAATCTTTCCAGTTTTAATTAACTACATTAAAGCAACAAGTTCTGTAATTAGAACTCAAACCACTTTCTCCCACTATTATATCCAATGTAACACTTGCTGTTAAGAAGAACCTAATTTCTCTATCTTTTCACTGATGGACTACACACTTTCTGCAGTAAATGGGCCACAGTTCTTCCACACCTCT
Organism: Aphelocoma coerulescens; assembly: GCF_041296385.1. Classification (NCBI taxonomy): domain Eukaryota; kingdom Metazoa; phylum Chordata; class Aves; order Passeriformes; family Corvidae; genus Aphelocoma; species Aphelocoma coerulescens. The sequence goes on from NC_091015.1 coordinate 15,906,932, forward strand.
GGGAGAAGAGTAAGTCTCCATTTGTTATTAGGAATACAAACTTAAAGTTACACTGATTCAGTGTAAACCTTGAATATGTCCTCCATACTCTAGTAAAAACCATTCCATTTCACCATTACCTTGCACCTCGGTGATGTTTTTTTCAGTACTAACATCCTTGTCACAGATGTAATTAAAAAAAAAAGAATTCTAGGGGGCCAAAATGTGTAATGTGACAATTCATTTTGAAGTCGTTACCAGAAATTACATGTTCTGCCTCACTCTGACCTGCTTGGTTTTGCAGTGTGAACTCCTGAAGGCAAGTGTTTACATTTACGTGAACTGTCAGTGACAGGTGCCTTGGACTGCTGTACTGCACTTCAGTGATTCAAATACACGGAAATGCAGTAGAACAGTTCAATTCAGGGCCTATGGAGAGCAGTATCACAACATACAGCTTTCCACAGACTCAAACCTCGACAATAGGGTTTTTTCAGTAGACACAGCAAAGAAGCACACTATCCACCTTACAGAAACTGAGGCTGTTGTCAGTAGCTCAAGGATTTGATTGTTTCTGAACATGCCTAGCAGCTGGCAACTGCAGAAATTAAGCTTCAATCACAACTCTAAGTTGGTCAGGGTCTAAACCCGTGCCCCGCTCAGGTTACAGCCCACAGCAGCAGTTTTGGGGAGAATAAAGGACTTTGGGGAGGGGGTGGGGGCGTGGAAGAACAAGACTCCTTTTGTTTTTAGAAAAAAAACATTCACCGTCCCTGGCTCTCCACTCCACCGTGGCTGACCCCGGCTCCCTCTCCCGCCCCTCGCACCCTCCCCGACTCCCAGGCCTGAGCCCCGCACGGGTCGCACTAGGCCGCTCCTGCTCGCCCCGGCTCCGTAGGCCTCGGCCGAGCATCGGGGCCCCGTTCCCCGCGCCAGTGCCGCCGCCGCCTCCCCGCCCCGCGGCCCCGGGTCCAGAGCGCCGCCAGGGGCCGGACCGGGGCGGCCGCGGCACCGCGGCCTGCGGCGGCCGCCGGAGCCTCCGCTGGAGTAGCTCCCCCCCGCCTCCCCTGCTCCTCCTCCCGGCCCGGCGGTACCTGGTAGGGCTGCGAGTCCCCCCTGCGGTCGTGACAGCTGAGGAGAGAGCGAAAGAAAGAGAGAGAGGCGTTAGCGAGCGCCCGTTACCGGCCCCGCGGCCGGGCCGAACATGGCGGAGGGGGGGGGGGGCGGCCCCACAGGGCCAGGGGGGTGAATTTACCCATCACTGAGTCTCTGCTGTTTCCTCGCATACATTACCATCAATGCCCGGCCTGTGTGTGTGAGGGTGAGGGGACGAGGAGGGCACGGCCGCGGCCGGGCCACAGGCGCCGAGGGGGGAGGCGGGGGCGGCAGCGCTCCGGGGGCAGGGGCGGGGGAAGGGGGCGGCTCGGGCAGCTCGGCTGGAGCGGCGCTCACGGGCCCATCGCCTCGAGAGGGGAGACGCCGGCAGCTCGGCCCCGCGCGCGCTGAGACACACCGGGAGCACCGACTCGGCCACCGCCTCCCCCCGCCGCGCCCGCCGCCGCCGCTCCAACTACATCCGGGGAACTCAGGCGACGCCGCGCTCGGTCAACGTCGGCTCTTTCCGGCTCTTTCCGACGCGCTCCGTCCCCTCTGTCCCCTTTGCTCTCGGGCGACTCTGCCTTCGGTAAACATCGGCTGCCTCCGCCGAGCCCGACGCCCCTCAGTCCCTCCCTTCGGCAAACATCGGCTACCTCCGCCGAGCCCGACGCCCTTCAGTCCCTCTCTTCGGCAAACATCGGCTGCTTCCGTAACGCTCAGCCCTCCCTGCTCCTCCCGCCTCGGCCCACTCTCCCGACCGCTACCTGTCTTCGGAAAACATCGCGGTTTTCCGGAGAGACGTTTCCGCACGGCCGTCAGGGCGGTGCCGCGTTCGGAAGAGCTCGGGTGTTTCCGTGACCCCTCACGGGCCGGCGCGGCCGTTGGCGGGCGCACGGGGCCGGTTGGCCGAGGGCAGCGTGGCCTCGGTGGCAGAGCTGCTCCCTCGGTGCGATCCCGAGCTGCGATCCTGCCAGGCAGGTGGGGGCAACAGAGGGAATTGCGGGGCGGGTGGGAGATACGAATGGGAAGGTCTCCTCTTACCTACCCCCTCCTCCCCTTCCGCCCGGGCACTCGATGTACAGGCAGGAGCCATTTTGTGCGCGGCGCGTGTTCCGCAGGGCCGCGCTCGGCGGCGAGGAGGGTGTTAAAATGTCCCTGGGGCGGCGGCCGCGCGGGTCAGGCCTTGGCCCCGGTGTGTCCCCGGGGGGTGGTGTGAGCGGCGGGCGAGGGGCTCGTCGTGGCTCCAGCACAGGCGTTCCAGGTCACCCCAGTGTTTGGGGAGCTCCGGGTGCTCGGTATGTCGGGAAGGTTCTCCGCTGTTGTCAGTGCCTGCTGAGTCCCTCAGGGTGGTGCCCGGTGACAGGACGAGGAGCGATGGCTATAAACTAAAACACAAGAAGTTTCACCTCAGCATGAGGAAGAACTTCCTCGTGTTGAGGGTGGAGAAGCACTGGAATAGGCTGCCCGGGAAGGGCGTGAAGTGTGCTTCTGTGGAGACATTCAGAGCCCACTTAGATGCGTTCCTGTATCACCTGCTCTAGGTGACCCTGCTTTGCCAGGGGGTTGGACTGGGTGATCTCTAGACGTCCCTTCCAACCCTAAGAATTCTGTGATAATGTAATTCTTGCTCTTTTCTGACCAGGCCCTTGAAGTTTGAGGTACAAAGCATCCTATATTCAGGATTGTATAAAAGTATTGTAAAACATATCATGAATACTTTGATACCATTGCCATGACCGTGTCATAGGAGCCAGCAGTTTTCAGTAAAGGTTTAAGAGCAGATGCCAAATTTTGCCTTGTCCCCCTCCTGAAAAGGGAAGAGATGTGACACATCTCGGGGTGGGCATGTTAACCTTAAATAGAGAACCTTGCCCCGTGGCTCCATCTGTGCTAGTGAAGCATTATTCATGTTAACACTCTTACAATTTTTTTTTGTTTCTTTGTTTGTTTGTTCTCCTTTAATTGGAGTGCAGAAGGCCGTTGCTGAAAGGGGACTTCAGGGAGTGAGTGCAGGATGACTCAGCAGGGAGCTGTTCTTCAGGGTTACAATAATGAACTAGTGAAATGCATTGAAGATTTATGTATGCAAAAAGAAGAACTGAACAAACAAATCCGGCAAGCAGAAGAGGAAAAGAATAAACTCCAGCATGAAATTCAAGTTCTCAGTGAACAGTTGGAATGTGTATGTGAAAACCTGGCCCAAAAGGTGGCTTCACGGAATGAGCTTGATAAAATACTCGCTGAAACTGAAGCTGCTTACATGAAGATTTTGGATAGCTCTAGAACTTTACTTAATGTCCTGAAGAAGGAAGTGGGAAGCTTAAAGCATTCACCAGATCTGAAAACCAATGTAACGTGAAACAGTCAAATGTTTGGACTCTCCAGTGCTAAAATTCCACTAGGTGAGAAACGTGGTCAGCCACGGAACCTTACAGCCACAGTATAAGTAGAGAGGGATTTTCTTCGAGTCTTTCTGTATGTTACATTCTTTTCAAATGCACTAGAAAATAGATTAAATAAAGTTGCTGTTTTGCTTAAAAAAATGTACTTAATTGAACACTATAAAACTTAGCAAAATAGGTAGTTGAGTCAAATGTAACACTGTCAGTTTTGACATTATGATGCTTCAAGACTTAAAAAAAAGACGTTTTATTGGTTGACTTCAGATGTCTACTGGTAAATTATTCTTTGAAAACGAGTGGATACAAGTCAATCAGATGCTACTTCTTTTCACTCTCTGAATGCTTAGGCTTTATTGTTGGGACCAAGTAGAAATGAGCTATTTAGCTTCCTGTAGGAGCTTGGAGTTCTGTCTGCTGCATGCACAAAGACAACCCCTGTTTACAATAATTGTCTATTTGAATAATAGAGGGATAAGGTGAGAAATCAGGACTAATGCAGGGCATGGAAGCTTAAAATTTAACACTGTATGTGGTTTCTGCATCTTTTGAAGCTATTCTCCAAAGCCTTGTTCAGAAAGGAGATGTGCTGCAGTGAAAGCTTTGGTGCAAGTGCACAGACAGCTACACCATGAATGCTTGGACCAGTAATTCATTTGGGGCTGTGAAAATTTGTCAGTAGTGACTAGAAGTCCTGAAAAAACCACTGGGGTCCTGTTAAAAATAGTGAGGTAAATACAAGACCAAAGAAGATAGTCCTGGCTAAAAGCCAGTAATACAATTTTTGGAAACCTTTTTAGTGCCTTTTAGCTCAATACTGATCTTTTAAATAATTGTAATAAGATTGTAGAGAATAGTGAACATCCTGGAATGATGTGAAATAAATACAAATGAAAGGTGAAAGAAGGAAAGTGGTTTGCAGCTATCAGACATTCTTACAGAGGACATTAAAACAGAACTTAGAGATCAGGGATGACATAACAGCATGGCATAAATTTCAATTTAATGCTGTTTTTTATTTTTACTGAACCTCTCTGTTTGTGCATGTGTACATGCATGTGCATTTTGTCATGCTCCTTCACATGTTACAGCAGTAACTTTTTAAGCTGTGTCTTGTTGTCAAATCTTCATTCAATACCAATTAATTAAATCAAAAGAAGTCTAGTTGTAATCTCCGTACTTGATAATGGTGTGTCTCTCAGGTGCATGCATAGAGGGTATGGAGATGTGAATAGTTTTGGTAATAGCTCTTCATCAGTAATAGGATGCAAATTTTATGTTCTTCTGGTTGCCATGCTACATCAGGGATGAGTGTGACTGAGGTAATCACAGTTTACTTGTATGGCACTTGCAGGGGCTTCCCTCTGGGGAATTTCTAGTGGGTAATGCTGAGGTGATAAAATAACATCATCTCAGGGGTGCTGCTGTAGTAGTACTGCAGCACTCAGGACCACCTTGTTTATGTTGAAGTGAAACACAAAAATTTTGCTATTTTTAGTAGCAAAAGAGTGGTTTATTTGACATTTTATGACATTCTGTCTTCCCTTAGACTGGTAGTAGTAACTGATATACAGCAAAATAGGAAGACTCAGGAAAAGTGTTAACTGAAGAGCAAGAACTTGGAGTTGCAAATGTAAACTGCTTCTTATTAGCTGCAATGGAACTCGAAACTGTCTGAAAAAAAATTTGTATCATAGCTCATTTATAGAGAACAGTACAGTTAATTTCTAGTATTGGTCTAACACAATAATTACAGGTTTGTTTGCCTTAGAATAATCATAAATAATGCCTCTTGTTCTACTGAAGCTGATAAAACTAAAGAAGTTTTAAGAGAAGCCTTATGAGACTTTGAAGAAATCTACTTCCAGACATTATTATGTAACTATTACAGTGTCAAAACTAAATAACTGGAGATGCTTTAATTTCTTTTTTTACAAAACTAAGGGAAAAATGTAACTTTTGGCTAGTATTTACACACACACTGGAGCCTCCCAGTTCTCCAAAAAAAGTTGAAATGTTGCTAGAATTCCACTCAGTGATCCCAATCTAAAATTTCCATTTAAAGTCACACTTAAAGGTGGAGAGAAATAATATATTTCTAGGGGTTGCCTATTTTTAGAATAACTCCGAAGTGTGGCAGTCATTGTGCGCCTGTAGAGTTGCTACTCAGTAATGCTTACCATTATATTCTACATTGACCCAAATGAACCCTTTTATTGAAGTGATAAACCTTTTTCACTGCTTTTTCAGACACTATAAATCTTGACATAAATAGCTTTTGTTAAACAACTTCACTTTGTTCAGAAGATAGGCAAACTAAGTTGGTGCACAGTATTGCTGGAAGAGAAATTATAATTTGCAGATGGCAGGGGTGGCCTGAAACAGAAAGTTTACCTTAAATAAGGCAAGTCATAAGTTTAAAGTATCATACTTATTCCTAACTTAATTTTTAGAGTAAATTTGCATGACTCTTGAGTTTCAACCTGATGCTTTACTGCAGTGCATTAATGACAAAAGTTGGGTTCCTAATCTAAACTGCTGTGTTGGGTGTTTTGTATCTTATTTCATATGTGGGGAGACAACAGTTTTCGAACCTCCCACCTGTGCCTGATTCAAAGATTTAGTGAAATGCATCTAGAGCATTGGTCTAAAGTCCTGAATTTATGTAAAGGCACCTCTATCTGGTTTCCAAGTAACAGGACGTAACTGCAAGGTATCTGGTGATTCCCTGCTTTTATAGCAATGCTTCTTGAATATGTACCCAGCACTTAAAACACTAGTGATCAACAGTTTTTTCAAAACATTTGACTGTTGACTCCTTGCAAGTAAACTGTAGAGAGTTTGGCAGTTACTAAAGAAACTGCTTGTGGGTGGTATGTTGAAGTAATTTTCCGTGTGGAAGTGATTATAGGAACCAGTGAGTGAAGTCACTTATGCCAGCAGCCATTCACATCCCATTACTGTCTCTTTTCAGTGGTGCTTACCCTGCAGCTCAGGTACCTCGTCCCCACATGCAGTTTCTGTTAATCACCTTACAGAAATGGAGGTGAGTGGATTGGGGGTTGGCTTTAATTTCAAGGGTAGGGAATAAAGAGAAGGTGTGGATGTGAAGTCCTGGTTTGGGAAGACTGGAGCATGAGGGGGTATGATAGAGAGGTGGAGTTTCTCCTAATTTCTGTCTGCTTTAAGTGTACTTGTACTGAGCTACTGAGTTCTTGCTACCCAATAAATCAAATTTTAGAAACCATCTGAACTTCATCTGAAGCCTGAACTTTCTCCCCCTTCCTTTAAGTCCACTGACAGTCAGCAAATGAGGCAACCTATGTTTTGTTTTCTCTTTCTGTCTTTTATTTCTGTTCCAGCAGGAGGCTGTGGATTCTAAGCCTCCTGTTTGCTGGGTAAGTGTGCTGCTAGGCTCACACAGGATGCAGTGGTGTTGTTTCCTGTCCTGGATGCTCTCCTATGAACAGTCCTCAGTGAACTGCTTGGGTTTTATAAAGAACCCCAAGTTCTGTGTGTACTTGATGTACTCTGTATGTCAGATTGACCTTGGACAATTTAGGCAGAGGATTGGCAGGTTTTTGGCTCTTGGTGAATGCAAGAGATTGGTTTCCTTGGACTAGGAATTCTTCAGACCAGGAAGACTAGGCATCTTCAAATACCTAAAGAATTGTCCATTCAAACAATGAAGCAAGCTGTAGTCTGAACCCAGGTGACTGGATCTTGGATTCCTGTTTAAGAATTGAGTGCAACTCCATCTAGCTCTTGGGGTACAAGTGTGTCCCACTCCAAATCGATAAAATGGATTAAGCTAAACTGGAACAAGGTACTGGTGATTCTGTAACAAGAACATTCAGAAGATTGTTAGCCAGAGGATCAGATGTCTACAGTTAATTCATCATACAGATGAGTCTTGTGCAGAGTATCTATTACTCCTTAGATGATTTTGCTTGTTAGGAGAGATTTGAGTGATAAGGTGTAGCTTGTGGCAGTTGCCTTGAGTAGATCCTAGATTCTTGGAGTTTTATGCAAGAAGTAGACAAAACAGTTATTTTTTAATAATTTATTTTTTTAATTTCCTTCTTTTCAGGAATGAGCGAAGAAGTATTAATAAATGCTTTAATGTTGATTGGTTTGTGTGTGTGGTGGTGGTTTTCTTAACAGATGAATAGGCAAGTTTTCCTAAAATCACAGTGTTCTTTTACACAATGTATGTGTGTGTTTTTAAGTATGGATGTATCTATTTTCTTTTTTCTCCTTTGGGTGAAGGATGGACTACTGTTTGGTTTAATTTGTGCACCAGTTGCTCTGTCAGTGTCTGTTGTTTTACTGGGGAGGAGTCAGGCACCGTGGCCACTTCTTGGGTGTCTGTTCTATGCCTTTTTTAAACTTGGGATGGGTTTTTTGTTCTTTGCCCCTTAACTACTTATAAATCTGTCAGGGATTTTATTAAATGCCCCAGAGTAATCCTTGATGGTTGTCTACCTTAGTTGGTTTCAGATGAAGTTTGGTTCACATCTAGCTGTAAAACCCAGCTAATTGCATATTAGGTGTTCATAAAACATGGAGAGGTTCAAGCTTGCACAACAGGGAGCTATGTGGTCATTCATAGCTCTAGCTTGTGGGATTTGTGTGAAAAGCAGTTCGGTGTTGTAGTCTGTATTTACAAAAATAAGATTTTAGTAGAATTTGGGCTAGTAGAACACTTTGATTTTATAGTTGTTTCAAAAGTAGCTTCACAAGATCTTGTGGGGTGGAACAATTTGCAGGTTTTTTTGTCTGTGCAAGACTATGGATATGCTTCAGTAACTACTACAGAAAATTTGTAAATTTTAATACTTGAATATCTTACTTAGCAGCAGGATGGAAATAACTGTAAAATCTTTGCATTTTGATTATAGCACACCCATTGTTTGTGACACGATGCAAAGCTGATAATATTTGTAAGTATGCTTAATTTGAATGTCGCAAATGGCAAAATGTTACTTTTAGAACAGGATTCATGTATATTAGAAGAAAACAAGCACCTGTAGACAGAGATCATGTTCAAGAAGAGGCATTTGAAAAAAGTCCTGTCAGTCTTGCTCTGGAGGTGGGATTGATCGTGATTCCACTGACTGTGGTGGGAGCTTGTTTCTCTCACATCTCACTTAGGGCCTGTGAAGTTTCATGGGGTGGCTTCTCCTCTCAGCCTTACCAGCACTCCTGTATAGAGTGCGTGTACTTGGTCCTGAAGGATTTAGAACAGTGTTGAGTGTTCTTGTTTACTATCGTGTGTGAAGTAGACACACAGCTTTCTGGCCAGCCTAAATCAAGACTACAGGAGTGTTAGAGACTATAAAAGTAAGAGGCTGAACAATTTTTAACACTTACTTTGAAAAATGTTTGAAATTACGATACCTAACAGACTGATCACAGAGCATTTTAAAGTTAAATCTCCATAGGTGTTATTTTTTGAGCTTCATATGCATAGGTTCTCTTGCTTCAGTCAGAGCTCCCATAATTGGCTTGAGGTTTTCCATTAATAGGGGATATATGGGGGGAACACTTCTAGAAAATTATTTATGTCATAGTCTGTGACAGATTTGTAATTTACATTTTTTTTAAAAACCATATAGTTGATTTAGCTGAACATAGTAAAAAGTATATTCTTTCATACTTCTTTCCTAAAGGCTTTCAAATCTCCCTGTCTGTATTCAGAATTAGAACAAAGTAGTATTTGTAGTATTTTCTTTTTGTTGTTACATGATTATCAACAAGTTCATACAACTTGGATACTCATTCTGATCAGGAATGTCTGTCAATTCCTGTCACAAAATCCCCTTCATATTCTGCCAGCTTACACTTTTTAAAAGCCTCTTTTTCCTTATACAGTAAGAGCACTTTAAGTTGAGTATCAGCATGAGAGAATTTGTTTTTTGAATGTTTTTGTAATATAGTTAGTATTCAGGGCTGAATCATACACTGTCAAGTGTTTAAAACAAAAAACTGGCAGTAATTCTTATATGGTTATGCAGCTGTTCAGTAACAGAAATCCTACTATACATTTGTGCTGCTCACTGCCTCATAGTAAGTGAGATTAATTGCTGTAACTCATGCGCCCAAGGTACTTTTTGTTAAATACTGGTTCTTCCTCAAGTATTGTTGCTAGCATGAGTGGAATGGATACTCCTTCCTGGGGAACATGGGGCAAAAGAGGAGCTGCCTTTTTAGTAGAGATCACCATCTGTGGAAAGAGAGGAGCATCCTTGTTAGCCTTGTCCATGGTAAAGTGATGTGAGACAATTCGAACAAAGTGGTTAGAATGGTCATAATTCTCTGTTGTAAGGTTCACTGAAGCAAGCTGATAAAAAGAAAACCAGTCCATGCAGTCAGTCACAAGGAATGTAATACCCAATTGCAGCCAGGTTATCTTTAAATGCAGGAGCTCAGGTGCAGCTGGGAGCAGTGTAACTGCTGCAGTACTGGGCTCAGTGAGGGTTGCTTTGCCCTGCCAAGAAGCAGTTGACCCTGTGGATACCCTTATGAAATCTGATACGCTCTGGAGTCACTGGACTTGTTAGAAAAGTGTGACCTCTTCCTGTTCTTGAAACTCGGAATTCTGTGTCTTAGTGACATGTGACTTAGTGATGTGACTCTATGAGAAGGATATTTATTTAAAATCCTGTTCTGTTTAGTGGTTTTTCTCTGAAGCCTAAGGTGTTCTTGCTTTAGATTCAGGTTGTTCAAGTTCAAATACCTGTGACCTAAAATACAGATGCCCAAGTTCCACTGAAGCCCACAAGCCTGTAAGTTGTTGGTATTCAATGTGTAGTACTCCAAGTTCCTGGTCAAATGCAGACTTAATCCTACAGTTAAGTTGTGAACCTTGTGGCTCCTCTTAGTTTAAATGATTTGTGTGAAGTGTTGTTTGCTCAGTTTGGAATGTACTTTCGGTTTTTTGTTTGTTTGTTTTTTAATGAAGTATTCCATTGAGGCCTCCCGTGGCACTCTGCCATACACATTCATGGTGTGCATGCGAGAATGTTTTCTTTGGGAATGTCAGAAGAAAACTACCTGTACAGCAGCAATTTAACTGAAACAAGATTTAAACATGGTTAAAAACCATGTTTTTAACTGAAACATGGTTTTATGCCATGCTTGTTTTTAAAAGTGTTTAAAAATGACACATATATAAATATGTATATTTATATAGGATATATAAACAAGTGCTTCCAATGAACTGATTACATAGTACCTTACAGAGAATGTTAATACCTTTATCCCCCTTGATTGACAGTGACACTCAGTAGTAATCTGCTCCAAATCAGGGACAGATCTGGGAATGGAGGCTTTGCTTTTTCAGCCTCAGTTGAATGCTCTGACTTGGACTGGTTCCCAAGGATTCATGTCCCGTTTGGTGTTTTGACATAAACGCACAGGATTATGCATTCTCAACCTGTGTGTTGGGGGAAGGGATAGATATAACTGATTAGAGGCACACCTTTTTGCTGTTACTTACTCCACATTGCACAAAGCATGATGATGATGTTTAAATGTGTTCATCCTTTCTCCATGAATAGAGCCTGCATGACAAAGTATCCCAGCTCCTGAGCAGCCACTCTTAACTTTCCAGACCTGCTCTCTCCAAGCCCCTGCTTTGGGACCTGACTGTAGGAGGTGGGGCAGAGGTACAGAAAGAACTTTTAATGATAGTTGCTAATTAATTACCTTTCAAAGCCTAGCCTTTTTCAGATAACTTGCCTTTATAGACCCTATTGTTTTATCAGGCTGCTTATTACCTTATACTAGTCCATGTAAGACCACCAGATTTTTTAGACATGGAGGCTTCTTGATGTTTAAAGGTAGTGGCAGGTCTGAATTTTAGTCCATCTATTACAGCATATAGAACACATATATTACCAGCAGGCTGTGAGGCAACCATATTCCACCACAGCTTGTTTTGGGTTAATGGATTGAAGTAGTATGGCAAGTGAAGAACTCTAGGTATCTGGATGGATGGGGCTCTTCTGTAGTGAAAAGAAGCTGGCTCTATGAATTCAGAGTAAGAACTACTTTAACCTAACTTTAACAGGTGGCACCTGACAGCAATATTCATATACTCACATATCATATATATATATACACATACATTAAAATGGATATATAAATATACTCAGCATTTTAATAAATACAGAGAGTTCTTGGTAGAAAGCTGTCTAATACTTCAGTATTATCTGCCGTTAGAAAAGACAATTTAAACAGGTTGGACATTAACAACTCACATGAGGTTGTGTATCCTGTTTTATCAGTAGCCCCCACAGTCTTGCTTCCACATAAGCCATCATTTGTAGCACCATCCTCATCTTCTCCTGCAACAGCTTTTGTTGCCTCTATTTCCTAGCTCCTTGCTTACCATGTTTTTAGTTATCCCAAGCTGTTGACCCGAAACACACTGCTCTTCTGATATGTGATGTGTCAGAGATACTGAAAGTATCTTGATACTGTCCAGACATGTTTTGGCCCACTTGGGAAAATCATTTACAAAACTAAACAGATTTCATTCAGTTCGATAGTACCCCTAAAGTTATGGCTGGATAGGGTGCTAATATTATATTCTAGAGAAACAACAGATGCCTGATCTGAGTTTCATCCTATAAAAAGGGTAGGATGGGGAAAACCCATCCTAAAAAGACTTGTAGGTCAAAGGGATGGATGGATGGCTGGATGGATGGATGGATGGATGGATGGATGGATGGAAATGTGATTTTCCTGATATACTATGGAGATTAAAGAACAGAAGTTTATTTTGTTTGCCATTGAGGATAAATGCTGACTTTGCTCATTATCTTCTTAATAGACCAGATAAAGGTCTATATGAGGTGCTGTAATTTAATTAATATTAAGGCTGTGTTCAGAGTGATGTGAGTTCATTCCAGAAATGTTCACTCTGTGTTTGAGAAAAGATTATAACTTGAAACTAGAAAGAGGAAAAGAAATAAGAGTGCTGGATCTTGCAGATAATGATCTCATCGAGGAAGCTGTTATAGGTCACTTGTGTCTTCTTCAAAGCTCTGAGTGTGACCTGTGTTGCAAAATAATAAATATGTGCTAAGACAGAGTGGAGTATGGCACAGGAAGACTACTTGTAAAAAGTTATGTCAGGGCATTGTATGTATTGAGCAATTTTCTTTGCAATCCTGCTCTATTTTCAAACTAATCTATTTCCCACTAAGGTGTGCTAGAGATAAACACTGCAAATGCCTTTGTGTGCAGAGAGGAAGGAGAGGCAATTAAAAGTCTGCATGCTGTGAAATCTCTGAGTACCAACAATGTCTGCACAGACCTTTACCATGTTTTAGGGAACAATTGGTTTTCCTACTGTCTGGGGTGACTGAACGCAAAGAGTTTTTGAAAGAGGACAGTAGCTCAGTTATTTTCACACTGGCTAAAATCCTGCTGGTTTGCATAAAGGTTTCTATTTTTATTTACTGATAGCAAAGTCTTGGTGACAAAATGGCTCCTCCAGATCAGATGCTATTTTATTAGAGTGCATCATTTCATCTCTGACAAAGAAAGGGCAAACTTCTGATAATGCAGTGAAAGAACCTGGCGCAGAGCAGTATCTGGTATTGGTCTCCATCAAAGATAAGGAAAAGCACAAAAGGATAAAACTGCTGGCCATGGTCTGAATCAAACAGGGTTGCCTCCAAGAGTAGGAGAGGGCTTTTCTTTCTTTTAACTTGCTCCCTCCTACATCATTACTGGGCTGAGTAAGAAAAGAATTTTCTTTTCAATACGTGGGATAATTTGCTTCAAGAAATGCTAGTTCCACATGGGAAGCAGCTAAAGCTGCCCCATGGGATCTTTTATTTTTTTCTTCAAAAAATTTTCATAATGCAAATTCTAAAAGCAAGCAACCATTGTGAGGAAAAGAGAAACAACAAAATGTTGTGTTTGCTTGTCATTGCAGACCTTTTATACTTCAGTAACTTCATTCCTATGTGGAGTTTCTTGCCTTCAAGTACTGCTTGTCCAAAACATGGATTTTTGGTCTCAGATCTGTTCAGTGTAAAATTCCTTTTTTATTTTAGATAAGCTTAATAAAGCAGTATACATTGTTACTTCTATTGTATGTGTATTATATACATATTACATATTACTTATATAAGTATGTTGTTAGATAGGTATGAAATTCATCTATAACTCTTAGGTAAAGGTTCTTTTCCATGGCTTACTATGCCATGTATTATTACATGTCATCACACTGATGTTGCTGGAGTGAGGCTTGGTTCTCAGACATTAAGATAACCTTTGAACTTAGATTAGCTGTTAAATATTTTATAGTTTAAGGTGTTGGCAAACTCAGAAGCAGCCAAACATTGGGAAGTGTAACTTGACTTCGTGGATTTAAATGAAAACTTGTGTATTGCCTTACATGAAACTTGCCTTTGTTTCAAATAACTTCTGCATCTGGTTGTGCGCAGCCAAATGTTTTAAAGAGGCATCAAAAGCCATAGAACCATTTAAATTGGAAAGAACCTCCCAGATGGTCAAGTCCAGCCATTAACCCAGAACTGCCAAGCTCACCACTGGACCATGTCCCTAAGTGCCACATCTTTCAAATAAATAATAGCTGCTTGAGCTACTTGATGCTACCTCTGCTACATTGGGATTGTTACATTGAGAAGCTATAATGTAACTTGTAGTTAAAAATAATGAGCACAAATGCCCTTAAACTAACTAAAGTACTTGTGCAGTGTTACTGGATTTCAAAATGTAAACTTCTGATTCTAGTGCTGCAGCCTGTATAAGAGCAAAGAAGGTCACAAAAAATAATTTTAAAATTCTGGAATGAGTTTTGAGATATTAATTAGAATTTAATAGGTGCCCAAGGATTTTATGCCACAAGACTCACTGAAAGTTAGTGGGTTTTGTGCCCTGCTTGCTGTTGCTCTGGTTTTTAAGATTCAGGATTCTTCATGCATTTCTCAAAGGCCTGGCTCCTGAAACCAAGGCATTTTCTTTGTCCTTCTTCCCTCTACCCTCTGAAGTTACATTTCTGTTTCTTGTAAAGAAGAGGCTGAAAGCGCAAAAGCAAGTAGAAAGGCTCAGAAATGAAAATACAAATAATTCTAAATATTTTTCATGATTTAACAACAGTCACACTTTGTGCTTGGCCTGATGTGTGTCATTTTCAGTGCCTGAAGCTGGTCATGGTCAAAGTCCTTTTGAAAATTTCACACCATGTTATACTTCAATCATATCAGATGCAATGATGGCTTTAAGAAAGGCACTCATAATCCATGTCTGTAGGACATAACTGGCTTTCTGTATATTTAAATTTCTCTCTTAGTACCTTTAGCAACTACACCCAGCTTTCCACAGTCATTATGGGTTACTCAGAACTGTCAGGGAAGCCACTTTTAGTCCAGCCTCAACATGATCTGCAGGTGACAGGGAACAAGGTCTGGTTTGGAGACAATTCTGGAGCTTCCAGGCCGGCAGAAGCTGGAAGCCGTATGGGATGGCAGGGGGAGGAGGGCTGCTGACTCCTGAGAGAGTGCATGCAGCAGCAGGGAAGAAGACATGGCCTGTCTTCTGCCAGAAGAAATACCGACCTCACATGATGCTTCCCAGCATCAGGAATGTTAGAGGAACAAGCCATTTCAGGGCTGAAAAAGGCTCCAGGGGATCTCCTAACATCACAATGTATTTGTTCCCTGGATAATACAAGCAAATACATGAAAGGTAAATGGGTTTGTAGTCCTTGCAGAGTACTACAACAAAAAGGGGTTTGTAGTACTTGCAGAGCTTGCTTTGGAGTCTGAAAGGCCAAAAATATGATTATATATTTTCAACATGTAGCTGAAGACTGAAGATGGGATTTAGAAATGGAACAATTTATCAGACTGAAGCTAAAGATAGAAGTAAGTATGCTGTATAAAGGGCAGGATGAAGACATTTTAATAAAACTAACTCTGAACAAGAGAGAATAAGCAGCTGACAACATCCAGAGGAATTTTTCCGAGAGGAGAACGTCAGAACTGCCAGAATTGTCTAATTTTTGGATTTTTTTTGTTAACATACAAATTTAGTATCTAACATGAAGAAAAATTTATCACAATAGAAATAATTAAATCCTCTGCAAAATTAACATGAATTTTGATGCCATTCCACAATTATTTTTGACAAATGCTTTTAATTTGGCCCAAACAATAGCAAGGAGGCTTTGTGGGTGTCATAATATGCAATCTAGACCTGAATGATTTGTTTCAGTCATCATAAAGAGGGGACAATAGAGGAAACATGACAAAAATACAGACAACGAGTAGGGCTGCACATAATTTTGACTCTCCTATTTTTATAATCTCTTTGTGGTTTGCATAAAGCCTCGGCTCCCAGATTCATGTAGTAAATAATCTAAGATTTCATTACACAAAAACAAGTTTCTAATTCCTGCGATTGCAAAAAAACGCTTATACAAAGCAAGAATAGGAACCAAAATACAACTTTTTTAGAAATAAAAAATAAAATCCACCTTTACTCTAAAAAAATCCAAAGGTGTAAAGACTTGATGCTGATATTAGAGCTCAGGTCAGTATTTATAGTGCGTTGGTTGCTCGGACAGACATTGCAAAGCCTTGTATCCCTCCCTTTTTCTTTCCTTAGCAACATTCTCTCACAGCCTGGAAAATAACATGCCTCTGCCCTCTGTTTTATGTGCTTTTTCCTTCAGCAGATGCTGCTGAGCTCAGCGTCTCATTTCAGTTCTGATCTGGAGTAACTCCAGGGGCGTGCACGAAGCCATCTCACTTCTTCCCTCCTAACGGCGTGGTGGCAGGGAGGAGACTCCAGACTATTGTTCTCCCTCCCTGTGTCCCTCCTGCAGCAGCAGCCAACATTGTTCCTTTTTATTTACTTCCCCCTCTCTGTAAACCAGCAGGGCTCGAAGCAGAGGGATGCAGCTCTCCTCATTAGAGTAATTAGGCTGATTTATGAGATAGTGGCACAGTGAAGGAGAGCTTTCCTAATACAGTGTTCCCCACAGGAGGCTGGGCACTCACCCAGCTGCTGGCAGGGCAGCGCTGGGCCTCCCCACCCGCTTGGACTGGAGGGTCCCT
Source organism: Aphelocoma coerulescens (assembly GCF_041296385.1). NCBI lineage: Eukaryota > Metazoa > Chordata > Aves > Passeriformes > Corvidae > Aphelocoma > Aphelocoma coerulescens. The sequence continues at coordinate 15,923,511 of NC_091015.1, forward strand.
ATCTCTTTGACCTTTAATATCAGTGAAAATGGACAAATACATGCAATAAACACTTTTTTCTTTCACATTATATTCTTCACAAGTTGTATGTTCCAAGTTAGAAGTCTAATTAAAATAATAGAGGAGAGGAATCCTTCCTTTAACTAAGTGGAAATTTTGGTTTATAAAGTACTCCTCAAGCAGGTTTGCTGTGTCACTGGAACAGCAAGAGCTGGTAGGGCATTGTTCCTCTCCTGCTCTGTGGAAGTTTTGCATTACTTTTAAGAAAGGCCTGTGTATGATGAGTTAGGAAATTCCCTTCTTCTAGGGAAAATATTACGAATATCCTTTGAATATACTTGGTATCTTCGTGGCAAAACACAGTGTATCCTAGGGAAGTCCTGCTGCACTTTGGAAGTCCCATTTAAAATGTACATAGGCCTATTTAAAAATACATTTAAGCTTCTAAAAAATGTATTATACAAGCAAACAAAAAAATAAGATATCATTGACAATTCTGCTTGTTGTGTTTCTGCCAGGCACCAGGATCAAACTTGCAAAACTTGCCAGCTGCCTGCACTTCCCAGTGCAATATTTGTGGTCACCTTTATGAAAGAAATGTACTCATCACTTGTCCTCACTAACAGGATGGTATTTGTAGTGCCTGAAGGGCAATAAAATAATTTTGTAATCACCCCCCCAAGTCTACAAGAGTATATTTTGTCCAGGAGCAGATTGATGGTGCTAGAGGCATGTTTAGTAGCCTCTCACATTGCAAACTCTGTGAAAATTCTTAATAAACCCAGGGAACTGCCAGTAGAAGCAATCCAGAGAAGTGAAAGCAATAAAAGAATGAAGTGTATGTTACAAACCAACATGAAAAATCTTAACTGCAATTGTAATCACCTCAAAATGCCTCATAGCACCCACAGGAAAAAGCACATAAACATCCAACATTTTCTGCCACCATCACGTTGTCTCAAACGCTCTCAATACGCTCTCCACTGGAACATTTGCCTCTGTCTTTTGCATACACAGAAAAGCAGTGCAAGCCCCAGTTTCATTCATCCCATTCCCTCATGCAAAGCCTCAATGTATTTTTGGCTGACACAAAGTTGATCCATGAGGAAATATACCCTCCTTTTATAGACTTGCATTCCAGAAACTGAGCAAGAACATTCCTCTTCATTTTGTAAGATAGGAGACAGATGGGGAGGGCAATCCCTGAGACCTTTACAGCTGGAAGAAAAAAAACTTTGGTGCTTATTGATACCTTATTAGTCTGTGTTCACCACGAAACAGCATCTGAAAATGTGTCCAAACCAACAAGCTCAGAGGTCACTGTTTTGATAGGTAAATATGCAACCTGAATTTTTGTGCATCCAGACACAGTGATTTCTCTGATGGATATAGGGCATGCCCATGGGAGGAGCTCATGGTGTTGCTGTGTGCAAGGGCAATTCGTGGGGAAGAGACAGAGCTATAAAATGGAGAAATGGTTAAAACAGTGTGCAGTGTGCCTCTCTCCTAAACAATCATACTGTACTCGCTTTCCTTCTCAGAATTGCTGCCTTGGGGAGGTAACGAATTACCATTGCCATAAATCGTAATCAAGATCAGATGTGCAAAGGAAAAGGCCTTGCTCAAATATCAAAGGGGTCTTAAACTGCCAAAACAGAGCAAGAGAGAGAAATCCTGAGCAAATCAGAGATGTAATTTATGACTGACCTTCATTTTAACTGGGAAATGTGTGCTCTTGAATGGCAATGCTCCCATGAATGCATGTTTTGTTTTGTTTCAGCTTATTGGGAATCCTTGCTGCAGCAGTATTGATCTAAGCTCTCAAACAATGAGCCAGGGACAAGGAATCACATATGCATTCCAGAAACATTTTTCTGCACTGAACCTGTCTCAGCAGTGACAGTGCCTGGCTTTGTCATCCCCTCTGCCCCAGCACTGTCTTCTGGGGCTCGCTTCTTTATATTTGCATCATTGCTTGTCCAAATGGCTCCACGTTTTCTGCATTCTCATAACCCAGTTGTCTGGGAAAAAAACTGAAGTAACAACTCTTCAAGGGGATTTTTGCTGCCACAGGAGCAGTTGATGCTTGGATGAGCTCTCAGTCATTCAGAGTCCAAGCAGTACAAGAAAAAACAGACATATTAAGTCTTTGCAGTCAAATACAAAATCATAGCACCACAGTGCCTCAGCTTCCCATGTGCTGCCTCCCTTTCTGAATTTCACAGGGTAACATTTGGGGACCCACTGTGCTTCAAAAAAAGTTAGATTAAAATCTAGTTCCAAACTTGTCTTTGCAATGGACCCATAGTGCACACCAAACATTGGGGAAATTCAGATTCGCATTTCCATCTGTATTCTTTATTTCATGGCCTAATTCCAGCCATAGTTTAAAACAAAGATGCTTTGCTGCTGTCAGCTGAAGTACTGTACTGGGTTCCCTTGGCTTCCCATCAGATATGTTGTTTTAAAGCAAATACTCGTTTACATCATCTCAGAATTACACTCTGAATTCTTTTAAAATTCCAGTTAAACATTTTGATGAGAAAGTATATTTTCTAAATTCTACCTTATGTGTATGAAACTAACTTAACAACAGATAGGTTTGATGGCTGATTTAAACAAAGTGATCTTTTAAATGGAGCTTTTTCAGGTAAACCCCCCCTTTGGAGTTAATTGGATGGGAGTATTTGGGTTATTTTTCATCACTGCAAGATGTTTTTCTGCCACAAAAAATATGTCCATTTTCAGTAAATACAGAGACGTCTGCAACAAATTAACTTCGGAGTTTTGGAAACACAGATGGTATTTGTTGCACTTTCCCAAAAGGCTACATTTGCTCTACAGAAAGCAGATATTTTAGCTATTCTGTTATTTTTAGGAGTTTGTTCATCCCCATCATTTCCACTTCACTCAGAAGAGATAAAATCTGCTTTGCCGTTTATCTGCTACCAAGCAGGCAGATTAAACAATTCATTTTGTCACTCGCGCTGTGTTTCTGCCGCCTCAGGCATTTAATTCTAAAACTCAGTATGTCTGTAAGGGGAGCCATGGAGATTCTGTGCTCGAAGGGAAGTCTCAGCATTCGGTACATCCCGGGTAGGCAGAAATCCCGCCGGCGCTGTGTCTTTGTGCGCTTTGGCCCTGCCCGGGCAGCTCGCCGGGACCGCCAGGAGGGGGCGGCCCTGGATTTGGGAAAGTAAGAGTGAAGCATTTCATAGCAGCCTTTGCAGGAGCTCATGTTCATGACTGTCTACATTTTTGGAATTTTCACCCCCATCATGATGTAAGACATTTAATTTAGGACACTCCCTGGAGGGCAGAATTCCTGCGACCTTTAGACAGAACGGGCAATGGAAGGACAGAGCGTGCAGCCTGCACAGACAGGGCCTGCATCCCTCCCACCTAATTACGGGCGTCCAAGGGAGAGGGCTCACTGGGAAGCCAGCTTGTCTTTGCTTCCCTCTAGAGTCGATGGATAGACCTGGCTCCTCCGATGAGCCGTTCAGCACACACAGCTGTCAAAAGCACCACTCAGTTCATCATCCCTTGCTCCCAGGGGAAAAAGATTCAGACTTTGTAGGCAATAAAACACAACATGTTTTTTGTATAACCTTCATTGTGATGCTTAAGTCATTCAAAGTGAATACTGTGAAGTAAATCACTGCTTTTTCACTTACCATGTTAGAACACACACAAGATGGCTTAAAGATGTAACTTGCCAGTGACCACCTGTTAAGAAGAGAAATACTCTTGTGGCAGAGCTGTCATTGACTGACTGATAAAATATGCAAATGAAACCAGGGAGGAATTCAGAAACCTCTCAAGTGACAAATTCTTACTGAAAGTAAGATCAAATTCTTCTCTCCTGAATGACACATTTGATTTAACAGTGTTTATAATAAGCAAGTGGTGAGTTTGAGACAAATATGGGGGCAGAGCAGGACACTGCTCCTGATTGGCAGAGCAGCAGGATTTCCCTCTGTGCCCTGCAGATTCCTTTGACATCTGGGATTCCTCTGCCCTTCCTGATTTTACACTTTCCTTGCTGTTTTTGGGATCAGAGAAAACACATGTTAAATGTTAATCTTTTACAACTCAGTTCCTGTAGTACTGCATATGGCTTTAGGATCACTCATGGCCATAATCCTAAAGGTGTTCAGCAGCGCAGTGAAATTGGTCTCTACTGCACAGGAACTTTTAAAGTCCTGATGGGTGCCTACCTGCCTGTGAAGGTACCTGAAGTCCTTTCACAGTCTGGTCCTTTAGCCACTAGCTGTTTCATTCCTCCAGCTGACTGATGACAGTGAAAAAGCAGGATTCAAATCAAGTTTTAAACCTGTAGACAGTCTGACTGCAGTATCTTGTATTGCTCAAAGTATGATCTTTTTCCATGCGTCCACTTTTTTTCATTTGAGATTTTTCTACCTGTTATATCTTGTATTCTTTTGTTATTTCTCCTACTGAACAAATAAAGAGAATAGCTGTGCTAACTTAAAGCCATCCTTAGTGACATGTTCTCTGGCCTCCTCAAGGAGCTGCATGGCATCCCTGAAATCCTTATCAACAAGTCAGGGATGCAATGCAGTAATCTGCATGGATCAGAGACAGAATGAGCTATCCCCAGAGCTGGTCCCACAATCAGCATCTCCCACTTCCTCCCCTGGGAAGCTACACAGCAGTGGCTGTGAGAATGGCTGCAAGAACACAACCTACAGCTTCCAGTCGGCAAGAACAGGGGCAGATCATCAGAGGGTAAACAAAAAACTGAGCCAGTTCAGAAATACTGTATTGGTGGAGCCTACACTGTGGATTTGGCTACAAGCACCATTGGGGGATCACACCAGAGGAGAGGAACTCATGGGCGAAGGGCCACTGCACAGAATCAGCCAGTCTGGACTCGCATGCAAGTCCCAACTTGCACAGAATTCCAGACTTGCTGCATCTGTCCTCTGGCTACCAAGATGGTGAGTTCATGGTTCCACATGGTTGCTGTCAAGGCCTCACAAGGGTTTGCACAGCAGTTTTTTTGCAGGTTCAGCCTTTATTCCTACAGGCAGCACAGCTCCAGGGGGAAGAGGAGCTTCCGAGACATTCCCAGAAGCTTGACTGCTTAATGCTGTGGCCTCTTTGGAATGATCGATGTTCACACAAAACTGAGCACTGCTGTCCTTTGTGGAGATGTAAATTTCAAACCATTGTTCACTTGCCAGAGAGCTGTTCCTTCATATTGCGTGTGACCCAAAGTAGCACATACAAACTTTCTTCTCAAGGCAACTGGCAAGCAGTGCTACATCCTCATTCTGTTGTCACTGACCTGTCCAGTTGGATCTTACACTTGTAAAACACCTTTACAGAAATTTGCAGCTAAGCCACAAACTTCCATCGCTGCTGTATCTTGCTTGCAAAACTGGATGGGTCTTCTGATGTGTTGCTCAGCAGTGTGTGGTATATCAGGTAACAGAGTGAACTGCTCAGCAGAAAGGGGCTGTGCATGCTTCGACCCCAGGCAGCTCCCATATGTCCCAGCTGTAGCACGTGGATTCCCTGCCCAAAGGCATCCCATGTCCCAAGGCCTCATCTCTTGTGGCCTCAGATCTCATTGTGTCCCACTGCAGAATAAACTGAAGCACTGCTGGTGTAGATGTGACCCTTAAAGTGGTTGGTTTCTTGTCTGATACTCACCTAGTAGTTAAGTGTGTGTTTGCCACCAGAAGCAAGAAAAGCATTGTCATTTTGCACTTGGGCAAAATGACAATGGGAATTCAAAGAGGAAGCAGTCAGTATTTGCTCGTAACATCTGCAGAGATTATTTTCTCTTTGTTGCCTAAATCAGGAAAATCTATTACAGTGGTTAGGAAAGGGAAATATTTCTTTCTGTTTCTAAGCATGTGAATGAGACTCCCCACTGTAAAAGGTGCCCAGCACATTGTGTTCAGTGATGTGTAGAGCCTGCAACTGTACACTGCACCAGGAGCAAAATGTGTGGCAGTACAGGAATCTGGGAAAGAGCCTAGCAGGACAGGAACCTGGGCTAGCTAAGCCCCAGATGGATCCTGCTTTGTGTAAGCCTTTGCTTTCTTTCAAAAAAAAGGTAAATTACACCAGTATTTCCTTTCCTTTTTTACCAACAAGAAGTTTGGTGTTTTCAGGATGTGGCCAACTTCTGATGAATAATGTTTTGATGATGAATGCAACCATTTGGGAACTGATAGAGATGGATAGAGAGAGGGGGATGTGTCTTCCAGTGGCAGGTATGGTGTCATATCCTACTCCTTTCCAGGGAAGCAGGGGAATGTGGGTCTGAACAGAACAAAAATTCACTTCAGTGACTTGTCAGGACTGCCCGTGTTTCCTGGCTGGTTATGAAAGCTCTTGTGGCTCGAGTGTAGCCACACTGGAATAGCATTTGATGGAGCTCCAGCCTGTTCATGTCAAATGAGCTCAAGATAAATGTCAGCTCATGACAAGTACAAGTATTTAATTTACTTCTTAACTTTGAAGCTTGGAAAAGACCTTCAAGGGATATTGGCAATTACCAAATTTCTATTAAAAGTGTTTTACTTCTACAGCAGCATCTCTGAAGAAGCACCAATTGAAAGGGAGTTTTTTCTTTTCTCCTGATCACTTCTGAGTATTTATGAGTCTTTCCACTCCCACTGTTTCCACCTTAACTTTATTTTTTTCTTTTTTTTGTTCTTGTGTTACGGGTCCATGACTCCACTATCATCAGATGGTCACAGCAGACCAGGCATCCAGCCCTGAGCTTTGGCATGCAGTAGAGGACAACAGAGGGAAGTTGTTACAGCTGAGGCCAGAACTACCCAGTCTTGTTTGCAGTGGTAGAGAGGACTCAGGCACACTACTTGGGTGGCAGGACAATCTCAGTGGGAGAGGGCCAAGAAAAAGTTCTATATGCCTGAAGCAAACCCTGGGAGAAATTGTGATGCCTCAGCCCAAGAGAACAATCACAAAAAGCTTGTTTATGTGCCTGAGTTTATGGGTACCTGGGCATCATTTGTATCCAAACTTCTATTACCACACTTGTCCAGAGATGCAGCCACCTTGCCAAACTGAGCAGCTTCATGCTTTCTTCCCACCTAAGACAGCAGCAACTGTGACAATTTTCATTTCAACATACATAGGTTTGCATAACAGCCTAGAGGCTGGGACTTTTGCTCTGGAAATAAGCCGTCACTTTAACTCCCTTCTCAACTGAAAAAAAAACTAAGTCAACAGTTCCAATGACTATAAGTCAGTAGGATACAAAATTAGGTGGGAAGAGAACAAAGTCCTCTTTTTGAAACTACGTCAGTACAAGTCCAAGAGTGACATGGCTAGGAGGATGGAAATGTAATGAAGCCATTCTGTAATCCATAAATTAGGAATTTAGCTAAGTGTGATCTCAAAGCAAAATAGGTGTGTTAGTCACTGAGATGGCAGTGTAATCTCAAGGCAAAAGAGGTATGGGAACTAGTCCCATAAGAATATATAAAGTTTTCAGCAACCGGAATTCACCAACTCCTGACCTGAGTTTATTTTTCACTGACTGCATCCCCATCCTGTTGCTTGTGGGCTCTGCTTGCAGTCCGTTGTAGCAGTTTCAAGAACAGCTAATGAAAATTTTCAGGTTACTAAAAACAAAGGCTGAGGCCAGATGTAAAATGAGCAAATAGATTTTCTAGGTTACAATCGATCTTCATTTGCAACTCTCAGATCTTTAAAATAAAATGCCTGAGATCTTATCTCCAAAAAAACATTATTAAGGAGGACAAATCTAAATGGCTTGTTATGGGGAAAATACTTAAAATGTCCTTCATGGATGTTTCTCTGGATCTCTGGAATTTGGATGGTGTATTTCTTCCAGAAAAAGACTTTCTCAATGAGAAATCCTCTCCCAACCTGTACGTTCATGGCAGCAACATTCTTGAACTGCTCCACTAGTTCTCATTCATGTGCTACTGATGAGTATGGAAAAGGAGGCATGACAGACTTTCATCTTTTTTAATCCCTGCCTGACTTCATAAAGCTATGAGCCCTGTCAGACCTTATTCTTCCTGGGAGCCTCAGGGTAATTCTGAAAGACTTTACAGTCCTCTCTTTGAACTTCTGCAATCATTTATGATTTATTTTCTTTTAAAAACAGCAAGTGGGAAAGGAGTTGTCCTGTTCTGATTTCCTCTGGCCTGTTGTTTCTAGGGGAGAAGGCCCCTTTTCAGGGAGGTGCAAAATGTGAGCTCCAAAACTGCCACTGCTTCTAATGGAGTGGAAGATCTGAGCTACAGGGAACCCCTGGAACATGCAGAATGCTCTCTGTGAGGGTATTTAATGCAACATTCAGTATTCATAGTGCTAAGAACAGCATGTCTGCTTTTCAAACACAGGCTTCTAAAGTACAAGATTTACAGGTAATGCAGTAGTAACACTGCCTGCCTGTTATTTGCTCTGAAATTCTCAATCGTGGTTAGCATGTGTCTTGAAAAATTCATTCTAGCTGAGACTGGGGTGTCAGATAAGGGACATGTTGCTCCGGTGCTGTGACTCAGAGGCTCTTTTATTCTTTATCTGTGGCAGTGGGAGCACAGACAATGAAAGCTGTATCTATGACAGTTCCCTTATTGAAGTGCCAGGCTTATTGTACTGCCTGTAAAGTCATAGGAAAGAAACTCCCCAGGTTTCTTTTTATTTCCCTTTTTTTTTTTTTTTTAAGTTCAGACATGTTTGAACCAAAGCATTCCTGCTTCTTGTAGCTGCCAGCTCCTGAGCACAAGATTCAATGTTTTTCTTTTACTTGCTATAAAATGCTTAATCAAAGCCCTCCCTGCTCTGGTATAGCTGTTCTTTTATTTATTAATGTAAAAATATGAATTACTGAACTCCAGCCTTGGCAGATAAGTGAAATTGGAATGAACTTTCAGCTCTTTGGTTTCAGAAGGTGAGTAAATCTCTGGTGGAGTTTGCACACATGGTTGGAATTGTTCCCCTCGTTTACCCTGGCACAGCTCCACTGACTGCTGCTGCACTGCCCCAATTCACACTTCCAGCAGCAGGGAGTTAGAAACTCAGGGGCCTAACACAGCTGTAATTTTTTCACATTATTTGTCCAGCTTACCTTTTAAAACAGAAAATTGAAAATCGTATGTTAAGAGAATGGTTGTTTTTCTCCTTGGCTATTTAAGGGGGACTTGACTACAGTGAGAGAGAGGAAGGAGCTGTAAGTAGTGCACTGAGGCTGACCCTGGAAGAAGAAATTAAATAACAGTATAAATATCCTTTGCTTCTTGAAGCAAGTCACACACAGCATTTCTCATCTCTTTTACATAATGCCCTGGCAATAAGGAGATCCTTTTAACCTGGTTTCCCTAGGAAATGTAGCATGTATGTTCACACCATCTGCCCATCACCTCTCCCCAGCCCTCTTCCTGCCACCTGCCACTTGTCTGCTTCCTGGCGTGTGACAGAGAAAGTCCAAAAGTGAAACCTGGCAGCTGTGTCCAGGAGAGATGAATGCCTGGCCTCCCCAGCAGGGCAAAGGGAACAGCACCCACTGGAGAAGGAGCTCTATCGAGTATAGCTGCACCAGGATGCCTCCAGACTGCAAGAGGGGACCCCCAGGCACCTGGAGACGCCACAGGAAGGAGCAATGGCACTGGGGTGCAGGAAGGAGCTGGGAGGGTAAGGGGATATGGGGAGAGAAATCCATAGGAAACCAGCTTATATGAGCTTCACTGCACAGAGCAGTGGAGCCGGACACCAGACAGGCACTAAACTAAAGAAAATCCCTTAAATAGAGAGATGTGTTCTTTCCAAAGTATCTGCTAGTAAAATAAATTAAGCCAGTTAAATTAAGCTTCCATGTTAGCATTCAGCAGTACAGCTCACCCTGATTTACCAGTCTGCTTAACTCCAGTCAGCAATGTAAATCTGGCATTTTATAATTTAGGATGGTTGATTTAAGTGTTGCTTGACATACTGTCCACTTTTAAAAACCAGGGAACACAAAGGTGTCTGCTTGCTTTTGGAAAAGGAAATAAATATTAACTTATCTGCACAATGTGTGAGCAGATCTAGCCCTGTTGCAGGAAACTCATTAATCTCACATGGAAAATAAATAAACTAGGAGAGAAAAGGATGGGTGGGATTTCAACTTCCTCTATTTCCGTAAATCATTATTTTATATGAACAAGTGCACGCCAAACGTTTTAAAGAGGAAAATTACTGCAAAGAACAAAAAAGTTCATTGAATTTTTAAAAAGCTTTGCAGTGGAGGGATAATTTAGGGTGGCAATGGGAAAACCCACCTGTTAAATGCTGCCTGATAGTTCCTGCTATTAGAGCACATTTTCCATTGCTGATGCCATTGTCAGTCTTAAGCCACCAGGGCTCACATTTTCCATGGCAGGTGTCTGCCTAAGGCTGGACACGTATGATGCATGTGTGCTTGTATCAAGAATTGTCTCAGACTGAATGTAAAAATTTCAGCCAAAATGGTTTTGCTCTTCAACAAGTATAAGTTTCCCTCACATTAAAAAGAATGGCAACCTCATTTTTAGACAGTCCCAAAGGCCCCATACTTCAGAGGGAAAGCATGAAATTTGGCAGGAGTGCTTTAGCCACCCTGGAAATTCAACTCAGACTGGGTGGATGATGAGCCTCAGCAAGATCATTTTGGTCTTGATAGAGCTTCACAGCTTGGTGTTTCAAAGATCCTGCCTTCAGTGATTCTGAGCTAGTCTGGGGCTAACTGAGGTGGTTTTCTTCCGCAAGATTCTCATTTACTCCTTTTGACCCTGCTGCTGCTTTGGGGAAACCCACAAGAAATAATCACCCAAGGAAGGAACAGGCTGGAGAGGGAGAGGTGTCTAGACAAAGAGCATGGGGCAAGGGAAGAAGGTTGGGACGAGAAGCCAAAAATGGTGATGTAGCACAGCTGGTGCGAGACAGGAATGTAGCAAAAGAGATGCTGGATGGGAGAAAGTGATCAGAGGGTCTGTGGTCACTTTACCCACAGTCAATGATCAACACATGTGCCATAGGATAAGATAGAGGTAGTTTTGTTTGCTGACAGGGGTCAGCTGACAGGATCTGACAGGGCACTGACAGAGCATTTAGAATTACACAGTTTTGAGAGCTACAGAAAGCATAGCTTAAGCTCAGTTTCAGTCATGGAAGGGTTGGAGTTTCAATGTATAGCTATATTAAAAAAAAAAAAAAGGGAAATAGGTGATTGGCCTTTCACTTCCATAAAAATATGATTCTGCACCTGAAAACAGTCACTCGGTCAGTGGTGTTCTTGTGCTTTCTTCACAGGTGGGAGATATTGTTCCTCAATGCTTTGGAAATTCAAATACTCACTGAGATGCCTTTAATACGGCTTTAAATGTTGGCCTTTCCCAAAGACAGACATCTGTGACCAGACTTGCCAGCACTTCCACAATCATTCATCCAAGAGTCAATACCTCTTCAGCATTCTAGATCTGCTCTCACATAATTTGAAAAATTAGAAAGAGGGAAAACAGAGTGCACACTGAGCAATCACCAGTTCTCTCTCTGAGCCCAGCAGTTTATTCTCTGATCACTAAAGCAGCTTAAAACTGAGTCATTTGTATGGCATTCACTGCCAAGAGGCACCTGTTCCTTCAGATTAATCCATATTCATTGGTAATCTGGGATTGTTAATAGTAGTAATTTCTAACTTCGAAATATAGCTATAAATATTCTTCTTTCAGGTTTTATGACAGCCAGACCATTATGTGCTAAGGACCCCAAAAGCCATTCATCACAATCCAGATTTATATTTCTATAAAGATGTAAAGCTTAGAAAAGCAGGTTTAGAATATTTATGAGAAACAGAGAACTTTCAATTTAAGGTAAGATCTAGTGATAATGCCAATTTACGGTCATAGGATGGGTGTGCCACTAATTCAGACAAATGTCTTCCTGATATGAATACATGCTGGAAAAGCAAATGAAAGCCAAGAGTGAAAGAGACAAGACACAGCCAGCCTTAGGGGAGTGCAGGAACATCTGCAATCACATTAAAATAGCAAATAGCATATGACCACAAGACAGCTTTTTTACAGTATGTATTTGGCAGAGCAGGCAGGGGGTAGTTGAAATGCTGGTTTGGATGGCAAATACACAAGATTCAAATCCAAATCCATAAACTTCTGTTGTGTTCATTGGGAGGCAGGAATTAAATTTCAGGGATGCAGATTGGGGGACATTGGGACAGCACAAGATGGAAAGGAAAGGAGGGCACATGGTCATATGAAATGGTTCATCCCTGCTTTTACTCTGGACAATACATTCTACACCAAGTGTCTGTACTGTGATTCCCCCATTTTCTATCCATACAAAATTTTGATGGAAGCTTTTATAATGGTTTGGGTGCTGACAGACATTGCTCTCTCCCCTGAACAGACTCCTTGACACCTACTAAGAGCTGAGCTCTTGCAGTTTTTCGGTGTGGGGTTACCAATTTTGATTTCTTTCTTCTCTCAGCTGCCTGTTTTCACAAAATTGAACTCACCTCTGAGTAAATTCAAATATATTTGAGACCTGAGTCAATTCTGATTCAAACTTGGTAACAAATCCAATAAATATTGGGGAGACACAGACATCTAAGCCTTGACTCTTTAAAAACTAAGCAGAAAAAAAAACTAAACAGAAAAAAAAAAGGGAATAAAAGAAACTAAAGAAACTAGACATTGAAAGATCTAATATTTTGTATGTATTGACAATCTGAATTGGGTTAACCCAAGCACATCAAAGGCTAAAAGTCATTAGGATACCTTCAGATACCTCTGCAAAATCCTCCTCCCCTGCACAGCTATTTCAAAAGCTTCAGCACAGTAGAGGCTCTGCAGCTGTGGAGTGCAGTCCTTACACACAGTTCTGTGCCTTGCATTTGTTTCCTGCATGCTGATGGGAACAGAACTGCAAGAAGTAGTTTAGAAGTCTGAAGTACTGCAAACAGTGAATCATGGCTTCAGTGGATCATCTGTCTGAAAGCCCTGTCTCAGCAGTTTGTAGCTGTTTCTGACCAGAAATCATAATGATCCGTTCAGTGGATCATTACAAGCTTCTACTGCAATGAAAGCTACCTCCCCGAAACACCACACCAGTCAGCCTAAACTCACATGCTTGGATTTTGCAAACTGTTTGCAAAAAGGAGTCTTCTCCTTAATGCCTGGATATACAGCATGAGCATGTAATATTCTCTGGATGAAGTTTAAATTAAGTGATATGGTTTCATTTACCAACTATTTTGGGGCAGGAATAGGGATAAAAAAAGTTACTTACCTAGCTGGTTGTATACGACTACATTGGAATTAAGTTTTCTGTCTTTAATTTAGATGTTAAGAAATTAACTGAAATGAACTATACTTGGTTTTGATCTCTATCTTGAGGATCTCTGTGAACAATATATCATAGATGCACTGCGCTGAGACCCACAACAGAAGAACTGGAACTTTTACTCAGGGGTGCATAACTCTTTGATTCAGACATAAATGTTTCTTTATTTATTAAAAGTTGGCCAGGGGAAATCAAGAATTCTGGAGAAGAAATTGCACATGTTTCTGATCATCTTGATACATGCCTGAAGAAGAAACTACTATTCCCCAAACAAAAACGGGTAATTAAAAGTTATCCTTTATGACTCCAGAATTTGAAAAAAAACCCATATGGTGCCTAATTAATGCCTATGTAAGTACTTTCATGTCTTTTCTCAGGAGTAAGATATTTATAGCCACATACATAAACAAGAAAAAGACCTAAGGGAACACAAACAAAACCTCACCACCCAGCACCTTAACTGCAGCATCTGCAAGCCAGCAGTCATGGAATACTTGATGAAGTGCTTAAGGCTCGGAAGGCTGATAATGAGATTTCTTTTAAGTTCGCAGTGCTGCACATTAAAGAGACATTGCCAACCTGATTCTGAAAGGAAATAACATTACATAGCACAAACAGGCTGGGGTTTTTTTTAAATAGAAGACTCCCTTTCATCACCCTTTGCTGGTGTCTGGAAAGACAAACAGGTTTAGTAAGCAGCATACTTGGTCCACAAGTTTTCCCTCAATATTTTTGCATTTTATTTGTGTATTTAGTAACACTGCAGTTCTGATGCTGTGTCTGGAGAGTGCTACAGAGAAAAGAGTGGTTCTGAGCTTCCTCTCATTCAGTGGGCAACAAGATGGAATTCCCCAAGATACTACCTTACACAGAATATTCTAAAGGCCACCTGCACACAGTGACACTGACTGCACACAAAGTGCTGACACATGTACAGCATAAACAACCTGGAATCAGATAGTTCCACCTCTCTCTCTCTCTGGTCTGTTCAGTGGTAGAAACTATCACATTATTTGCTGCAAGATTAGATCTTATATTTCCAGAACTACACATGAATCATCAAGTTGAAGAAAAGCCAATCACTTACTTTGTATACTTTTCAAATCTTTTTTAGAAAACCAAATCATATTTTCTGGTGCAGAAGCCTTTTATAGAGGGACTATAATGTTTCTTATAAAACAGTATATGTGTAGTTCTATGCTTATCCCAACATAATTGCTTCCAGGAGTTTGTTTCCAAAAATGTCCTTGAACACTTTCTGTTGGCCTTTCCCATTCTAAACGGCAGTGAAATGGTAATGCCGGCATGTTCCAGCTACCTGCATGGACTAGTCCAAATTAATTTCCCTGTTTTTCTTATCTCCTATGGTTCTTTCTCAGCACCCCCTGTGAGGATAAAGACCATGAGCTGACAAACAGGTAGAACACACAAATGGATCTGTATTCAGAAAAAAAATACATTCCAACAATATTAATATTGCACAATCAAGCACTAAAACTTGACAAAGCTAATTTTGTAATTCTAACTCTTAGCATAGTTTTTATTTACAACACTGCATATTTACTTTTTGGGCCTTGTGTGGGTATGAAACAATTTCTGAACCAAAAGTATCTGTTGTCTGCCAGACCCTTGTTCCCATTGTTGCAGAAGATGGAAAATGAATGGTGAATGATGACACAGGCAACTGCATGAAGAAATAGGATGGCTTTACAATTACAGTAGCCAAATGCTGTCACTGGGGGAATGGAGTCTGCTTCTGCTAGAAGGTTTCAGCAGAGGAGTTCTTATTGTGCTAATCCTTAGTTTCATATCCCTTGTTTTGGGTGCCGACTTGCTAACCTAGGATTTGATTTGTAGTCATGCTGAAGATAACTGTAGCTGAGGATGCAGAAACTGTGCTTTGAACATACAAAGTGCTATATAGCACTAGGTACTACCACGAAAAAGATCATAAAAATCACAAACTGAAATTAGGGGATATTTTTAATCTAGCTTAATATGCAGGTTTTACACTGTAATGCTGTAAGGGCTACAGAAGCTGCAAAACAAGTGCTCATCTCTACACCCATCTGATGCTGCAGGGCTGGGTGCCCACGATATGGCAAAACACTACTGAAGACAAAGGTGCCACTTCAAGAGCAGTGCCTAGCGCTCTCCTGAGGTGCAGCCACCAATGTCTGGGGCCAGCTCTCCTGGCAGGACAGGTGCCATCCATGGCATGCCCTGGTAAGGTCTCATGAGGGACATGTCAGATTTCCAGCTGGAACAAAACACCAACACCATCCCAATCATTATGTTTAAAAGGATTGTCAAGAGAATGAGAGAAATGTAGCTGACTTCAGCTCAGAATAACCCCTGGTACCATCTTATCAGGGTCAGATCAGTCCATGGATGAAGCCTTCAGTCATCCTTTCTCAAAGAGTATCAATGGCAACTGACGTGTTACTCTGTGGTAAACATTTTCAGTGGGCTGTGTGAAATGAAACCACCCCTGGAGCTCCAGAGAGTGATTCCTACAATGGTCTGTGCTAACATCAGCCTTATTAAACATTATGGTCATCACCTAGAAAATGCCACATATAAGAGACTCTTAAATGGTGATGGAACATGGTTGATCTTAAGTGACAGTAGATTAAGTGACAGGCTCCCAAATGGTGACATGTTGCTGCAGAGAGAAATTAAGACCAGCACCATGCATGAACCTGTGTTCCATCTGTGTGGCATTACAACCTTCTGCCACAGAAACCTGGAGACAGCTGGAGCTTTTATTAAACACAGCCCTGAGTAAGAGGATCAACCTACCTTGAACACTCACAGTCATGCTCATACACTTTGGTCACAGGAGGAAGATCAGGAACTATTTCCAAAATAAAGCGCAAGGATCTACTCAAGAAAGCAGCACTAAGTAAAAGATAATTATCTACTATTCATTTGATGAATACTGTGATACATTTCATCTACAGCAGATTTCATCATTTTTATCTTGCTATAATTAATATGATTGATAGATTAAAGTCATTAAAAGCCATATTGTAACTTGAGATAGCCAGAACCTCTGCTCCTATTGTCTGGAGTCAGAATGCAGCCAACAGCCTGACCACCAAGTTGTGGCAAGTGGAAAGCTAGTAAAAATACCATAAAAAGATCTAGAGGGTCCACCCTGGAAAAGATGCACACATAGCAGGTGACTTTGTTGACTTGCCCTGACTACAACAGTGTCACTTCCAGGAATGCCCACAGTCAGCAAATCTACCCACTGTGGGCTCCCACATCCCTGCTAGAGCAGGTTGAGCGGGCACAGCATGGTCCCCTCTGGCAGTGGCCAGTTCAGCATGTAAGTGCAAGGGTGGATCCTGTGTCCAAACAAGGCAGCTGCTCATGTCCTGGGCTCCCTCTTGTCTTCTCGGAGTGTACATTTACAGGTCTTTGACAAAAAGATGATAATTTGGCTACTTTTTGTTTTGTTGCAACTGTTGCCTTACTTGTTTTGTTCCCCAACACTCATTAAAAACAAGCCCTTGTATTTGAACTCCCAGCTGAGCCAAGCCTTTATTCCACATCCCCTTGCTCAGGTATTCTGAACTCCCTCCTGACTCTTTGTCCTGGGTCTCTCTCATCTGGGACTGCTCACTCTATCCACTTGCCAATGCCACCCACATCCACTGGTTTCTAGGGCCAGTGTCTTTCCTGGGACTGCATTCTCAGAACATCTCCCCTCTTCATTCTCTATCAGTTTCCTTTTCTTGTGCCTCAGTTTCTTGAGCAGTTTGTTTCCCCCATCTTGCATCCACCTCTTCAGCCTACAACCCCAGTATTCTTCTGGATCTTCAGTCTCTGTCAATTGTCACTTTCTCTGGTGGCTTCAAAACAGTATTCCTGTCCTGCCAATCCTGCAGAGTTTTTGCCCTCTCTGCAAGTCCCACTTTTCACCCCACATGCTCCTACTTCCAGTTCAGCCTGCTGGTTCTCCACAGAAAGGCCTCAGATCTGTCTCTTGCACTGTTTGCCTCTGAATCAGACAGTTTCTTCCTTCACATTGCCTAGATGCCAATAGAGAGGTCATTGAAAGTGCAGGAAAGTGTCCCTGCTCTTCATTCGTTGCTTGGCTCCAGCTCAGCATGTGGCAGCTGGAAACAACCATTATTGGGAAATTCTGTCTCCATCGTGTAATCCTGCGCTGCACCATGTGTAGTGGCTTTGTACAGAGAGTGCATGCCCAGGCTAAGAGGGACTGGAGAGCCTTATTTGAACTGTGGGAATGATGCACAAACAGGACTGTAACTGTGAGAGTCATAAGCTTGCTCTGGGACAACCTTAACCCTTAAGCAGTAGCAAGTGTCTCCATAAACTGAGATTTGAATTATCCTGAAATATGGGCAAATGAGAGTAGATTTTCTTTGGTGCATGAAAAAGCATCTGACAAAGGCCTCCCTTGCTCAACTTCAAAGCAAACTTTCTCCATAAAAAGTTTAATCTTCTCCTATTGAAAACCAATATACTCTTCCTAAATTTAATTTCAGAAACTACTAAACCCTTTGGTTTCCCCAGGCAAGAAAAATACCCACGTGACTATCGACTTTTCCAGTGTGAATCAGGGTAGCCTGGCACAAACAGCTGAAAGCTAGATCCTGCACTGGAAATGTCAAACCCTGTGTATCAGGCTGTATGGGCTCTTTAAAAACTCGGCAGAGCTGCTCACTCTACCATGTGCATGTGTTGGGAATCAGCTGAAGGGCTGATTCCCATCAAGCAGATTTAAATAGGTTTCCAGCTTAGGGAGAGAAATGGATGTTTGTCTCTTAGGGGAGCTGTTCCTTCCTCCCACCCCTCCCTTCTGTGTGCACATACATACACACACAAAAAAAAAGAGCAGAATGGGGATAAAGGTATTCTCCAGGCAGGAAAGACCAATCCCCTATAGAGGAGCAGCACTTCTGGCAGACCTGGACAGTACTAGAGTTTAAGTGAGTTGAAAATAAAAGACTTATAATGAGATTTTGCACTAGATTGGCTGGCTTGCGCTGGCAGGCAACAAGCACAGCCAGCCTGCTTACAATTCACTCTGGAGGAGATAAGCAAAAATAGAAACCAAAGAGCCACAATCTGTTATCCAGCCTAGAGAGGTAAAAATGTTTACTTGACCACCACTCTCAGATGAAATGACAGCTCTAATTTGCAGCCACTTGCCTTTCTCTCAGTCAGATTCAGAAAGCACTAACCTTCCACTTGCAGAAAGAGTAGAGCTCCCAATTCAGCCCTCTCCAGAGCTGGCAGAGAGGAGTCTGGCATTCACCAGCTCTGGTCAGACTCATGGTCCCTATTTCTGCTCATGGTCCTGTTGGGTCTAAATTACCTTTCACACTCAGGAGCTTGTGCCCAAGCACAGGGTAGGAGTTCTAGGAAGGCTGAGAAGCAACGACTGCTTCACCCACGAAGGAAGAACAGGTTTGCCAGTGGATTTATCCAGAAGACACACTTCTTACTGGATGTGAGCTTTGATGCAGCCTGAACTCAAAGCATCTCTGCTTCTACTTAGGAAGAGGTAAATCTGAGACCATCTTACTACCACCTGCAAGGAATTCACCTGTACTTGAGTCATCTAGAGACAATGAATGAGCCCAGATCTAAAGTATCTGGCACTTATCAGGAAGCTTCAAAGCTTGTGCTGTTGAGGCACTTTGGTGAAGATTAAGAACAGCATAGCTGGGTGCAATACTGATATTAAGAGTAGGTTTTAATATATCTTGTTTGGTGAAAGAGAAAGGTGTAGATCTTTCTGGGTCCTGGAGGAAAATTTACATTAAATTCTGGTGTCTTTCCTGGAACCTGGAGGAGTACATGGCTCTCAGTTTTTGTCACACAGCCCTAGTAAAGGGTAGTTTAACTATCTGATAGAGAACAAGTATGCTTAATAATGACAGGTAATAGCTGGATAGATAATGAGCATCTTTTATCTTACATTACTTATCAGTAATAGGAACTTATTTTTCAGTCTAGAAAACTCTCTCTACAACTCAGTAAATGCACAAGTGCTGGTGGTGCATCTCAGGCACTGTGGCTCCTGTTCTGATATCCCCAATTTGTAGCCACATACATAGCAACATTTGTGAACTGGGATGGCAAGATTAGCTCCAAAGCAACTGTCTTTCCCTCTGGAATAGACTGTTTGCCAGAAGCACTCAACATCAGTTGCCCCATGAGAGAATTTTAATGCCAAAACATGCCACAAGTGTATGCCAATTTGTGAAAAAATGCATCTGGCTCCCTCTTCTTTATTAGTTAATGTGCTTTTGTGAGACTGCAGTTGCATATTTCCTGTTAATCTTGGTGTCATGTCTGTACCTGAGCAGTGGCCTCTTTTCTAATGCATTTCCTAAAGCTTTAGCTCAGTACTTCAGCTGTACATGATGATAACCTAGGATATACTAAAGGGAGATCTGTTTTCTGTTCAGTTCCATGCACTGCCCAAAAGGAATGAGCAGTAAACTCTGCTTCTTGCCTTAGCTCTGGGGAGGGTTAGACAGGGCTTAGTGGAAAAAATTTAGGCAAATGAGATCAGGCAATCAGATAGAAAATTAAAATGAAATGATAACTGCATATCCGACTATATTCTATTTTTCTTCATACTTCTCCTGCCTGCCATTCACAAACACATGTGGATCCCACTCCCCAGCTTCTGACTTTGAGCATCAGACTTCTCTTTAGTCTCTAAGTGGAAGACTAAAATGCAGATGCAGGATCACACTCATGGAACAGCACATTCTTGGCTTGCAGCCACATCCAAATTCATTAATAAAAGTAGTTTTCTGTAACTGCCAGGAATGATAAAGAAAGCAGTGACATTTTAACTATCTTGTGATGCAAACAGTTCACCCTCCCAGGAGTTCAGCAAAGTAAAGTGGAAGCTTAATTAGGGATGATACATTCTCAACTTTGCATTCATTATGTCTTTAATTCTTTCACAACTCCTCCACAAATCCTGAAGCTGTTTTGTAAGAAACTTTAGAATGAGCATTTAACTCAAAATACACCCTTTTTTGGAAGTATTTCAAACAACTGTGTATTTTCTCCTCTCCAAATACCATTTAAAAAATATAATATTAACATTAAGGAAGTATGAAGGACATGTCTGCTTTTGGTACAGTGCAGTTTGGTGATGATAGGTGGCTTAGTTAAGCAAATCCAAACCATTAAACAATATTAAATAAGGTACCAGTAGGTGTGCCAGGGGTCAGGAGGTGGCAGCAAAACTCTGAGAAGTTTGGTTTCTGCATGTCAATAATGGAAGTATTTTAACTGCAAACCAGAACTGATAAATCATGTAAAATTCTAGTAAGAAAAAAAAGGGATGGCCAGACACTGATCATGCAATGAGGAATTTTATGAAAACTACTGAATTACATGAATTGAAAACCAGCCACCATTGAAACATGACATAGCATTAATAATTAATGTAATAACCTAACAAATGTAACTTCTCAGAACAGGAAGACTCCAAGTTGAAGAAGGCTCTGACAGAACTTCTCAAGCTGGATAGAGTAGCATCAATAGATGTTTTGCAAAGCTCAGCAAATTGGACTGTAGTCTCATGATTGGTCAAGCTTACATATATATAAGTAGCAATACAGAACAGCTTATCTGATATGGTTTGGAAGCAAGTTCCTGAGGAAGACATCCAGGAAAGAATTCAACGTAAAACAAAATTTGAAATGCCAACCTGACAGGCAAATTGTTGTGAGGCAAATTGTTGTATTTCTGTTCCATCAATTTATTTCATTTGTACTTCATAAGTGAGAATCTGGTGGTATGAATGGCAGAAGGGACATCAACGTGGTTTGTAGTAAGGAAAACTTTAATGCTGAGCAAGAAGAACAAGACATATTTGGAGAAAGGACAAAACTGAACTTGGTTATTTATCAAAATTGCATGAATCTTCAAAACAGCTTATGCACAACAAAAACGTCCATGGTTAGCTCACTGAGCACATAGAATAAAAAGGTCAGATCTGAAGACGTGTATACCTCTATGATAGCTGCATCCTGAGGAGAAATTATCATATACTAGAAATCATAAAGGTGGTCCCACAGAAAAACACTAGGTTCTGGCTGACTACACTGAAGGTTGGTACTAAGAAAAAGATTTGAGGTCATAGAAGAGCAAACTTAGCTCACTCAGAGCTCAGGTGGGAGGGATTCTGTGGAGGATAAAGGAGTTAGTGAGCACTTGGAGTTTTTCAAGAATGCTCTCCTAGAAGCACAAAGTAGTCATCCCCTTTAAAGGCAAGGAAAGTAGGTGGAGCAGAAGACCCCCTTGGCTTAACTAAGAGTTTCTGTGGCTGCTCTAAACCAAAAGAGGCTTGTACCAGAGATGGAAAAGTGAATGAATACTCATTGAGAACTACAAGGGCATTGCCAGGGTGTGCAGAGATGCAGTTAGAAAAGCAAAAGCTTAAGTTGAAATTGGCCAGAGATGTCAAAAACTGTAAGAAAGGGTTCTTCAGGTATGTAAGCAACAAGCAGAAACAGAAGGAAAATACTGGCCCACTGTTAAACAGGAGAGGTGAATTAGTCACCAACAATACTTAAAAGGCTCAAGGCTTTCTTCACCTCTCTCTTTACCAGCACTATTGGGTCCCAGGCCTTGGGAACAAAAATCCTGGTTGATGCGAACACAGACCCACCATTAGTTAATGAAGAGTTGGTGGATGAACTCTATAGGAGCTTGACCCCTACAAATCAATGGAGCCCGACAATACCCACCCAAGGGTACTACAAGAGCTGTTCATGTTGTTATGAGGCCACTCTCCTTAAGCTTTGAGTTGTGGAGACTGGGGGCAACCCAGAAGACTGGAAGAAAACTAATGTCACATCCATCTATACGAACGGCTTAAAGGAGGCTTCAGGAAATTATTAGGCCCATCTTTAGGTCTTACTTCAGTCTCTGGGAAAGTTATGGAATGAATCCTTCTGGGGCTATCAGATGAAGCATGTGGTTAGGAAAAGCCAGCAGGGGTTCACCAAGGGCAAGTCATGTTTAACAAACCTGATCACCTTCTACAACAAATTAACCTATTCAGTTGATGTGGGATGAGCAGCGGACATTGTCTACATGCCTTTCTCCAAACTCTCAATACAGTTTCTGTCAGGCTCCCCCTAAAGAACTGAGGTGTTATGGTCTAGACAAGAGTCCATGCCGTGGGTGGGGAGCTGGCTGAGAGGCTGCACCCAGAGTGGGGTTCCAAACAGCTCCTTTTCAAACCAGCAACCTGCCACAAGTGGGGCCTCCCAGGGGACAGTATTGGGCCCAGCACTGTTTAATATATTCATATGCAATTTGGATGATGGGGTCAAGTGCACCCTGATGAAGTTTGCTTCCCCTAAACTGGGTGGGAAACTGGACACTTTGGGATGAAGAGCCACCCTGCAGGAAGACCTGGATAGGCTGGAAGAGTGACCTGCCAAGAACCTTATGAAGTTAACAAGTGTGAGGTATTGCACCTGGGAAGGCATAATCAATGAGTGCAGCACAGGTTGGGATCTACCCAGCTGCTAGGGAGAAGCTCTGTGGGAAGGAACATGGCCCAAGTGGACAAGCAGTTGAATATGAGTGCACTGCTGCTGCTGTGGCAAAAAAGCCAACAGGATCCTGGGCTGAATCAACCAGGGCATCAACAGCAGAAATAAAGATGTCATTATCCCACTCTACTCAGCACTTGCCAGACTACACCTGGAACAGTGAGTTCAGTTTTTGTTCCCACTGTGCAAAAATAGGTGGGCAGCTGGAGAGGGTCACAAAGATGATCCGAGGGTTTAAGCCTGCCACGTGAGGAAAGGCTGAGAGAACTGGGCTTGCTCAGCCTTGAGAACAGAAGGCTCAGGGGAGACCTTATGACCATGTTCCAGTATTTAAGGGGTGGCTACAAAGAAGATGGAGAGTCAATTTTTAAAATGAGACACATGGAAAAGACAAGGGGGAACGGGTACAAGTTACTTCCGCGGAGATTCCGATTGGACACAAGAGGAATATTTTTCACAAGAACAACCAACCATTGGAATAATCTCCCCAAAAAGTGGTGGATTTCCCAACTTTGGACACTTTTAAGATTAGTCTGGGCAGGGTGCTGGACCATCTGGTCTGGATGATAGTTTTGCCAAGAAAGGTTGGACCTTTGGACCAGATAATTCTTCTGGTCCCTTCCAACCTAGCATTCCATGACTAACACTATAGACAGAAAAATTTTACAAGGTGAAGGGAAAAAAATGATGTATTTTGAGACTTTTATAAATAAAATGAAAGAAGAAAGTTAAAATTAACTTATGAGCAGCTAGAAAAATTTCTCAACCTAAACCAACAAAAAATAAAGATCAATATATTTATATTATATTCAATACATGATATAATATATAATATATATAATATATATTATATTATATATAATATTTATTCATATTAATGTATTTAAGCTCCACATGCCCTACACAAACATGACAGATTTCTACTCTATCAGTCAGAAATCTGGACTCTCTAGAGCACTTTTTTGCTTTAACAAACTAGGATTTTACTACAAGTTGCATCTGTAATAGGAAGACCAGGCAAATAATGTGTACACATGAATGTGCATATTCTTTCAATAAAATAATTTGCATAATTCATTTACTATACCTAGATATACTTCAGAGTTTTGCTGAACAAAAAATTTCAGAAGGTTTTGCAATTATAATAGGAAAAAGTGAGAAAACAAACTAAGTATGCCTTTAATAAATGAAACCATTTTAACATATTTTCCAGTATCCTTGATTTGCAATGACTGAAACATTATATTTTCCAGTATCCTCAGTTTGCAATGACTGAAACAGATATTCTGCTGGTTCCAGTTCTGTTCAGCCAGTCCTTTGTGCTAGCCACAAGCCTGTCTGCTGAAATACTGTGAAGATGAAAGAGTAACACAAAAAAAAAAGTAAGTATTTAAAATGCAATAGGAAAAAAAAAGATGTCTATGACTACTTATTTCACTTGCACCACCAATGCTGGAATTTGAGATGAAAAATAGAATAATAACATTTATACTCGTATCAGAGAAAAATCAAGGAAATAAACTTGGCTCGAGACAGCTGTCATAATTTTTTTTGGAGCAAATCAAATAGATGTGTTTGAAAAAAAACCCCACCCAACCTGTTCTCTAGAAAATTTTCTAAATAAGCAAGTCTGGTGAACTCTTCAGTAAGTGTAATGTAACACAGACTGTGTGCCACAATCCGGAGAACACAGCTTGAATGCTAGGAACAGAGTGGGAGACACCTGAGATGGCTCTGTTAAATTATGCAAGAATCTCAGCTATGCAGAGCAAGTGTGTCAGTGTCAGGAGGTGAATAACACCAAAGCAGTTTCTAAACACACACAGCTAAACATATTTGAAGCAGGAGTTCTCAAATTGTCCCATAGGGCTGCCCACGCTTTGAAGAGAAACTGGCTCAGTTTCACTTCCCATTAATGATCGTGTAATATCTTTTTGCCAAATACAGCAATTGCCTGCATGGAAAAATAATTTCAGGAAAATATTTAATATGTTTTTAACTGCCTTGTAACAGCAACTTAGCAACTGAAAAGAGAGATGCCAACACCTTGTGATGGGCTAAACCTTCAGAACTAACCAGGAAGTTTCTGTGGGTGGAATGTGATAAGCAGACATGGTACCACCTGAGATGTCTTTCTACTGCTGCATCCCCCTGAGAGAGATGTAGAATGCTGCCTTTGCAGATTTCCAACCATGTCAACAAGACAGAAGAAAATACCCCAGACATATCAGTCGTATCTGAAGTGTTTTGGGGACCAGTGTGTCTCAACAGCTTCTCAAGTGTCTTATTTCTTCCTGCCATTTTCCACCAGAAAGAGCTCTAGGAGGAAATGAAAAGGAGCAGGTCATCCAACCTGCCTAAATGTACCTTCCTAACCATATTTTACTAGTCTGGCTCTTAGACTTTCAGACTTGGACTGATTTAATAATTGTGAGATGCTTAGTTCTTAACCAAAGTCACACTGAAGAATGTTCTTTGAAGATGGTTTGGAAAAAAACCTTGGGTATGGAAAAAGCACTGACCTGTGGAAAGTTCTTCACTCTCTCCTTAGCTTCATCACGTTTCATATTACTGAGTGTTCAGCTTACAGGAGTTGCTTTGCTTTGGATTTGTGGAGAATACACCCTTTTTCACAACCAATAGAGGGCTGAGGTCACTCTTGCCAAACCCTACAATAGGAAAGGAAGGATAATACATGGATGGGTACAATGGCAATTCATCTTTCTGGCTGGAAGCCTTGTTTTGGAGTTTTGTTGCTTAGTGTCTGTCAGCACTTTCATCCTGGGGAATTTCAATTTCTCCAACAACAACAGCCTGACTGCAACTAAAAGTTTGCATATAAAGCATCAGAACTCAGAGCTATTTTTGGTAAAATTAATTTTCCAAATGAGGTTAAGTGTTAAGATATGAAGAAGTACTTGGGTGGTACTCAGCATAACAAGAAGGAAATTATTATCTTGGTATTTGTTTAATCTTGTGAAACATTTCTTTAAAAGGACAGTGAGATGAATATTCAAAATGTGATCTCAAACCCCACAAAAAAATATATATTCATCAGGAACTTAGCTACATTTGATGTGTCTAGCATTTCTAGGCACTGTAATTACTCTACTGGCTTTGAGAATAACTTATTCAAAAACTAACCATGTATGTTCAACAGGTTTCCTTTCAGGAATGGTTCAGCTGCTGATGGATCACAAAAGGAAGGACCATGTCCTGTCTTTGAAGATATGCATAAAAAGGAAGTAGTTATTAATGATTTGCCCATCTAAACAAAAAATGATTGACAACATAATGAAATAATGTAATCCTGTAGTGTGCCAAATATTGCAATTTTAAACTGAATAGGAAGAAATGTTGAAGGAAGCTGAATGAGAGTAGTTGCATTATACACCACAGAACCATATGTCTAGTAATAAAAGACATGAGAGGAAACTGTAAGAAACTAGTCTTCTGGAACTGCTTACGTATGTCAATGAATTTTTGGCACAATTACATACTTCATTCAAAATGCTACTTGAAGACAATGCCAAAAGGCCCCTCTCAGTGCAGGAGAATTACAGCTGTCCAAAACCACCTGTAATGATGTACTTTGAGGAGATTAGCCAGGAAGTAGTATCAGTACAGCATGCTGTAGGCTAGGAAGCACTTCTGCAGGCTGACAGTCCAGTGCACTCACTAAATGCTGAGTTTTGTGGACATTGGACAGCACTGCTGATGCAAACACCTGTATTTATAATACCAGTGTATTCCTTTGCTTGGAAAAGACTGAAAGAATCCTTGGCATATTTTATTATATGAAAAATAAACCCATTAAGAATAGATTCATTGAACGAGTAAAGTGTTCTTTCACACATATATAGGACTGCAGCCTCTTCTTCTGAGGAAGCCACCACTGCCCTTGCCAGCTGCCAAGCCCTTTCCATCTCTCAACCCCCTCCCAATAGACTTTCTCCTCCTGCCCCGCATCCTGGCTCCTTCCTGGAGCAGCGCGGTGTCCCCCAGCCACGCAGCACCGAGCGGTCCCACATCAGGGCTGAGAGCACAGCACAGGCACACGGAGCCAACCCGAGGGATCGTATCCGGTATGAACACGGAGGATTCAGAGTGAAACAAAACAGGAGGAAACAAAACCCAGTAGGAGAAGCAAACCGAAATATTGTTTTCCCACCGTACCTTTTAAGGAAATTTTCAATAAACATTAGAGGAACATTGTCGCATTACCACAAGATATTTTGAATAAGTGAAATAATGTGGTTCACTGCTAGCATGTGCATTAAACAGAAGGCACGGAGCTGACGAATTAATTAGCTTGGTCACTACTGCTTTCCGGGCTTGGACAAATAGCTGCTGCAGGTCACTGCTGTTCCCCTGTGCACAGCCCTGATCGATGGTTTGCAACCTTTGCCTGCAGGTCTGAGGGCTCTACTGCTAAAAGGTCCAAACAAGAAGCGAGTTCATATACCCAGCAAACAATTTAAACACATTTCTAGAGAGGAAAATACGTGCATGCAAAGGTGATTCAACTCAAAACACTTCAAATACATTGGCGTAATAAACAAAAACGGGAAGAAGCTTAACAGCACAAATGATAACTGTGTGATGACCTTTGCATTCTCCTTCCTGCAGAGCCCTAATGAATTTCTGGCACTCGCGGGGTTCCCGCGGCCCGCGTTGGCCACGCCGTGAGGGGACTCATCCCCCGGGGCTCCCGGCGGCCGGACCGGCCCCGCGGCCGAGCCCCGCCACACGGCGTCACGCGCCCCCCGCGGGCGGGCCCCCTGCGCCGCGGGCCAATGGCGGCGCGGCCCCTCCCGCCGCCAGCCAATGGCGCGCGGGCCCTGCGAGCGGGCGGGCCGTGGGCGCGCGGCCGTTGGGCTCCTCGGGCCCCGCCCCTGTGGGCGGCGCGTGGCGCGCCCGGCCCGACCCAGCGCGGCGGCGGCGGCGGCGATGCGGAGCCGGGGCGAGCGGAGCTGCGGGTAGACGGAGCTGTGCCGCGTCCACCCATCAGGCCCGGCCGCAGGTACGAGCTGCATTCCCGCGGGGGTCCGTGAGCTGCCGAGGGTCGCGGCGGGGGACTCCGAGGCGCCCGCGGGGCTGCGGTGCGCCGGAGGGGTTTCCCGCGGGAGGGGTCGGCCGGCGAGCGAGGGGATGCGGCAGGTGCCGGGCTGTGGCTGCTCGGTCCCGGCGGCGCGGGGGGGCGCCGGTTCCAAGATGGCCCCCGCCCCCCGCCGCCGCCTGCCCGGGAGCCCCCCGGGAGCCGCGCCCCTGCCCGCGGGGCTCCCTCGGGCGGGCGGCTCCGTGCGGGCAGCGCCGGGTCCCGGAGACCCCCCCGCGGGCAGCGCTGGCCGTGCGGAGCGGGCGGGGGAGCTCACGGTGGATCTAATCACGGCGAGTGCTCCGGCTTTTAAAACCTGCCGGGCTGCCGGGATTCGTTGCGCAGAGCTCGTTCTGGCAAGTAATGGACGTGACTGAGCCATTAAGGGACACCGGGCTGCGCAGCCGGGCTCTGGAGACCTATCAACTTCAATTTATGGGGTATCGGGAACAGGAGGCGTTTTTATGAATTGGCTGGTAATAACTTAAATCACCTGTGAAGCCAGCTCCTGTTAATGCCTACATTTAATCTGCGTGGAGCAATAAATAGTTATTAATTTGGCGTGTTGCATGTGGAGAAGGTAGATGATATTTGTTGGAAGAGCGGTAGATGCCTTTGCATGCTACTTGTGTGCTCTCACTTCTGAATTCCTAGCTTCGTTTTCTTTTGTCTGTGTTAATAGCAGCCCGCCTTTCAGTGTTTCCAGAGCTTTTTTATTGTTTTGATTTCTTAAACAACTTGTCACATCTTTGTCTTTCCTTCCCTCTAATAAACTGTAGAATAACTTCAGGGGTAATAGCTTTCAGTGATCATAGAATCGTCAAGGTTGGAAAAGACCTTTAAGATCAAGTCCAGCTGTGAACCCGTCAACACTACCACTGTAACCCCTAAAGCACTAAACCATATCACCCAGCATTAGAATTCTTCTCTTTGATGAAGACTGAACAGTCTGGACAGTGGTGATCAGCATCACTAGACCTCATGCCTATCTTTGATAGGTGAATTCAGAATTTGTTTTTTACAGTTAGGTTTTTTTGGATGAGGTCTAGGGTTCTTATTTTAAGTTTACATAGATCAAGAGCCCCATTTTAATGAGGTATGTTGTTTTGTAGGTGTTCATTTTAAAATATAGTAGTTAGAATTTTGTTATGAGGTATCATGATCCTTCAGGTCCCTTTTATGCAGGGATGTTTATATCTTGGCCATATTTATAGAAATATTGTAATTTACTTCTGGGTTATTCACTTATTGAAAGTATTCTTTGTCCTTAATTGATGTGGATTATCAAATCTATTACCTCACTTGGAATTAACATTAGGATTTTGCTAGATGTCACTGTTTGGATTGAGTAAGATTTTTTGCATTCAGGGTGTGTGATTCCATGTATCTTCTAAAAAATGTCTTAAAGCAACAGTTAATTTAGGGTTTGTGATTTAATCGTGCAGAGCTAGGAAATGATGAATGAGAGTCATCAGTTTCAACTGTGCCAGTTTATTCATCTGTATGAAAAGGAGTAAAGCAGTAACCTAAATGCTGAGGAGTTGATTTAAATGGTTTCAGACATCAAATAGTTTTGGACTTTATTGTCAATGTGTTTATATTTACATGTGTACACTTAAAAGGAGACAGGAAATCCTGGAGCTGCATATTGCTGTCAGCTGGGAAAGTACATCAAGGAATGGTTGCTGTATGTTTACTCTGTTCTTGTTCTCTTCTTTACTCATCCACTAGCAGTACTTATTAGAAACAGGATACTGTGTCAGATGGACCTTGAACCTGAGTTAGTATTGTGTTTTTGTGTCTGTAATAAAATGTTTTCTGTGTAGGAGCATGTCATTAGGAAGTTAAATTTTAAATTAGGCAGGTGTCAGAGCTGTAAGTTTTTAAGAGTATAGTATAAAAGTCAATACCAGGTACAGAAAAAGCAGGCTAAGGAATATACTATTACTTTGTAAGTTTATTTGCGTTTTTGTTAACATTTTTAGGGCATTCCAACACCTGATAGGAAATAGTCACAAATACGTTTTCTAAGCAGCAACTTCCAGTCCTTTCCTGAGTGCCTTGTGGGAATGCTGTGCTTCTCATGAAGATGATACTGAATCTGCTGCAACTCCCATCTTATGATGTTGCAATGTTGCCTTTCACTGAAACTCCAGCCTTAGTTTTGCTTTCATGCACTCAATCTCCCCTTTTTGTGTGGCAAGCACCCGGGCCACCCCTGAGCCTTTCATGTGTCTCCAGCTGTGGAAGGGAGCAGAAGAGATCTATAAAAACTCATTCAGTAGCCTCTTCTCTCCAAACTGGTTCTTCTGTGTTAAGGTTTACTGTGGAACTTGCTATGATAATGAGTAAAACCAGGAAAAAAATCCAGTCTTGCTGCTAGCAAAGTGTCTTTTCATTGCCTTCTAGAGTATCTTTCGGAAAGTTGTTGCAGTGAGTTAAGCAAGTTTGACCATCTAGAACTACATGAATTATGTGTAGGAGTGATGAAAGCTTCCCACATAGTTGTGCTAATCCAGTTTAATCCCAGGCTGTGGTGTATATATTCTTCCTGACCTCATCTCCTGCCTGATGCTGGTTTTTGTTTGTTAAGGAAAAGATGGAGTATGTAAATTGAGTGCTCCTAATTTTAGTCTTAGAAGTACAATAATATAGCTGAATTTATTTATACCTGCTTTCAGTGGACTGTGGACATTGCTATCACAAGTGATACCATATACTCATCTAATACAGTACCTTGCTCTGTATTACAGAAATAGGGCGCAAACATTGCTTAATACACTTCAAATAACTTTTACACTGCAGTATCCTTAAAAGCCCTTGACAGCCCAGACCACTAGGTCTGTCCCATGTCATGTTGGCCATATGGCAGATCTGAGAACAGTTCTGATGCCATGTTTTTGTATCTTACTGAATCATTTTTGAGCATTACCATGAGGTATTCAGTTAAGTTCTTTGAAATGTGAGTTTTCAAAGACAGCAGTAGATGATAGATACATTGACATGCTCTTTATTTTAGCTGGCAGTCTTGCATTTGGGGGAAAACCAGCAGAAATAAAAAATAAGGCATGTCTGAATATGCACAAAACTTTGATGTTCTTGAATATCTGCTTTCATTATGCTTAATTACCAAAGAACACAACTTGAATTTTCCCCCTGCTTTGGTAGGCTAACAGATTCCATGTGTTCTTAAGCAGTATCATCGAGCAGACTAATCCTTGGGACTCCAGGTTTTGTCCTGAAAATGTTTTATCAATTTACATTGTGAATCATAGCTAGAATCAATCTTACTTCAGAGTTGTAAGCTCTGAAGAAAAGATGGGCTGCTAATATACAAGGGTTTTTGGTATATTTTATCTCTTAGGATCCCATCTTGCTACAGTGGCCAACATCTTTCTTTTTTGTCAGTGATGTAATAAGCCTGCAGCAAAAAGCTCACGAAATGAACTCTTTGTTTATATTCTCAATGACATCAGTATTTAAAAATAATGATTGAATCAGTTCATAAACTGTAACTACAAGCTATATTAAAGAGGAGTTATATTATATATAATACAAATTGGTGATCTGAACTGCATTGTAGTTTGCAGTGTGTGGAGGAGATGGTGTCACATGAACATGGGAGGAATAGGCCTGCTCTGACCCTGTTTTGACTGTCAGGTGCTTGCCATACATGCACCAGGGCTGCCGTGTCCTGCTCCCCACGTGTGTTCCATGGTCTGCTACTCCAGTTGTGCAGTTTATTGCCAGGAGGAGACATGGGTGTTTTTAGTTTGTAGGAGGAGTAGGCAGTGCATAATGGAGTGTTGACATTTGCTGAATGTTGGTGTGCACAGCTAGTTATGGTCTGGAGGTTATTGCTGACTTTTCAAAGCAGAGTAATTAGCTATCATGAAGCAAAAAAATGAGCATCTTTACTACAGGCAAGAAGTCACAAGTACTTAACTTAGCACACATTCGGTGTAGTGGTAAAAGGCTTACACCTAAAATTTTGTACCAGAATTTGCATATTGTTCATGTATAAAATGGGATATATGTCTGAAGTCTTACAGATGTTTATATCTTAGATTAATCTTACCTGTACCTATTTTGAAATCATTGTTTTGCTTAATTATCGTTTTAAGACAAATTTATCTAGGACAGGTGTGGAGGCAGAATAAATATGCAATTTGAAATCCTCTCTCCCCCCCGCTAAAATAAGTCTTTTGACTTCTGTTGTTTCTGCAGGGCTTCATAGAGAATCAGATATTTGGAAGTTAACTACTTTAAATTTATTCTCCTAACATTTAGAATGAAAAAAATGAAAGTATGTAGTATGTCATATTACTATTACCCTTTCCCTTTTCTTTCAGACTCCATAGATTCTCATCTTGGCAATCTGAAAAATGCATTATCTTAAGCCCCTGTTGAAGTGAAAAGTTATCCAGGTAGGACTCCCTTGTGGTGACTCTTGCTCATTGTTTTCTGATACAGAATCAGGCTGTTGGTTGTTTTTGACAATCCTGAGCAATAAATAGATGTGTGTAGATTAGTATTAAAGACCAAGAATAATTTCATATTGTGCTTAATATTAATAAATAAAGTTGTGAAAGTGTTGTGCCATTATGTGGTATAAATACTGTGTGTTGTCTAATTGTGAATTACTTTATTGTCTTGTAAAGACAGCCTCTTTTTTTGAGTCAAGAATGACTAAATTTTCTTATGTTATTTCATCATGTATGATAGTAGAGGTTTTGAAAAAAGAGGGAAGTATTGCAAACACAGCCAACAGTTAGTGAGGACTGACTTTGAAACATGTTGCATTATGAACTGCATAACAAGTTCAGGTGTAGAGTAAAACTGCTTCAGAGCTATTAATTGTGTCTCAGAATCTGAAAACCCACACACCCATTTATAAAAAGAGCATAGAAAATCTTTATTGCTTTCATAATATATTGTTTGGTGGATTGAGCTTGGTTTAGCCAGTGAAACTGTTCTGAGAGGAACAATGTAGTTTCAGATACAAAATGCAGAGCTGCTGTTTCAGACAATATGCCATGAATGCTATCTAAAGAAACAGACTTGACATTGCTAATTATACACGAGAGCGAAGTATATTTATTTCATACATCGATGTGACTGAATTAGAAGCTTCAACTGGCATATGGAGAGGGGTTTTTTTGTGTTTTTAGAAAACACCTTACAAGTTCAGCTGATAACAAGCCTTGCTTATTTATCACGGTCCAGAAAAGTTGTAAAACAGGAATTAAATCTGGTCTAATTTTGAATCGAAAGAAACAGTCCTGAATCTCTTCAGAGCTTTGACAGTTATAGTAATGAAGATTTTCAATGGCTTAATAGATACTGTGATAGACATTTTCAATGAATAGCTGTTCATGAGCAGTTAATTATCTCATTGTAAACTGGGTCATTTGGGAAGCTGTGAACACAGTTAATTTCTGTGTTAGGATTGCGTTATATGTGAAATGTGCATGTGGAAGGGGGAACGCAAAAGCTGCATCATTTTGAAACTAGCAAGGCTGGAGAAGTGACCAAAACCTACCTCTCATTGAGCAGCTTGCTACCTAGTTAAGGTGAATGAAGGCTAAAGCTTAACGATGGTGTGAAATCTCTACTCTAAATCGTATCTAAAAATCTTTGCTCCTCCATTAATGCTTTCTCTCCTACCAGCCCAAGGCAGTTACAGCTGCTCCCACCAGGACAAACAGCAGCCCTTTGTTAGCTGCCTTGCCTGGGGCATACCCTGTCCTGCACTGCTGCTGCTCTCTTGCCATCTGGGAATCCCAGAGACCCTGAAAGGAGCCTTTTCCTGCCTAGTCTCCAAGGTTAACTGATGCAGTAAATCTGTGTTACCTCCAGTACACATCGAGCTAACCTGTGACTTCAGTCCCAGCATTTAATTTCCTATGGGGATGGGAACATCCAGTCTGTACCACAGATTGTAGGCTTCTTAATCAAAGATTGGTTACTCCTCCAAGGATCCAACTCTGTGACTTTAATAACATCAAGATTATACGTGCTAGAAACTTTGTCTTGGTATTGAAATGACACTACAAGTACTACAGCCCGTCGAGTCTGAAAGGGCCCTGCTTAAGCTGCAGTTCGTGACTCCCTACTTAATAAGCTTGTGAGTGTTTGAAATACGATACAGACGGTGACTTGGACCACCTTCCAGCTGCCTCCACCAGTCTGAGCAAGTATCGAAATGGCAAGCAAACCTCAGAGGATAAAACTGTGAATGGCATGCTTTGAGTGAAGTGCTGAGGGTGCCTTTGGTCCCCTGTCTGACTGCTGTGAGAGTCATGTGTCTGTGCCCTGGGACCTGTCGAGACACCCTGGGTGCTTCCCAGGGAAGACTGGCTGGCTTCAAGAAACCTTGATTGTTAAAATGGAGAGCAGAAATCATGTGCAGCAGCTGAGTACTGAGGCAAGATAGAAGTCAGTTGTCCAGCAAACACATTTTTGGATTGAGTGTAGAAAAGACAGATGTTTTACTTTGTTTAGAACCACGGCTACAACTTGCAAATGCAGATGGTTGAATGCTGTTGTAGTCTCCATCTGTTTATTGATGCTGGAGGATGGTGGGCATGCTGGCAGCCAGACTGAGGGAGAAACTCTCACTGGAAATAGCAGATTTCTGGACTGCAGCAGTGGAGGAAAATGTCTTCCTGGGCAGTTAGATGTGCAAAGTTCAGCTGTGCCACAAAGGGAAGGATTCACAAGGCAGTTACTGGAAGAGGGAAATTACAATGCACAAGTTACAAGTGACTTACTGGGACTCAAATGACCACATTGATGACTGGATAAAAGTTGAAAATTTTATTGTGCCAGCTGTAAAGGCTTTTGCTTCCCAGAAGCTATGGAAACTGTTTTCTAATGCTATGTACTGTATTAAACATTATTTTAACTCCTGATTTCATGACATACGCATTTATTACTTAATGAAGATAATGAAGATTCCTTCTCATTAGGGCCTTTTATTGAACTTGTTCACATTGATACATGAAGAGTATTAAATACCTTCATTTCCAAAGGAAAAAAGCTTGGGATGGAAACAGAAGGCTGTTAGAAACCAATACAGAAATTTGTCTGAAAAGAAGACTCTTCAGCTGACATGGCTGTGGAAGAAGAGTTTAAATATTTCAGGTACAGAAAGATATTCTAGCAGAGTTGTAAAACATTTTTTTTTCCAGATACCTGATTTTAAAAGTCATGTGCAGGCATTAATATGACAAATATTTGGATTTTGTTAAAAAACAAGTCCACATGTTCCACACAGTACAGGAGTCATAGGTAATACCTGTTAGGAAAGGTTGGCAAGCTCAGTAACCTTTTCTCACAGTAGAAGCTGGCTGATCTACTAATTATATTTAATAAGTCATAGAATACCAAGGGAACTTAAGAAATTTTGCCAAATGCTCTTTTTCTTTTCATATTTAGAGAAGAGTCATGTGGGGTGTGAGCGACCCAAATCAGTACTGGCTGGTTATCATCACCTTAAATGACTGTAAAAAAGTACAGAGAAACATACCAATATGTGTAATATGAAGATGGGTCATCTCAACCCAGTAACTCTGTACCAGAGAAGTGGTTCACTTATGGCTCAGCAAACCAAAGGTGGTGTTAGCTTTTTCTTATGGTCCAGAACTAAAGCATCCTGTAGGAAGATAGGTTTAGGTAAATACTCTGTTTAACTGCTCTGTGAATAGAGGTGGACAGCAATTGTAATACAGTGTTTAATTCTGTAGCTCTGTTGTATAGGTGGACATGTGTAATCGCTCATGGCTGTTGAGTAAATGTCACTTCATTAATGTTGAATTTGTATTTTACTCCTCAGACTTTCAGCTTTATCACACTATTTAATGAATTCCAGATAGCTTTTTTGACTTCCTATGGGTGATAGCAATTACACTTGAAAGAAAACCAGAGCCATTCTGGTTTCTTTTTCCAAGGACTGAGCTCACCATTTTTAAATGCTGCGAACTTACATCAGGGAGTTAAATGTCCCGCCTTATTAAATCACTTACTCTGTCTGCTCTAAAGCTTTCATTTAGCTTTGATATAGCATTAATACTTAAAATGTATATATTGGTTCAATAGACACATGCATTATTTATCAAAACACTGCAGCTTATTAAAACAAACCTGCTGTCATCACAGGTGAGAGCTCAGAGTGACACGTAGTGCCAGGAAGTGTGTTGTACATTTTCACAAGCTGGTTAATTGGAATGGTGGGTACTTCAGAAAGAAAAAACAAAAGTTGTGGATGCCTTATCCCTGGGAGTGTTCAAGGCTGGGTCAGATGAGGTTTTAAATAACCTGATCTAGTGGGGGGTATCCCTGCCCACAGCAGTGGAGTTGGAACTACACGATCTTTAAGGTAATTTCCAACAGAAACCATTCTATGATTCTATGAAAAAAACCACCAATTAGGTAATACAAATGGAGTATCTCCAGAATCTTGACAAGAAAATGTATATGCATGCACATTAATATGGTCTAAGACTAACAGACCATAGTAACAGGGAAATATTAAGTAATTGGACCTTCTGTGTCTGTTTGGTGTGTTTGTATTAATCTACTGTGTCAGAGCAGCTACATGTTTTAATTGAGGTTTCTTACATTTGCCCACATTGTAAAGATCTAAGTAATAAATTTAGTTATCCTCAGTTGTCTAAAAGCAAATCTAATCTTGTGTGTGATACTTACGGTTAGACATTTGTTTAGCTGCTAATTTGCAGCTCATAAGGTCACTCAGCAGTGGGTTAAAAATAAGAGTGTGTCTTTCTTCCAGTGCCTGCAGAGGCATGGTTGGAGTTGCTGCGGTCCGTCTGCAGGATTCCAGCACGCTCCTGTTGCTCCTGGCTCCCAGGCTACAAGGACAGTGTCCTCACTACAGAGGCCAGACATCTTCATCCATGTCCTTGCACTGGGGTGCTTCTCATTAACTGGCAGGTCAAATTCAAATGCTGATTTCCCTTATTTTTTAGGTGTGCATTTGAGAGGACAGTGAGCCAAGGGGTAACCTTCCCTTTGTGGCCTCTAATTAGTGCGGGCCTCCCAACCCATGTGCTGGCCATCACACATGAATGAAAAGCATACTGTCACCTTCTTCCTTTCTCAAGCAGGGCTAGGTTTTGATTCTGCTTTAACAACTGTTAATACCTCTCTGCTGTTGTTCCTTTTATAATTTCCTGAATAGTGGAGATTAGGAGAATATTTTCCTTTGTATATATTTTGCTGCCTTTAGAAAGAAATAGATTCTTCTGTAGTTCTTGGAATGCTTTTTAGAGGCATTAAATAATATATTGTTCTGAATTAGTAAGTAATAATATGACCTTTTCTTCTTGAGAACTCATTCTTGAGTAGTATGCCAAGATGTTATCTCCCCACTTGAATGCTTGACTAGAGATCTGAGATTTGATATGGGTGTGTGTGACAGGCACACATAGCCTGCCTTCCCCATGGAGAAGTAAGAACATGCCACAGCCTGACTGAAAGCCTGATGTCTAATTACCTTGTGCTAAATCTTGTGATGTTTTTTACTATGTTGTAATAGGAAAGGTAATCCAAAATCCAGTGTTTACATGTTGCAGATCGCCTCACAAATCTAGAAACTAGAAGTTACAAACACATGGGAAACTTTTTAGTTAGATAATTTTTTTCCAGGGGGATTGGGTGTTTCTATGCATAAACTCTTTCTCATATGCACATCTACTATACATAAAAAATTCTTTCATGATGTATGTTTTAAGTACAAGACAGTCCTCACTGCAAGGAGACTGAATGTGTGTGGGTATATGTGTGCATCTACAGCTGTTATCAAGGGAAACATTTGACCTTGAGTTCCAGATGATTGTTGTATCAAACCTCTCTCACTAATGAGTCTTTCCCACCTTCCTCTTCAGTGAAACTTTTCTCTGTCTGGGGAAAAAAGCAAAAAGAGTGACAAGGTGCCGAAAGGAAAATAGATGCTTGCCATTCTTTTTGTAGAATCAGCACATTTCAGGAGAATTTCCTGAACTTTTACTAGAGGGGAACAGGGAAATAGTCCTGGAAATAGCAAAGCTAAAGGAAAAGCTCAAGTAATCCTCTGGATCCTACAGGAATCTTGTAACAAAAGGTAGATGGTAAAAACTTTAAATAAAAGCCTCTTTTTAAGGGGTCAAGGGATGAGCTATTTGGGTCACCAGGTAAGGAACTGGCTTCAGCCCTGACATGAGTTGATGTAGTGGTACCACTGCCTAGGTCAGTGGTTCCCAATCAGTAAGTTGCATTGTCATGGAGCATAGCATTTGTTCTGTGTTTCCTTTTCTTTGTTAGACAATGCTGAAGAGAGAACAAACAGTATTGTCAGGCTGGCTTGGACTGCTCCTTGTAGTAGTTCCGTAATTGATGCTGAGACATTTCCTTCATGTAGCTAAACTGGGCTGTGTTCTGGCGGTCAAGGTGAGGCAGATTCTTTCTCTGTTGCTGATGTCTTATCAGAGGGTTCTTGATCTGACCTATTTTCATGGGAGTCTTTGGCTTGTGACTTGGCATGGGATTGAACCATTCTCAGAATGTCCTATGTAGTTTTACAAACTTGGAATTAAATTTCAATGAAGAAGGAAGAAGAACCTTGTCAATAAAAACTGCAGGTTTGTGTGACTATCAGCCTGAAGCCTAGCATAAACATCTATACCTGAGATCCTGAGAATGCCCTAGTCATATTTCCAAGATAGTATTTCAGAAAGTATTGTTTCAAAATAATATACTAAAAAATGGTTGTGCTATTTGGGACACAGCATTTCTTTGCTGTCATTGCAGTGACATAATAAAAGAATTCAGGCTGCCTGGAAACTGGTTGGGGTGAGTGTAGGAGAGTAATCAGGATATCTGAAAAGGAATTCTGTAAATTGTTCATGGGTGCAGCTTGGAGGAAGCAGACACAAAGCCAAGAGTATTTTGAGATGGGTACAGTTCTTAATATCTGTGTGTTTTCTGAGTGCTCTAAGTTAGTTTTGTATAGACAGCTTTTCTTTTTGTGTGCTTTGCAGTGCTTACAGTGTTTCTGAAGAGTTCAGTTGCCTTTTTTAATGCTTACCTTAAGGGAAGGACCTTTTGTGATACAAAATATTCTTGGTAACTTTATTCCACTTTAAGGTAAGTTTCTACAAAAATGAATAACACTTCAAGCAATTTGGGTATTTACAATTTTGTAATATTTAGAGAAATGAAAACCAGTTCAAGTAGATTTCATCCTCCAGTTTATCTACTTTTGTATCAGGCTGCTGAATGTCAAAATTTTATTGTCAGAGGACCTATATATTATATTGCTGTAGTTTTGTATTTTGCTATCTAACGCTATGGCAAAATAATCAAAACGGTCTACAAACAGTTAACTGAAATTTATCTTAGCAGTATCCAATATATCCCTTTCTGCATGTGATGGAGAGAAATGCAGCTGAGATGAGTATTCCTACTTCATGGTGCAAGGGAGATCAGCTGGTGGGTTATGAGGAGGCTGTACGGAGGCCAAGAAGCAGAAATCCATTTGGCACTTCCAGATGAAAAATGATCAAAGACTTGAGGTGGAGTTGCAACAAAGATGTGAAAGTGGTCATTTGAGCTTGGCATCTGCTGCTAAGGACCAGTTTGCTGAGATTAGTAGGGTAGGTCATGTAAAATGTGTCTGCTCATTCTCAGCAGGGCTAATGGGAGGTCTTTTATGGATCTTTCAGCACACCTTTTTTCAAACCTGTCTGAAATATGCAGCCATACATCTAGAATATACTATAAATCAGATCTGTAGGCTCTCATATTGAATAAAAGAGTGTATGCTGTTTTGACGACAGGGTTAAAAACCACTGGTATTCTATAATAAACATATGAACTAAAATGGTAGGAGAATGCTGTGGTGTGATATAAACTAACTGAAAATGGATTGTAATGCTGTCTTGCAGCTACCACGCTCTGTGCTTCACTAAGAGAATAAAGCTAAGAAAAATACAGATTGAGATTAATTTACATAAACTGTATGGCTCAGACACAAGTTTTATTCTTGTTCTGAAAAACTTTCCAAGGGTTTAACCACAATAGTTTTGCAAGGAATAGGGATATATCTTTGAATGTCAAGCAAGTTGAAAGGCTGGTATGCCTGAAAGACTGACTGCTCTTTGGAGTTATAAAGGTTAGTCTAATAGAATATGTTGTTCCTGGGACTGTTCATGTCTAAGCAATTGTCTTAGACCTTCATGATTGCTGTAGTTTTTCTGGTTAATAATGTGAGGGCTAAAGTGGTGATTTGAACCTTTCACCAGCAAAGCTGTTTTTGACTCCTGCCTGAGATGAAGATAGTAAGGGTTGTACCAAATAAAGAGCCTGTTGAGCATCCTAGATGTCATATTGTTTGGGATAAGATGATCTTCTCTGTGTGTGCAGAAGGCTAGGGGTTCAGATCACTGGGCTGCCTGGTTGCACGGAGACCAACTAACCTGAGCTCTTTCAGATTTGTGAGTACAGCATGAGAGGTGCATTTTCTGAAGAGGCAGCATGAACTTATGAGAAGTGAGGTTATGGGTCTAAGATATTTATGAAAAGACACTCTTTGAAGTTTGTTCTTGGCAAAGTTTGTCCTGCTGTGGTATTAATATCTGGTTTTCCTTTCTTTTTTTTGTGGTGTAATTATTCAGGGGTATTGCCTGACAGATGGTTATATCTTCGAGTTGTATCGGAATGATGTTATTTGCTTGACAGTTATTGTTCTCTTAGGAACGTGGGACAGGAAAGGACCTGCCTATTCATCAAGTTTATTTTCATGCTGTTGTAGGTTTTATGTCATACAGATATAGACATATGGAGCACTGACTTCAAAGCAGCTGAGCCTTTTCCCCTCACTATTTTAATTAGAAGCCTCTTCCAGTGCTAAATTCCTCAACACGAAGAAACTGCTTACAGTGTTCAACCTAAATTTATTCATCATCAGTTGGTAACAATCTTGTGCCAAGACTGTCCTTTTATTTTAAATAGATTTTTCTTACTGTTTTATAATTATTTGTGTGTTTATACACAGTCCTTGCTTTTCTGCTCAGCTTTATTTTTGTTAGGCTAAGGCCAAGTCCTTGCAGCCTCCCTCAGTTCTGTTGAAAGAGCAAAAGGAAGGAATGGGTAGTTGGAGACTTTTCAGCTTTCATGTAGCAGGTTTTTCCAGTTCCCTGAGAAGGGTGTGTCTTATTCTTTGTACTATTGCTGATAAAAGAAGTGAGTAGTAGCTTCCTTGTTATTGTGGTGCACCAACAGAAACACAGAAAATTTTGTATTTTAAACTCTCTGAAAATTGTCTTTGAGTAGCAATATTGTTCAAACAGTAGAGACTCGTGGTGTATCCTCTGATTTAGGAATGCAGGCAGTCCTATGAAAGTGGTGTTGAAAGACAGGCAGGTGTTTGATTGCTTCAAGTGCGTGGGTTCCATTTTATGTTTCTTGTGTTTTTCCTTAGGCTGTTAAATGTTCAGATCAGTATTCTGTGGCTGATCTGTGCACAGACAAATTCTTTGTGCATTTTTAATGACTTACTGCTAAAATATGTGATCAAAGATAAATCAGACCTGTTACAAAGGAATCAAAAACTGGAATTATGTTTAAATATTTTTCTGACTAATATTTATAGACACTTGCTACTTGTAAGGCTCTTAGTAAATCAGTGTGCTCTTCAGATATTTATATTCAAAAGATATTAATAGAAGATGTAAAAGATGGATACATTTTTCAGAATTTAGCTACAAAATTTTAAGAAAAAATAATTTTAAAAAGCTTCAGTAGGAAGATCTGACCTACTTTCTTCCCATTTAAAATCCTAAAGGCTGTTGTGTTGGAAAAAATAAAGCAAATACTGTTTAAACTGCAGTGGAAGGTTTTATGTCCCAGGTTTAAAAAAGAATGTAAGCCTTGTGGTGTTCAACACCACAGCTCGTAATGATCAGGCTCCTGGCTAAGAAAGCATGGAGGCAGGTATCTAAGGACCATATGATGATGAGATTCTGATTTCCTGATTAGAATTTGAAATCTGTAATGTGGAGCACGGGTGCAGTGAAGGTGGTTGGTAGGAAACCAGGGTATACCTTAGACATTTGTATGACCCTTATGAGAAAATAAATCCCATACCCCTTTCTCAGTTTTCTCTTAGGAAGATGCTTTTGGTACCTATCTTATACATAGTAGAGTGGCAGTTAATTAGCTGAGGAGTCCAAGAAATAGGAGGCCTTGTTCCTAGGTCCGTCTCAACCTGAGGGATTTCAAGCCCACATTTTTCTCTTCTTCCGAGTGAAAGTTGAGTTGTTTCAATTCAGGGCTTCTTTTTTTTAAAAAAAAAGC
Source organism: Aphelocoma coerulescens (assembly GCF_041296385.1). NCBI lineage: Eukaryota > Metazoa > Chordata > Aves > Passeriformes > Corvidae > Aphelocoma > Aphelocoma coerulescens. The sequence continues at coordinate 15,965,895 of NC_091015.1, forward strand.
CCTTGTATGTATCTTTCTTTTCAAGCACAGACGTTATGATTTTGAATCCTGATGCAGGAAAACAAATGGGAATTTATAGCTGTTGTGGTTTAAAATGAATAAAAGACATTTTCTATATTTGCAGGCTATACTGGAAAATCCAAGTGTGAATTTACTCATAAAGTTAAATAATTTATTTTCTTTTTTGTTTCTAAGTGGTGACATAACACTTCTGCAAAAAAATTCCTACTCTTCTTCAGAAGGCAAGATTACAGTGAATGGGAGACCTTAGAAGGGGGCAACCTAGCTGGGAAACTTACAGTTAAACTTCAAAATAATTTAAAAAAATTTTTTTCACATTTTTCTATGGTTTTTTGGTTCCCTGTGTGATAACCCTCAAAAGTTAGGCTTCTACCTGGGAAAAGTTGTAATAGAATGAAATTTAGTAAATGTTGGCTCTTAAGGAGTTGCTTAGCTTGAAATTGAAAAAAGAATAGGAAGAATTTTCCTCAATAAAAAAATTAAAATGATCATGCTAACTGTTGCTTTTTAGCTCCAACCTGCTAAATATTCTGTGTTTCTCAGTGTGAGACAGTGGTTGCCTTCATGCATGAGTGACTTCTTGAACAATACAATTTCTGGATGGTATGAAGCAGAATTAATGAAAAAACATGTTGAACACTGGTATGATTGCACACTTTTGGGGTTGGCTGTAAAGCAGAAGGAAGCAATGTGTGCCCAGATGGCCATTATGGGATTGGTTTTTGTGTCCTGTATTGTCTGGAATATGAAGAAAGGGCAGTCCATACATCTGATCTGCAAGACACCTTAAAGTGGTTTTGTTGTCATAGCTGGCACAGTTCACAGCAAGGAGCACATGTGCCGTGTCTGAGATACCTCAACATGGCAGCTTCTGCCAAATATCACTCAAGTTTCCAAATGTAATATTATGCTTATGTCCTATCCTGTCTCTGACACTGAATTAAAACAGCACCTGTTAATATTAAGAATAAATGAAGTTACTGTAATGTTGAGGATAAAGAGGTTTTGGTGAAAGAAAATTGGATACGAGATTTAGATTTCCTGCCTAATTAAATATTTCAAGTGGTGGTTCTACTTCAGTTTTATTTAGAAGTTAGAAAACAATATTAGCTAGCACATGCCCTTTTACTTAAATCTTCTTTCATGAGCTGGTGTTTGCTGACACTCAGTTCAAATGCTTTTAAGGAATAATCTGAAACACTCTGGAACATCATTTTTGGTTTTGAGATAAGTGGGGTTTTTTTCAGAAGCTTGTTATTCTTCTGCATGTTGGCTGATTCTCATTTGCATTTAAATCAGCTTTAGCAGAGTTGTGTAGCTTATTGGTGTTCCTCTTCAGTCTGACAGCTGAAGAATAGCAGATGTAAGTATGAACATTAGGCTAAGGCTTGCAGTATGCAGCCAACATTCATTTGTTCTGGTACTCTGGATTAGAAGGTTAAAACACTTTCTAGTTTCTGCCTCAACACACTGGTTTCTGCCTCAACTAGTGAACATAGCTGAGTTTTTTGGGTTTAATACTGCTTTTGAATAGCACTGAAATTACTAAAAGTGGTGAACATCTGTACTGTGGATTTTAGTGCTATGGGTAAAGAAAGGTAAAGCTACTGATGCACAGCTGTTTTTCTAACACCATAGCTGTCTTTCAGGATATTGTTTCAAAAGAATGTGTTCTCTTTAAGTCTGAAGAATATCTTGAAAAAAAGATCTGTTCTGGACTCTATAACTGAATTTCTGTGAAGAGTGGTAGATAAAGGACCACGATCATCTAAGGACTGTTCTGTTTGTAGTGGGAAGAAAGAAGTGGGGGCAAGAAGATGATAGTACCTTTATTAGGATGTCAGCAAGGAGATGACTGGGGAAGAGAATACTCTCTGTTGCTGCTCAGAATGAACGGTGTGTGGCTCCTTGGATGGGAAAGCAGGAGTAGCTGGTTGACAAGGACCAAGAGATCCAAATGGATCTTAAGTTGGGCAACGTCTACCTTGCACTGAGAAATGTGATTAACATGACAGATTCTCCAAAAGATTAATTGTGGAGGAAGTTGTCTGGGAAGAACTGAGATAATGTGGGAGAGCTGGTTGTGTTCCTTGATATGATGACAGTTCAGTACTTTCATCTCCTAATATCCATAATGAAAAGCACTTGAAACTTAGAAAAGGAGCAGAAGAACTAGTGATTTTAGTTGAAGAACACTGTTTCAGAGGTTCTTGTGAATGTGCATTGCTTTCAGTGGAATTAATGGAGTAGAAAAACCTGCCCTCCAGATTTTATGTGATGATAGAAGTACCTTTCTTGTCTTCTTGGAAAACCAGGCTTACTTCTGTTTGATATACTTGTGCCTGGGTGTGTCTTGTTCAAATGTCAGTCCTAACTTAGAAGCTACAGAGGTATCCTCCTCAATAAATCATTACTTGAGGGTAACACACACTAGGATTTTTTTTTTTTAATTGAAGTGGATATTTTTGGACAGATACTATTTTAAGATTATTTTAATGGAAGGGCTTCCTCTTCCTATTTTTTAAGTTGCTCACTCATTAGTGACAATAACAGATGAAAGCATTGCATTAGTCGAGATGTTGGGGTACAGAAGAAATAAGAAGGTAATGAATTGTAGTTTGTTTAGAGGGAAGTAAAACCCCTTTGTTTTTATTTACCATGTTGTTAAACTCTATGAAAAGCTTAACGATGATAGTATTAGTAATAATAATATTAATAATAATAATAATTATTATGTTTTTGTCCACAAACCTAAGTTTAATTTAGAAAGGCTGAATTATTTGTGTGTTATTTTCCTCAATCATCACTAGCAGTTTCACCTTTTTATGTGATGTGTTTGGGATGCAGATTGCACAATAATTTGTTCAAGACTGGATTTTGTAAATTGCCATTTTAAGATTAAATATTCTGACATAGTGTCACTAGCTAAAACTGTGATTGCATCAATTATAAAAATGTAAAGTAAATTTTTCATTGCTTTCAATGTCTGAATACATACTGTGAATGTCTAAAAAAATGGTGTTAAATTGCATTGGGAAGTATTTTATTAGTATTATTACTGGTTTTCAAGTAAATTTTTGGAAGCATTTGTAATTTTAAAAAGTATGTTGCTTTCTTGAATACAGTTCATAATATAACATCATTACCATTTTTAAAATTCCTTTTATGTCCTTTCATGTTTTTCTGTGAATGATACCATTGTTCTGTCACTCACTTGAGCTCATAAACAGGAAAATATTTTCCAAATTCAGCATCATGTCAAGGCTATATTTAAGTCTTAGTTATTTCAAATCCTGTAGTACTATCTGTAGGATATATTCTTTCCTTTGGAATAATATGGCATAATCTCTTTTGTCAGTTGCTGCAATGTATTCTCTGTTCTTATAATACACAGCATCTGGTTGTGCTTCTCTCTGAAAAAATTCTGCTGCAAAAAATTTACAAGACTGTTGATTGTATCATGTAATTCTTTTTTTTTTTTATATTCTGCAGAATCCCTCTTTCTATACAGTTCTATACAGGGTTCCAGACCTCCCTTCAAACTCCTTCCCTTGTCTGCTCCTGTCCTTCCTGTCATTAAATCACCAGTAATCTGCTGATACATAGGGGTCCACCTCCAGTCAGCCCTTAGTGACTGCCTTCAAATCTTCACGTGAATGTCTTGAAGCTTTCTCTCACAGAATATCCTAAACCAGAAGGCAGCTTGACTCCAGATGAGTGGTGACTTGTTTTCTGCAGTGGGGTGCTGAGGGGAGATCTCTGCGCCTGTTTTGTGGAGCAGTCCCTCAGTCAGAGCACAGAGCTGGGTGCGTTCTGTCTGCTCAGAGCATGCAGGTACTTTGGATTCCAAGCAACCTTGCACTGTAACTCGTAGACAGACCTTAGTTTCATAGCTGCAGTTAAAACTCTTTTAGCTTTCTAAAGTGGGTGGTATGTATTTTGTTAGGCTTTAATTAGATCTTAATCACAAGTAAAGCTCTGAAGGAGCTGTCTTGAAACTGGACACAATGTGTCCAACCCAAATCTGTCCTATTGGGATCTAAAGTCACAAGCTGGAGTGTTAGTTACAGATGCTAAGGGCTTAAGTACCTAAGTGTTTTCTTACATAGAACATAATTACTGGAGCAATACAAACAACTTCCAAACTGAATTAACTTACTTTTTCCAAATAGGCAGGTTGATCAGGTGTAGAGAAAATAAACAAAGACATGTTGTACTAGAAACTATGATTATATAAGGCCCAAGAAACATAACAAAAACCAAACACTGGAATCTTCTAATTTGTTTTGAATAGTCATATAAATTTTTTCTTGCGTATAAACTTTTACCAATTTATACAGGAATTGGTCACAAATCTAATGTAGGTAAGTATGTAGGACAGATGAAAGAAGATGCATCTAGAGAAAGGCAGAAATAGTCACGTTTCTGTGCCTCTGTTAATAAATTGGCAAAGACAAGACATTCCAGTTCAAAACAGAATGAAAATGGATCCAAGCGCATGTGCAGATTTATTTTGTATCGCAATGTCTGTATATTAATAGAATTCAGAGAAAAGAAGGCAAACTCAATTTGCTAATTTCAGTGAATAGATTTATTCATCTTCCTATTGAGTAATTGCAGAAGGCATTTTTCATTTTAATGAGTATTCAGAATTCTTTATCTCTTGGTTTTCTCTGTTTCCCATTAGAAATTTGCTGTCTTAAATGTGTTTGTTAGCACTTTTGTCAATATTGTATTTATTTCTATATCAATTAAGAAGTGATTGTAATGTGCAACTTGTAGACTCGCTTAAGGCGGTACTGAATTTGAAAGACTTTATTATGTGATGGTGAGTTGTGGTTTAGTATGTGAACTTATTAAAATTTTCTTTCCTAAATGGGAAAAACAGCTTATAGAAAGTGTCAAATGGTAGCTCTACGGTTTTAAGTTAGATAGATCTTAAGTGTGTCAGAACTCGGTTTGTTTCAAAATAACAATTTCCTTGTTATTACATGGATAAAAAGTACTCTGGAGAGACAGCTTTTTGTAATATATGGTCTTGGCTGTTGCATTCTAGAGTGTTCACAAGCTACAGGTAAAGATACTGTATTTGCTATATTCAACAGATGTGTCAGGGAAAACAGACATCTCTGCTTAAACATAATACTAAAATACTGAGGGTTTATGTGTTTATTTCATAGTTGATGACTGATTGTGACAACCTGTATGTTGTTATGCACATCACAGTGATCTGCTTGTGATTACTTTCATATGTAGTTTGGAGCTACTGCACTTGGCACTGTGGTGCCATCTCTCATCCTGTTGTAAATGGTTTTGTTTCACTTTTGTCTGGGATAAGCCCAGAAAAATGTGTATATGCACATCTTAGGCTTTACAAACTCTGTTTTCTTTTAACATACATTACTATGAAAACTTGTTTTTGAATTGCATTATGAAGAAAATGCCCACTTTTGAGGTTTGGGTGACAGGGAAATTCTTGGCTTAAAAAATTGAGAGACCAGGATAACTCTGCAGCAGGGGGGTGAGGCTGTGGGCTCATTCTTTTTCCCTAATCAAGAAAGATAAAAGAGATACAGCATCTTGTAATCAGCAGTAGAGCACGTGTCCCTATTCCATCACCTGCTGCAAGTCTCATAATGAGATGGGTGTTGAATTCTGTGACCCAGTTACTGTGTACAGGCAGGTTGGGCCCTGCCTCCTACATACTTGCTGAAAGTGCTGCAATGTTTCTGAGCTTCTGTACAGACAGAATAGAAATCAAAAAATCTACATCCTGTTTCTAAAATCCTGGGCAAAATTATTTACCACCAAACTTTTGTAAATGCTTGAACATTTGCTTCTTTTTGTGGACTGATGTAATTCTAAATCTTCTGGGATATTCAGCCACTGGAATAAAAAGAGAGATAATGTGGAACTTCATGAAATGGCTTCTCCATTAAAAGAGAATTTTGGTTTGAAGTTGAGGTGCTTGAAGGAGGACATGAAAGATAATTATAAATAGTGGGAGGAAATTAATAGGAAATTATTTTTCACTATTTCAAGAATTTGGGGTACTAAAAAAATGCTTTACATTTGACATGAGTTATAGAACTTATTTTCACAACATATTGTGAAGACTCAAAACAAAAAAATGGGTTCAACAAGGAGCTTTACAAGTCTGTCAGTGTTAGTGGTGATCGTCCAGAGTCAGACTGACCCACGTGGATGCTGTGCTGCTGATTGGTGGGGGAAGAAATAATTTTTACATGTGTCATCTTCAGTGTGTACTAGATAGTCTGTGCTGGCTCTCCTGAAGATAGGATTCTGTACTTAGTGGACTGTCACTGTGGCTAAGTATTGAGTGGTTTGGGGTGTTTCCTTAGTTACTGTTTTTATCTCCTATTTGAAGCTGGCTGAAGAGCAGGATGGTGGTGTCACGCCTTTGCCATCAGTGGGGGAATGTGAATCGGTCAGCTTGGGTCACCAGACGATTTTAGATTATCAATGACTTGCTTTCATGTTGAGGACATAAAGCTGACTTTCCATCTGTGTGCACATTATTCAAAAGTGGATCAAAAAGCAGCAAAACAGAGACAGGGTAGTGGTGGAGTGGTTGCAGATACATTCTGGATTACTAGAAACTTAAGTGGCTGAAAATAAGTGCTAGATATTGATAATTTTATACTAATACACACATCAGTTACTTTCCCAAGTTTTATTTTTCTAAACTTCCTTTTCCATAAAGTATCACATCGAAGTGGTCTAAGAACAATTGAGTTCAAGCATTTCCATGTGGAATGGAATGGAAAAGTCTGTTATCACTGGGTTCCAGTTTGTCCTGGTAGGACTGAAAAGACAGCTATAGTGTGCAAGAGGGTGACAAGGTTTTGCTCAACCTTTCTCATGTGATGGGAATCAGGACAGGTGATTCCCAGGAAAGAACAGTAATTGCTGCTTTATTAGCTGTGGTTCAGACTTGATGGTGGCTAATGAGTGCCTAAACAGACAGTGTGGGTGTCTTACACTCATTAAGATAATATTTTAAGTATTGTTTTAAGAAATTTTCATTCCTACAGGCCAATTATACCACCACTGATTTGTGACAAATGAACTTAACCTGAATGAGAGCTGAATCTGTCTGGACAACCAAATAAAACTACATAGATGAAAACATTCAGGAAGTGTGGAGATGTCTGGTGGGATCACTGGGTGAGGTGTACCTTTTTAGGATCTCAGCAGAACATTTTATGGTGCTTCTATCAACTGCTAAAGCAAAACTTCTTATATCATTACCTGAATTACATGAAATACAGAAGATTGGGACAACTGCTTCTAAGGTACTAAGCAAAGTTATAGCCCTCAAAATACTGGAATGTGCCTATGTGTTAAAGACAAATTGAGCAAAGGAGTATTTTAATACCTGGCATAGGAGTGAGAAGGAAAAAGGGAGACTTCTTTTTAATAATTAATGTCTGTATCTATTTTATAAGGGTAATCATTCAGCATGTTCAATGCTTATTTGTTTTTGAGTGTACTTGAGATTGTCCTGCAATATAAACATTGTGTTTACAGAAAAATCTGGTTCTTTTTGAGTAGCCTGTCCTCAGTGCAATGTAGAAATCTGTTATTGCAGCTGAATTCTAAACTTCCTGATTCAGCAGAAGGGTTGTTGGCTTAGTGGGGAGATACTTGATTCATAATAAACCAACCATCAGTTCTGTTTTCATTCTACTCTAACTTCAAAATGAAATAAAAATGCAGTGGAACATATGAATGTGGTTGAATGTAGGAGTAAAAGACACAGTAACTCTGTTCATACCAGATATTTCTGATAACTGGGAAGTGTTATCATTTTGTAGGGAGGGGCAAAGTGGCAAGATATTTGTTCTTTTTTGTGATGTTTTTAGAGAATTATTTAAAACAGAAAAAATGTAATATAGAATTATTTTAAACAGGAACATGATACAATTATTTTAGGAATCGTTTGTCAGTAGATTTGTAGACATTTCTGTCCCATGTTTATTTAAGTAGTCTGATCCTGTCTTTAGGATGTAAACTGATCTGTCTACTTGTGAAACTAGAAGTGATGCCTTTTATTTCTCCCACAGTTAACTTTGAAAGCATTTTAAGAATGTGGATAATTTCACTCTTCTCAAGAGAGGCTGACAATTTTTTTTTATTTAACATCAGCAATTGACTGGAAAACAAAATGCTTTCATGTGCATCTTTGAAGCCAGGAGTGAACAAGTATGTTTCCTTCCTTTCTAGAGAATGCAGGCTTCTGCTCTTGGTATTAAAATATGGAAACTATAGCTTGAATGGAAACTCAGAACCAGTCATGGTTTTGTCTCTCTATTACACTCTGAAAATTTAAAAAATAAAGTATTTCTTGTTTAGATCATGTGAACTTGCTGAACACAATAAGACATTTTGGTCCCTGGAAGGTGCATGGCAGGGTATTCCAAAAGCACTTATAACCAGGGGACTTCTTAGTTTTACTTCTTTGAAGTTTCTGTTGCAAATTCCCATCCTGTGATGGGAATGGGGACCGCAGTAGGATTCCTTGGGCAGCCTCTGCTTCTCTGTTTGCTACATGGTTCTATCTGGTGAATTAAAGAGCTTTTGAAATAATAGCATAGAGTACATTCAGTTACTTAATACTTTCCTGCACGGTGTTTTTTTCAATGTGTAAATCCAGTGTTTCTCCCTCAGGTCATCATTAACTTGTTTGTGTATTTGGCTTAACTAACTTTACAGCCTCCCAGCACCTCCTGCAGATTAATAAGAGCAAGTTTCACCTTGGTTTTTTTTAGTCCTTTCATGACTTTATATGTGACATTCTTTCTGCTGATTGTCCATGACTAGTGCTTTCTGAGCTGCTATTTTAAAGAAGACGTGGTTTCTTGAAAGTGAGGAGAACAAATAAGGTAGCTCAGTTTATTGTGCCTAAACAAACCTTGATATAGATCTCCCTCTCCCTCTGGTGTTAGGTCGGTTTGTGTCTTGTCTCCTGGAAATACAGGAAAAAAATTTGCATTTTCTCCTTCAGTCTGGAAAGATTTTCCTTTCTAGTGCAAGGAGAGCTGTGGAGACTGAGAGACTTATACTAAAGTTTTGGAATATCTGTGTATTGTTTAGGAGTGGGCCAGGGAAATTTTGTCTTTTTATGTTTCAGATTATGCTGTGTTTCATGTATTCTGCTGAGCTGGTTTTGCATCCATGGCCTGCCAAAAATATATGCTGAGAGGCCCTTAAGGATATGTAGCAGAGCCGGTCGTGCCAGTTTTTGTGGGGTCCAAGTGTAGTGCCCTCTTGCTGCTCTCTCTGTGTGTAGTGGTAAATGACTGCTGCTGGTTACTGAGCAGTGGCCACAAGGATTTGTGCAGGGTTTCAGAAAGCCCCAGTTTGTTCAGCTCCTGAGCCATGGAGGTGTTGGTCGCTTTCCATGATAATGTAGGTGAATTTTGTACTATGACTGTGGGAAGCTGTTTCTTCACAACCAAATTTGAAAGAATATCAGAAGAATAGTTGTCAGGTGCTCTAAAATGGAGCCGTTCTGAGATTTGCACTTACAGCTTGAGTTCATTTTGTATAAATATTTTGATGGTCCTACATCACACAACATGCTCGTTGAATAGATGTCTCAATCTCAGTTATTGTCAAAGTTGTAAGGCTATAGTAAGGCCAGGTGATTACAGCTATGGCAAAAGGTTGGGGGAAAGGGAAGGTCAGCAATCATTATGGCATTGGAAACTGGAACAGAGAAACACATCATGCCCCTGCCTCTGCAACTGGGGTGTTCTAATGAGTTTAATCACACTTTAATTAGCATTTCTAGGTAATTAAAATTTTTCAAGAGATGCTGTTAAATAGATATATTTGAGTTTGAGTTTCCAGTGTGTGTCCTTGGAAGCTGGCTTCCAAATATCCTCTCTCTGTTCCACAGAGGTTTAAGTTCATCGTAACTGTGGTGTTGCACATTACAGGTATTCATTAAACTGTCCTTAAATGTTAGATCATCTCAAAAAGAGTAGTAGAGATTAATCAGTGCTCCTGACCAAAGCCCATCTGTGCCTTCTTTTCAAACTTGGGGATTAAGTACAGTGATGCTTTCTTGAGTGAATATTTTTGAAATGTGTGAAAACTGTGAAGCTACAGTATAGTACAGAGAACTTACATAAGTCAAATTGTTTTGTAATAACCAGATTTTACAACAATTTGTTAGCATTTACTTGAAAATAAATTTCTAGATTCTTATTTGCCCTGAAACATCTTGACCTTTTCTTAAGACATTAATTTCTTTTTGTTAATGACACTTTTTTCCTTACAGAGCTATACAGTGTACTTCCATACATTTTTATATAAGCAGTTGGATAGCTTCACATGAATTTTCTTAATTTTTTTACTTTTACTGATAAGAACAAAGGGAAACTTAATTTTTTAATATTATAATATTTTTGCTCTTAATTTCAGTAGAAGTAGCCAGTAAGTCATTGCTGAATTGGAAGTACAAAGAATTTAATAAATAATTTTATATTTCAATTAAAATTCAGATATGCATTCCTATGATAACACCAGTAAATATGAATATAGTTGCATTTAAAAAATTAAATACTAGCCTCCATGGTAATTTAGAGGAATAAATAAAATTTGCCATCTTCTGAGAAAGCAGAATAAGCAGATCTTCCTGTCATGCTTACTTTTGCATTTGTATACAGGAAAATGAAAACAACCATTCCTGTATTGAAGTTCCGCTTGGTCACTTGGATTTTAGGCTAATTATTGACTTGAACTAGTTGAGTAATTTGAAATCAAAGAAATATTCTCTGCACATGTAAAAAGGCTGTGAAACTATCCAGGGTAGTATTTCAGAAAACTCTGTCCATTGGAACCTATTTTAATATCTTCTATTGTTAGACTTGGAAATTTAGACAATTCTATTGTATGAATATTTTTAAAGGTTCTTACCTTTTGTCAGTTTGGGTCATGATTAGGTACTTACAATAACAGGTGTCTTTTTGAAATGCACTTACCTTCAGATTTTTTTAAAGTGAGAAGTTACTTCTAATGTTTCAGTATGTTTTGGTATATTGAGCAAGTAGTATGGAAGTGCAGAAGCAGCAAAAGGTCATCCTGTCTTCAGAGCTGCACTTAGATGGTTTGCAGCAAGTAAGGCCAATACATAAGACAGTAAAGACAAATCAAATACTCAGTGAGCATGGATTGTCCATATAGTGAGTGAGATGGGCCATATTTTGGGCAGTGTGAAGACAGAGAATGATTACTTAGGACTGTAAAATACAGATTTAGATGCAAGATAACCCAATGCTAACACAGAACATTGGTTGTTTCAAGGTATACTTGCTAGATTTTTATAGGAGGAGCCACCCTCACTTCCAGGCTAGCTTTCATGGTGAGATTAGATATTGCAAGTGTTTTCATCAAGGTTAGGAAGTAAACCTGATAGCAAATGCTTTGGTCATACTTGCTTGCACTTTTTCAGGGATTCTTTTAGCTCTCAGTGAGTGCCAAGGCAATTTTTTTCTCCATTAGCCTCATACCCTTCTCCCCCTTGCACACATAAAGACTATTTTGCAGACTGCCTAAAACCCACAGGCAAGGGTGGCTTTATTTGGGGTTGAAAGAAAAGAACAATGAAGCATGCATAACTGCTCATTGCAGACTGTCCTGCTGAACCACTTCCAAGAAGTGGCTGGTTATGTATAGCAGGGTGGCAGCTTTCTGGTGTTTCTGCTACAAGAGATGGTGGTTGGGCTGGGCACTACTGGCATCTGGCTTCAGGAATCAAGCTGACTGTTGGGGTCCCTCCCCCTGCCATGTGGTCCTGGGAGAGGGGCCCTGGGGGGAGGCACGGGGTTTCCCTGCCCCTGCCCAGCCTCATTCCCCATTGGTTGTTTTGTGTTTCCCTGCGCGGGCAAAGGACCCTCGGGTCCTGTGATTGAGCAGTTCCTGGGCAGAGCCCCGGCCATGGGCTGGAGAAATAAACATCTCTGGAACATCTACCAAGAATCGATCCACGTATATATTCTTTCCACGGACCTCGTTGTCTGATACACGCGTTGCAGTATCCCCGCTGTAACAGCTGACCAGCTGTTACTGGTGGGTTGTCAAACTCCATAGGTCCGAAAAAGCAAAGGGAAGAGAGTGGTGGCTAGGGTGGCTAGCTCAAACTCCACCTGTCTGCATCTATATCCAGTTGTAGAACAGCACATTTTCATGCTTTTCATGGTTGTGAAGAACTTACTGAGTGCCTAGTTGGTGTATTTTATTATTGTATTCAGAGTTAAATCTATAGCTTGAGGCTTTGTTATTTTTATAGGTACTTCCCTCTCCCATTTTTTTAAGTTCCCCTTCATACAGCAATAATTTATTTTTCAAATACTTGTGCATTTGCACATCAATAACTGTTCCACAAGTGCCTGTGACATTATTAGTAACTGATCTACTATAGATCTGACGGCTTTTGTATTAAAAGTGATAGTGTTATCACAGGGTGTTCAGTGAGTCAGGTATTCTGCAAACCCTGTTGTTCCTTCCGATTGCCCATAACTGTGGGGAGGTTAGAGGCTGGGCATGCCCAGTGTGGTTATTCTGTATTATTCAAGCATAGCAGTACAACAGATATTTTTTTTAATCACATATCAATGCTCTGATTTGGCATTGCTTTCTAACCCAGAGGTCCTAGTTCTGATTTTTTCTGTAAGTTTGTAGTTCATGAGGGCCTGAAGGGGTTTTATGAGTGTCCAGAAGAGGAAGGAGATTAGCAACTCTTATTCATCTTTTGTGACAATATGTAAGATAAGTATTCATCACAAAAGTGCACTCTACTGATCTTCAAAAATGCTCTGTTTAATTATTTACATGTACTTGTATATTTTGTGTGATTAACCCTTGGGGTGGGAGTTGGCTGTTTGTTTTCAATTTGGTTATTATCATTAATCTGTTTGTTTCTGTGTATACTCTCTGCTTCAAATAGTGTGATGTGGTGCTTAGGAAAAAGTTATTTAGTAAGCTGTGTTTGTCTTCAAGCTGTGAAGTTAGGAGTCTGTTATTTCTACTTGTTTTCACACTAGACAACAGTGTGAAAAGAGTTTTCTTTCTTCTCGCTGCCACCTTACTTTCTCAGCTAGGTAGGGGCAGGGCAGAGGCAAGAATTGTAGAAGAGACTTTGATCAAGGTCAGTGGAGCTGACCTTGGAGAAGCACACCTTGGTCTTCAAGAATGTGTAGAGTAACAACCTATTTAAAACAGAATTATTTCAAAGGAAAATACTTTTTTTTTTTCCTTAATGTGTGCTTGACATTTAAATGAAAAGAAATTTCCTTTTGAAAAATGAATTTGAATCTCTAAAGTTTGGGCCCATTTACCTAATAATAAAGATGACTGGATGTGTGTTGTTTCTCTGTGTGTTCAGTTGTTTCTTCCACTGGGCTGTTGGATTCAAGAATTTAGGCCACACTGAAAAACTCTTCAGAGAGCTTATGTGCTTCTGCACTCCATTTTCTTGCCATTCCCTGTGGCTGTTGCTGGCTATATTCCTTTCAGCTGAAAAGGTGGTATTTTGTTTTGTTTCAAACTGGTGGGCTACATCATGATGAAATATCTTCTGTATCCACTTAATAACTTCTAGGGACTTAACTTCCAGGCCCTAATGTTTGTTTAAGCTAGTTTATAATGTTATGAGTAAAAATTACAGTATTTGTGAAAATTAAGTTACATGTCAAATCCCCCTTAGTATTCTTTAATCATACTGCCATACCCGAAATGAGCTGTGACAGTGATACTTTGGCAAATAATATACCATAAAAAATAGTTATACTCTAATATTTTCCACAAATCTGAAGCCTACTGATGAGTGAGAGATGAGTAGTTATGAAACTGCATGAAATTTATACTACATAATTATATTGCTCTACTGTAAAAGCTGACAGTGATGTGAAATTTGGCAGCAAATACTACTGCTGCATTTGCCCTTCTTTTGATCTTTATGACTTTTCTTCCTCTCCTCCTTCACCACCCTAGCTGAAGGTCACAGAAGATGCAAAGGAAAAAATTGGAGCATCATTTTTCTCTATCACGAGGCCAAATTTCCAGATTTTGTAAAAGAGTCTACTGATTTTGTCATTGAGTAGATTCTGCTGTAAATCAATTCTGTTTTCAAGCACAGAGCATTAGTTCAAGAATATTGCAGTTGTCAAATGAGAAGTTACATGGACCAGATGGCTAATTGCTTGCTGGAATATGATGATGCTAGGTTTTATATTTCTGATTAAGCTGAGAGCTGTGTGGGAAATGCTAATACAGTCATCAGTAAGGAGTGGAAGTAATTAGCTTCATTTCCCCTGAAAAGAAACACAGAATGTTGTCACTTTTACCATATAGAAAATGAAACCATGTATCAAAGTTGATACCTATCAAAGCATTAGTCAGGGAACCTGGAAGGCTGAGAATTTTGATCAAAATAGAAGAAAGGGATGTGAATTGGGAAACAAGTGCTTACCTGGAACTTAAACCATTGGGAGAGGCAAGTATCTTATTTCCTATATACGCCAAATTATGTCTTACATTTTTGACATTATTCCTCTTCAAACTAGCATATGCTTTCTAGTGAGCAGTTCTCAGAGATTGACTTCTTTCAATGGTACAAATTTCTTGGACATTCTTACAAGACTTAGCAAGGGCTGGCTCAGTCTTGGACATTTCAACTGAACAAGAAACACAAGTTATCTCTAGGATTAAAGTGTGTTAGTTCAGTTGTAAACCAGGCATTTCACTATGTACGTGTAGTTTGAAGAGAAGTAATTTAGAAATTTGCCATAGTGATAACATTTAAGTACCTGATCAATTTTATTCCATGAGTTTTCCCTCAACCTAGAAAATGTAACTGGTATCACAGTGATAATTCTGGTATAGTGAATGTGTTCTGATGGAGCACATGATGAAAACCTGTGTTTTGTCCCCTCTGACTTTTTGGTTGTCTGCTTTTACTTTGAGTAAATACTGCCTTTATAGTATGGAAACAGACCACAAAATCTGTGAAACATTTTTCATTTATCCTGATTAGAAAAGGAGAAAAATAACCACTTTATTAAGAGTTATTCTGGATTGAAATGTTTTAAAAAAACTGCCTTCATAAAAAGATGAATTGACAAAATACAACTGTGGCAACATTCTGCAGTAATAAATTGCAAATATTTGTTTTAGTTGGTATTTCTCCAGTTTCCTAACTTTCTTAAAAGTATCAAAATCCAGTCCCTAATTTCTTGTAATTCTAATTTAGTCAACTTAGAAATAGGAAGAACACCCCTTTGCTGTTAGGAAATTCAATGGGCTTTTGTACCCAGTGTGTTATTGTTTATAGATAATTTAATTTAACTTCTTAAACAGTTTTGAGACAGTTATTTCAGTAATGTTGTTTATGTAATGCGAAAATGATTACTTTTATAAGGGGGGGAATAAAATGAATTTTAATGATTTTTTTAGACAATACCAGTCACGTATAGTTAGAGCATTATATATCCTAAAGTTTCATGTTAGATTTTTCTTCTTAAGCAATCAAATGCAGACATGTGCATGGCATGAGATGAAAACTGCTTTATTTTTTCCAAAGACAAGATGAAATCCGTGTTGACCTATTTGAAAAGTGCAGGAGCTCCCTCTCCTGGCTTAGAGTGCTGTAAGTTGCAAGTTTCTGGGAACTTTTTCAATTCATCACACATTTAAAAAAATACCTTATTTTGATTCCTTACCTGTAGAGATGTTTTTCTGATATCTTGGAAGTCATCGTAAAAATTGGTTTTGATGCCCATTTGGATTTTGCTCTGAGTACTGTATCTGTGTTTCTGCTACCTGGCTCTGTACCCTGACAAGCAGCAGATGTCCTCTCTTGTCAGTGTGGTAATGCTGGAATGGTCACAACAGCAACACAGTACTCGTAAGTTACAAATACAGTATGTCCCTTCATTAAGCCTTACCTGTGCTTTTTTACAGCTGTTAAGAGTCATGTGAGTCCTTGATGGTCACTTAGTACAAAACCCTATAAATCATCCTAAGTTTGGAAAGGAGAAGTTTAAAAAATTTTAAAAAACTTTACAGTTGATGTATATATTGTGACTCCTTTCTTCCCATCCCCTCCCATCCATCTAGAGAGCAGTAGGAGAGAGGATGCTTCCTCACTGTTTGTTTATTCAGTCATTCTCCTTTCATAGCCTCTTCAATGTTGCAAATTCTCAGAGAAATCAGATGGTTCTGTAGATACTTAAATTTGGTAGGGTCTTTTATGCAACATCATTCTCAAGGGTAGGAACCTGACTGGAAAAGGTAGCACTGGAGACAAAGGTCTTACCTTAGCTATTAAAAAAAAACCCAAACCAAGCAAAAAACCCAATTAATTTCTGAATTCTGAGAAAGCAGGATGATTAAAACATGTATTTAATTTATCTCTATCAGTGCTGTACCCTTAAATCATCTATCAAAATAGGAGCCAAGAGTGCCAGATGAGCCCTAGCCCCTGTTCTATTCCATATCCTACCATCTCAAGGGTACTAATGCAAGGAACACACATCAATACATACTCAGTGAGACCAGTTATTTTGAAGTAACTACAATTTTTTTACAATATATGTGTTAACTGAAGTAGCTTCACTTAGCTGAACTCAGTTATCTGCCATTTCTCTGGTTTTCTGGACTTCCTAGGTATTTTTATATTTTAATTCAGAGGCAAGATTGACTTCTGTTTACACCCTGTTACAGGAGCATAAGGGAGTATATGACATCGGTGGGAACAGTGCACATTCCTGTATTAACTTCTTCAGTGCTATTAGGGAATCTTCAATGACAGCATCTCAAAGAAACATTTTACTGTAGAATAGTTCTGCATTGCATCATCAAAATTTCTGTATTCACAATATTTTATTTTGCAAAGCATTATATTTATTTAAGATGTTTATGCACTTTAATTTAGCTACACTTGCTCGCACAGGTATGCTTACTGCTTCATATAGCACCTTTGTCATTTCCCAGTAAACTTCAAGATATGTAAGTTAGAGAGGACCAATGAATAACAAAAAATGTTACAGGCTCAGTAACAAATTTCTTAGCTCTGATTTATACAGTTTCGGGCAAGGAAAAAAAAAGGAAAAAAATACTTCGGTATTTCTAGCAAATGCCAAAATAGAATCAATGCACTATTGTTCACCTAGTTAAAATTCCAAAATCCAGGAAATGCAAACATTAAGTTTCCAACAGCAACATTAACTTGGAATCTTTGCATATCCTGTGTTTTCCTGGTATACATTAAGACTTAAAGCAATGTATTAAGCTGTGAGTTAAACAAGAAAAACAGAAAAAAAGGTCTTCATGTAGGTACCACTGCCAAGTTTAGTTCTGTTAGCATTTGTGTTTATTGACCTTCTATAATTTTAAATTATTTTCTTCATAAAGATTGAACATGATTTTTTTTGGCCAAATGAAGTGAAATCTGAGAGCTTGTCTTCACTGCAGTGTGTACTCGTCACACAGTTTACTTCTTGCCTTAAACCTGACTCTTCTTCATCCAGCAGTATCTCAGATTTGAATTAAGTGGTTTTTAATCTTGAAAATATGACTTGAACCTCAAAGGCACTCTGATTGCTGTGGGACTATAACTTAGACTATATAGGTTGGCAAGACAGAGCTTAGAATTAATTCCAGGTGATACCTTTTTTTGCTAATTAATTTTGCATATAACTGAAGTGTGCAGAGTAACTTAACTCACAGAGTAAATCAAATTTAAAGTAAAGATGGACTCTAACTGTATCTCCTTTGAATTCTAATGTATATTTTGGAAACCGTATATCCTATTGGTTCCAAAATTTGTAGAGTGTTGCAGTTGACTATAAGTAACTGAGGACACAGGAAAGTCCTGCTCCGAGGGTGGTGGTTCCATCTTGGAGATGGTACAGAGCTGCAGATAGACAGACCTTCATATGTGGATGTTCCTGTCTGTGACAGCTGACATGTGCCACACACTTCAGGTTTCTTGCCTGTTTGAACTTGGCTAATCCATGTTTTAGGAGAAAGGGAAAGAGCCTTAAAGGAGATATTTGGAGAGTAGTAAAGCAAGGACGTGGCTGGTTAAAAATAGATTGGGAAACTGACTCTAGGTTTGGAAAGCAGTGGTGTGTCATTCACATTTTCGTGTGTGAAAAATGGTGTAAAAGGTCAGTGGGGTGGGAGTGGAAATGGAGACAGGACAAAGTGAAAACTGTAAGGGAAGTAAAAGTAAAGTGTCAGGAGATGGTACTATTTATAAAGAGAGGGGGTAAAGGCCAAGTTGATTACTGGAGGTTCTTGGATTCATGACAAGAATAGTGAGTACGTAGCAGTGTCGTACAAGGAAAAGGTGAAATGGATATAGATGTGAAACAAGAAACAGCAAGGTGGAATTGGGCCTGAGAGGGAAGCTTCTCTCCTGGAAAGAGGGAAATAGAGAAAATGAAGATAATGAAAATAAAAGTGGAAGGAAATATGTGCAGGATGACGAGTCATACAGTGGCTTTGATGCCATGGTGCTGCCAGAGTTTGCCAAAAAGGAAGAGGGAAGAGTATGCAGCAAGGACAGAGCTTTTCAGTGGCATTTGGGAGTTAGATGGAATTGGAGAATTCAAAAATGAAGGATGGTCATGGGTAGCTGTCAGAGAAGGAGAGAGAAGACTGCAAGAAGTGTCTGGTATGCTTGACGTACCAGTAGTGCAGAGGCACTGGAATGTGCCATTGCTTGGCTATTCACCTTGACCTTTCTTTTCTTCTACAAACTTAAGTCAGAGAAAAGTTTGACTTGCAAAGCTTGGAAACTGCTTGTCAAACTTGAAAGTCAAACACAGACTTCGTCTGATTAGCTCTCTGCCCATGTGCAGTACTCTGTTTTTACTAGGCACGTGTACACATAAGGAATACTTTTTGTTACTTATGCTCAAGATGCAACTAATAAATTACCACTTAATAAATCAAAATGTTTTTGAAATTTGAGCTAAAGATATACTTTCCAGACTGCTCACTGAATTTTAAAACTTCACATTGATAAAAGCAATCTGAAACCAATTAAAATGGAAATTATTGTAGGTTGGTTTTTTGGTTTTTTTTTTGATAAAAATGTATGTTAAGAAAGTGGGGTTTATTCTGATTTTGCTCTCATAAAAAAAACCACCATGCTAATTATTCATTCATCTCTTCTCTTTACCCATCCTCTCCTCTATCAAAAAAATAAATCATCACATTTTGACAGAAGAGGATTATGGAAAATTATGCTGAGCAATGGAGAAGTGTTCAAAAGATTAGTTAATCTGAAAAAGGAGTGATCAAAAGTTCTGTAATAAAATTTGGAAGCATTGTAAAACACCTGTGCCTTATTTGGCTCTAAAGGTGTTCAAAATTTTGAGTTTGAAAAATAACATTTTGACACTGGAGGGGATATTTCTGAGTTTGAAGTAATAATTTAAATACTTACATAATTATGAGGATGATTTTTGGATATGGCTTTTTAACAGACCTGAGAATTGGTGCATACATGTTTGTTGCACTATGAAGTAAACAATGCTGGTGATGCTAATACGTGGCTAAACTATTTAAATCAATTAGATATTTAGTAGTTTATTTAGGATCTCCTTAATCCTGGTCCTACTTCAATCATAGATTTCCCATCCACTTTTTAAAATGTGGGATCAAAGTGCATTGTAATACTATCAAAATATGAAATATATTTCTGAAATTGGAGTTGCAGAGCCCCTTGGTGCAAAACATTTTTAATTGTTTGTTAGGGAGTGTTGAGGTTATTGGATGACTCATTGCAGCAGGGTTTGCTAAACTCTTACTTGTAGAAAAATTGTCAATTTTTTCAGTATTTTGGGGGTCAGTAAGGTTTATAATTTACTGTAGTTACTTACATTTTTCAAACAGACTGTCAGGAAACCATGCCAGAACAAAACTATTTGTGCAGGTAATTAATGGAGAGGCTGTGGTACCTGCTGACAGCTATTTTCCAAGGAAAGGAATGGTTTGCAGCTAGGGGAAAAGTGTTAAAAGTGTGCCCAAACTAGTAACTCAAACTGAAAGAGCAACCTTTGATCTGAGACATAGTTTAGGTCACATTTTAATGAATAGCTTTATTAAACTAGTATATTAAACTAATATTATTCTGTCAGTTGGTACATTTTATTTGCAGAAAATTGGATCTGTCTAAGGGTATCTGACATCTACAACAGTGATGCTGTTTAAAATTAAACTGGTAGCTTTAGTGTGTTTCTTTAAAGGAATGTTTTCATGCATTTAAAGGAATGTGTTCAATTCAAACACTGACATTAAAAAAATCTAAGTCTGGACAGAGCTCATGTAGGGGTTTTTGTTTAAAGACAGGGAAGGTGCAGGTTGCAAAAAGTCTTGCCTCTGTTGTAATACTGTTACTTATTGAACATATTTCACATTTAGCATGGCAGTGTTTTCAGGCTGCAAGGAACTGTCTAAAACTTAAACTGTAATACATCATAATATATAAATTAATAACAATATTACCAACTTTTGTATATCTTAATATATTTTATATTTTATTTCTATTTTTTCTATGTTGTATTGACTCATTGAAATAATGTACTTCTCAGTTATATTTAGAGAGGGTTTAGATAATGGTAGTATCTAGATAAATGGTCCCTCTTTGGGTGAAGGAATATTATGGCAGAAAATAGTCTGAAAAAGGAAAATTGTGATACCAGTTTCAGTTGTATTGGAGTTGTTTAGGTAAGTGAGATTTTTCTGTTGGCACAGGATTACTCCCGTCAGGAGGAGAAACCTGTCTATTGCTGAAGTTTTGAAGGAAGAAGATTTTATCCTGTGCTCTTCCTTCTCCTGCCTGTCTTCTGAGCCCTTTGAACAAACTCAGTCAAACATGAGAGAGGATCTTCTTCATATATGAGCTTCTGGCTTGTTTTTGGAAATGTGTGGTCAAGTTGATTCCTTTTCCTGGTCTTAAAACCAAGAGTCAAACACGGTTAGAAAGGAAAAAGAGATTTTACCTTGGTAATTATTTTAAGGATCCTTAGGTGCACACGTCCAGGTCGAATGCACCTCAATGCACACTGCAAGGCACACCCCCAAAAGATCTGATGTAACATTATAGGTCTTGCTAATTAGCATATCTATCAAAGATTCCCCAGTGAGAGGCTCGAGTGAGCCCCCCCTCCCCAAGGAACCTTCCCCTGGATGGTTCTATCTTAGTTTACAGAATGTGTTCTGGAGAGGACTTTGGGGTCTGGGGCACACTGATCCCTAACTACAAAGTTTATAAAATGTTTAGTCTCCTAGCCTGACAAAGAAGTCCAAGAATGTAGGCAAAAAGCACTAAGAATACAGAAGTTGTAAAAGGGTTATAAAAGAAAAGGCAAAAAAATCATCATGGCATCAAGGTAGTGACTGAGAAGTTGTGTGTTTTCTGTTAATGATCCAGTGAGGGAAGTATCTAATGGGAGCTCATCCTTGAAGAGAAAGAATAAAATGATAAAGGTCCAAACATGTAGCCTAGGCACCAGTCAGGACGGCCACTCACTGGAAATCAGCCTTACTTCGTTCTGGTGTTGATCAGGCTGCTGGAAAAAAACACACAGACTAATGGGGTATTAATTTCTACTGTCTTAATGTTTTTCAGCACATGAGTTTTTAAGTACTCTCTCTTTTTATTCCTTGTAGTCAACAATTTTATCATTTAGATAATCTCTTTTTTTTTCTCCATCTGTAAAAATTTTCCCATAAGTAGAAACCAGAGAGATCTCTCTCCTGGTTCAGTGACTTCACAGTCAAATTTGAGCCACGGAAGTAGAAGTCACACTACAAGACAAAATTATTTCAGAAGTATTTTTTTTTTCCAAACTGCTGTTTGTTAAATATGTAACCACAAATGTATAAATTAAATGTCAAGCAGTTACACATTTTCAGTGGATGCTTAAGAGTGTCTAAATGATTATCTACTGTTCTCAAAGCCTTTTCACAAAGTGAGGCTCTTTCTTAATCCCTATGGCGTAACCTAAACAGAATGGAGAACAGTGATAGAACATTATACAGGAAAATATGCAGAAGCCTTTAATTCTTCTTATGGCTGAAGATTGATATGATGACAAGACCATGAGAAAGTTCGTGAAGGCAGCTGTTGGCCTTTTCAATTTGGGACAGTCCATGTTTTCCATGTTGGTGTATTAGTTAATAACTTTTCGTTGTTGCCCTAGATATTCCTGGGTTTTTTAAGTGGACTTCATACAAAGAAATTTTTGCGATTGTTTTAGTTTTCATTACACACACAGCTGAGTGAGTGAGAGGTAGCTTCTTGCTTCTGCAGCATCTTTGAAGTCCCATCACATTTGTGCACCATGTCCCCTATGCAGTAATTAAATATGAAGATTTTTTGAAGGTTCCTGTTGCCAGCAAATATGTATTGCCTGTAGGGGCGGCTGAGCAGCTTTGGAAGCCCGTCAGGAGCCACAAGCCGGTTCCAGTAGCCTGTCGGAGATCGTATGATTAAGGAGGTGAAACCTTCAGAAGAGTTTTAAGAATTCACTAGATCCCATTACATTAAAACTTTCAAAAGAGTAGACCACCATTTTCAATTCAGATTTTGTCTGCCAAAACAGATTTACTTCTCCCAGTCTAGAAAACCTCCCCTGGCAATTTCCTGTGCTCACTAGGTTTTGAAGACTTGTATACATGTCTGTAGTCACTCAATTATTTGCGGCCCCATAATGAATACAAGACTGACTGGCTGTCAAATTTCCTGTCTCCACATGAAATCTCTATCTGGTAGTTCGAATACCATTTGCAGACATTCTGGTGTAGTCCTGGAAATCAAGGTTATAGTCGTCATAACTGTAACATCCTTTAGAAAAAAATAGGTTGAATGCTTCTTGTATCAAACAACCTGGGTTTATGTGTCCCATCCCCACCCTGTCCCCCTCCTGATTTGTAGCATTGCTATGTTAATACTTTTTATGTTTTTATCTGTCATAAATTATTCAAAAGTCTTCAGTCTGCTTTTCAAATGTGAAGAAAATCCATTTATATTCATTAAAGTGCCAAAATATTGAGTAACTTGTAAAATACCCTTTCAGAAATAAATATTATGGAGTTTATTGAGGTTTGTGTGGGGAGTCTGAGGTACAACCAAGACTTCATGTGTTCTGTCTCCAAATGCATGGTGCTTGCCATAAATATAAATTTGAATCAGCTTTCCTACTTCATCTTTTCTCAGAAAATGAACTTGACTGAAATAAAGCATATGCATGACTGATGGAGTCACTTCTATTCACAAGTAATAGACCATGCTAGAAAGAAGCTACTAGAGCTGAAATTACATGGAAGGCCATTCATCTTGGCACTCTCCAGCTGCCTCCCACCTGCTTGCTCTATCTGCCGCCCTCTGCCCGTTCGTACTGGTCTTGTATTGACAACGTGGGTGATCAGGGGCAAGATTTATCCCCTCATCCTTTGCTAAGGGGCCTCTCTTACGTGTGGGAAATGCAGAAAAATGGTTCCCTTGGACAGCTGTAATTCTGGAATTTTGCAGTTTTGGAAGGTGCTTCTGGGAGTCTTCTGCCCCACTCCTGGCCTTGTGTAGCCAGGGCATGTGTCACCCTCGTAGTTATGTCACTAATAACCTCGGTGGGAAGGTGACTACAACTGTGCCTGGCTTGGTGACCGTGCAGTGTCTGGGAAGTGTCGGACGACAGGGCAGCATTTCTGTGCTTTTTACAGGCATCGAGGCTTATTTTTTTCCTTAATACCTGCCGTTCAACCAGAACGCCCTAAAATAGAGATGTCTTTCATTATGCAGATAAACAGAGGCATAAAAAATTAAAATGATGCATTTTATTATTTCACGTTAATCCATTATTTACGTTTTTATTTAAGTAATTAAAAGCAGAAGCAAGGAAGGCGCGTGGCGCCTTGCGAGGAGCTGCTGAGGGGAGCGAGGGCGGGCGCTGCGCCTCCCGCGGCCGCCAGGGGTCAGGCGGGAGCCGTGAGGGGCCGTGAGGGGCCGGGCGGGCGTCGCTGTTTCCACGCGGCGGGTGCCAGCAGAACCCGATACGGTGCGATCTATAGAAGCAAGGTACGACTGGAATAATGAAATTTCAAAAATAAGCCCTTTTTAAAGGCTGGTTGTAACAGTCCTGCTGGGTATTGTAAATGCCTCAGGTGCACTTGATACTGCTGTTACGTTCCTGGCCCTGGCTCCTAATTTTTATGGAAAGATGGATTGAACTTCAATTTAGGAATATTCGGTAATCCCTCTCAGGACATACTGTAACAGCTGGTATTTCTGTGTTGCAGCAAATCGATTCCATACAGCAGTCAGCAATGCCTATGGCTGGGGTCCGGCAAAAACTTCCAAAGCATTTTAAATAAAGTGAGCCAAAGAAAATAGCATCATCACTGCAAAAATGTAGCTTAATTTGCACGTTAGGAAAAAAAAAAATCCCCATCCTATTCCAGCAAAATATTAAGCATTTTACTGGTAAGGATTTCATCAGGTCATTTATTTTTCATTAATATATATTTAGGATCTGGGGGGAATAACTTTATGCTGTATATAAGTTTCTTAAATAATGAGGAGCTTGATTTTTTTTTTTGTACTGAATGATTTACTGTGAAATAAAGAAAAATAAAGAAACTGATGGAGATTAAATACATTGCATGTATGTAGATTAACAAGATTTTCTACATTTTGCAGTGAACTCTTTTTAAGGAACCTGAATTTCTGGTTAATAGTAATGTGCTTATAATGACAGTGCCTTGTTTGGCTGATTCTGGTTTTTTTCTGTTTTGTTTTTTTTTCTTTTTAATAGATTAAAGTATTTTAAGATGCATATAAATCAAAGATGTTTCATTAATAGTCAGTAATTTTGTTTTAACCAGTTTCTTACATATCTTAAAGTAAAAATGCCTTCATCCTTCATACGGCTGCTGTGGTGTGTTCACGCTGGGGACTGTCCCTTAGTTTGGGACAGGACTTGTCCTTCACGTGTTAAACAGAAGACAAGCAGAATTAATGTAAAGTGAATATGTTCCTTCTTAATTGGTACAATGTGTCCTTGGCTACGATGTCTTTTTTTTCTTTTTCCTCTTTTAAACTGCACCCTGGCTAGCTTTGCGTATAGATGTTTTACAGCTCTTGTCATCATAAGATGAGCTTTCACTCTGGAATACTTAATTTCCTTATCCATGTTTTAAATTTTAAGTTAATGGATTTTTGTGCTGATTTGATTAATATCAAAATATTTTTGTTGAAGCTGATTTTTTTTTACTGAAGACTTACTTTTTTTCTTAATAAACTTCTATAACTAAAAAAAATCCTAGAGCCCTAAACAATCTTAATAGATAGGCTTTTGACTTTTTATTTGGTTCTTTTCATTGTAGAAGAAGTTGTCCAGGGAGGCAGCTTCTTCTGTATTTGCCTTCTTAACCAAACCACCCAGATCCACTGGGTAAATGCTTATGGGACATAAAAAACCCCATACTCAAAAAAAATTGCCAGACTATTTAAACTATAGGCTTATGCCTGGGGACAAGTTAACAACTAACTTACATCAAAAAATTGATTTAAAACTTATTAAACAAAATCTTGTGGATGGCCCTTAGTATCTTGCCATACTTTTAGAAATGTGGGGATTTTTTTTTGGTGAAAAACAAAATTTTGAACAGCATACACTGTTTACAGCACCTGTATATCACTCTTCCACAAGACTGTTGCCAAGTTAAAATGGGTCCAAAATATGTACTTTAAGAGCCAAGATGACTTCAAAAGTCATTCTGATTAATATGAATGTGTTCAAAAAAAAAACCAACAAAAACCAAACCAGCAATAGTAGCAGCAAAATGCTCTTCTGTTTATTTTCTTTTCCTGAAACAGAACTATGCTGCTTTCTCTCTTCAAGGATCCTTTTTGTTTACTGAAATCTGGAAAAAAACCCTTATGTTCTGCTAACTTCTACTTCCCCCTCTCCCTGCCTTTTCCCTGCAAACACATTAGTCCCTGCCCCGCTCTAAGTAGACATTTTCTGTCTTAACTAGAAATTTCTTTTTGTATGTTTGCATTCCAGTTTCATATTTTAACATATTTGAATTCAAATATGTTCACTTATATTTGAAATTAGTTTTAACTTTTGTTACATGTGCTCTGAATTTTTCTCAAGAAGTGGTTAAAAGAAAGACCCCAAATTTACAATCAGTAGACCTGTACAATTATTACAAAATATGTGTTAAAAAAACACTGACTTTGTCGTAATGAATCACAGAAAAATTCCTTACATGGTAATGGCTCCATCAACTCCACGAATCAAACTGCTGTTTACCTTAGAAAAGTATTTGCTCCAGTCCTACTTTTTACAACTCCAGTTAAAATTTAGATTATATTTCCAGATAACAAAAAAAATCTTAAATGACCTGAAAACAATTGAAAGGAGGTTAAATAGAAACACTGAATAAATTACTGTGCTAGTAAGCAATTTTATTTTCCTGAGATAAGTAGTAGGAAAATTTGAATGACCTCAGTTATTCACAGTTTTAATAAAATACCCCTAGACTTTATTTCCAACATGCCTGACATGATGGAGTTAGAGTATAATTTACACAAGAGAAATGTGTTAAATTATCCTTAGTGCAGAATGGGATTACAGGCTAGGCTGAAGAAAACAAAACTTGTTTCACCTGGGGGAAACAAAAATCTTAGCAGCCATAAATAAATGCATAGCACTTGGTTTTGAGAATATTAAATAAAAGCTTATTTCATGATAATTATTTGATTTGGTTAGCTGCAGTAATATACAATTTAACAATGTTCTTAATTGTAAAATTCTGTTTCTGTTCTTTCTAGGAGAAGCTGGGACATAACATAAATCTTTGTAGACAACTTGGCTGCAAGCAGTTAAACTGAAATAAACTTCTGCCTTCTGGCTGCAGTGCTGGTTTGAGGTTTTTGTGTGACACTCTGCAGACTAAATCATGCCAGCGTTATCAACTGGATCTGGAAGTGACACAGGTACGCAGGCCAAGGAGGGGGCGTGTTTCCTCCACGTCTTATTTGTTAAGTCTGTATTTCAAGAAATCATCAAATAAGATAATTATGGTGTCAACAGATTCTTAATTTAAGACTTAAAACATAACCTTTTCTCCCTGAAACTAATTTAGATATATGAAACACCACAGATAAAATATACTAATTTTGAAAACCACCTTCTTCCTCTCCATCCCCAACCTCCGAAAAAGAACAGCTCTAAACATATATTATAGATGGATCTGAAGAATTTGGATTCATCTCTTAGCACAGTTCCTACAATGTTAATTTGAAAAAGGAAGAGGGAAAAAAAAGATGATGATATCATGCATGCCTTAATATTTGCAGCAGTCTAGACTATCCCCTCTGTGAGTTACAGTTATCAGTGGAGTTATTTCTGAACACAGACTATTCAGTTTTGACAACTCTGTAACAAATTAGGAGAAGAAAAATACTGTCTCAAGTTCGGTTCCTTCACTTGCCTTCCACGTCAGAGCCCAGTTCCTGTCACTGACTGCAGGCAGTGGGATTGCAGATATGTAGCTTTCCATAGTTTTCACCTTCTTTGGGGCAATATTAGGTTATATTCAAAGGTTAAATTTCATCTTCTTGTTATGCTGACATTCTCCTCTGCCAGTATTTTTGTCCCTCTGTTTGGGATAACTAAAGCTAGTTTTTTTAGCTTGAGAGTGTTTGTTAAAAAAGGGTGATCCAGCTGAGGTTGCAATACAATACAAAAATCCCTGCTTTCCACCCCTGTGCCACATATTTTTATGCGCAGAAATAACAGATTTGGAAAATTAGGAGGGAGATTTCAAGTCAGGAATCCAAAAATATGTGTGTAAGTATGTATATAAGGAACTGCATTTGATTGTTATTTTTAGTAGGCTGTACAGTGCAGTGATTTTGTTTTCACCACACGTAAAATTTATCTTAGATGAAAATATTAATCTTTACAATTAGGGTGTGGGTTTGTTTATTTGTTGCCATGGGGAAGGAGAGTTGTTGGGTTTTATATGCTTTTTTGTCTCCCTATTCCTATATTTAAGGGATTTGACTGGGACTTTGCCAAACCCTATCTCTGCATACCTTTCTTTTCTCTCCCTCTCCTCATGGAAACAAGTGAGTTGAAGCTGTTCAGTATGCTAAAGCTGGAAGGTGTGTCAGTGTCTACTCTGGGCTAATTTTCCACTCGGGACCTTTGCTTTCTTTATCAGGCACTCTTTTGTGTCCTTTCAAAACTAGCCTTAATTTTTAAAAAAAATTATTATTTGTTTGGTTTTTTAATGACTGTTAATATGTCTAAAAGTAATAGTCATGGACATAACTTTCCGATTAAAGAAAGAAAAGGGCTCCAAAAAGTAGAAAACATTCCTAATTTTGAAATATTGTGCGTTAGAATGCCTCTAAGCATGTTTTACTGGGCTATTTAATCCATATGATGCTGCAAATATACCTTTAATAATTAAGGTCTGTGTTAAAACTCAAGTATCTCCATTGTCCCATGAAATGTGTAGTAAAACATGATACACACCATTAATATCTTGCTGTTAAGTAATACTGCTTGTAAATCCTTTTTTTTTCTGCCACAAGTTCTAAGTTGTTTCTCTAAATAAAAATTTGCATTTGGAGTGAAAAGAGAATTTTTTTTTTCTTCTACTTTCTTTACAATACTTCTTGATGGGGCTGATACGCATTTAAGTATTTTTGGTATGGTTACATTGAACTGTGCTTTCTACCTTGGTTACGATACACGTGGTTTCTAACTGGAGTTCTGTTTTTCTACTGTTACTCTCACTCTTAGATTAAAAAACAGTGATGTGCATAAAGTTTTTCCTACCTCTGTTGCTCCTGTGTGGGTAAGCCAGTTTTCCTCTAACCCTGTCTACACAGACTGGTATTGTGACATGTGATGAGGTGAAACTGCTCTGTCTGGGGCACTGGGCACTTGGCAAGTCACTTACTGGGACCTTTAGGGTAGGGACAGAACCCTGTTTAGTCTGTTTGCTAAGACTTTCTTTTGTAGATACAATGAGACAAAATATAGCCTAACTTTTTTTTGTGTCTGTTAGATGCTGGGTGAAATAAAAGTAAACCTGGATTTTAAAACAAAGAATTCTGTCAGGACTTGTAAATAGAAATGCATCATATGTGAATATTGAAAGTTGCCATGTCATAGACTACTGGACACTCGGTCAGTAGTATGGGAACATTAATGATTTTAAGTTTTTTTATATAGTCTGAAGCATCAGATTACTGTGAAAAGTAGGATAGTGTTCATGATGGGCTGTGTTTGATCAGACTAAATGTTTACCTGTGTTCATTTTACCTTGCTTTTGCTTTGTCAACAGCTCTTATTAGAAGTGGCACCATGTACTCGCAGCTGCTTTATTCATATACACTTGTCATATATCTGCTTTTGTCATATCATGTTTTAACCTGTATCTTCTCCTGAACACAAGCCATTGCTCTTAAATCTGTTTTGAGGGGCATTTACCAAGCTTTAAGCTATGATAAATCAAGATCATGGCTACACTATTTTCAATCTTTTTTAAAATGTTTGTTTTAATTTATTCAGATTGATACAGTGACTTTTAATTTAATCTTATACTTTACCAGATTGATCAGGCTTCACTAACCTAAAGACAAGGACAAAGGCTTATGTGCAGATGCTTCTTTCTCTTCCACTCTCCATTAGCCATATAGAAAACGTATTTTTATATAATAATAATTAAAAAGCTGTTCATTGTGTCTAACATCTGTGTGACCCTTAAGGTTTGTGGTCCTGTCAGTGTCAAGTCAAAGTTATCTTAGAGCAACCAGCGTGAATGGAAGGCTGAGCTCATGCCTCAGGCTGGGTCAGAAGCTTTCCATAGTTTCTGTGTTGCAAAAGTCTGCTTGCCCTCTGTGTGCAAGCCCATCACATAAATTTTTTGAAGACTGAGCAAGAAGACTTGCATTTTTGCAGGTAAAGCAAATCTGTGAGATCTGGCATTCACTTATCTGGTATATTTAGGAAGGTGTAAAATTGTATTTCTGGCTTCACAGTACTAGATGGCAGCTTTGTTGCTGACTTTGGCGGAGCCAAGATGACATCATTATGCTTTAAGTGTTGTTCTAATGTGAAAACATCGTAAACTTGTTGCAGATTTCTTTCCTCCCAATGCTGTATCAAGCTTGCTTAATTGACAAGTTTAAAAATGCTTTTCTGTTTGTTCTCAAAAACCAGTGCATGAATGTGCAAAGCAGACTTCATGTTTTTGTTTCATGTGTTGTCAGCAAGAAAATCACATTTATGGGCCAAGTTTAGGCACCAAGTAAAACTGTGCGAGATTGCTTATATACAGTGAAAGTCAGAAGCAGTTCTTGGATTTGGATTTTGTAAATTAGAGAAAGAGAAAATGTACAAGGGCTAACATTTGTTTCTTCTTGAGCACATAAAGGAGTGAGCACTGTGCCAGATGGTGGAGTTTTCTCTGTATTACAGGACTGCAAAACTGAATACATGTTAGGTTTTTAATTAAAAAAACCCAACACATTTTTTACTAACCAAATTTTAAGTTCACCTGGCCTTTAAAATATTCCTGTCTTTTGTGTTTTCGTCTCTGTTTTGTAGTAATACTAAATAGATATGTGAAATCTTTTCTAAACATTAGGTATTTTTCCAAACTGCATTTATAGTAGTGTATTCTGTGGTTCTTTAAGAATTAATCTCGATCTCTGAAGCTGCATTCTGTTGATGTGGGTATGCTGAATGCTGGTAGAAATATTTTGCTAGGATAGTCCTTATGGATTTGCTTCCCAGTGGTGAGGGACCACTGCAAGCAGTGGGAAGTTCAAAGATGATTTTGCAGCCACCTGAGCCCAAAAAGATGCTGCCTTGCTTTCATAGAGATGTCTTCTCTTTATTTACTACTATATTAATGCATTTTGATCAGCATGTCAGTTTCAACATGATGTTTTCTAGGAGAATTTGATAATGAAAAGGATAAAAAGGTAGATAACAAAAGCAATAATATGAAGAAAAAGCTAAGTAGTTGGCTAAGCTGAAAGGGGGACATCAGAAACATCTATAGTGGAAGAAGCACAAATTAACCTGAAGTGCTAAAATTTTTATTTCAGACTTTTAACCCTGTTTTCAGGATTCAGAGAGAGATAGAAATCAAGAGAGTTCTATTTTTACAGCCTGTTGAAAGAACATAGCAACATAAAATGGTGGCCAAGGATCTGGGCTCATTGTTATGAGATGAAGAGAAAAGGAATTTAGGAGAGCAATGAAGGAAAGATTTCTGGGAGTTGTTCTTCCGTTGGAGGCTGCCAGGCAAAGGCTTGCAGGGTCATTGGCTCCTGCTCCAAACTGCCTTTGCTTCCCCACTGGCATCCTGTGGTGGAAACAGAGCAGAGGGAAAGCCTTCACTCGCCTGCTTTACACTTGTGATTACGACTTAGGCATAGGTGTGCTGCAGCAAGTGTAGTATGTAAATGCCTTGGCTGCATCACAATTTCAAGGCTGCTTAAATTCCTCAGCCCATTGAAATGCATAGATATGGCTAGATATACATGAAAATGGATATGATAGCCGAGGCAAAATTTATACTGAATTAATAAGTAGAGCCAATATTTTATTCTTGCATTCTTGATTTCTCCCCATCTCCATCTGCCAGAGGCATTAAATGGCTTTTAGGCTAACATTAATTTGAAAGATTTGGGAAAGTATGAGATGTATGGCTAGCTTTAACTGCAATCTGATTTAATTTTTAAAAATATAACTTGCTGGTGTTGGAAAGGGTATTTATTTTGGTATCAACATATTTATGGTGACTTGGAAAATTTGTTCAAAGTGAAATGAAATGTCTCTAAACGGTTCTGGTTTTTGTTAATATTTTATATTATGCTAGACAGATTCAGCAGTGTGGAATCAGAAAATGTGTGTAAGCATATTTACTGATGGGTAAACTCTTCAAGCCTGTTCCAGTTTTTGGACACAAATTTAAATTCAAATGATATGGCAGCTGAAACAATTTTACCCCCTTTTTTTTTTGGTGAGCAGTGTGTAGTTTTGTAGCAAATTTGGAAGCACAATGGCCTATACTGTTTCTAAGCAGAGGCTCTGTTATATATGTCTCTGTTTGTTGGACCAAAAGCTGTAGTTACATAATTGGTTGACAGTTCTAGTGATGCCACGTGTCCTTTGCTGAGAGCAGACTGCCGTGCTGTCCTGCTCGAGTGTAGCTGTGCCAGCATCCAGGTTAGCCAGCAGAGCCTACATATTGTGTGCATTTAGTGTCGGATGGAGGGTTCTGTGGCTTCTCAGCCCAATATCCCATCAAATCTTGGCTGATTTGAAAGAACTAAACCTGTTAATCGAAAGGCAATTTATTACTACTAAGAGGTAATGAAAAGCTTCCCTGTTAGCTGTTGCCCGGTGTGAAATACAGGGTCCAAAAATGTTTGGGTTTTTTTAATAACACATAGGTTTAGAAAAAAACCCAACAAACACAAAAACCACCTCAAAGCAACATACTAGTTTTAAATATAAACTATGAAATAATTTAATTATTTCAAATAGTTTGCTTTCCTAAATTTACTTTCAAGATAAGGTGATAATATAGGATCATAGAACGGTTTGGACTGACAGGGACCTTAAAGATCATCTAACTTCAAACCCCTTCAAACACATCTAACTTCAAACACTTTTCACTAGGCCAGGTTGCTCAGAGCCCCATCCAACCTGGCCTTGAACGCTGCCAGGGATGGGACAGCCCCAGCTTCTGGGAACAGCCTGTACCAATGCCTCACCAATCTAATCACAAAGAATTTCTTCCCTATACTAACCTAAATTTCCCCTCTTTCAGTTTGAACCATTACTTCTTGTCCTATCTCTACAGTTCCTGACAAAGAGTTCCTCTCCAGCCTTCATTGTAGGCCTGCTGCAGATACTGGAAATTTGCTAGGAGGTCTCTATGCACACTTCTCTTCTCCAGGCTGAACAGCCCCAACTTCCTCAGTCTGTCAATATACTTGACTTTTTAAATTTGTCTAAATTCCTATATTCTTCTATAAACTTTTATATCAAGTGTATGTGGCTGTATGTATATGACTGACTGATGTATTGGCATCACATTTTTTGAGTGTTAATTCCTAAACTAGGTCCTACAGTCAATCATAAGACTGAAATAAAATACCGACTTAATTTCAGGCATCAGTACTGCCTAGGATTGTAGGACTTTTTCTTCTACTCTCGTGACATATATTCTGTATGAGATACATGATTAGCATGTATCTCGACCATGGGAGGTTGAGATACATGGTAATCAAATGGTGTTTCCATTATTCTTAGGCACAACTGATCTGAAAATAGTGTAGATTTCTATTGTTTGAAGTCCTTATTCTCTCAGTGAGATATTGTGTCTTCCTTTTGTGTGTAAAATGCTATGTGTAGTACTCCTTGCTGCCCCTCCCCAGTGACAAGTCTCTTACAATCTCACAAACTGTGACTGAAGAGTTAAATGTGGCCAGTGTGTCCAGTGCCTTCCTCGTGCTGGAATGAGTTCTTTCCTGACCGCCTGCCAGTACTTGCTATTGCCTCCTCTAGGGCTGATGAAGATCTAGATAGAAACACTAAAGACTTGCCAAGCTGATGTCTATGGAAAGGACCAGTCAATTAGTCAAGGTTATTCAAGGTGCCATACTGTGCAGGCTTCATTGGAGGAGCCAGGATTTTTTTTGTTGTTGTTTTAAAAAAGGAATATCAATTTTTTGTATGAGTTTTCCACAAGCTGCTTGTTAATTTGTCCTTGATGAGTGACTTTAAATCAGTTTTATGTATGTGTTATTCTTGCAGATAATAGGTAAGCTTTTGAATACTCATAAAGTACATTTTATGAACTTCAAAAATATCCATGTTGACACAGTGTCTAGTAACTACATTTTTGAGGGGTTTTGATTTTGACACAGCTTTGATGAGCCATACAAGCAAGAACTTTGCAGCAACAGGCTTGCCCTGTATGGATGCAAATAGAGATCAACTCTTTAACTCACATCAGAACGTTAACAGTATGTGGTATGTTAAATCTGAAATACACATGTTGAGACAAATCCTAAAAGACCAATAACTGTTTCAAACAACTGCATGTTCTTTAGCTCCAGGAGCCAAGTTCCAAAACTAAAGACTTTTCCATTTTGAAGGAAATAATATTTTTTAAAGTGATGGGTTTAAATGATCACTCGTTAAACATTTTCTGTCATAACGTTGTTTTAAGGTGGGTTAACAAATTTACTGTAGCTTGGAGGAATAAAAATTAGGTACAACTTTTAAGTTACTATACTATTGCCCTTATGAATATGCAGTCTTGTTCTTTGAGGACTCTTACAGTCAAATTCTTCTTTTAATTAGAAAAAATATACAACGCTGATATTTATATTGCTCTGCCATCTGTAAGGATTTCAGCATTTTACTTTTTTTTGTGAATTAGCAAATAAATCAAAACAGATATTTTTCCCAAGATGCCGATCACTTGCATGTCATGATTATCTAGTTACTCGGTGTTCTGTAACTTTGAAAATTAATTTTTTTTTTTAGAAACACTAAACTGCAAAATTTAAAAAAAGGTACTTACTGGAATGAGTTAATCCATCTGGCTCTGCAGAGAAAAATTGTTAATCTTTAACTTTTTGTAGTGTCAGCAAGCCCATATATTCAGTGGAATTACTTAAGAGAACATAAAAAAAGAATTATTTGGAGCACATAAATTTGAGCACATAGTGGTCTTTTTACAGCTGGAGTCTGATAGGACAGTGCAGTGTGTCCATCCTAATACGCAGACATACTGTGTATGTTTTTATTTGAACCTGTGCATAAATACTAACGTCAAATTTCAGAATGAAATAATTTTTACTATTTGGTGTTAGTGACTGATTTTGTTATTCAACAGCAAGGATGTCAGAACAAGTGTTTGTACTGCAGTGCTGCTTGCTTGTGTGTAAGGCAAACGTCTGAGCCTTCGTAGAACCATAAAGTACAG
This sequence comes from Aphelocoma coerulescens, assembly GCF_041296385.1. NCBI lineage: Eukaryota > Metazoa > Chordata > Aves > Passeriformes > Corvidae > Aphelocoma > Aphelocoma coerulescens. The sequence continues at coordinate 16,001,004 of NC_091015.1, forward strand.
TTCAAATGTGAAAAAATGTCAGCTTGTTATAAATGGCAGCAAATGGTGCTGATTATTTTACCTTTGACAAAGTGGAAAATTTAAAGGTTGGTTTGTCCCATTTTATTAATACAATAAATTTTTACAGTGTTGTTCTGGGCCTTCAGATATATGTTCTTTCGTGTTTATTATCCCTCAGTTGCTGTAAAAATTCTAGATTTGAAGTCTGGCATCATTGTTCAGAATGCTAATTCAGGAAATTAATTAGCATATGAAAGCAAAGGCATATCCATGTTTCCATTTCTTCCCTTACGCTAACCAAAACAAAGTTGGTGTTTTCTTGTAATAGGCAAGTGATGGAACGCAGAGCCCATATTTTTTATCATTTAGCACTAGTTTATAGCTTCCACAGACTTGTCCTAATAATGAAGCTATGAAGGATATGACAAGAATGGTGATATTAAATTTCTCTAGACTAACAGTAAATTTTTCCATTCTGATGTCAAGAATGTAGAGCATCTGGAATCTGCAGTGTGAGTGGTTCAGTTCGGGAACAGTTTCATCAATTGCTTAGCCATTTATTCTCCTCCTAGGAACAAGCAGTCTTCTGTAGAATATAACACTACAAAGGAAGCAATTTTCTAAAACTGGAAAAATTTTTGATGTCCTGTTGTTTCTGATTTAAAAGGTTTCCATTGCTTCTTACTATTAAATCTGATTACATGTGCAAATCTAGTGCACACGTTTTTAAATTGGAATTGGTATTATTCTACATTTTGGTCTTCAGATCAAATAAAACTAAATTGTATTAATTAAGTTTAGAAAAAGCTGAAGATGCTCTGAAGACAGTAACTGCTTAAGTGTGTTGAAAGAACAAGTTGAAATTTATCTTTTACTTTTTTAGGCAGGGACAGTGCTGAATTTTCAAACATATCTGGATTTTCCCTTGAAATTACCTTAGTTCAAGCTGGCAGAATGCTACAGGACTTATTCTGCAGCCATTTTGTCTTACCTGTTCTTGCAACAAGTCCAAAAGCTTCAGAGTAGTTTCTCTATCCATGATAAACTGTTGTAAATTTTAGTTTTGGATTGTGTATGTGGATTTAGGTTATCTACATGTGTGTAGTTTATATGGATTATTTCTGTAGGCAGAGCTATCTAGTTAATGGATTTTAATTCCCTATGGCACTGTTCTTGAATGAACTAAATTTTATGAAAAATTTATTGTTTCTCTGGTGTTAATTTATTACTTTTAAATCTCTTTATTCTGAGTCAGGCAATCAGATTTAATAGACTCTATAAGTACCTTCAAACAACCCTCTCCCCCTTCCACTCTTACAGCAGTTTTATAATTATATTCCCATGTGCAATGCTTGTCTGCTTTTAGTAGGAGTTTCATTGTATAGGGTTTTACTGAGTTCACGGAAGTGTTAGATATTGTACCTAATTTATATTACATGAATACAAATAGCAGCATGCTGGTTTCTAAAATAGGAGCTTCTTCATTTATCTGGAATTAACTCCTGTTACTGCCACTCGATTATGTGACCTTGTTTAACATAGCAAGGGCCCTTTTTGCTCCTGTTCCACTAATCTGGGTATGTTCAGGTGTGATTACATTGTGATGGGGGTTAGGGTTCCCCCCACCCTGAGCTGTAGGAATCATCAAACTTACTTCCCCTGTTAAAATTGCATAATTGTCTTACATCTCCATGTTTAATCACATTGTTAGGGTTTTTTTCATGTATGCTTATGATCTACTTTTAAAAATTGAAATAAATTAGTTTTTCTTGTGTAAGTCCTGTTTACTGAATTTTGACACCCAAAGTACTTTGATATTAGTCAATTCCAATGGGTGCATGATTCCTTTTAAATATAAATGCTGATTAAACTTACACTAGACTAAAAAAAAAAAAATCAAGAAACTAAGTAGAATAGCAACAGTGTATAATAAAAGCAAAAAAAAAATTTTTTGCAAGACACTCCACACAGTGCTGCCAACATCAGGCATTAAAAAAACAACAGGACTTTTTTTTTTGCTTTTCTTTTTTTTTTTTTTTAATTTAAACAACTTGTACATATATTTTTTTAAAGCTCTTGGTTGTGTTTATTTACATTGTGGGCACCTTTCAAAAAAAAGTGAGGTCCATGCATGCCATATGACTCAAGAAGGTGGGACTTAAGAGAAACATCAAAATTGAGACCAAGAGCACAGTCAAGGCCTGGCAGGCAGTGGTAGCATTCAACTTGGAGGTACTGATACATCTCACTCCGGGGCTTATGTGATGAATATGTGTTTTTAATTTGCAAAACCATCTGTATTTTAGGGGGTATCACTATGATCTTTTGGAAAGTTAATTTTTGGTTTTAGAAGTAATCAAAAGTCCTTGGTATGGCATCCCTCAGACTACATAATTGCTACTGGAACAATTAAAAAAAAGTCTGGTTTTAACAGCCTGGCAGTGCTAAAACCATTGTTAAACTTGCATTTTTTTTCCATGGCCTTTGGCTCTGACTTCTAGAACCACCTGAGATACTACTTACAAGTTTTGCAGGAGGTTTGAAGTTGATCTGAAGCACTTTACTATGAAATTCAGATTATTTCTATTGCTGCATGGCAGCATCTGTGTACAGTGAGATCTTACAGGGCTGCAGGAATTTGAGCTACTGCCCTTCATGTGTAGGAAAGATGCATGTGACAATTTGTGAGATTTGGTAATTAAACTTAGGCCGATGTTTGGCTGCCAGTATAGTGGTGTCAACTTCATTACCAGTTTACACTAACTTGAAAAATTATTGTGTCCCTGTCCATATCACAAAAGCACTTTCTTTCATATGCCATGTGCTGGTAAAGTCACATGCCAGCCACTATTTTCACTGTTTCTTCACAGTGTAATGAATAACAAACACATTTCATGTAATTTAGACACAAGTAAAAATCATGTTTTACTTGGAGGTGTGTGTAGATCCACATACTGTATTTCTTAATATATAAAAATCAAAATGCTCATCTGAAAATTTTTGATTCTGTGGTACTGTGCACCACAGAAGGAACAAGAAGGAACAAGAGAAAAGGTAAACCTTTATAGGTGCTACCACCTTCTTCTGCCATTACCTTCTGGAGCTGAGTCAGGTGATCTGGAATTACACAAATTTAACTTTAAACATGTTCTAGATCTTTGTTTTGTGTTCTCCCCAGGTTGATACATTAAGTCCTCCTTCTGCCTGATTTTTACCTGGCTCCTTGATTGAGTTGTTTTTTTAATTCCTGGCTACATAGTGTTCAGTTTTGGGAGGAGTCTGAAGAGCAAGAGCGTGCTGTTCCCCAGGACACTGCATGGCACAGTCCTCAGTTTCCACTGCTGCAGAGAAGAGCTGGATTCTCATTTCCTTCTGGCTGAAAGCTATAAACACTGGACTCTAGAGCCAAAGCAGGGAAGAACTAGAAACATGGCTATGATATTGGATAAAATCAGTCAGCACCTCTCTAATTGTCTCCACTTCCCCAGGAGAGTTGCACAGATTGAGTGCATTGCTGTGGAAGCTGGAGTAGCACCCTAGGGACATGGACACCCATTTCTCTGGAATGGGCAATTCAGGGATATATAAATAAGTATAGTCCACAGAAACTTTTGAGCCGGATGTGAAACGTTGATGTGTGTGAGCACCTGCAGGGTTCGGCACTCCTGGAGTGCTGGCAGGCAGGGTTTTTCTCTGGGAGTTTTGTGTGTAAAACCAAAGTCTCATTATGGGCAGATTCAGTCTCCCCCGTGTCACTAATAGTTAATCCATCAGGAAATACAAACTTTCATTTTATTTTTCACTAGGGATTTGATTGTCAAAGCTTTGAGGGGCAAGTTACAAGGAGAGAATAGTTTTATAGTTGATTACATGTGGAATTTAAGCAGATCTGATGGACCAAGGAAAAGAAAGCTTACTCTGTTACACGTCTTTTATTTTAAGGAAGTGGTTGAAGTTACTATTTTCTTTCTTCAGTGCAATTACATTGAAGATTTCTTTTCCATTTCCTGACAACCTTCAGGTTATTTTGAGGTAAATATATTTGCAGTAACAAAAGTGGCCAACTGTAAAGAATTTTTTAACTTTTCTAAATGAAAGAAAATAAATAAATGTTTTAATTTTATAAGAGAAAATAAATGTTTTTAAAAATGTTTTAAATAAAAATGTTTTCATAAATTGTGTGATAAAAACAACCGTTTTTGCTAAGTTCTGAAGTTCTAATTGTGTGGGATGTTGGAGCCACAAATCCCATTCATACCTCTTTTCTCAGGGAGTCAGCTCAATCACTGATTGTATCTTGCTAGGCAAAGCTTGATGGTCTTTTTTACTGTCCGCAAAATTGTAGTGGTTTGAGTTGTATCTTCTTTTTGCAGTATTTCTGAAGCGAAAATGAGAACAAATTTAAATAAAAGCAGGATTCTAAGATAAATGAATGCGAACCACCAAAAAATGCTTGGAGCACAAAAAGAATATATCTGGAAAGAGCTTTTTTCCACAGAATATTTTACCGAGAGGCATTAAAAAGATGAAAATGTAAATAATCAGAACCCAAAGGTGATGTATGGAATGTTGAAAGGGATATGTACTGCCTGAAAAGGTTGTGAAATTATGTTTACTAATAAATATTCTAAATTATAAGTTTTAAGGAGATAATAAGCATAATAACAATAGGTAGCCTGTAATTTACAACAATGTTCTTTTACCAGTAGAATATGTTGTAAATCTGTTCTTGTGATGAACAGCAGCACTTACTCAGACTAAAAATAATAACAGGACCGTGTATCTTGGATCCCAGGAGACTATTGGTGTTTTTGTAGACAGCAGACAGGAGAAAAAGGCATTTTGTCCTTTTTACCCCAAGTAATCCCAGTGGAAAATTAAACATGTGCTATGAATTGATATCAGCTCATGCCAGGTTACCTCCCTAAAGAGGACTGCTGCAAACACTGTTGCTACATTTTTTGGACAGCACTTTGATGGCCTGTATGCACGATGGATATTTTATGCTGTACGCTACTGTGGAACAGTGTGCTACTGTCTGCCCCTCAGAGACCGCTGCTGAGGTGTGCCACAAATAACTGAGAACAGCAGTTGCTTTAACCCTAGAGAGAATCTCAAATACCTGCAAATTTAAAATGTTATTGAAATATTTCTGGGTGCGTGTGTGTCTGGGAAAATTGTGTTGGTTTTGTTTTTAAAAGTTTAATCTTGCAAAACAGAGAAGTTGCTTTTCTATTGCTGTGGATCCTTGCTGAACACAGAATTTTAAAAAATATTAAGCAATACATTAGCAAGAAATATTTAGAGAAACCACGAACCTTTTTTTAATGGACCACCCTATCCAGTTTCTGTTCTTTTAAGGAAGTTTTTCCTATTCATGACTCATTTCACTCTTTGGCTAACATCAAGGGAAATGGAATAACGATTAAGCAAAGGAATGTATGTTTTTTTCTGGGTTTGTCCTTTTTTCAAAACCTTTATGAATTTCTGCATAACCTTGTGTAAATATATATGGATGTAGAAGCTTGACAACTGTGACAAGGTAAAAAGTACGCTGCTAATACTTGTTTCTTACTAATTTTTTCTAAATGTTCCTTTTGGTTCTACAAGTTAATGTTGTGCTGGATACTCCAGACTCCCTCTTCAGTTAAAATGACATGGTCCAGGCAGCCAATTACACAGAACTGTTAAGTGAAATTAATGAGATCACCCTAGATTACACTTTGTGTTTTATTTTCATTTTATAGGTCTGTACGAGCTGCTGGCTGCATTGCCAGCCCAGCTGCAGCCACATGTGGACAGCCAGGAAGACCTGACCTTCCTCTGGGATATGTTTGGTGAAAAAAGCCTTCATTCACTGGTGAAGGTAAACCACATTTAAGTCAGATTCTCTTTGAGAAGAGCATATGGAAAAATGTTTTGAGCGCCATCTAGTAAACCAGTGACCAAACTGTTGCTCAGTGAAAACAAAACAGCCTTGTTTTAAGTCTGTTTCTGTCAGGGTGGAAGTTGTTAAATAAGATTTTACCAAAAATACATAGATGATTTCATTTAAGAGTGATGTTCTGGCAGTGTAATGCTAATGCAACAAACATATGTTGTTTGCCCTTGTTTAGGAAAAAAAGAGTACGAAATAGTAGCAGGAAATCTGACACTTCTTTATGGTCAACATTCAAGACCTGGAGTTTAGCTTAAATAAATAAATGTTCACAGCAAAAATTAGAAGGAATATATTTTCTGAGGTCAAGTATGGCAAGAGTTCAGTAGCCACATTAATTTAAAATAATTTCCTTTAACAAAGTCAACTGAAATTCTAGTAAGCTGTTTCTTTTATTGGCTTGTCTCCATTTAATATTGTGTTTTGCTCATAAATATGCTGGACTAAAGTACAGCCTAAAATAAGTTGGACGAATACTTGAGTAAAATATTATGCTACAAAAATGATCAGCAACAAGAAATCAAAGCATGCCGTCAGAGTACACAGAGCTACCCCAATAATCTGAAAATTGTGTATAGCTGAAAAATGGGACCAATCAGCTGGTTAAAATTATTCCACTCCTACAAAATGGTAAATATGTCGTCAATCCCCAGTACAGACCTAATTCAAGCTGGAAAGAAATTCTGAGGTCTCAGATGAGTCAGTAGATGGTAGTAACCCATGCCATGAATATATGCAGACTTGTACAGAATTTGTTAACCCTTGTCAATTACTGATCTAGAGGAAGCTTGAAATTGGGATTATTTCTAAGTAGGTTTGAAAGACTCACATTTTCCCATTTCTTTAGCTATTTTATTCTGGAAAAAGATGTAATAATGTTGATACTTGGTCAAGTGCTTGGTGATACTTTTCAAAATATCTGAGAATTTACATATAAAAGTAAACATAAGTGCCCTCTGGCAGTTGATACACAAAAGCAACAAACAGTGGAACAGTGCTTGGCAATACTTGCTTGCCTAAAGAATTTCATCAAAGTTTCTAAAGTGCTGTAATTTCCAGACTCGTTGCGGCTTTGCTGCAGCTGTCTGTGCAGGTGGCTCAGAAGATCACTGTAAGAGGAATACCAGTCATCCTTCTGATGTAGGCTGACAGTGGTGTGCATCTAAGCAAAATGTTAGGTCAGTTGCTAAATTAGGTTTCTTTCTGGTTTGGGAATTAAAGAAGGCTGGCTAGAAAATGAGTGTGGATCTGTGAAACATTGTCACTCCAACACTTGTTCTAATTTTTTATCGAGCCAAAACCTAAAGCTTTTCAAACTTCTTCACTGCCTTTTGCCCCTTATTCCAAAAGGAGACAGCAGTTAACTGGTTTACTCACTTGGAGTATGCTCTCAGTTTGGAGCAGTTGGCTTTCGTAGCAGCTCTCCTGGTTGCATACCCTGGTTACCATGTTGTTTGTTGTTGCAGGGTGGATTGGACTTTCTGACTAACAGAAAATAAAGATGAGAAAGGGGATCAGGGAATGGTCACTTTATTGCAGTTACAACAAGAGGGCACTGAAATATTCCAACCATTTTAATTATTTATCTTGTGCTCTGTAGGTCCAAATATTAAATATACATGTAACTCTGACCCTGCTGATGCTTCTTTTAATGTCCTATTAAGCCTCACACTGTCTTAAAATAGATGTCATTCCTGAAATCTCAAAACTACATCTTTAGTATTCACTAGTTGCCCTTCTTTAAAACAATATATTAATTTCATTTGAGAGATAAAGTTTTTTAATTACAAGAACTGAGATTATTAAGAGCATCTGGTCTGACCCAGTGCATGTCACAGGCTTTCAAACCTCACCTTTGATTTCTGTGGAGTTGTAGTATATAAAATAGGGTATGAAGAGCTTTCAAAATGTTACCTAGTTCATATACCTGCCTCAAGATGGGCTTAACTGTATGTGAAACCCATGGTATTTGTTTGACCTTTAATGCATTTTTAGAAGGACTGTTCATTATCCTCTCAAGTTTCAGAGAAGACAGTCCCTAGCCTTTTTGGAAGAGACCTGAAAGAGCAGAAGAACAAACCCCATCTGCCATAGTTTTTCTTTGTTACAAGACTTTGGGAGTGCCAAATCTTTCTTTCTGAGTTCTGGTGTCTTATTTGAAAGACTGTTTTTCCTAGCAGTAACTTCTTAAAGTCAACTGTACTTGCAAAGACAAATGTTTTTAATTCTGCAGACAGAGAATGATGACACATATTTTGTAATAAAAAAAAGAAAAAGAAAGGAAAAAGTGTGCACTAGCTTTGAGCCAAGGATGTTGTGATCCTGGTATGTGGCAGTGTAGGAAGAAAATGAGCATGGGTATACTACCAATTAACACTGATATTTCTCTATTTTAACACATCACTTAAGAAAAATTTATACACTTATCTTCTTACCTTACTGTTTAATAATTTCAGATATTATAAAAGAGCTTTTTTCCTATGTTATAAAATGGATAAAATGCTCCAAGATTATTGAAAGACTTAAGTATAAAATGAACTTTCTACTTTTTGTATCAATATTCCAAGTTTTATGGGTATTTAATTACTATAGCTTTTTCTTCATTGTTGTATACTATAGCATATGGTTTGCTATTCTGGCTCTCTTAATATTGAAAAGAAAAAAAATAAGAAGGAAAAAAAAAAGCCCCAAATCTTGTCTTTGAGTTCTCTTCATTCAGTATTGTTGGACAGAAATCTCTTTGAGAACTTGGACCAGCCTGAGCTGTTCTAAGAAGTTAGAAATGGAAAAGTTGTATTAGGTCATCCAATCCATTCCCCTGCAAATACTGGATTGTTCCCTACATTACATTCCTATTGTAGTTAGTAAAACCAGCAAACACTGATGCAACTGTTCTTGCTGTCCCTTTTTTTCACAAAGGAATCTGTTGATTAGATTTTAGTTTACAAAGTACAGAGAAGAGGGAATCCACAACTGTTGTTGACAGTTTGGAAGAGAAACCTGGTTCTGGATAGTGTTTAAAATTTGTTACTTCCTTGTCTTCTTACATGACTCTCTCAAATTTTACCAAAAATCTTCAGCTGTCTCATTCCTTTTTATATAGCAGAGATCCCATTAACTCTGTAGAGATTTATAGAATAGAAACTTGAAGGGAAGATCCTTTAGGGTAATTATGAGCAGTGACATAGCCGATACCTGAAATGGTACACATGCTCAGCTTGTGTATTCTTTAGAAAGGACAAGTAAAGATCTGCTCTAACTACTCCTCTGGATTATTTTTAGAGGAGCTGCAAGAATTTCCATGTGCGTTTGCTTGCTGTTAGTGCACCAGACACGTTTTACTGTTTGTCTGTTTAGCTCCAGGATGAAGCTTCCACTCGCACTGTTGCCTTACACATTTCTGGTTGTGGATGTAATGCTCAAGAGTTGAGTAAACTTTTCTGTTGCACAGCTACCAAAGTATTTCATAACCAATTGCAGTTTGCTGATTGTTTTTGGCCAACTCAGTACTGTACTTTCCATTATGAAAAAGAAGCCACAGCAAGTGGTGTTGCTCTTTCTCTTGATAGGGAGGAGTTTGTACATTCAAAAAGCTAAGTGTTGCACTAGGAAAAAAAGCTACTGCGAAGGTAAGGAAAATGTGGTGAATCATTTTATTGTGATTTCATAGTATTTTAGGAAGCTGGCCCTGCAAAGCCTTAATTTGTGCTAATTTTCCTGGTTTCACCTGGATGTGATTTGACTTGAAGTTCTAAGAATGTACATTTTCTATGTGCTAGAGGTTGACCATGTAAATTGCAAAAACATACCAAAAATAAACTAGTCAAGTATATCCTGGTGAAATTTCTTTGGCATGCAAATTGAATTACATGATTACAGAGCCCAAATTTTACAGTCACTGTGGTATAGAAGCACTGGAAATTTTCAGTGTGAATACTCAGATTTTTCAATATGTAAATGTGGATGGTTTCAGTATACTGTGGTTCCATTTTTGGCAATTAAAAAAATCAAGATAATATTTACAAAAACTAAGTTGACTAGGCAAAGCAAAAGGGATTGATTTGACACATCCTCAGTGACAAAATCAACTACCTGCAGATGATGTATTAAATCTTCAGTCTGGACTGTACGTGGGAAGAAATGTGCAGGTTATTTTGGCATTTGTGAAAGCTTGTATGGTGCAGCTTTCCCCTACCGTGTGATATGTCAGCTGTTCTGCAGCTAACATCCAGGTGTGTGCTGCCCAGATCATGTGCATTCACCTCCTGTGTCGTGCATCCAAATGGTGAATGCTCCTGCCTGGGCACAAGCTCAGGCTTCCAAAGATTTGGATCTTCTTCCCATAGGAGTGTAGAGAAAATGGACTTCAGATTATATCAGTTGGGTGAGACAATTGATTGTTCTGAATGTATTTTTCTGTATTTTTGGTGGGGGTGACGCATAAATGGAGGGAATGACATCTCTGAGTGTGCCTGAAAAGTAGATGGTGGCTGAGGAGGATGTATCAGATAGTGTAAGACTGAGCATGACACATGATAAAAAAATGAATGTTGGAGATCATACTGAGATAGAGTTGGGTTTCTGCATGGAAGGCTGATGACAGAATATGTTGACTACTTCTGCCCTTCAAGTTTGAAACTGACATTGAAATACTTTTTGCTGGACATAAAAAACTTACTTACTTTCCCATTACTTTGTTCTTCATATATACTTTCTCTAGAACTAATATTTATACAGTCTTCATAATTTATTGTTCAATTTGTCTATTTTCTGTGTGTCTCAACACTTTTTTTTTTCCTGTCAATCATTATATAGAAGAGGAAGAGAGCAGGGTGTGTTTGTGAGGGGATTTTGGTGGCTAATATATTTGCACCTGTTAAGGCAGTGGTGAGAGTGGTTTCTGATTTCAGGGCAGACAAAACCAGCCACGTCAGAAGGAGCTCAGAGGTGCTCCGTTACCCAAGAACAGCAAACCTGGAAAATGCACTGGAAGAGGAAGTGGGACTGGGGTTTTGTACCTAACCTCAGTTATCTAACAGATATGAGAGGGTTGTGGTTTTGAGGGAAAGCACTGGAGAGTTGGAGAGATGTATGGACCACCTTAGAGTGGGTGGACTCATTGAATCTGATAGCTCAGTCACAAAAATGCTTCTCTGATATATGAAGACCTTAAGGTTCTTTACCACTAAGTTTTCAACCATATTTATCTTTTAAAAGCTGTGCCTCCCCAGTAAAGCGAATAGACTGCAGGTCTCCAAATTCATGTGGAGGTCTGAAGTGCTGTTTACCTTGGAGATAGGAAAAATGAAGGAAAAGGCAGTGTGAGTAAGGATTTACCACCTGAACATCTGGGGGAGGAAGTGTGAGTGTTGAGGAGGTGGTTGACAGCCAATAACAATTCATGGCCAATGAAAATTAATTGTTCTTCAGACTTCAGAGGAGAATCAAGCAAGGTTGCTTCGTACATTATAGTTTACATCTTTCAGTCAGAGAAAGCAAGCAAAGGCTCCTCACAGCACAAGTTAAAGCGATCACTCTTGTAATGCAGACTGTCCAAACAGTGCACAGATGTGGTCTGTTGTGCTGGTGTGGAAACTTTTGCTATTTCTGGCAAGAGGAGAAGGAATTTACTATAGTTGAAGTCATTAATAATGATAAATTAGATAATAGGTGGCAGTTATTGGTCATTCTTTAAATCCAGATCATCAGAGATTGAGGAAATCTTAATTTTTGTAAAATGTCCTTGTTCTCTTGTTGAAACAGGTTTGGTCGAGTCTTGCCTTAATTCCTATTGGTAAAAACACAATACAGTTTTCAGCTCTAAAGAACTACCTATCAGTAGGTAGTGGGGAGCATGTGACAGTATTAGGATACTGAATCTGCAAAGATGTATTAAAGCTGCATGGAAGAAATTTAAGACTTTTCTTTTTCTCATTCTTTTTCTCATTTTCTGAGAGGAATGTTGATCTCTAGTTAATCTTTGAAGCTTCTTGCTTGGGTTTTATGTACAGAACAAATATGAAGGAGTGCTAGAATTTCAGTACTCATCTCATGCAAAGTATTTGTAGGTAATGGTCTAATTTATATACCAAAATACAAACTTGCCAGGTGCTTTCTGCTTACCTAAGGCTGAAAATTATTGGGAAAATAATGCTCTATAAGAAAGACTCTTGATGACTGACAATAGTTTGCATTTGTATTTGGAGTAATTACCACCGAAGCAATGAGTCATTTTGCTTCCATCAAAATTATTACATTTTTAAAAAGTGTAATGCAAGGTGTTATTCCTCATGAAATGCCACATAAACTTAAAGTGTTACTTCTGAAGCCAAAGTGATTTTTTGAGACTTGCTCAATTGCCAGTAACTGAAATCTGTAAGTAAAGAGATCACTATTAGCTGGAGGCAGTCAGCTGCCTTTAAACTTAATTTCCATGGGAACAGTGATCAGATTAATCAAAATAAGGTAATTGAAGTTTTATAGAAAATAGTACAGGATCTTTACTTTATTCAGGCTGATATTGTTTCCATGAAAACATTAGGAAAAAAGGTAGGTAGCAGCCAGGCATTGAGCAAGCGACTGCTTCACTTGTTGAGATTCAGGTAATTTCTGGACACTCTGTGTGAGTTGAACCCTTCGACTCGTTTCTGCTTTTATTAAAATACAGTATGTGTGTAAAAATACAATATGCTTTTGTATAAAAATACAGTATGTCAGATATTAACTGGGTAAAAAGAAGCAAAATAAAAATGGACTCCTTTTAAAATAATAGCTAAATCTCCCAACCTTCCATGTTTCTTCTCTGAGTAAAGACAAAGTTGTTTTGCCATGTGTGTTCACTCATACATACCTGTGCTTATTTTTGCCTTCAATAAAGTGAAAAAATGTACCTCCAATTTATTCAGGCATAGCTTTGGATGGTGTAGCCTTGTTTGTAGAAGAATGCAAGTTAGGGCCAAGTGGATGGAATCATGGAATTGTGAAATATGGATAAAAATAAAACTATATAACTAAACTGATATTTTTTATAACTAAAAATATTTTTTATAATTGTAGCTAATATATCACTTACTAGGAAGCAGACAGCTGGTGGACATAATCATTTTGTCCTTCTATTTGAAGTCTGTTGAATGTGTTCTCCTGTGGTAAATACTTATTCTGTGGGGTTTTTTTCATATATTATTATTTTGTACTTTTTGGTAGAAGTTAAACTGAATATCTAGTGTTAACTTCTTTGTCAGGAGTTTACAGATTTGGTGTCTCTAGGATCTTTCAGCTTCTACATCAGAGCTGCTAATGTGTTTAGTAATAGACACTTGCAACTTTTCATCTGGATTTTTATGAGGAAGTCCCATTCCTGTCATCAACTCCTCTATCAGCCCACTTTGTTAAAAATAATCATAAAAATCCAAGGATCAGATCCCAAAAGGATCAAATTGTCTTGTTGACAGTTTAGTTTCATAAAAGCTGTAGAAATTAAGTTGATATCAGAAGTCTCTACAGGTGGGTGTACCAACAAACTTTTAAAATTAAAAATAAAGCAGATAAGCTTATTAAATCAGAGGTGTGAAGTGTTTGAGTATTACTTAAAACTTGTGAATAAATCAGTGCTTTGGAATGTGAAAAAACTTTGGTTTAGGTTAAAGTCCAGACAGAGGCTTTTTTTTGGATCAGTGGTAATTGATTTAAAGTTTCTGCTGGGAAGCCTCCAAAGAGTAGCAGAAATCCAGCCAAAATGTACTGGACGTAAAATAAGAAAATCAATCCTTCTAAGATAAATAGTTTGTAATTTCATTGTTACCAAGGGGGCAGTGTACCAGCCTGGTAACCAAACTGGTACAGCAGTTCAAAGAGAACTTTTAGAACCAAAATCTATGCTCATACCCAGATTTTTCTTGTCTTACAAAGCTTGTGCAATATTTACTTAACCAAAGTGATACATTTTTTGTCTGTGATACTGAGCCTAATGAAAGGTCTCATAACCTACTCAGTAATAGTCTGATAAATCCAAGACATCCAAGGATAATGTAATTTTAAACTGTTTTTCTACAGTGTTCTTTTTCCTTGGACCAGAAGTTCTGTGGCAGAACATGTGAGGGAGTGTTTAAAACAATTTTTTTTTGTTACTGTCTTGGACTGTTTTCCTTTTAAGAACAGAAAGTCATAACTACCCAAACCAACCTCTGCACTGTGAAAACATTTTAAGAGTTAAGAAGGATGGGATGTGATATTATAAAATCTTTCTGAAGCATGGAAACTGATACAATAAGATTTAATAAAAATTGTACTTTTAAGATTTGGCAAAAATGCCTGCCAGTTTTTCCTACCAGCAGGTTTTGTTACTGCTTATATTAGCTTTCCTTCTTTTTTTTGGAAGTCTTGGTTGTATCCTTTCTCCAGCTAATCCTTGTGAAGTTCATTTGTAGTGTTCACTAATATTTGTTATGTTACACACATATTCGCTGTCTTTCCTTGGTATGAAATACAGGCATGCAAGCATCTCGTATTTTCTTTTTCTGTTCTTCTGTGTTGCCCTAAGCAGTTAAAACCTAAACCAAAACCAACCTTTTTTTTCAGTTCTCTCTATTACAATCCTTTTCCTCTTTTTTGAAGCATGGGAAGAAGAAAGCACCGTAGTATGGTAGATGTGCACTGTTCCTTTAGACTTCCATATGGCACTATTTGCATAGCAGTGTTCTCTTAACCACAGGTGGTTTTCTCTAATACCTATTTCTGTGTATCTTTGTAGAACCCAGTGCTCACTTTGTAGGTGTAGTGGTGTCAGTGAAGTTCACTTCAAACATAAGTTACATTGAGAGCTACAGCATGTAAGTGCTTAACACACCAGTACCCTCCACTTGGTGCTCAGTCACTGCAGAATAACTAGTTGGGAGCTGAAGAAATAAGATTTCAGAGCATGCAGAGAATGAGGCTTACTGGTCTATGCAAGTGTCATGGGTTGACTTGGGCCAGATGCCAGGCATCCATGAAAGCCGCTCACTCACTCCCGTCTGCAGGTGGGCAGAGGAGAGAAAATTGAACAAAGGGTTCGCGGGTTGAGATAAGGACCAGGAGAGATCGTTCACCAAATACTATCATGGGCAAAACAGGCTCAGCTTAGAGATATAAAGTGAATTTAATTGCCAACAAAATTAGGGCAGGATAATGAGAAGTAAAATAAGCCATTAAAAACACCTTTCCCCCCACCCCTCTCTCTGTCCCAGCTCTATCTGCTACCCCAGTGGCACAAGGAGATAGGTAATGGAGGTTAGGGTCAATTTATCACCTGAGGCTTCTCCAGCTGCTCAGGGAGAGGAGACATTTTCCCCTTCTGCACCATGGGGTCCCTCCCATGGGAGACAGTTCTCCACAAACTTCTCCAAAGTGAGTCCATTTCACGAGCAACAGCTCTTCATGAATTGCTGCAAGGTGAGTCCATCCCACAGGCAACAGCCCTGTCAAATTGCTGCAGCGTGGGTCACTCTTCCATGGGGTGCAGTTCTCCAAGGACAGGCTGCTCCAGCCTGGGAGCAGGGGCCCCTCTTTCCACAGGTCTCCCACTGGATCACAGCCTTCTCTAGGCATCCATCTGCACCGGCTTGGGCACCTCCCCCACAGGCTGCGGGTGGATCTCTTCATTCCCCATGGATTCCCATGGGCTGCAGGGGCACAGCTGCTTCACCATGGTCTTCATAACGGCCTGCAGAGGAATTTTGGCTCCAGTGCCTGCAACACCTCCTCCCCCCTTCCTTCTTCACTGACCTTGGTGTCTGCACAGTTGTCCTCCTCACGTGTTCTCGCTCCTGCTCCTCTCTGGCTGAAATTAAAACTGTGCCACAACCTTTGTTTTGATTTCTTCTTAAATATGTTAACACAGAGACATTACCACCATTTCTAATTGGCCCAGCCTTGGCCAGCAGCATGTCCATCTTTGGAGCCATCAGGGTTTGGCTCTGCTGGACATGGTGGAAGCTTCTAGCAGCTTCTCACAGAAGCCACCTTTGTGGCCCCGCCACTAACAAAAACCAGGCCATGCAAAACTTTGACAGCAAGTCAAGGGTGAGTAATTTATTACAGGCAATTGCTGTAACTTAACTGTGCCTTCAGTGCAATAGCAAAACCTGAATGTACAGATTCACTTTGACATAACATCTCCAGTATGGTGACCAGTATTGGTCTGTTTCCGTGCTACAGAGGAAAGGGTTTCAAGCTTTCTTGCTCCACCTGAACCACTCTGAGGTATCATTGGTGTAAAAAAATCTTTCTTATTCTTGTGGTGACATTGAGTGATCTAAAGTTAGAGCTGTCTTGGTTTTGTTTTCAAAAACCACTGGAGCCTCTGTGGGCGATTTAGAGTTGCACATGCATACCTTGCGGTCAGGTATTTTTCATGTCTTCCCCCACTCCCTAAGACCAGTTTTTCCCTCCGTGTGTTCTCCCATGTATGTCTGCAGGCTTCTTCTATTTCTTGTCTACCAAATAAGGCTTAGATTAATTCTTTATCCCTTAGGAAAATTAAGACAGTAGGTGTATGAAGAGGAAATTTTGTATGCCATGTTAACATGGCTATATAAATTCTTAGGGAAAACATCGCTTTCACCTAGTTTGCATGTATTTGCAAAGTTATACTATTTCATTAGATGCAAACTAAGTGATACTCCATCAGTGCTAGAACTGAGGGTGTTTTGAGATTTGCCAAGTATAGTAAATACCAGGACAGGAGGACTCCTCTGTCTTGGCTGCAGAGGTGCAGTCTGGTACAGTAAGAGATGGATGCAGCCACTGCTGAGCACCTGGACCAGTAGCCAATTGAACAGAAGGGCTACCACTGGCAGAGCAGCACTTGGCCAACACAAGCACCAATGGTGATCATACAAAAAAAAGCAGGCAGCCTGGTCCCATTTCTCATCTCCAGCCGATCAAGGCACGTTGAAAACACACACCCTTCTGCTCTCTTGATTTCTAAAGAGATTCATGTTTGTAGATTCCTCTAATACCAGCACAGGTGTAAAGTACAGCTCAATAGCCATGCCTGGGCCCTAAGCTCTTTACCCAGCCACAGATTAAGACTGTAAGTCCTTCCAGATAAAGGTCTCCTCTTATTTTCTGGCTACGCCATTAGGGAAATACAAACATACTCTTTTCATCATTGTCTAGACTTGGATCTCACAGAGAGACATATACCCATCAATATTATTATCAATAAAATAATAATCCATTTTGACTTCTGAATTCTGTTGCTTATTTTAATTTCATTATGTATCATTCGCACACTATACTATATGCATCAGTGTAATCCTCTTGATCCTTTTACTGGTCATCGCTTCAGAACTGTTTGTTTCAGAGAATGTTAATGCTAAGTCAGGAGTTTGTGCTCTCGCCTTCAATTTTAGGTTGTTTTCCCTCTGATTTCAGTCCTGGTGCCTTTCTCCTTCACTCTGTTTCATAGAGCCCTAACATGAAATCATTGCTCCCCAGAGGAGGAGATTTTGACTCTTCGAGCCACTCACTCTTTTCTGCTGCCTGGCTCAGGTACAGTGTGACCCTTTCTGAAGAACATGGTATTTACTGAGTGGAGAGCATGGCAGGGGATGAACAGTCTTAATTTGTGTGTTGGAAATTAAATCTGTATTGTTTCCCTATCCGTAACTTTTCTTGTAGGTTTTTGCTAACAATCACAACCTGCACAATGTAATTCCAGTGATTTCAATTATTCACAAGCATGACCGCCTCGATTATTTTGATAGTAGGAGGTAAAAAAACCCCCAGTCCTGCCAGCTATAAATGCTAGGGATTATACATGGGATAGCCTTGAGTACTGCTTTGCATTTGCTATGGATAGAAAGTATTTTAAATTTTAATGAGCTTTACAGATTAGGTTTCATAGAAGAGAGCAGTTTTTGTTGGGATTTAGTGATTAAATAGTCCAGTAATGACACTGCAGACATACAGAGCTTTAATCATGATGAAACCATAAATCAGGGTGTAATTTTGAATTTCGAAGTTTCAAACCTTCTACGAAAAAAGTAACCCATGATTGTCATCATGTTAATTGGCATCTGAAATACTAAGCTAATCATACTGAAGTTTAGTGTGTCATTAAAGGCTAACTACAAATCATACCATAGCACGTGCCAAGCAACAAAGCATTTGTAATTGTGTGCCTATGCACTTTCGTCTGGAAACACCCACTTTCCACCAATTTCTAACTAACAATCTGACCAAGTTTTATTACTATCTTCACCCAAAAGGGAAACAATATTTTTCTTTTGTGGTATATCAGGAAACCACTGAGGTGCACCTATGTGTAGCTTGGTCACATGTTCTGTCCTGCTTCTGCTCTTTCTCTCTGTGTTTTCTGAATATGTGTATTGGTCTTTTAACTTTTAGAACTGAATTAGTTTCTGTTTATTTTTTCTACTGCTAAATGAATTTTTAATGTGTGGAAGCCCTTAAATTCCCTTTGTGTTATGTGCGTTTATTATCCCTTCATAATCATTCTGTCATGGCTTCTCTGTGGGAATGTCATCCTGGTTTTTACTTACTTCAGCTTTTCCACTGATTTAATTATGTAGGTGAGAGTGACCTCTCATACACTTGAGGCTGATCATGCAAAGATGGGTACGGTTAAAGTACTTCACTGTATTTTGATTGAGCTGGGGAAACTCAAGTGAGTTAAGCTGGACCAGTATTTTTAATCTCTTGTTCTATCAAGGGTAAACTGACATTTTTGCACAATAGGAAAGGAAATCTGTTGCTTTTTGGTTTTGTTAATATTATCATTCATGGCATAAAAATATAAAACAAAATATCCCTGATTAATGATACTTTCTCCTGATATTATTTAAATTTTTGCTAGTTTCATATTCAAATGCAGTGCAAACCAGGCTATGTCATGCTAGCTAATGTTTAGGTTGAATCCTTCTTGGGAGCAGGGGACTGGAGTTCCAGGTTGGGAACTGTCAGGAAATCTCTTGGCATCCCAGTAGTTAATGTTTTTGTGTTGCTGGTCTGTATATTTATCGATCCTTATTTCAAGAATGAAATTGCTGAATTTATCCCTATATTCTTTTTCGTAGTGGTAGGAGTATCAATGCAGCTCCCTTATCTTTGTTACTCTTGTCTCCTCATTAGGCAATTTCTGCTGTTTTCTACCAGCTTTCCAGTACTTAAAGACATGGTGTGGCTGTAGTTTTGTACACCTGTGCAAATACATTTGTGTTACCCCTTCCAATATAAAAATAAATTAATATGTTTGCTTTGATTTGAAGCTTCCTGTGAAATGGGTTTGCATGTTTAGATGATTTAGTGCAAAACCTGAAGTGCACTGGTCTGAAAAGGTATGGGGAAATGGCAGTAAATCTCTCCTAAATTACTGCCATTTTCTTCCAATATTTTGTCATTAGTTTTCATATTTCTCTTTATTCTACAGCACACATTGCACTTACATGTTGGTGTTTCTCCATCCTCTACAGGGAAGGTAGAGAATTAGTTCTGTCCTTTAACACTATTCTAATTTTCTGGTTGAACTTACTGGAACAATTTACTCCTAACACATCTCTCTATCATTTTGAATAAAATTCAGATGCTGTCTTCATGTCTTTTTCAATTAAAAATCTTGCTATAAATCTTACTTCTTGCTATTAATTGATATATTAGAATCTCTTTGTTTAGATTTCCATGCAGTTTAAATTGTAGCCTGGCCTCTGGCTGCAGCGTGCAGACCTCAGCAGCTTCTCTTCTTACATTCTGTGCCTTCTGAAGTACTCACTGCAAGTCTACTATTGCTGGTTTTTATTGACCTTAACTTTGCCCCCCTATTTATGTATTTTCTCCACATTTTTCAATTTTTCTTCACCTTCTTTTACCATTATTCCCAGAAAAAGAAGAAGTGACTTTGTGTCTGTCCCTCATTGTCCAGTGTCTGTTTGGTATGTTGTGATCTGCTTGGGAGGCTTTGCTATCGATCACCTCTTTTAGAAACAAGGGAAGGCTTGAATGCAAAGCATGTCTTCATAGGCATTCCTTGCTTTCATGACCATGGTTTCATTAAAGAACTTTTAAGTAAATGTTTTACACCGGTGACTTGTCCTAATACTCTCAAGTATGAACATAATGTGATTGTTTCCTGCTTTGTTTTGCTTTGTTTTTTAACATGGACTGTATGCAGGCAGAGGGAGAAGGGAATGGTGATGTTTTTAGCTTCCTTGCCTGTTGGCAGAGGCTGCTAGAGATTTTGCCTGGTGCATTTAAACACCTTCATGTGTGGCTGCTTTTTATTTGTCTGTTTGTCTTGCCTAAGGTTGATGTATAGGGGAGTCTACCTCTGATGGCTTTTACATTTGAAATTCTTCATCACTGTTTATTTGCATGACTTAAGTCTCCTGCAGTTTTAAATGCAAAATTGACTAAAAATACATTACTAGATTTCATATTTGAGAAACTGCATAAATGGGTAAGGTTAGTACTTAGTATCTGTTTATAGTTGACCTCTTTTAAATTAATTATTTTGAGTATTTCAAAAGTATTTAATCTGTTATTTTATTGGTGTTATGGGTTAGGATCTAGTGTTTGTGGGACTTTGATGCAGTTTTAGCAAAAGTTGTGTTTACAGCAGAATTCTGCTCTGATGATGGAGGCCTTAGATAAAAGGGTTTTTTGCATCATTTGATACTTCAGAGTAGCTTCTTTTAAAGAGTGGCTGATTTTTCTTGAGGCATGTAATAGGGAAGCAAAAGACTAAGATAGAAAATAGTAATTAAATTTTAATTGTGTTATGCACATGTTGAATGCCTAAAAGATCAGGTTTTTTATTTCTATCAGTAAATTTTTATATGTATGGACATGCAGTTTTCAGTGTCAGTGTTTTTCTTTAAACTTATAGAGGAAAAACATAATGTTTTAAATTAGAATTATTTTGGTGGTGGGGGGTTTTTTGTGCTGTTGTTGTTGATTTTTGTCTTTACATCCGAATTTTATTAATTACTTGACCTGTGCTGTATCATAACAGGTTGCATAGGATGTAGAAAAAGCAGAACAGCGAGCTGCGTATTTCTCACATCACATAAATTGTACTGACCCCACTAGATGGTGCTAATTGATAAATGTATGTCTGTGTACATTTATATAAATGTATTTCATTTTAGCTCAAAGCATAGATGTCCATGCCTGTGAATGAAGTTTGGGTTTTGAAGTTTGGGTTAATTCTGTAACATTGAACTGCACAGAAGTGATCTCTTCAGGGAACCTGAATAGAATTCAGTCTTGGACTAACTTGCTTTGATTACAGGCTGTAAGAATGATGTTTACTGTACTAAGCAGGAATAAACCAAGCTCTTCATGATTTAAAGTTAGCAGTCTCTGCTTGAATAGTAAAACTGAAAAAGCCCATTTCTGTGCCAAGGTGTCTTAGCCTGTATGCTGCAAATCCTGTTATCTTCAATTAATACTTATTTGGCATTTCTATAGGATCCTAGTTCTGTGGCAAATAGACCTTGCTGAAAAAAGCAACCGTCTGACAATCAAATGGGTAGTTTAGCTGTCGTTCCTGTTAGAATTGTGTTTACTCAGTGAGCAGAGTTAGGAAAGTTCTTTCCTTTAGATTTATATTGTTAACAGAACAGTGGAAATCACTTCCTTTTGGAAAAATGTCTGGAAATTTTGTTCCATATAATAACATAAAAATAAAAACATCAGTTTGAATTTGTGATGTTTAAAAACAGTAGTATCAGAAGAAAAGAAGTTTACAAAGCTGAACGTTTACAGGTAAAACATACTTGTGGGCAAATTAGATCCTTTTAATGTTTATATAAGTATAGGTGTTTTCTGAAAGAAAACATTGAGACATTTGAAGCATTATTGAGATAAGTACTAAATCTAGGCACATATGTGTTTTGTTTCTAGCTTTTAAATTAAATCCTAAACTTAGCCTTCAAGGAAGTTTATTAGCAGTGAATTGGGGACCTGCTTTTGTTGCACAGTGTTTCTATACTTTCTTAGTAGATTTCCAAAGACAATTCTAATCTTTCAGTTCTGTCTCACATTAAAGTTTCTTCTTCTGCTGTATTTATTTGACAAAGCAGGACCATACAGTTGTTAATTTAAAACCTGTCCTGTTACCTTTTTATTTGGAAAAGAGCTCTTTTAATTGAATACGAATTTTTTTTTTTTTAAACATGCTATCTCTGTATTCTTAGCAAGTTACCTCTTCAGTCTTCTAATTTGAACTGGGAGTAATGTAACATAAATGTGTATTAGTATTGGCACAGAAAGTATTGTAAATTTTTGTTTGAATTCACTTTATGGTTCTTTCTTTGTTAATCAACATACCAGCATAAAGCACTAGGAAATAATAGCATATTGGTTTTGGTTTTTTTAAATTGCTGAATCAGATAATCAAATTCATTCACCAGTCATGAAATGTTCAAGATTGCCATTTTCCCAGATGACCCTCAGCAGTAAGATGACATTTGTTGCTGGTATGTTTTCTACTTAGAAGGATTTCAGATGATGATAGTTTCCAAAGTGCAGTCAGCAATTGATGTGGTCTTTGTTCTTTACATTCCAGCAGCATCCAGACTTGTTTCTTTCCTTTTCCCATTCATATTTTTATACATATTAAAAAAATATATATTTTATATATATTATATATATTAGACATATATATTCTATAGTATAATATATATTATACTATATACAATATATAAAAATATATAATATTTATATATTATATAGTATAATTATGTTTATCTCTTTTAGATAATATTTTTTTCTGAGCAAAAAATCCTCCTCTCAGATTCATAAAGATCTTTAAATTTAAAATACCAGACCTCAAAGGGAGATACACTTTTGCTTCATAAACCAGTAACATTATATTTTAAATGTTTAAATTTATATTTTATATGTTTAAAAAAGGTTTGCTATAAAGCTGAAGAAACTTACATTTCTTAAAATCTTACTAATACCAAGACTTGAAGTTTTTAATTTCTGATGTTTTAGATGAATTCTTTGGATAATTTGTTATGCATAATAATTGAATTAGTTAGGCATACATTTTGCAAGTCTTTGTTGCCTTACTTCGACACAGTCAGGTGATACCTAAAAAGGAAGTATTTCAGTGAGAAAGAATGGAGGGTTTCCTTAAAGAAAAAACAAACCCCCACCTTTATTTTTGGAATGTAGGATTGAAATAATAGAGACATGTATACATTTTTTCTGATAATTTTTATTTGAAAATTTTTTATTTTTTGTTTGAACTAACTAATTTTTAGTTCATTCGTGTCTTGAGTTAAATGTTTTTCATCAAGTTTTGTGTTTAGAATCATTGTATAAAAAGCTGTTTGGTCATTGCAGTAAAAATTGTTTCCATCTCTGTTTCATTACAACTGTGCAACTTTTCTGTGTACTCTTTCTCAAAACGGAAGTTCTGCAGTGGGAGTTACAATTCCTTTCTTGCTTACATTATGTATTCTTTAGGTAAAAGTATATCTTAAAAGTAACTTAGAAGTGAAGATCTCCTGATATATTTGACATATAAACAAATATTGCAGTTGGTCATAAGTATGTCACTATCAGTAACTGAAATACCAAAAAATGTAAGCTTACAATATTTTTTTCCTAAAGAGATGTCATTTAGTAGTATTGGTTTGGAAATCAAATACATTTTTTGTCTGTGATTAGTCATTGTCTTCCTTGTGGTGATGAGGAAACTGATGCTTCGTTCCTTTGGTTATGTGCTTTTCAATCTTTGAATAAAAAATGGTTATAATTCTGAGTATTGTTACCATTTAACCTTGTAGTCTTTATATAAGGCTTTGACAGTTTTGCTATATGCATGTTCAGTTTGCTGTGTCTGCAGTACTGCACAATTATTTCCTGAGAGTTGAGTCATGATCTTTAATGAAAGATTTGGTATCTTGTGAATTATGAACCTTACCATTTTCTTAACGAAAGGAAAAGAGAGAAATAGGCACTTACGTGAGCCTGCCTCAAATTCTTTCTTCCATTTAAATCAGAATGCTCCAATTTGAGAAGTGTTTTTATTAAAGTAATAATACTGAGAGGAGGCAGAGGGGGCATCAAAGTGGGAGTGTATAGACGGAAGGGCCATAAAATGGAAAGAGCAATTTGACACCTGGAATCCTGAGTTCAGTATTGCTCTTATGAAATATTTTTCTCAAACTTTTACCAATTTTAACATGTGTTTACACAGGTCAGTGTGTGCTTTTGGAGAAGAGAATTGCTATACTTTTATCGAATTCTGACTGGTACTGTTCAGACTGGGACATGATGCTCATGATTTTATTTGAAAATGTATTTATGAAAGGTAGCGCATTAAAATTGTAGGGATCTTTCAGCATCCACAGACTGCAGTTTGAAGACTGCTTGTTTCATAGGAAAAAAAGTGTGATGTTCTGTTCTTTCTGTTCAAGGACCTAATGTGCTTAGCTCACACTATAGAGCTTCATTCAGATCTGGAATTGTTCTGATGCTTGGTCCTTTGGAAATGGGGTTAAAAGTACAGAAAAACAGTTTTGAAAATACTGTATACAGTAGCCATGTAGACTGCTTGGCTCTAAAGGGGCAGGGAAATTTATTTTGGAGCAAGTGCAACTTGTTTAGCTTTGGTCTGAACTTCCTTTGTCTATCTAGGGACCTTTTCCTATAAGCAAAGTCATCAAAACTTTTGCTTATTACTGACAAAAAAAGGCCCATTTGAATGAAGTCTGTGAAATCTCATATAATAGGACCTTTGTTTTATTGTATAAGGAACAATGAATTCAAAGTGAATTTTTTTAAAAGCAAAATAAACATTTTTAGAAACTCTGCATGAATAACTGGGTTTGTAGCCAGTATTTAATCTGTTTTGCTTAACATTGCAAAAATAAAATAGCAAATGCTATTATCATATTACCTTATTTTAGCAACAAATGGAGAAGGAGAATCACCATCCTTTACTGGGTGTGGGGGAAATCATAGTGACAAAGAACAAGGAAAAGGCTGAGGTACTTAATGCCTTCTTTGCCTCAGTCTTTAACAGTAAGACCAGTTGTGTGGGTACCCAGCCCTTGTGCTGGAAGACAGGCACAGGGATCAGAGTGATGGCCCCATAATCCAGGAGGAAATGGTGAGTGACCTGCTACATCACTTAGACACACACAAGTCTATGGGGCCAGAGGGGATCCACCCAAGAGTACTGAGGGAGCTGGCAGAAGTGCTCACAAAGCCCCTTTCCATCATTTGCCAGCAGCCCTGGCTAACAGGAGAGGTGCCATTTGACTGAAAGTCAGTAAATGTGACACCCATCTACAAGAGGGGTTTGGAAGGAGGATCCAGGAAACTACAGGCATGTCAGCCTGACCTCAGAGCCGAGGAACGTCATGAAGCTGATTGTCTTGAGTGCCATCACATGGCAGGTACTAGACAACCCAGGGGATCAGGCCTGACCAGCATGTGTTTAGGAAAGGTGGATCCTGCTTGACCAACCTGATCTCCTTCTGTGACAAGGGGACCAGCATACTGGATGAGGGAAAGACTGTGGATGTGTCTACCTGGACTTGAGTAAAACCTTTGACACGATTTCCCACAGCATTCTCCTGGCTTGGACAGGTGTGTTCTTTGCTAGGCAAAAAGCTGTTGGGATGGCTGGGCCCAGCTAGTGTTGGTGAATGGAATTACATCCAGCTGGTCACCGGTCACTAGCAGTGTTCCCCAGGGCTTGGTACTGGGGCCACTTCCATTTAGTATCTTTATCAATGATCTGGACGAAGGGATTGAGGGTGTCAACAACCCCTGCAATGCTACAGGCTGGGGGAAGAGTGGCTCGAAAACTGCCTGGCAGAAAAGGACCCGAGGGTACTGGTTGACATCAGCTGAACGTGAGCCAGCATGTTCCCAGGTGGCCAAGAAGGCCACTGGCATCCTGGCCTGGATCAGCAATAGTGTGGCCAGCAGGACCAGGGCAGTGGCCATCCCCCGGTACTCAGTACTGCTGAGGCTGCACCTCAAATCCTGTATTCTGTACTAGGCTCCTCAAATCTGGAGGGACATTGCAGTGCTGGAGCATGTCCAGAGAAGGGCAGCAAAGCTGGTGAAGGGTCTGGAGCACAAGTCTGATGAGGAGCAGCTGAAGGAGCTGGGGGGGTTTAGCCTGGACTAAAGGAGGCTCAGGGAAGACCTTACTGCTCTCTACAACTACCTGAAAGGAGGCTGTAGCCAGATGGGGTCAGTCTGTTCTCCCAAGTACCAAGCAATAGGACAAGAGGAAATGGCCTCAGGTTACACCAGGGGAGGTTTAGATGGGATTTTAGAAAAAATTTCTTTACAGAAAGGCACTGGAGCAGGCTGCCCAGTAAAGTGGTTGAGTCATCATCCCTGAGGTATTTAAAAGATGTGTAGGTGTGGCGCTTAGGGACATGGTTTAGTGGTGGACTTGCAGTGCTGGGTTAATGGATGGACTCAGTCTTAATGGCTCCCCTTGGTTTTCAGCTAAAGGGAAGGCATGGTATATGAGCATAAAGGAGGTATTTATTAATTTTCTTTCTTATTCTTTGGTGATATTAGCATGAAGACAGGAAATTCTAAATTAGAAATACTACAAGACATAGATCTAAGACATGGATCTGCAGGCACATCCTGTTACAGTGCAGATACTGTAACGTGTATCAAACAAGGAGGCCCGTGGAAAAGAAATATATGGACCGATTCTTGATAGATGTTTCAGAGATGTTTATTTCTCCAGCCACATGGCCGGGGCTCTGCCGAGGAACTGTTCCAGTCACGGGGGCCCCAGGGTCCTTGCCTGTGCAGGAAACACAAAACAACCAATGGGGAACGAGGCTGACCAGGGGCTAGGGAAACCCTGTGCCTCCCTCCCAGGACCACATGGCAGGGGGAGGGACCCCAACATTTCACCCGTTTATTTTTAACAAAAGAGATTTAAAACTTAACATTGAAAACAACAAGGACAGTTTCAAAACAAAACAACCCACCCTCCTGAGTCTTCAAATATCCAAACAGATTCTCTGGAACATCTTAAGGCTGACAGAAGGGAGACAGGACTCTCCGGGCATGCTTTGTGGGGAAACTGCGGCAGGAGAGGGTTTAACTTCTTCCCTCCCCCTTTTCATCCTCCCCTCAGCATCGGAGAGGAGTTGTAAGGAAAGGGAATTGTATAGGGAAGCCATGGGGTGAAAAATGGATTAGAAATAAACTGGGGATGGGGTAAACTTAGGAAAGGGTTCATATTGGGTATAGGGTAAAAGGGGAAAGTAGGTTGTGGGTAGGGAAGTTGCTGGGATGGATATTGTTTATAATTTTGTGCATAACGGCTGCCTTTGACAGGAATACCTCCAGGCCCAGTAACATTTGCTGCTTGTAAACCCTTCTTTCCTTGCACTATATCAAATTGTACAACTTCCCCATCTCCTACACTTTGCAGGTAATTTTTAGGGTTATTCCTTTTAATGGCAGTTCTATGGATGAATAAATCTTCCCCTGTATCATCTTGTGTTATAAATCCATAGTTGTTTTTTACATTGTACCATTTCACAGCTCCTGTGATTTTCGTTGCTACAACTTCTGTCACATGGTTGCATGTTTGTCGTGGCTGCTGGTCCCATGTGGCTGCTGCCTCACTGACTCCAGTGTCTCAGCCGGGCCCCCATGTTGCGGCTGCTCTGCACCCTCCGAGCAGTGCTGCTCCGGGGCGTGTCTGGGCTCTGCGCAGCCCCGCGCCCACGTCTTGGCCGGGCCCCCGAGCGATGACCTCCCTCGTGCCCTGCTCCAGCGTGCATTTCAGCTGGGCGCGGCTCTGCTCCACCGCCGCCAGCCGCCACTCGTGTGCTGCCCCTCTCAGTCGGGCGTTCACGGGGCTCGCTCCACCACGCGCTGCACGGGGCCGGGCGGGCACCACCGGGTTGCGCCGCTCCCGCCGCGCCTCGCTCCATCGCTGACACTGCAGCTCGCGCCGCTCCGCCCGCATGCAGGAACTGCCTCGCTGATGCTCGCAGAGGGCTCGGCCCACATGGCCTGGGTCGCACGGACCCTGAGGCAGGCTTCCCTTCGCCAAGACACAGCTGACATTGCTCAACAGTCTCGGTAATTAAATAATATTCACAAAAATATTCTTCCATCAGCATATATTTTGACTCAGAAATGTCCAAACGGTATTCCAAAAGTCTTTGGTAAGAATTAAATCCCAAGAAACATAGAAAAAGTTCTTAAACAACCATGCCAGGAAGTGTTTCAGTTCTTTTTGAGCTTGAATTAAGCTAAAATTTACAAATCGTTGTTCAAGAATCTTTTCAAGTTTAAGATAAATGTCCATATGCGGCTCGGAGAGCCAAGAGTCTTTCCACAGTTCCTCCATAATTTAGAGATGGAACAGCAAAACAAAGCAAGAAGAGAAATCCAGAGTTTCTAGAGTTTACTCACAAATCAGTCGCTGTCCTTAGGGAGTGGGGATCCTTCTGCTCGCAATTCCCCACCATTTGTTACAGTGCGGATACTGTAACACGTGTATCAAACAAGGTGGCCCGTGGAAAAGAAACAGATATGGACGGATTCTTGATAGATGTTTCGGAGAGATGTTTATTTCTCCAGCCGCATGGCCGGAGCTCTGCTGAGGAACTGCTCAATCACAGGACCCGAGGGTCCATCCCGCGCAGGGGAACACAAAACAACCAATGGGGAACGAGGCTGACCAGGGGCTACAGGACCATAGGGCAGGGGGGAAGGGACCCCGACAACATCCTGCTGTTCATGAAGGATGTGTTTGTTAACAGTATCAATAGTAGGTACTTAACAGATATTGAAGTACTTTTTCTAATAAAAACAGATGTGATGGAGAGATGAAATTTAAGGACACTGTATATATGGCACAGAGAAGCAAGGGCAGGATCACCAGATTCATCAGTTGCTCCCTTAGTGTCTGTCTTGGTTTTCTCAATACAGAAAGAGTAGAAGAGATGCTTTTTCATTTTACAATAGAAATCAAGAGATGGGTCTTTACAGAGCTGAGACTTTGATTAGATCTCTTTAGGACAAAATCAAACCTGACAATGCCCTCATGACCGTGTCAGGTTAGTCTCAGAGCTGCTACGTCTGTGAGACTGCCTCAAATAAACTCCTGAGTGCCACTGTTCTTCCTGAAGCATTGAATTTTCCCTGTCTTCATCATCTTCCTCAGATGCTGCCCGGCTCATCAGGTCAATCAAGGGTGAAGGACAAATGAGGTAATAATTGACAAAGGAACCCTGAAACCAAAGAGTTAAAAAAAGAAATCCAGGGAGAACAGGATTTTACCATACAGTTTACTGCAGTGTGCACAGGCATTTTTTCTGTCTTGAAATTTCTGGCTAGACAATAAAAACTAGTTATTCGACTGGAATGAATAATAATCCATATGACTGGAATTTTTATCAAGGCTCATTTTTGTCCCTAGCAAAATCAATACATAATATGATTTTGCCAGTTGAGAATAGTTGCCTTCTTTCCCCCCAAAGGTTCCTTTCTTTCATTTATAGCATGCTGTGCTTCTTTTATTGGCTTTAGTGATATAATTCATAATAATCATATGATAGTTGCTATCACTGTTAACTGGGCACTTCTGCTGTTACACCTCTGTCACACATATAAGCGCTCCATAACCAAGTTCTTGCTGAATCAAATTTCAAGCAGCGTTTGCTGAGAGTCTGATTTGAAGCTGTGGCCTCTCCAAGCACCACTGCTGATATGCACTGACTGCACCTGATTTAAAATAATGTAACTTTGTACATCTGTTGATAACACAAAATTTTTACAAAACATAACCTGACAAGAAAAATGCCCTTAAATGTGATCTATTACCACATTTTTGAATTTAAAAAATTAATGTAATTGTTTATACAGTTCTGAAATTTATTTCTGAAAATGCAATGCGATTAGAAATTTCTTAAGGAATTCTGTTTTGAATGTTGGTTATTCTGATTGCTGGGTAAAGGACACTTTTTAAATGTCATCCAGCACATCGTGGACTCTTAGCAACCATGTATTTAAGGACTGAATAATGGTAGTGTAGATTTAGATTGAATATAAGGAATAATTTTTTTATGATGGCAGTGGTAAGACACTGAAACAGAGAAGTTACGGATGCCCCTTGTAGCGGGTTCAGTTTGCAACCGGGCAGAAACACCAATTTAGTGTAGTGGTTTGGTCCAAAATACTCATTACTATTTACCTTCTGTGAGATAAGAATTAGGAGAAAGCAAAGCAGGCACAAAACTTGAAAGAAGTTTATTAGCAGACCTGAAAGAAGGGGCGGGGGGGGGGGGGGGGAATCATACCACACCTTCAGAACACTTCTCCTGCCCCCACCTTTCCCCTTTCTCCCACTGTACAAAGACAACCCTTGAGATGTTCAGTCTGTTTACCACTTCCATAATAACCTTGTTCAGTTCATTTAGGGAGAGGAGTCTCTCTTGCTCATGCTATGGAGACATCTCCACAAGAGGTTCTCTCATGGCTTCACTATCACAATGAGACAGTCACCCATGTTGGTTCTCTGCTCACATGTGAAAGCCCCTTCCCCCAACTTGCAGCTTTTCCCACAACTGCTTTTGAGGGTCCAGTCTTGAGCTACTGGGGTACCATTTTAAGGTTGAGCTGTTCAGAAACAAAAGTTCTCTTCGCCCATCTCTGGGAGCATTTCATCTCTAAGAGTAGAGGCCCTCCCCTTTTCATGGGAGAAAAGGGTCCTCATCATCTTCATCTCTAGGACTATCTCTGGGAGTATCTCTAGGAACAGAGGTCTTCTTCCGACTGGAGCAAGAGTCCTCATCTCTTCCATCTCTCCCTGTTCAAATTTCTCATCAAATTACAGCTGCTTCCAGCACAGGTGCTTTTGCTCACAAGTGCAGTTTGAACACTCCACCCCCCATGCTTTCATGAAATTACAACGGGTACTCTGATATACCGTAGTTCATCACCACCCTAGCTTTACAACAGAATTTCAGCTTTAAGCATCTCCTCCTTCTCCTCCCTCAGGATTTCAGCTCTTCTTTCTTTACTTAATGTCTGCAGCACTTACAGCACTAAAAGGGTTAATCTCACTCAGGCCTTGCAGCTGGAATTTCGCTTATCGCTGTTGTCACATGATCTTTGCCGGACAGCAGGGCAGGTTCAGCTGAATCTTCAGCCGCCCTGGAGGGGGGAGGGTAGGGGGGGCGTGCCATCTGCACGTAGCAGGGCTGGGAGGGCCGCGGGTGGAACAGGGCCCATTGGCTCCCGGATGGCTGTGTCCCGGCCCAGGCCCGGCCTGAGCAGGTCCTGGCCCGGACCTGGCAGGGCCTGGCCCGGGCCCGCTGGGCCCTCTACGGGCCCAGCCCAGTTACCTGTTCCCCGGCTGGAAGCAAGAGAGAGAGCTTCCCAGGGTTTCTCCATTCTTAAATGTGGACCACAGAGGTGGTCAAAATTCTAAGTGGCTTAAAACATTGTCAATATTCAAACTAGCCAGTTGATAGGTTCTGTCAGGTCATAGAGGAAGCTGTAAGCACCTCTTTGCAGGAAAATCCGGAGCTATGCTTGCTAACCCATGACACTTGTAAGTGTGCAGTGTCAGGCTGAATAAGACTCTGAGCAACTTGATCTAGTGATTGGTACCCATGCCCATGGCAAAGACTGTAGACTAAATGACTGTCAAGGTTTGACACTGGCTAAAAAAGCCAGGCACCCACAAAAAATCATTCAATCATTCTCTCCTGCTATAGCTGAGTAGAGAAGGGGGAAAAAAAGAAGGGCTCAATGAGTTGAGATAACATTAGAAGAAAAACACTCTCAGGGCAAAACAGGTTCAAAACTTAAATGGTATAAAGTGAGTTTATTATTAACAGAATTAAAATAGGGTAATGAGAACTAAAATAAACCTTTAGAACACTTCTATTTCTTCCCAGCCCCTCCCTCTTTTCCACTGACAGCGCAAGGAGACAAGGTACGAGGGTTTTGGTCAGTTTGTCACTTCTAATTTTTCTTCTGTTCGTTAAGGGAAAGAAGGGTCTTTCTTCTGTTGTACTGTAGGGTCCCCCCGCAGGAGACAGTTCTCTGTGAAGTTCTCTTCTCCAACTTGGTTCTCTTCTCAAGAGCAGCAGCCCTGCCCAATCTGCTGCAAACGTGAATCCTTCTCACAGGCAAAACCAGTCTTCCCGTACCCGAAACTGTTGCCTATGAGTCACTCGTCCATGTGAGTGCAGGTTTTTATAGCTTCTTTTGGCATCCACTCGCTCTGTCGGACAAGTGGACCTCTGCATCTCTCGTGGACCCAATGAGCTGCGGGGGGACAGCTTACTTAACTATAGTCTTTTATCACAGTTTGCAGAAGAAACTTTCAGCTCCAGCACTTGGAGCATTTCTCCCTCACTCTTTACTGACCTCAATGCAGTCATGTTGGTTCTCCTCACGTGTCCTCACTTTTTCCTTTTCTCTAACTCAGAAGAAAATTGTTGTTCGAAGTAATTATTGTTCTCAAGTTCTATCAATTGAAAAGTTCTTACAAAGTCCTGCAGCACTGAAAAGGTTGTTCTCATCTGGGCTCCACACCGAGGAGTTGCTTGCCATATTTCCACTACTGGCCATGTCACCCTGCCAGCCAGTAGCATGGGCATTGCCAGCCGCTGCACTGGCTGCAAGGGCCTGGCTGCATGGCCCTGCCACTCCACACCGGCCGCTCCTGGCACCAGCCCTGTGCCTGCCTCTGGCTCTGGGAAGGCCCTGGCCACGGCCCCTCCCCACCCCTTGGAAGAAATGAGGAAGTGCACTCCTTGTTCTCCCTTCTTAAATATGTCATCACAGAGGCGTTACCAACTTCTCTAATTGGGCCAGCAACGTGTCCATAGTCAGAGCCTTCAGAGATTGGCTCTGCTGGACATAGTAGAAACTTCCAGGAGTTTTTCACAAAGCCACCTCTTTGGCTACCTCTGCCTCCACCAAAAAAAACAAGCTGTGTTAAACTAACACAGTGGTCTTTAAAGGTCAAACTATTCTATGGTTCTGTGCTTGGAGTTTGGTTTGCATTCTTTTAACATGACTGCAGAAATTTTGATAACTTCAGAGCCCTTTGGTCCTGATACACATGTTTAATTGTTGGCTCTTTTCAAATAATGGACTCAAGTATACATATGACACATAAAAAGAGTGTTGGAGGTTTCTTTTGTTCATGTCTTTTGCTATAGCACAAAATTGAACTAGTATTTTTTGCAACTTCAGGACCTTGGTAACAGGCTTCTTTTCCTGTAATACCGCTAATGTTCCTTGCAGTGTTAACATGAGTGGGTTTAATCTTCAATGGATATAATGTTTAAGATGACAGAAATTAACAAAATCCCATCAAGTTTAGTCTTAGGCCTCATTTTTGAAACTGTATTAAAATGTCCAGTTATAACCCTTGTCCACTCCTCAAAAAGTCAACCCTTGTCAGCTCCTCAAACACCCTTTAGCAGCAGATGAGCTAAGGCTCCAGCTAAGGAGCTTGGGTTTCTATCCAAGAATTTAGATGCCCTTTTGGTAATTTCCTTGCTCTAGGTGGTTGGGAGGGGAAGAAACAAGTGCTGCAGAAGGAGTCACCACTGATGCCTTAGGATTTTAGCTTTTATATTTTTCATATCCTGTAATGCTTTAGTGTGTAACTCTAAAACTCCATATAGCCTGTTGGTTCCTGTTCTCCCATTTTGGTTAGACAAAACAAATCCTCTCTAGGCCTGAAACTCAAGGACACCTTACTTTCTCAGGCCCCGAAATATGTAAACAAAAGTGGGTTAAAGGGGAAACAAACTTGGGGTAATGACTTCATTACCTGAAATTGTAATTGAAGGATTAACTCCTGATATGCAAATGGACTAAGCTTATAAAAGTAGGAAAACCTGTGACCCGGTCATCCATTTTGGGTGTAGCCCCTGAGGGCTTTGACTGCCCAAAGTGTACCTTGAATGCC
Source organism: Aphelocoma coerulescens (assembly GCF_041296385.1). NCBI lineage: Eukaryota > Metazoa > Chordata > Aves > Passeriformes > Corvidae > Aphelocoma > Aphelocoma coerulescens. Next base: position 16,034,903 of record NC_091015.1, read on the forward strand.
CTGCAATGAATATAATCACTTTTATTATCCTGATTTTGTCTAGCCTCTGTTTTTAGGGAGTCCCATAAGGCATCACCACCACCAGCTGACCAATGCCCATCCAGTCTCCAAACAATAGCTGCTTTAGAAAAACATGACATTATGTAGTGTGAAATATCCCTCTGGTCAGTTGGGGTCAGTTGTCCCAGCTATGTCCCCACCAGACTCTTGGCCACCTCCAGCCTACTCCCTGCAGGGCACAGAGCAAGAGCAGAGGTGGCCTTGATACTGCACAAGCACTGTCCAGCAATAGCTAAAGCCTTGCTCTGTCATCAGCACGGGTTTGGTCACTGATCTACAACACAACACTATACAGGCTGCTATGAAGAAAATGAACTCTGTCCCAGCCAAGCCCATTACAACAGTTTATACCAGTCAGTCTGAAGGTATTCTCATTTGTTAGTGGTTTCATGCTATACTGATAAAGAAACTTTCAATTGTTTATTGTAGTGTTTTTAGTTCTTTCATTAGGGTTATCTGATGTTCTCAGTTTCTTCTAACTATTAACTTTTAGCTGTTCAGGCAGAAATATTTCCACACCATTAGCCTGCATTTGAATTGTTAGGAAATTCATGCTTCTGCTTTTTGGAAAAAAGGCTTAAAGGAGAATTGCTCATCTGTTGTGCTGAAACTTTTTGCTGTGGCAAATTGGGCTAGAATTGAAATCCCTGAATATCTGTTTTTAAGCCTTCAGAGGCTTGCTTTGATTCTTGTAACATTCTCTCAGAGGCCTTTCTGCACTGTGCAATCACTTATTTATATTTGAGGCAGTTTAATGTTACTATGGGGATTGAAATGCTCTTTGCAAACTTCGAGTAGTTAGCTATGATTTATTAATTTCTATTTTGTTTGTGTTTTCTAAAATACATACTGCTAATTTCTTAGCAGTATTCTGTCTCTAACTGCAATTCAATTGGTATGACTAGAATGTGATTTAAAGGCTGTATGTGTTCTAAGTTTTCCTACACCTTGTGTTCATCATGCCATAGTACAGCAGACTTGTTCATGTATTTAAGTTCCTTAGTGTACCAAAGCTGCAATGATAAGGAAGATTGGGAACAAATGTGTAGTTTTGCATTCAGTCTGTATTTTTGTCCTGAGTAAATGGGCTTCCAGACCACCACTGAGTGATGAAGATAAATCAAAGAGTTGGCTAATTTTTCTGTTACTTTCTTGTGATACAGGAGGGTTCTGGAAGGAGAAAGGAAAGGAATTAAACAATATTTTAATTAAAATTTTACATCAAGCAAAATATACATTCTCTTTCAGCAGAGATGATGCTATGCAATTATCATTTCTGAATGGTTTTAATAGTTATTTTCATTTGTTTCTTTGTAGCCCATCATTTCTTTTTTTCCTTCTCGGTTGTTTTACCTTGACTCAAAATTGTTGGTAAATTTAGACAGTGAACTCGAGTGTCTAAATCCCAGAGTAAAGGTCATATTAGTGATCGTATGAAAACCCTAGTTCTTGTCTTGAAATCTCCCTGTATAAATGTTGAAACTATTCACGAATATGTCTTTTATGGTCATGAGTGCCTTGGAATGGTTTCTCTTGCTTCAGATATTCCAGATGCAGAACACAAATTGCAGATTAAGCCAAAATTAGCACTTACTCCTCCTCAACAGTTTTTCTTTTGCTTTCTTTTTCCATTCTCTTAATCTGTTGTGGCTTCTTAATGTATAGATGCTTCTCTTTGTAGTAGCACCACTTTGTAGTGGTGCCACTAGTGGAGTGAAATAATTTTTTGCAAATGTACATGAACCTGAAACTTTGCTGGATAGGTAACAGCTTCTCTGTGTACAAGAGTCTTCCATTATGCATCCATGTAAGTGACTAAGCCAATAAATAAATACAGAAGCTGCATGGCTTTTGTCAGTGCTTTGATATCAGATACTCTTGCTGTCGATATATGATGAAAAATACAATGAAGAGAGCAGTTAGAGGAGATGTTCTTCCAATTGTTATGGACTTTCTACAACAGTATACTCAATGCCTGTCTTCTAGACACATCTTGATGCTTTGTGTGGGTGTTTATATTGGCATTCCAGTTCAGATCACTAGTGCGTTTTTTAAAGCAATTTCCCATCTTTTCAAGTTCGGCTGTTTTGGTTTACATCAGCAGTCCAGTATATGAGATGGGCTCCTTTCTGCTGAAACTAAACAAGCAGATAGCTGCTAATGGGTATTCAGCAGGCCAGACTAGGATAGTCCAGAGAAAAACCCTGGAAATGTATATTATGTGGTGCTTAGGTCCTTAGTGCCAATTCTTCTGTTGCATTAAACAAAGGTAATTTGCATTTTTTCATGTATGCACATAATAAAACAAATTTTGCAGGTACCTTATCTTTATGCTGAGTGATATCTCATCCCATAAAATAAAACCCAAGTAGGGGAATGTTTATATAACTCATAAGAGGCTTCTGATGTTTCTCAAAAGGTGAAGCACTCTGGTCTAGAATTGCTGTCTGCCCCAGAATGATGGTCAGTGCAAAATAATCACAAGATCCTCTTCAGCCCCTCCTGTCAGGAAGGTATCATTACCATAAAAAAAGCTCTTATCCAGAGGTGTTGACATCTTTGAGTAGTTGATGACACCTCAGTGTGGTCGGACAGAACATTTTCACACTGTGTGTGACAGTTCTTGTCATTTATGTGCTGCTATGGCTCACTGATAGCCAGGGTTTTTTGGGTTACAAGTGTTTGCCTGTAGTATTCTTACATACACTGACGCTTTACCTATGCCAACTGTTCTCTCAAAAAGACTAAGTTTGTCTTCTGTTAACTCTTTGGCACCTTTGGTACATGCTTGTCCCACTCCCCTGTTTTATTTCTATCATATTATATTAGAACTGTACATAGAAATTAAGAAATCTAAAAGGAGAAATTAAGCTTATTTTGTAGGAGTCTTTGCTTAAGATTTTTATTTTTCTGATTTAGAAAGCTCCTCTTGGGTTTTGAAATAGTCCAGGCTGAGGACACTGCTCTGCTCTATTATAGAAAGTTTAATTCAGTCTCTCTGGGAAAATCCAGAAACAATTTTTCTTGCTTACAAGTGTGCCAAAAATTGTATAAATTTGCAAATGATTATTTTTCCCTCTTGGGGCATAACTTCAGAGTAGATTGTCAGTTTTTGCAGAACTTCATAAATTTTCTTACTCTACAGTGAAAAGAATAGGTAGTCATAAAAAAAAAAAAAAAGCCCCACAACTTAGTCATCTGTTCAGCAGAACAGCTTTTAATGTTTTATTTACAATATATAATTCTTGCTTTAACAGACTTGGTCTCATCTGTGAAGAGATTTTCAGCACTGAGGCTTTACATGTAAATGTCAGAAGAACTTAAAACAGATGTACTATATTTCCTATTTTTAAGCATGATACAGTCCTATATTTTCCATACGTTGTATAAGTTTCTAGTAGAGAGAAGGCAATGGTATTAAAGTTACTGGAAATCAGGTATTGCTGTACAATGTAAGCTAAAGTTGCCTATTGTATTAAATAGAATTCTTTAGATTGAAGCTCAAAAAAATGGTTGTGAATATGATAGATCTTATCTTGAGCAGGTGAATGCTCTCGCTTCTACTTTTGAATACACTCTCTCAAAGTGTTCCAGGGTGGTTTTAATTTCTGTTACAGTTTAATTTCATTGAGTGAAGTTTGTAAAGGGGAAAAGTATTTGCAGCACCTTGTCCTGTTTTGCTTTTCATTTCTGTGTTTGGCTACTTCACATTATTCATGTTCACCAATGTAGTCACTTAATCTAGGTATTCAAATTTCAAATTCTACTTGTATAAGAATTGAAATTTGGAAATGCAGTGCTAGGCGTGCATGTATTAGCATGATTTAAAAATTTCATGTTTCAGAAAAAAATTAACTGAAAGATAGCTTGTGGACAGGTTGCCAAAGCATATGGTGGTGTGCGCAGTAGTTTTTTAAAGGTGTTTGTCATAAATGCAGTCATTCATCACCCTGAAGTCTGGCAAGTTCAAAGGCCACCAGGTGAGCTCGCAAATGTGCTCTGTCATCCTTGAAAGACAGCAGAGGTGACCTAGTGCCCAGTGAGTAGGAAAAGGCAAGTGCTGTACTCGTCTTCAAAAAAGGCCTAAAAATACAACATGAAGAACTAGAGGCCAGTCAGCAGTACTGTGATCTGTGGGGGAAATTATAGAACCAACCACCTTGGAACACACTTTTGAACACAAGGAGGGAAGGACTTGCCTGAAAACGCATTTTTGCTTCACTAAAATTTTTGCTTTATCAGTGGAGTTGCACTAGATATCTTGTCTTACTGCGTTCAGGAAGCTATTATATAGAAGTGCTGCATACATTATGGATACATTAGTTATCCAGGAGTTAGAGGTGTGAGGTAACTGTTTTTATGATGCATGTGGTAATTTTATACTAATGTGAAAGGTAATCCCTGTATTGCACATTGATTGCATCTTTGTGCACAGACTGATGGTTTTTAATTTCCGTAGGTATATCCTTTAAATTACAAAGATGTAAAAGACAGATGTTGTCATCTAATGATCTGATTTAAAAAATAGATTTAACTAATAAGGCAAACTACTATCAAATAAAATCAGATATTTGGGGGAAAAACTCCACTCAGTATTACATCTCAAGTGGAAGTACGCTGAGGTTGCAGTGTCTGTTACCATAGACCATGGAATGTTTATCCCTAGAGTCACTCATTGTGCTAGTAAATTAATAAATTTTTCCACCTGATGTAGCAAAAGCCAATATCTAGAACTGTCTAGTAGCAGTTAAAATTTTCCTGCTTACTTGTTTAGCTTCTGGTTTTTTTTGGTTAGGCAGTTACTCTCTACAACTCCATAATCAAATAAAACCTTAATGATTGTCCTTAAATGCTTAACTGGAGTACCATATCTACTCTTAGGAAAACAAAAATTTGTTTTCAGTCATTTCTAGCTATAGACAGAGCCAATAACTAGTTAAAGTTACACTGTGCCACCTCATGAAAACCTCTTTTTTGTTGCATGAATTTACACTTGTATAACATTTTTCTCAGAGATGGTTTAAACAAGACTGTCTCCACATCTTTTTGTTTGGTTGACTTTTTCCTTTTTTTAATTTCAGTGGTAAAGTTGCCCGGGATAAAACCAGCTTCATCGGCAGTGGCACTTCTTTTTTCTTTGAGAAACTAGGTGGTAGCATAGGCAACTGCTTCTGACCGCAGAGCTGATGGAAACTCAATCTGGGTAAAATCAAGATGTTGCTGAAGCAATCAAAAAATGATGGATTTGAGACTTTGTGATTTACTGTGCCTTTTAGTTATTCAAGTTCACAGTCTAAGTAAATCACAAATTTCTGCCAAAGTCGAGGAGCTGCAACTCCTTGTTTTGTTTAGTTTCTCTGCTTTGTGAGCTAGAAATATGAAGTTGTCCAGTCACTTATAGTTTTGTGAAATCCAGTATGAATTAGTCTAAGTAATTGCTGTGTAAACAATGTCTACTAAGCAGTGTAAAATTCAGATTCATATTCTGGAGACAGTAGTGCTTTGCATGTAGTTTCCAGATGAGAACAAATTATTTTACAACTTAGAAATCGTGACTGTAGTGCTTTCATGCTTCACCATGATATGTCAGAACTTCAGCAACTCCTGTAACCAATGACATACTGAAATAATCTTATTAAGATTGCAGAAATGACGAAGGAATCAATCAAGACTGAGACCTTGCTATGCCATAATGTATTAACATGCTCTTTACTTCAAACAACATATAGTCTAAATGAGGAAAAACAGGTGTGGACTTAGGGTTATGAAGCACAGCAGAAGACAGGAAAAATGGCAGGCACAAGTGTCACTGACATGGCATTATCTTGTTATGGATGTAGTTGTGAAAGTACAGTTTAAATTAAAAAGAATGGGCTTTAAAAGAATGAGCTTTAAATTAAAGAGTGAGGGAGTCCTAGACAGTAAGAGGAGTGAGTGCTGCTGGGGGAGAAGTAAGTAGAGAAAAGCAAGTGTGGAAGAAGAGGAAAGGTTGGAGGGAACACTTGGTGCAAAATGAAGATGATCTGGTGAACTCTGAGCATTTTCAGTGTGTGAAGAGTGGTTTGGTTGCTCTTTAAATCTATCCCTGCTGCCTGGCATCTGTCCCGCTACTCCCTCAGCAGCATGCTGGGGAGTGTTAGGGTATCATTTGGGATCCTGTTTCCCAAGGACATGAGGGAGTCCCCAGCCGAGTTCTGCACCCCACATCCTCTGCCAGACCTTGTTTACCCCACCTTGCCAAGCACAGAAGTCCTCAATTTAGCTCCTTCTGCAACTCCTCCAACCATCTGGAGTTCATGCCTCCTTCAGAGCAGTAGAACTAAAGCACGAAATCTATGAATGTGGTATATTTGCATTAGTTCAGACTACTGTTGTCTTTTTTTTTTTTTTAGATTTTAATTAATATTTGTATATCCCTGTATCTTCAGGAAAATAATGTAAATGAAGTTAAATGTTTAATACAGTCCTTTATGCTAGTCTGAAATAGCTTTAAAGAAACTTGTTAGAAGTCTTAAAATACTTTGGGTCTTAAAAAGCATTCATACTGGAAAAAATCTAAATTTTGAAAGGCATAACTTGTGGAGGAGGGAACAGGGTGGTGTTTAAATGATGGTGTATCCTTTCAGTTTTTGAAAAAACCAAAGCACAGTGCATCTTTAATGTTGATAATTCCTCATTAAAAACCTTAACTTGCTGAAGAACTGCCTTTCTTTCAGATGTGCTAGAATTCATATTAGCACTATTTTGCCCTTGTTTCTGAATTACTTTAATGACAGCAGCTGCTCCGTCAAGTTGTCTGTCAAGATGTGGGTGGCAAGCTATTATTTCACTTCATAAATCATAATTTACAGGGGGTTTTATATCCCTCTTGGGGATAAACACTTTATGCTTTGTGTTTTCATCAGCAATATAAAATGTAATTGATACTTGAAGCAATATGTTAGAAATATGGACAGAGAAAGCCAGGAGAGAAAAATCACAAATGTTTAGTTTTTCTGTGGGTTGGTCTGCATACTGAGCATTTTTTCCATCTGATTTCATATTCTTAGCACTTCAACAGAGGATGATGATGAATTGCATTTACATGATTGCTGCCTGTAGGTTACTATAAGGATGTTTAGTTACAGTCAGTCAACAGACTCAACAGGGTTGTTTTGTACCATTTCTCATGCTGCTAAATAAACTTATCACTTTGTACTATTGTCTTCCAGATTCATGAAAAACTGCATTATTATGAAAAACAGAACCCGGTGCCCATACTCCATGGTGCAGCAGCCTTGGCAGATGATGTAAGTGTCCCCTGCTGAGATCAGTGGTACCAGTCTCCCAAAAAACTGTCTGCAAGCAGAACTCTTCACAGTGCAAACATACGAATGTAATCCTCTGAGCTGAAATCATAAGAAGCTGCAAAGGTGTCCAAAGGTTCTGTCATCACTGGGCTTGTTGCTGATATTTGATTTTTATTCACTTGCATGTTATAAAAGCATTGCATCTAGATATCTTCTTGTTCTGCTTTAGTAACCAAGCAATAAAAATTACAGGTTGGAACTCTACTGGGAGGGGAAAAGCTGTCAACTATTACTGTTTTGAGAAAGTCACAGACAAGAGGAATGCTTTGGAAAAATAAAGACAAATGAGATAGCAGCACTGCTGACAGAACATGAGAAACGACAAATAACATTACAGAAATGAAGCATATGAAATGCCTAGGAGGGAGGCTTGTTAAAAAAAATCAAAACTATTTAAGAAGAAGTACAGTAGTGATTTATTGATATTGGAGCTTTCCAAATTACCTTCATAACCAAAAACTAAATTGTAAAAGTGGTCAGCATTGATGGAGTAGTTAATTTCCTGTTACTATAATTTTTATTTTCAAGGAAAAGAATCCAACCTGCCATTTCTTGCTATTTGGTTAATTCTAGGATTCAGATGAATTGTGAACACACCTGTATAAACTATGACTGAACCTTAGGTAGGCCAGAATAGAGAAATGTTTAATAAACTGTGGTTTAGGTGAAATCCAGAAATCTTTGTTGCAATTGATGATGTCAGGTTGCGTTCTGGAAAAGGCAATGTGTATTTGGGTCCATTTAAAATACAGCATGTTTGAAACTTCACATGCTTTATAGATGTTTTAAAATCTTAACTATTTATATAATTAAGAGATTTTGTTTTTTAAATTTAACAAATGATTAAATGTCATGAATTGAGATTGGTAGCATTTTAACAAAAAATTAAACTTATTTGAAGACTATTGAAAAAAGGATACATGGTAATTTAATCATGTTTCAGTAGGAAGAGAGTTATATCCTGTAACATACCAACTATAATAATACATTAGCCTTGACATCAGGCATATATTAGTAATATTTTTTTAACCTTCACATAGCTTTGAATAATGTTGATAGTAATTTTGAAAATTAGAAAGCTGGTTGAAATTCTCTTATTAAGTTCTTGCTGACATATTAATAATCCTTGGTAATATTTGTGTTATGGATCTCTGGGATAAAATTCTCAATAAAAAATAATTTCTTATTTTTGGATGCAAAACTTAGTGTTTGATACTTTCAGAAATGCTGAGCAATCTCATTCTTTGTTCAGACCCATTTAAAATGTATAGTTTTGGAAATCCCCAAATTAAAGTACTCTGTCACTCCTCGGTTGAGACAGGTTGGGGCTTTTAACCCTATGAATGTATTATTATGTACATATGGTAGTATTTTTAACTGTACATATTGGGACATGATTGTCTCTAGACATCTACTTACTTTATATGTACACCTTCTTTTTAATAGATACTGTTGCTGGTTCTTCATTAGTTATGTGTAGCTGAACTGCCAGTTTTTTGGGCACTGTCCCATAGGGTAAGGATGTCCTTTGGTGGCTGAAGTCAGGCTAGCACACTGCAGAATTTTCTATGTTTCGATAGCTATCAGCAAGTTTTGAGGAAGCAAATTTACGTGCAGTGGGCTTTGTAGCTCCAAAACTCATGAAGTTTCAGGATTAAAGTGCTATTTGTTTTTTGGCATGTTTGTCTGACTGGTTGTAAACTTCAAGGATTTAAAAACATGTTGATGTTATAAAACACACTTTCATTTCAATAGGCTTTAAATTAATGTTTTCTCTTCCTACTGATAGTAACTGTTCTGTAGTTAAAGAAGGAGATATTAGCAAGTAGATATTTCCTGCTTGATTTAAAACCCAAATCTGAGGTGCTGCTATCATAAATAAAACTGTTTAAGGACTGTGTTTTTATTTTTGTGTTATTTTTTAAAGCATTTTTAGAAGTAACTATTGTGGCAAGGCTTTTCTAAACATTTTCATGTTCCTGGCTGCCATACCTTCTCTCCCCTGTCTCCCAAGGACTTTCAGGCTGAATTTCCCATCAGCCATTCTGTTTGCCTCTTATTTTGGAGCAGCAGTGTCCGACATAAGGCTCATAATTTCATTCAAATTATCTAAATATCTATCCTAGTTCCAGCCAGGACAGGGTTAATTTTTTTCTCTAGTTGGGAGAGGGCATGGTTTGGACATGGAGGTTATTCCGTACCACCTCATGCCATTTCAGAGAGTCCATGAAAGGGACTCTCTTCCCGGAAGAAAGGGTTTGTTCCAATCGACGAAAGGGGGTGGAAGAAGCCATCCAGTATTGTCTATTATCAGGGAGTTTTTCCATATGAATAATTTCTTTTTTTTGGCACCTTTTATTATTAATATTGTTGCTATTATTTATTTAGTAATAGCATATACATATAGTATAGTACATTTTCTTATCACTGTTTCCAGTAAATTGTTCTTACTTCATCCTGTGATCTTTGTCTTTTGTGCCTCCAGTTGGAGGGGGAACGGAAAGTGGTGCGTGGTTTTAGTGGGAGTATTAAATTGGAGAATACCATTCCTAAACCACGACAATATCACTGGCAGGATAGGTATATACAGCAAATAAGGCCTCTAGGTTGTTAGAAAGACTGTTCTGGCAGAAGAAGTTTCAGAACTTCCTCCAGAAGCTTTGAAGACTAGGCCCTGGTGCTCCCCATCTTGCCAGCCTCACTCCACATCCAGTCCTCTCCCTTGCTTTTCTTCCCCTCTCTGTAGTGGCAGCTTTTCATAAAGAGCTTGTTGAAATGTTATGGTTCCTCAAGAGATCATAGAGGAGGTTTTCAGACAGTTTTTCCTGCAGTCTTTAGCATAGGAGGAGATCTCATGGTGTCAGTGTGTCCAGAGTATGCCATGTGCTACTTCAGGTAGCTGTTTCAAATCTCAGCACTTTAACAGCAACAACAACAACAAATCCAGTCTAAAACAGCTGAGGTGATACCTGTTTGCTAATCTGAAAACACGACTTTGTCTTTCAATCTTTGTTTTCCTTCTCTTCTATCACAAGGTATTAAACGTGCGTAAAACTTTCATGAAAATATTTGGAAAATAGTATAAATCACATGAAGACAAGTTTTAAATTATTTTATCTCTGAAAAATACTTTCTAAATTTTAAGATTAAATTTCTGTTAAAGCAGTAACGAAGTATTTTTTCTCACTATTCTAAACCTTATGTATATGCATTTGCATTTGCACTACCAAAGCAAATGCCAGTTCTGCTGGAGTTGATACTTGTGCACAGTTCATCTGAGAGAGAAATGCTGAAATGGTCATTCTGCTGAGAGGTTTCTTGTCTTCATCAGTGAAACACGAATTAATATATTGATTTTATTCTCCAGTAATGAGCAGTATAGTCTAAAGAATTAAAAGAGAATCAAGGGTAACCCATGTCATATACCTGCTATCATTCCTATCAGAGAGTATTTTCAGCTTTGCAGGGCTTTTCCTTAAAACATGCAGACTCAGTTGCAGTCAGATTACCTCAATATTTGGCTTTGTGTCTAAAAATATTTCATTCTGACCTTTCCTACAGAGATTGTTTTTTAATCTTTTGGTATTAAGACACAAATATTGTTAATATTAGCACCAAGGTACTTGCTGGGTGTTTTTAGCTATGAATTATGGTTCAAAGTCTGTAGGATAGTAGGTGATGAATTTTTGTTACTCTGTTTAATTTGAAGGTTAAAAGAAAAAAAGGTATTGAAACCATGTCTGATGTCTATAATGACTTTTTCAAATAGATTTGTCTATTATATATAATTATGCAAAATATACATCTGTCCATTTATCTTGAAAATGTATGCAAAATGAAAGTACAAATTTAAAATTAGGTTAGACAAATAAAATTACTTGCTGCAAATAGCCAATCTTTCTTTGAGTGAGACATTTTTATGATACTGATTTAATGCAAAGAAAACAAGTGATTACCTGAAATCATGTTTTGCATTATAAGCCATGTAGCTTCTGAATTTTAAGCCAAAGTTCAGTGTTGTGAAATGTATTTTAGCTTTTCCTTCTTCTGGAAAAATAGTTTGAGTCTAAAATCCTGTAGTAAAATATGCCTCTTGAGCCCAAATTAGTTGAGAATGGCATGATAAGAAAAACCCAAGATGTGAGCCAAATAGCTGTGGGATTAAAAATGAAACTGCTCCTCTATTGTTCAGCAAGCCACGATTTTGTAGTGTAACCAAACATAAATTACTGATCTTGTTGCTAGGACATAGTTTGTGCATTTTACAGGCTTGAATTGCTGATGACCTGTTATAAATTACATTATGATTAACCCGCTTCACGTTTAACAAGCTCCTTCCAGTGTATGTGTAAACATAATAAAAGGTTCAGATTGCTTGCACTGTAGGGGCACTTTGCTTTCTTATCCCAGTCCTAAACAGCACAGCTACTGTGGGTTTTTGGAAGCAGTGTGGATTTCACCACCTCATTCGAAACTGTTTTTTATAGACAGTGTCAAAGTTTGATCCAGTCATTTTTACAAGCAGTTCTTTGTCTGCACGCAAAGGACCATTCACTTAAATGAAGTGCTGGGATTTGCCCCCTTTGCTATAAATCAGAATGTGATCTGGCTGCACCCTTGCCAGAAATGATTACTTGTGTTAAACTGAGCCAAAAGGCCTGGCTTAAATCTGGTCCACTGAGGGCCAGAAACAGAAGCTTGGTGATTGATGGTGTTTTCCTTCATGCTGGCTTCTGTTTGAACATGCTGGAAAGCAATAACCTTGAACAAGATAGATTCTGGATTGTCACTGATGCACTGGGTAAAACAACGCTTTGCTAATGGTCTTTGTGTTGATTCCATCTCCCACCTAGCTGGCTGAGGAGCTGCAGAGAAAACCACTGAGCAGTGAGATTAGAGAGCTGTTGAAACTCCTTGCAAAACCCAATCTCAAGGTGAGGATGAGTTGCACCTGCAAAGTGCCTTCTGCGTGGGTGTGTGCATCTGCTTCCTTGGGCTGGGTGTGGGTTTGTCTGCTTTAACAAGTACTATGTAAGAGCATATGTAGTGTTAATCAGAAATACCTGTGATGAAGAAACACATTTAATGTTGCCTATAAATTGTTATGCTGTTACTCATAATTATAAAGGGAATCACTTATTCGCAAGGGATATTTATTAATAATAATGATGATGATAATGATAATAATAATAATAATTTTTTTTTCCTTTTGCTATCTTTTAATGCATGTACTTCATAAATTTGTTACAACCGTGCTCTTCCTAAAAGATTGTCAGTCATACTGATTTAACTGCATCATGCATAAGGAGTGCAGCCTGGTACTTGGGACAAAATTCATGATGGAAAATGTTTTTAAAAACATTTAATTTTGAAAACTTTCTGTAAAACTCCTGGGGTTCTCTGTGGTGTTTCTGAGGAACTTGATACCTTTTGTCTGACGGAAGACTATGGAACCATTGAACCATTGAGGTTGGGTGGAGGTTGTCTAGTTCAACGTGCTGCTCAAAGCAGGGTCAACACTGAGTTCAGAGCAGGTTGTTCAGGGCTTTGTCCCATTAGGTCTTGGAAATAAATGCCTGGGAACAGACATTCTACAAATACTCTGTGTGGCCTCTCCCAATTCCTAATCACCCTCCAAGTGGAAACGTTTTCCTTACATCCAGTCAGAACCTCCCATGTGTATCATTGTTGATGCACGGGAGGATATTGTTCTTCCATTGTTAAGAGAAAGAAGACCTTAGTGCTTTAGATGCATATTGCAGTGGTAATTAAATGCAGCAGTTGATAAGTTGAAAACTGCAGAGTGGAAAGGAGCTCCTTTTAAGACAGTTGCTCTTTTGTCTTACTTGTAAAACACTGATCACAAAACCTGAGAAACTATGGTATCTTCAAAGTGCTATAAAATTTTAAAGATCAATTACACCTGCTTTTTGAAGATTTTTGCACTGTTTTTTTTTCCATAGTATGTAAAGTGACAAGCTGTTTTTCTTTGAAGGGGTAAATAATGCCAATGGCATATTAGAAGAGGAATTGTTGGGGCATGAAATTGCAGAGATCCTAAGCTTTGCTGTAGGTATTTCCTTAGTGACTGTCTATGTGTGCTTCATGCTTCTGAAGTTTTGGTGGGTTGAGTCTGAAAACAGCTCATGTGCCACAACTGCATCTCTCCCTCTCCTTTTCTTGCTTTCTCTCACTCATTCCTTCACACACTCACTCTCGCTGTCTGTTCCTTGGTAGCAGTGAAAGGCAATGTGATAATCTTAGTGGGATTTCAGGGAAAGAAGTGCCTTCCCCTCAAAGTGGTTAATGTGACTGAACAACTGCAGTAACTTAGCAAATGTCTTTCTTGGCTGCAGGAGGAGATGGCCAGCTGCAGGGTACCAAGCCCTTTGCATGGCCAGACTGCCTAATCCTGCACAAGGTGCATGTTTCCCTGCCCTACAGGAGCCTTGCAGGTGTTTCTGTGAGGTAGGGGTAAGAACTGACAGTATGCAAGGTACTTTTGTTTGTCCATTATCTTCTCCCTCACCATGTCATGGCAAAGGTGCCTCAGAGAGATGGTAAACTATCACTGCTCCCTCCTCCCTCATGGTTACCAGGTGACTGTACTGCATTCAGTCAGAGGCTGTATTTGAAATTCCTCTGTTGATCTCCCCTGCTCTCTCTTGGACAGAAAAGGAAAGGAAGGCCGTTTCTGGGACTCGGTACTTCCAGTTTCTCCTCACAGATGACCTAGTCCCTTCAGTTGTATCTGAGTTTATGCCATACATTGTGTAAGTTTTTCTAGCCCTTTGCTATTAGGTTTATGGCTAGAGAGGGTTTCTTTGTTTTGTTCTAGATTCCTGGGACAAAATGATGGCTAGAACAGCTCTTTTTCACACACCTGAAATTACTTGGGATAATTGATCTCTTTTTCCCAATGATGTTCCATAGACTTTATCTAAAAACATATAGGCTTAATTTGGGATTGATTTAAGGAACATTACTTTGCAGGGGAAACTTTCCTCTCCTGACCGGATTTATAACTGCAGTGTTAGCTGGAGCCAGGAGAGCTTCCCCTTTCCTACAGCTCTGCTCTAAGTTTATGGCATGGTGAAGGATGGTTAGGATTAGTTTATTGCACTACCTCCCTGCCTCCACAAGTCTGATGGCGTAAGGGGACAGGTCTAGCAAGGTGTTTATAACTTGCAGGTTTGGTTAGGAGGCCAAAAAAGAGTGGGAGAGGTTTCTAATCATGCCTGATTAGATAAATATTTCTATATTTTAATTCTGTATTACAAAATTCTTTTGTTGAATTTATTTCTGAGTGTTTGCATCTGATGAGTAAAACTTTGACAAATTGTGGTGCTTGTCATTTTCATCCACAGAGAAGTTTTCTAAAGAAGAAAGTAGTTTCTCTGAGGCAGTTACATTTATCAGACCTGAGGTTTTCAAAATGTCCTAAAAGTAATTCTAAGGGTTTGTCAGGTGCATTTCCTTTTGAAAAGAAAAATAAATTGGGCATTTCTAGTCTTCTAAAAACTGCATGAAGTATCCAGTTACAGCATGGGTTTTTTTTCCCTGCTGTCAAATGTGGCATCACTTACCGTAATGAAATGAGCTAATAATGGTTGTGGTTTATCTTTTCTGATTAAAACAGAACTCTGGAAGTAAAACAGAGCATGTAGCTCTGGGAAATCAAGTGAATTTGTTTAACTGTATGTTAGACGTTTCATTTTTGTTCTGGATTTTAAATATAATTGTGGAGCCTCGTGGTCACAGGCCAGCCACACTTATTATTTTTAATTTCTATCACCAAATAAGGACTTAGAGTTTGCAGTCTTTAATCTTGCTTTACCTTGTTAAAGATATCAAGAAATAGAACAGTATTTCCATACCCTAGAACCTGAATGCAGTTGAATACTGTGTTTTTATTTTTAAGCAGACCAGAAATTAGCTCTTTGAAGTAGAATTATAGAATAACCTGAGTTGAAATGGACCCATAAGGATCATCAAAGTCCAACTCCAGGCCCTGCACAGGACAGCCAAAGAATCACACCATGAGCCTGACAGCATTGACCAAATACATCCAACTGTCAGGCTTGGTGCTGTGACCACTTCCATGGGAAGCCTGTTCCAGTGCCCAGCCACCCTCGGGTATCCAACCTGAACCTCCCCTGACACACCTTCAGTCCATTCCCTCGGATCCTGTCACAGGTCACCACATAGAAAAGATCAGTGTCTGTCCCTCTTCTTCCCCTCATGAGGAAGATGTTGACTGCAGTGAGGTCTCTACTCAGTCTCCTCCAGGCTGAACAGCCCAAGTGACCTCATCCACTCCTCATATGGCTTCACCTCCAGACAGAAACTGCACTTTAAGATATCTAAAATACATTTGCAGAGAGCAGGGCAGGCAGACCCAAGCCTGATCTGCTGGCATTTCAAATCACCCAAAACTTTCTCACTTAGGTCCAAACACCATTCTGACCAGAGCTACGCAGCACTGCCCACAGGCTGGCCTGACCATCAGTGTATATATATATCTATATCTATAGCTATAGCTATAAGTTTTGCATCTTCAATTTATACATTTTATTGCAATTTAATAAAACCAACCAAACAAAATGCCCATGCACCTTACACACAAACACAACAATGTAAGTTTCAATACATTTAGTTTCATTTTAACTTTTAACATGTTAAACTCTTAAGCTGTTTTTTAACATGAAAACTAGAATATATAGTTGAGTAATACATGAGGAAAAAGTATTTCTGATTTAAGAGAAGACACTCCTGTGAGTGCTTTTGTACAAAATATGAGTAGCATAAAGAAATAAGTATTCTCACATTTAGTCAGTTGTTTATAATTTGGCAAAATTAAAGGAATTTATGTGACAGCAAAAAAGAACATCTTTAAAGAGGAGAGTTGTACAGAATTTTGAAAATAATGACAAAAATTTAAAAAATTATGATGCATCACCAGTGCAACTGAGAGAGATGTCTTTACAGATATTTGGATTTTTTATGAATCTGGAAGTACTGCTGTTGAGAGCACTAAACATGTTTTGTTTCAGTTTTTTTTATTAGTATCTTGTCTAGAGACAAAATACTTTTCATTGTTATGCAATTGTGTAAATTGGAACATATAATTGGAAGACTAAGATTCAAGATGCTAATACAAAATACACCTAAAAGGGAATTTAGTTTTGGCTATTTAATGGATATGTCACAATCAGGTTAGAAAAATGGTCTTACCTGTTAGTAGGGATGGAAAAGGGAAGAAGAAAAGCAGTCACTAGAGTAACTCTGTCAGTAACAGGGCAGAACTCCAGTGGGGAACACTGTAAGAAAGGAGATGTACAAATGACAGATGATCAAGCTAAGAATGAAAGACTTTAAAGCTTCCAAATTCTCTTCCACATTTCATTAAAAACTGTCTTAAATAATTAGGTTTCAGTTCCTTTTCTAACAAGCTGGAAAAAGCTGTGTTCTTTTTGGGATGTTGCCATGACAGAGGAGCATAACTGTTATTTCTTTTTAAAATTATTTGAAAAACTGGAACAAATAACTATAAGAACTAACATTTTAGGCACTTAATTTATTGCTGTGGCTCTAAACAAAAAAGACTGTTAAAGAATGAACCATCTTTTAGTCCACTGAATGATGTTATCCCAATTATACTAATTTTGAGACAGGCTCGGTATATATTATTCAGATCTAAATAACTTTTAACTTTGGGTTTATAACAGCATTATAACATTTGTGGTCATTACATACCAAAATAAGCAATTTGCCATTGAAGTTAATCTCTATTAGGGCAAATTAAGTGTGTTTTAAATTATGTCAGGTATGTCATCTGTGGTCATTGGTGTAATGTGCAGAACAATAATTGTTTCAAAAGCTTATGCCACTGTGCTTAAACTATTCTGAAGAATGTTTATACCTTTATGACCCAGAGGAAATGAAGCTGTTCCAGTGGTGGTTCTGCCTGTTTCAGTGGAGTTTATCTTCTGTTTATGTGTGCTGGAAGGTTTGCCAGCTGCTGATCTGAAACATAAACCAGGTACCTAAACAAGGGCACCTGGTAGGACTGTGAATGAGTTCAGTGCCTCATGGTGCACCAGAATGTAAAGTCTTTGGGTCATTTTGGGGCACTGTACCTGTAGCCACAGAGGGAGCAAGTGGTGGACATGCAGTATTTTTCTTGTCTTCTCTTTTATTACCATAGAATGAACAGAATTTTGGAAGTAACTAAGATAACTTGCAGAGTGAAGGAAAAACTGCTCTTGTATGATTGGGAGTGTTACTGTTCATACAAAATACAGATTCTTTGTTTTAAGTTCGGGGGTGGGGGGTTTAATTTCTTTCAAATGGCAAAGGTGCATACACCAGCAAATTGCAAGTAAGATTTATGCTTGCTGTTTTATTTGCAATTCATTTGTGGTACACTTGACTTTCAGTTTCACAAAATAATTTACATTTGTAAATATTTTCATCTAATTTCATGTCTTTGGCTTTCCTTCAGAATAGAACCATGAGTTAAACAAAATTAAAGCTGCAGGTAATGAAGCTAGTGCACTTGGTTCTTCATGTACATGCTTCATATATTTGATTAGGTTTCTTTGAAAGAAGAAATAATGCTTCTTTGAGCATGAAGCATACCTTTAATGTTATCCTGTCCTGTTCTGGTTTTCTTGTATTTACTGGGAAGTTTGTAAATTCTACCCTTCATTTCATAAACAAATGCTGATACCACCATCCCTGTCATCTGAGGCTTACTGGGTTTGCATAGTAGCCTAGTAGACTGTTCAGATCAAAGTGCAGCTTGTTCTGTTAAAAAACCAAACATTATAAGCCTTTATCAGCAGAGCCTTCTAAAGCTGCCTTACAGTCACTGGTGAAAATTGCTATAAATTAATGTCCAGGAGACTGCTGGCTTTTTTCTACCAGAACTTTAACATACAAAGAACTGAAAGAAAATACTGTGCTATAATAATATAAAAAAAAATCCATTTTTGCTTTGAAAAGTTCATGAAGCATTTCATGTACCATGTAATTAAAAAAAAATAAAGTTAATCTAAACTTTGTCTTCTTTCCAACATTTCCTTTGTAATTAGACCTGCTGAAGATTTTCCGTCAGGGCTTTTTCACTGAGCTGTGTGTTTTCTGCAAAGTCAACATTTTCCACTGGAAATGGTTGGATTTGCCTACAACTGTTCAGGTTTTGCATCTGAAGAACTCAAATACAAATTTCAGGTTTGTTAAGATCTGAGCTACATTTCGGCTGCTACTGTATCCTAGGCACTTGGGGAACCTTTTGGCCCTGTCCTGTTACAGACTTGTCTTCCCAGATGTACCAATGTTTCCTACTCTTGCACGTTCTGGGAGACTGTTGTCCTCTTCATGAAATATTTATGCTCGCAAATGCTAACACAAGCACAGTATCTGCTTAGGAAGTGTAATTTCCCATGATCTTTAATTATGTACTCATCAGTGGTCTGTGAGATGTGTTGGAAGGACTGGTTGTAGGAATTGTGCTCATACATTAAGAGATTTTACTATACAAACACTTTAAATTTATTTATATGGTGAGCTGGAGTACAATGTACTTCATATGTCAACTGAAAAGTTACCTATATAATCCTTACTTGCAAAATCAGATGCCATTAATTTGTAAATCTGCAAGAATATGCTTGATTTTTGATGGTATGCTGTGAAATATCAGCAGGGAGATAGAAATACTTATTTTTTCCCCTGAGTAATAGGTGCTAATGACCGGAACAGTCAGCAAGGACCACAACACTGATGGTTTGATGACATTGGTTGATGGATAGATAGCCCATAGATGTTCTGAGCATACCAGCCATGAAGCTGGGGTAGAGGGGACAGTGCTGGGAGACTTTTGTTGGCAAATGACTGAAATCCTTCTGCCCAGTATTTTGTGACTTTAAACTATTTGCCACTTTGAGAAGCTATCCATCACATATTTTGGCAACCAGTTGCAGGAAAAATGTATTTTATTTGTAACTCTTCTCAATTTTAGACCTTGACTTCTGACTTCCGCTTCTGCTTGCACCCATAATTTAAAAAAAAATTAAAGAAAACTCTTCTGGGTAAGGACAGCTGGAAAAATGAGTTGCTGTCTTTATTTTTGGATTGTTCATGTTACTGGGATGGAACAAGTAAAACAAAAACATAATGGCAAAATAGTCCTTTTAAAAACAGCAAGAAAAGCCTTGATTTTTCACATCTGTCAGGCAGAGAAAATCAGAAAGCAGTTGTGGCACACTCTTACTGTTGTAGGAACTGACATATACCAATATACAACATATTAGAAGCATAGAGACAAAATGATAGAAAGGAGGTGAAAGAATATGCTGCATGAGAATATTTAAGTAACAACCATCATATTACTCTGGAAATGCTCTCAGGTCCATCTGGTGATAACTCGGCTCATGTCCAGTGCAGAGCTTGTCTGTTGATCTTAGACGTATGGATATGAGAATGCTCACTAGCAGCCAACATATAATAAACAAAGTGATAGATAACATAAACAAAAGTGAAGCCAGGCAGGTTGGCAGCAGAAAATATTAAATCTGAAAAGTAAATCAAAGAAATTCTTTGGTTACATATACAAACTTTCCAACATGAGGGAACCAACTCTCACCCACCTAAGAATGTTGAATTGCATACATGTAACTACAGCATTCAGATACAGAACATAAAAGTTGGCGACATTGCTGAAGCTGGTAATTTAGGAGGAGGAAAAAATCATGACAGATAAAATCACATCCCTTTCAAGTAGAAATTCCATTCATCTGCTGAAAATGGACTCTGGAAATGGAGAAACTGCACAATATGAAGCAAGTAGTCCCCTTTTTTAGATGTTATCTTTTTATGCTGCTTTTTCCTTCAGTGGTGTTTTTCCTTTGCATTTGCTGGACCATATTTTATTTGAACTCTCCATTCAACAGTCTCCTCTTTTCTACATAATTTTTTGTTAGGTTCCCATGTAGTATGAGTACTCTATTGCTGAATTTAAGACCTCCTTATCAGAGATGAATACATGTTATTATTTTCTGGAGGAATTCGGTTTACTCAGGTTCTTTTAAACTTTTGAATCAATAGATTTTTTTTCTTTTGAGGACTTTAGACACCATGTCAATGTCAAGTAAAGGCTGGGTCATTCCTAAAGACAATTTTTCAGAAAAGGCAACTGCATCCTCAGGTTTTACTTTCTTTAGTTTATATTTTCATATGATTTCTCTGGGATGTCTTTGGATGGTTTTAAACCAAGAAAAGGTATCTGCTACCACTGTAGACACTTAGTATTCTCGGGAAGCTGCCACTTTTTCAAAAAAAGGAATTGATTAAGGATTGCCAAGATATTAAAAGAATGCTGCTGTCTCGGCATTTTCCACTCTGAAAACCATTTATTTGTATTCTTGGAAGTTACTTAAACAGGGCTTTGAGCTTCAAGGACACTTTAGCTACATAAATCATGTTGCGAATGTAAAACAGACTGTTCAGATTCTTCACTATTGATTTAAAATCAGAGCTTTTTTTGCTGTTATCCACAACTGAGGGAGAACATAGGGCTGTCATCTGGAAGGGTATTAACACCTTTGCCAGATGACATGGATGGACAGACTGCATATTTCTGTGAACACTGAGAACAGTTTGACTTGGGAAGCATCTCCAGGGGCTGTGAACATTGAGCCAGAGGAAGCGGGGGTCTGAAGACGCAGAAAGTTCATTTTTCTGTTGGCTGTTGCCGTCTGGCTACCAGCTGCAGGTAAACCCATCAATTCAGAGTGGTGAATCTGAAATCAAGAAATAGCATTTTCAGGCAAGGAAATTACCCTTTCGTGAAAGGAAGTTCACATAGTCATGAATAAAGTCCACCATAGTAAAGAGGAAAAAGTAATATATACTGAATATTTATCCAACTGAGATGTTGCTGTGCTAAGATCATTAGTCTACGGTAGATATTAAGAACTCAAAACCACACATGTACACAGTATGTGTTGTTATTATTTTGAACTACTGCTGTGACCCAGCTGCACCAAAGTCAGATTGGAAGAGAAAAGGATTTAATTGCCAACTGGACAAGCTTGAACTAGAGGGCAACTCTAGTTTAAGTACAGATGGGACACTTGCAAGCATGAAATGTTATTTTCTCTTTTGTACATATGTAACTGCTGTCTTCTCATACAGTGTATAATTTCTAGATGTTTTATAAAGAGTATATAGGAAAATTTATCATTTGAAGGATGTAAAGAAGTAAATTAGCCCAGATTTTTTTTACCTCTTACTTAGTACACCCCTTGGTATACTAAGGTGTTTCCTGATTAAGAACACAAAATTATGCTTAAGATAAAGGACCTTATTTAATTTTTTTTACCATCCCTGTTTTGCTTATGTTGATTGAATAGTGTGAGTGATCCTCAGTAGCAAAAGCAAACTGAAGTTAAGTGATTTCTTTAACATTATTTACTCTAGGTATTTAACTTGGGAATTTTGTACACAACAGAAAATCCCAGATTTCTCTTGGAAAGTGATTAGATTAGTGCAGCATCAGAAAGAATAATACTATTTCTCTGCTTGGTGTGTGATTACTGTAGCTTGTAAAAATGTTTTTTGCTCTTGCTCCAGCCATCCTCTGGCCACTTCAGCAGCACAACTGAGTTTCTCCTGTCTGTAGTTTTATTGCTTGCTTCTGCTTCTGGATTATACTTCATGCTTTAGCCAAGCTGGAGAGTTCAGATAATGTGATTGTTCTTATCTGCTAATTGAGATGCCTGTTCTCACCTGCCTTTTTGTTCCCTTGTTAACCCTTGTCTTGCATCACGGTTAGAGTTGCACATAGTCCCTTAGCAGGCAGTGGTGGTGGTGAAGAGACTGCCACGTGCTGTTGATTTCTGATGGCTGCTTTACCACACACTGGCTGGTGTCTGTATACCATCACCATAGTGCTTCGGCTTTCTGCTGGTTTGTTCTACTATTTTCCAAATTCTTGCACTTGTTTGGCTTTTATGACTCTTATGCTTCTCCTTCCATTCTGATGCTCTTGATGGTCTTTCCTTCAGTGGTTCAGTCTTCTCCCAGATCTTTCAGCTTTTCTTCTTTGGTATCTGTTGCTGGATGACATCACTCACATTATTTTAATTTTATGCGAGTTACTCATAAATTAATCTTGCCAATCTTAAATAATTTTCTCCACCAACATTTTCATCATTTTTTTATTTCTTCTGTAACCTTATCTCAAAGGAAGGTATAATATGACTTGAGCTCTCTGGTGGATGAGCTCTGCCAGGTGAGTTCAGGGGCACATTGCTGTGGTTGCTGATAAGGTTACTTTTCTCCTCAAGTGAAACTTTTCTGTGCCAGCCTCAGTGGCAGTTACTGGCACCATGGCAAAGCAAAGAGGTGGGAAAATGTCTGTGTCTCACCTGATGGAGTTCAAGCTGAACTGCCAGAGAAGGTGGCTGGTGCAAATGATCCAAACTGTGTGCCGGGACAGCACAGTCATGGGCCATTTTGTTCCATTTTGCTGACTGTGCTGCCAGGGCAGTAATGTGCTCCACAGGCAGGGTCGCCAGCCGCTGCGTTGGCAGGGTCGCACTCTTGTTGCAGCTGTTGGCGCTCGTAAAAGTTGGTTTGAGCTGCTACAAAGTTTCTGTTGATGACTATTCAATATTTAAGCTTCCAATAATGTTTTTTTTTTCCAATTACTATTATAAAAGAGGCTGCTTTTGTTTCTTCACCCATTCTGTTTCACTTCTTTAACTTAACCATTTTCTAAAATGCTTTTCTAGACTACTAAACGCAAAGTATCGATGAAAAATAAATCCTAGATGGAGATTATTTTTAATAAAGAGAATTAGAAAACATAAGGAGCTGTGTTCATGAACCAGGCACTGCTGGTGTATTTTTACTCTTACAGATCTCAAAATATAAAGAGAAGCAAAAAATAATATGAATTTTGTCATAGTTTTAGAAGAGCAAAAATATAGTCAGTCTAGTTAAGAGATACACATTTTTCAAAGGGTAGAATTGTTTTCATTAATAACATTCTCAATTTAAATAAACATTTAAAATTTCAGAACAGTTTAAGAAAAAGTACTTGTAACATTTCCAATGTCAGATTTTCTTTGTGTAAGTTGATAGTGTAAAATTTCAATTTATAAACTGTGAAATGATCAGTGATAGTTTTAATGTGAAAAATACAGCACTAGTTATTAGACATTTCAGAGGTCCAGTGAAAGTATTCATTTCCAGCTAGATCATGTCTAAGAATTTAGCTGAACATCAATATTTATATTTAGGTAGTGCAGGAGTTTGAATCATACCTTCTTTCAAGTTCTAAATATGGACCATGTTTACATTAGTGAATCATAAGCATAGAACTTAGAGCTGAAATAAAATCTTTTTCTCCAGAGGTGCTTAAGTATACATGACCCAAATCTTGGATCCTATGTACATAGTTCCAAAGAGCTGTGTATTTGAAAACAAAACCAAAACATTAAAAAAAAAAAAAATTGGTATACACTTCTTGCAGTTTCCTGAGAGAGTTAAACAATTAATTAGTATAGTGGAAATGAAACAGTTCTTTAGTTTTTATGTACAAAAAGAGAACATTGCTACCTTTACATTGCCTTGTGCACTTACTGCCCAATTATTCAGGGTAAATCTTGTTCATCTTAGGATCCAAGTTTTATTTCTTGGCACTTGTTACTTGTTTATTTTTAAATAAAGTCCCATCCTTCTCTATACACATCTAGTCTGATACACAGTTTTTTAGACTATATTAATTGAATGGTACAAAGATTCTGCTGAAGATCTGTGAATCCAGTAGTTTCTTCATGTGTTCAAAACATATGGAAGTGCTCTCAAGGACAGACTGATCACTTCTGGTTGAACATGTTAAGTGAAATCAAAATGGTGTTTTAAGTTTTGTTTGTAAATTAGTTATTGCCTGAAATCTGTGCTGATGAATATTTCAGAGCAACTACAGTGGACAGAGTAGTGTGTTAAAAGAAGCAACGATGGAAAACAAGAAGGAAAGAAATCTTAGCATGTTCACTGTACATCATAAACAAGTTTGTGATGACAGAAGCTCTTCTGAAAGCTTGACTGAGAAAAGGCCCATAATTTCTGGTATTCCTGCTCTTATCTGAAATACGTATCTTTGCACTGAGATAAAGTAGTGCTGGAGTTTGAGGAAAAGATACATTGCTAATTGTAGCACATTGTGGTTTAATATGTTCTTTGGGAGAAGAAAGGAATGGGTTGATACGTTCCAGTTGTTGTGAAGTTGAAGAAAAGCATGATAAATACCAGGCATTGATTGGTACTGGCTTGTAGCACTTGGGAAGCATCAGTGTTCCGTATGTGGAGTCCAGGAGCCTGGTCTGGCAGTCAGAGCAGGGAAGTGTCTTGTTAACACTGGTGGCATCATTCAGTGTAGAAGTGGACACAATCTGTTTTGCAAGTTTCATTGTCAAGACAAGGTTCTTTTGAATATGCTTTAAGTGTCTGCCTTTTACTCTTGAAATGGTGCTTTATATTATTTTCATCTGTTTTGTCTATCTGCCTGATTGTTTTTAAACTGCAATATAGAACCTCATTAAATTGAACCAGTCCATGAATGTGCCCTAGCTTTATGTGGAAAAAATGTAATTGCAGAAGACTAGTTTTAGAAGTCTTAACTGTAAGTAGCCTGAAGTAAAAGCAAACACTACTTTTGTTTTAGTGTATCTTTGATATTTCACATACATCTTTAGAGGACTGCATGTGATTACTTGGCTTTTACATATGTAATGCATCACAATAAACATTTCCAGGAGGATCCATAATTGCTAGCCTGAGGTTTTTAGCTCAGATCTAAAGTAAAACTGATCTTTTGTTGGAGGAAGACGGTAATTTCTGATGGTAAGTAGTATAAATTCATAACTGTTATTGGGAAGAAATCCAGAAATAATTAGTGTGTTGAAGTGTTTTTATTAAATTGTACAATGTGCATAAAAATTAGTAAAACAATAGTAATTTATCATGAAGCAGGCATGATCTTCCTGTGTGTTTATTTTGTTGAAGCCCTAAGTTTAAATTTAGACTTCAGAATTTGAAGATTACCATATGCTCTTTGCCTTCAGCTTTTGACATGATAGCTTGTAGCATTGCCTGGAAATTGTTTTCTGTTGTTAAAAATTTCCTTCATTCAGAAAATAACCCCCTGGAATAGAATAATGGAAGTGTCATGCTTTTTAAAAACATTTGTGTTATCCTTGAGAACATAGAGTTTCTGGTCATTTGTGTACTCAGTCAAATACTGTCCACCTATTACTAAGTAGCAAGGAAACTGGCATCAGAGAAATGTAGCCTTTTTCTGTCCTTTATTAAGAAAAGCTGTTAAATATTCACGTATTGAGAGGAAACTACTTGAAAACAGAAGCAACTGAAAGCAGTAGATAGAATTATATGTATGGCTGTTGCTGTTATATGTGGTACATTTTACAGTTTTCACTGCAAAAGTTAAAGCATTACTTCACCATTTTTCACCAGTTTACAAGGTATTACAAATAATGAAGATCTTTCAAAATAGAAAATAACTTCACAAGTTCTGTATCTAGAAAGAAGTGTGAATTTTGTATTATCACTGAGATTATTTTTAGCCTTGGGAGAATGAGCTTTCTAATTTCCTTTGCCTTTCAAGATTCTTTATTTCCTGAAAGTTAACAAATTATTTTATTTTTAAGATGGGACCTTTTGTCAATCTTTGTTAGGGTTTTCTTTGAAAAATCTATTTTTCAAGCTATGCATGAACTGGAGAAGCAACAGAGAAAGAAAGGAAGCAAGAAAGACATGTAACAGGTGATTGATAAGCACCTGCCTAAACTAAATTGTTTCAGTAGTATGTTCCTCAATCTTAGTTAATTCCATAATAAATAAAAAATTCCTAAGATAATTTGAGGCTCACATGAAAGGAATCCAGTAACCAGGTAAGCTTTCAGAGCTCTTGTGAAAGGAATGGTTGGGTAACAGCTTCATGTCATACATCTTGTGCTTGGACAGAAGTCTTGGAAAGTGCTTATTTTGCTTATTTGTTTCATAGGACTGCCTACTGTATCAAATAAACATTTTACTTAGGGCAAGTATAATTATTTACTTACTTTTGGAGACTAAGGTTTTCTCCTGTTCATAGTTTTGTAATTTCAAGGTAGCATGCAAAGCTACCAAGCATGGTGTTTTTGTATGTATGAAGACACAGTGCTCCATCTGCAATTTACTAGTAGCATACATTGTATATATGGAAACATATTCTTTATGGAGTTGTTTCATCAGTTTGAAATGAAGTAAAATTGTATACAAGAATTCTATTCAATCTACTTGCATCACTGTAGTAGAGTCAAGGTATAAATAATATCCTCTGCTTTGCCTTCCCTAAACTTTTCAGATGCCAAATAATATACTGACTATTAATGTTTCCAGGCTTTGCTCTCTGTACATGATACTGTTGCTCAGAAGAACTACGATCCTGTCTTGCCCCCCATGCCTGATGATATTGATGAAGAAGAGGATTCAGTTAAAATAATCAGGCTCGTCAAGAACCGGGAACCGTTGGTAGGTAACTCTGTCTTTTGGTTTGGGGTTTTGTGCTTGCATGCAGGGTGGGGAGTGCTCAGATTATGAACGTGAATGGGTGATATTAACTTGAAACATGGATAGACAGACATTACACATGGTTGTTTGTAACATTAATTAATACACTTGTGACTTCCATTCACAGTCATTATTAGTAAAGCATATGAAATGAATAATAAGATTTTGGTCATCATGGTGTTTAAGCATTATACATGTGGGCCAGTCTGAGCATTTGGATCAAATATGTATTTGTCTTTTATCTTGAATTCAAATCATGAACTTACTTTAAAATGAGAGACAGAGAATGAATCCCCAAAGAAATCTTGACCTGTGTTGTGAACTGTGCCTGTTACCATTCATGTAAAAAACCATGACCTTTCAGTACACTGAAAAGAAAGCATGAAAACATATTTTAAAATACTTGAATTGAAATCTGGGCAAATTTAAGATGTCTGTTGTTGTACTTTGCATTATGAATACTAGAAAGCTAATATCTTCATGGGGATATCTGGAAAAATGAAAGGACTAAACCTAGGTTGTATTACAAGAATATTAAAATGCTTTACTGATTTGGTTATTTTTATTTGCTGTAGAGTGGGAGTCATCTTGTATAAAATTTAACTATGTTCTTTTTCTCCTGCAAACCAGTAAGGGCTTTGTTTTATGTTATACTGAATATTTGTTTTAATGGACACCAATCCTGG
The DNA here is from genome assembly GCF_041296385.1 of Aphelocoma coerulescens. Lineage (NCBI taxonomy): Eukaryota > Metazoa > Chordata > Aves > Passeriformes > Corvidae > Aphelocoma > Aphelocoma coerulescens. Next base: position 16,062,639 of record NC_091015.1, read on the forward strand.
AGAAATACCTGCAAACGTACTTTGAGAAGGCCATCATACTGTACTTGAGATGACAGTGGGAGAGTGCTGCTTCTATTAGACATACAAGGGTAGCTTGTCCCACAGTAGATACCTTACTATCACTCTAATTATTGATGGATTTCTAATTTCTAACTAAGAAATTAGTTTTCTTATTGACTGACTGTAGGTACCCATGGGCATAATTACAAGTTTGACCATATGGAAAGTTCTTACTTTGTTTTAACATACTAAATATTTTTTCCTCAAATATTTAAATCACAGCTTTAAGCTTTTTATATTTTTTTATCAAAGAAATTCCTTGAGAAAGAAAACAAGCTTGCTTTAGGATTTAATATCAGATTATTCATTCTGAAAGGTATGTGGAGATTTGAACATACCGTATGAAATGAAGTCTAATTGAGCAGCTTCTTTTTAGTGTTAATTAAAACACCTTTTTTTAATTTGTCAGAAAAAGCTTAATAAAATCTTAACTTACATAGTTTCATGTTACAAACATGATTTGTTACTAAGACTTAGGAGTTAAATACTGTAAGTTAATAGTAACTCAAAATGGATTGGATAATAGTAACTTAAAACATAACTCAGATATTTTCTGAAAACTTCTAAGAAATGTATACATTGTATATTGGCTTTTGAGATTTTAAGCTCTCTTAAAGGGACAAAACCAGTTGCTTAAGCCAAAGGTTATCCTTGAGCTGTTTGTCAAATTCCACTCTTGCCTCCTCACTCCAGTGGGACACTGAGCTGTTCCAGATACCTGTGTGTCTGTTTAAGCCCAGCCAGCAGCGCGGCCCCACACAGCCACTCACTCATTTTCCCCAGTGGGATAGGGGAGAGAATTGGAAGGATGAACATGAGAAAACTCGTGGGTTGAGATAGACAGTTCAGTAGGTAAAGCAAAAGCTGCATGTGCAAGCAAAGCAAAATAAGGAATTTGTTCACCACTTCCCCTGGGCAGGCAGGTGTTCAGCCATCCCCCGAACAGCAGGGCTCTGTCACTTGTAATTGTTTCTTGGGAAGACAAAAACCATCACTCCACACATCCCCCCTTCCTTTTTCTTCCCCTGGTTTTATTGCAGAGCATGACAGCATATGGTGTAGGATATCCCTCTGGTCAGGTGGGGTCAGCTGTCCAGTTGTGTCCTCTCCAAGTTCCTTGTGCACCCCCAGCCTCCTCACTGGTGGAGTGAGGAGCAGAAAAGCCTTGACAGTGTATAAGCACTGCTCAGCAACAGTTAAATTATCCCTGTGTTATCAACACTGTTTTCATCACAAATCTAAAACCAAGCACCATAGGAGCTACCATGAAGGAAATTAACCCTATCCCAGCCAAAACCTGTACAATCTCTTAAATCCACACTTGGCACAACTCTTGTGCTACTGAGGTAAGAGAAGGGGTTTTAGATCTTTTACTAGACATGACAGCAGCCATGGAAAATATAAAACATATGAGCAAACTAATTTCTGTAGTTCAAGACTGCTTTGTTTATTTACCAAAGTGAAAACAGCCTTACAATGGAATCTGTCATAGACCTTTTATTAAGAGGAGGCAAAGGGTGGGAGCTAATTGCAGCATACAAGTACTTGAGAGTGGGGAGCTCACAAGGACAATAAATTCAAACTCCTCAGCAGTGAAAGATGCTAAAACATGGGGCAGTGGTCACAAGGTGCAGCCCTGGGAGGTTTAGACTAAGAATTGACAGAAGTATTCCATTAGTTGGGAAGTCCAGTACTGGAGCAGACTAACCAGACATGTGGAATCTCCAGCATTTCTAAGGTTGTGCTTTATCTGTGTGGGAAAACTATTTGTGATCTTTCCAGATCCTGAGCCTATCTTGATGTTTTATTTTTGTTAGAGAAGAGCTTATGGTGAGTCCTGTTACTTGTTCTCCAGGAAGAGTTCAAAGAATATAGTGTCCTCCTCCTCTTCCATAATGCATGTTCAATCCATTTTAGCATTATTCATATTCATGTCAAACATTAATTTCTTTGTGTCAGATTTACAGCGACTTACTGTTACACCATCACCACAATATATAACAAACCTATTATTTGTGTCTTTGTCTTCTCTAGATTTTTTTCCCCTTAGGTGGGGGTGAGAAGAAACATGGATAGTAATTCAGATAAGGTCTTAACGAAATATGGCATGGCAAAATAACTAAAGACAGGCTTATACTATGTATATTAGATCTACTGTGTTTATGCTTCCCAAAGTTATTTTACTAAAGGAAGGTAGACCATGACCTATGTTTACTAAACTAATTATAATTTCATTTACTATTTATTTCTATGCCTTTTCAATGGATTTTCCTTCAGAGCTTGCTCTGAAGTCTTGGATATTCTTAGTAGAGATCTAAGAATCTCTACTTGTTCTGTTAATCGATTTACTATTCTCCAGTCAAAAAGTCTGGCTTCCACTTGCAACATTGTATCAGAATCCTACTTCTGGAAGCAACTGAGCTTGGTATTGGAGGTACTACACAATATTTTTACTGGGATAGAGATTGTCTGGTTTCTTGACTTGAAGATACTGAGCTCTTTAGACTTTTCTTCCACTCCAGACACAGTCTCATATTCTATCTGTACCCAAGCAGTAGAGATTGTTTTCCTGCAAAGCCATGAGCTTTACATCAGTTGCACACCCTGGACATTCTGAATTGCATTTCCTTTGGATGACTTTCAACAGTACTCACTGTGAAGCAATTAGGCACGCTCTTAACTTCTTTGGAATATACCTAGTCACCATTTTTATATAAAACTGCTCCACATTTCCTCTCGTGCTCCTGTTCATGCTTTTCTCTGAGTTAAGCACCTCACCAGTGTTCTAAGCAGGGGTTAATAATATATTAATGAAGCCTGAGCTCCCAGGAGTAATCATTTCAAAAGAGAGGGAAACACATGGTTTGTAGGAGGGCCTTCTGTTTGCCAGATTTCATCAATTCAGAAGTCAGTGCTGAACTTTCCCCCAGTTTTTTGAGAGAGGTGTTTTAAACTTTTTATTAATCCTTTCACAGTATTGGGTTTGGCAGTTTTTTAAGGCTCTGTTAGCAAATGCCATTCCAGCAGCATCTCCCTCAAGTGAGGTGAAATTGTGTTAGGATGTTTTATTTTAACAAAGAAATTTGGAACATCTCTGAACCTTACATAAAGAGAAGTAGAAACATCTCTTTTCAGAGAAAATCCAAAATTCACTTGTCTGTAATTGGGCTTTTTATCAGAGAGCTCGGAGAGCTTTTACTTATGCCTACCTCTCCAAGGCTTTTTCAGCCACAGCCCTGTTCCTAGTTAGCATTCCTGATATCCGGGATGAATAACCATACTACCAGGAGTTCAGTACCTGGCCTCCTACTACTTCCAGCTTCCAAATGTAATACTCCAGGTTTGTTACAGCTGTTACTCTGAATACGATGCTTCTTCACATTCAGATGGTTGCTTCTTTGTCACAAAGATTCATTTCACATAAATCTGGCTGTTTGAAAACTGACGTCTATGCCATGCCATGTCTAGAGTCAAGAGAAAAATAGGCAGCTCCAGAGAATGGCCCATGCCATCTATTTAAGATTCCTGACTTAATGAAAGGACGATTCATTCTCCAGAGCTACAGAAGTAGCCTGGACATGTAACTTGATCTATATACCTTATTTCCATAGCTGAACTTGGTTGAAATGAATTTTGGTGATTTAAAGGAGTCATTTGTGTGTTCTGTTCATGCAGATGCTACAGCTTTCACCTCACACTCTTAGTCCCTGTAGCTCAGTTCATGTTAGTGGATGAACCTAGCTGTTTTTTGGTGGGATTAATTTGGATCTGGGGCTAGCTTTAGTCTACATAGTCTAAAGTGCATATCAACTTTTAAATAACTCCTCACTGTAAGGTAGGTAACTGATACTTGTATTTGCACTTTCAATAGAGAATGAATTAACATAAGGCTAATTGAAGTACTTATTTGCATTTATCATCTTCATGTGCTTTTGTTTAACAGAGGGGTATGCAAAAATATTACTGATGTTTCAAATTCTCTTATTAGTAATATATTTTACAGGCTAGTTTTTCTGTCTTTAAAAATAAAGACTTAAAATGTTTATATTCTGGAACCAGCAGTAAATGGATGAACTAATAAAGCTCACATCTGTGAAACCCTGAGCAATGCTTATCACTGAGTGGTATTACATTAAAAATGGAGGGGGAAAAAAAGGCAACTAAAAAACAGTGAAAGAGCCTTGCTGAAGGAGCTTGTATTATTTTTAGTGCTTTTGTATGGTATACCTTTAAGCATTTTCTCAGTCTGATCACCATATGGCTCCCAAACTCCTTATTTTTCCCTTTAAAAGTATTTTAAACTGAGCTATGCTATTACATCTGTATATGTCTCATTTAGGGTAACTTACCCTTTTGGCTCACAACACCGAAAATATTTTCCAGCTTTCGAGGTCCAGTCTAACCTTCTTCCATTTTTAAAGCTCTAAATGAGGAGCTGCACTGCACATGTAACTGAAAGTACTGGAGCTGAACATCTTATAAGGAGAATTTCTTGCCAGATTATATATGCCTCACAGTTTAAGCAGGGCTGGCAGCAGGACAAGAGAAGCTGCTTTTTCAGAAAATCAGCTCCTCAGGTTTTCAAAAAGAAATCCACTTGTGTTTGATGATTTAAGAGTTCTAAATTGGGAGTAAAGTAGAATTTCTAGAACCCTCTTTTTAATTTGTGTACTAAAGGTACAAATACATAAACTCAAATAGTGTTTTTCATGGACCTGCCCATTTACTTTGGGTCTGCCACAGAGGAGCTACTGACAGTGAGCAAACTTGGGTTAAATAATTTTCCTGTCATTTTGAACTTTTGTCCTTTGTTTGAAAATTTCAATTTACCTGTTATCTTCATGGGGCCATCTTTCAGATCAGTTAATCTGTGCTAGGAGAATTAGTTTTGTGCCAGTAGTGATAATCACATACAGCATGAAGTGACTGTTCCACTTGGACAAGAGCCTTATTGTTACTTCCAGATGCTGTCTGGGTCAATAGTGTGGTCCTTGATTGCACACAGGTTTTTTTCTAGGATCTGTCTAAAAAGCCTGGCGAAGTGAAGTACCACCTTCCAGATATCAGCGTGGGGCTGGGATAGTGGGTGATCACAGGGGAGGGCTGTCAGTCATTGCTTGCCATTTGCATTTGGTGGCATTTCATTGTGTTGACTTCTAGGTAAAAGGCATAAAGCCTTTCTGATGAAGGCTCTTTCCTTGATTAGTTAGGAGAGCCTGTTCTCTATGGACAGTGTAGTGGAAATGTCCTGTATTTATGCCTCTAGCAGCCTCATCTTGCTTTTTTTCTTTTTGATGGATATATTCAGAAAAAAACCAAAAAAATCCTTTTTACTTTACAACAGGTAAAACATTCCAGGTATTAATAATAAACTTTAAATTAGTAGCTGTTGCTGCAAGGTCAGAACTTATTATTGAGATATAAGCTAGGGGGCTTAAGGCTGTTTAATAGATTCCTAATGATATGCAATTCTTTTTGCACAGAAGTCTAGTAATGAGTTCTTAAATTGAGATTAGCTGCAGCTAAATCTATATTTTTGAAACTCTCAGACTAATTTGAAACTGGATGAAAACAAGTGCATGCTGATATAATTACATAATAAACAATACATAAGGCTGGCAAATTGCAGAATTACTTTGCTTATAGATAGAATTTCTGACTAATAAATTTAGGATGTAAAATGAAATGCACAAACATAGCACATCAGTTTTGCTGTGGAGTGCTGGCTGCTGTTGAAGTTTCAGTCAAAGTGAATGGTGACTGCTTTAATTTTTTTCTATTTGCAGTAAATGCAACTTGCATACAAAAAATGTAAATCAATCTCTCATTTTTTGTCTTCATGACTTGTGCTGTATTTCAATCTTAGAGGTAAAGGGAAACAAGTTTATTTACAGTCAGTGAAATTGCTAACTGTAGGAAAACCTCAGCTCCGTTATTTGTACAATTTTCAGCTTTATGTTCATGAAACACTTAAAAATTGAAGTAGTGATAAATATGATGTTCATGTTTATTCTAAACACATATAGGAAGGTAGCTATAAAAGCCATTAAATTACTCAAGGAACTTCCTTAAAAAGTACTTCTGTACCTTACTCCAAGCACAACACTTCTCTGATGGAAGGAAATTTTAACCAGTGATGGCAGAGTGCACATAGCACTCAGAGGTGAAGTAGTACTGTTCATTCACTAATTGCAAATATGGAAATTTTCAGAAACTTGACTTACCTGACAGAGTCCTTAATATCTCTGTTGATAAACAAAGTTAGAGGTATTGCAGGTAACTAATTAGATTAATATGGGAAAGTAATCATGTGCAGTTAAAAACCTGATGGACAAGGCGTGCTTTTTTTTTCTGTTGTTTTTTGAAAATACTGAATCAAATAACCTTTTTGGAGGTGATTATGCAGTATGACTTACCTAGTTAAAAATCCCCTGTGTTGTTCTGTGAATTCTGTCTCCCAGAACAGGGCCAGCATTTCCACCTTCACTCTCCCAGTTCTGCCTGAAAGGACTGGCACTGCAGCTGAGGCAGCAGCTCCATGCCTCCATGTCCCTTCTCACTTGGCACTGCTGCTACCTGCTGCTTCCCAATCACCTTGTGCCCCTTTTCAGTGCAGCCTCACAGTTCTTGTTACAAAGGCATTTTTCTCATCTAGACAGCTGTGCATTGGAAGTTTAACTACACAATGTCATTTTACCTCAGTGCCCTGTGCTGTCTATGCATAATGTATGAAAACAGCCATGACTAACTCAGGAAATGTTCCCCTCTTCTGTATTTCTATCCTGTGAGTTTTCCAGGTGAGCCCCAACACTCAAGGACACTTCTCAAATTTGTATTTGTTTATTGATAACACTGTAAAGCAAAAGGATGATCAGTGGGTACACAGCCATTTCCGAGCATTAAGTGCAACAATTATGAACAGTGATATAACTTCTGTACCTGTAGTATGTTGTATGGCCTATTTTCATGTGGGAACAAAAATTTATCAATTTGCAGCAGTAGTTTAGTTAAATTTTAGCAGCAGACTCATATAAGGTACGCTGCAGTTACCATTAAATTGAAAAGCAAACTTTTTCCATCATTGTCCTTTTTTCTTTAAACCTGTGTACTCACAGAATGCATGAATTACTTCTGATTGAAAAAGAAGACAAATTTTAAGAGGACAGAAATAGAGCAACATATTTTGTATATTCTTTTCATAGGCAAGTATCATTCCTGGCTTAATCACGTATTAATACAATGTCAGCTTTTTGCCATTTTACATAGCAAATGTTCTTTAGTGTAGTGTATTAAAATTATGCTGAGATTAACCAAATAACTTTCTTTTTTCTTTTTTTTTTCCTGAAGGGAGCTACTATTAAAAAGGATGAACATACTGGTGCAATTGTGGTGGCCAGGATAATGCGTGGAGGAGCTGCAGATAGAAGTGGTAAGGTGTTGATGTTTGGCACTAGCCATTCAAGTTCTAGAACTCAGAACAAGATGAGATCAAATGGCATATTTTGTAGAAATTAAATATATCACAAGCAGAAGTATTTGGGCTCTGGACAGTTTTCCAAAGTGATAATTCAATACTGCTGAAAGTATGCTGATTTTTTTCGCTAATTCAGTTGCAGCAAGGTGTCTTTGAGTTAGTGGATACAGAGGGATTTTTATATATATATTGTGGTTTGTTTCCAATTGATGACATCCACTTATAAATCATAGAATATGCTGAGTTGGAAGGGACCCAGTAGGATCATCAAGTCCTACTCCTGTCCCTGTGCCAGACACCCCAAGAATCACACACCATGATGGGATATGCCAACTTGCTGATGGAGGAACTCGTGGTGCTGACATTATTTTATATTAGAACATCCATTTGGAGTTTCAGCTGGTAGTTTTCCAAATAACAGCACATCCTTGACCACCATAGTTTAGTTTGGGATGCTCACTGTCTGCAAAAACTTAATCAAGAAGTCCTGAATCAGACACTAAGGTGTCTCTTTTCTCTGAAGAAAATCTAGGACAGCTGTGTTTCACTCTTAGATGCAGCCATGGAGTAAATCTAGAGATAGATAGATAGATAGATAGATAGATAGATAGATAGATAGATAGATTAGCAAGCATTTGTGCCACAAATTAGCACTCCCAGCCTAAGTGATCTTTGCACTACTTGCAGCTGTCTAGCATTAAGAAAGTAGTATCAATAGAAAAAGAATTGGCACAGATATTTTTCAAACATCTGCATGAAAGTCTGGAGAAGTTGTAGAGAAGGTGGTACTAATTTTAGGAGGAAGACAGGGAGATGAGTTAACCAACCACCTTATCAAATTTGTCTGAGAGGATAGTAGCTGTTACGTTCACCATATATTCCTGTTTTTAAGTTAGAGCTTAAAAGTGTATGAAAGTTGGAGCTTAAAGTGTATGAACAAGGGAGAAACAAGCTGAATAGTAATGGCAGTTTTTGTGTAATACATAGCTACAGCTTCACAACTTCTCTTTTTCTTCTGTAGGACTTATTCATGTTGGTGATGAACTGAGGGAAGTCAATGGGATTCCTGTAGATGATAAAAAGCCTGAAGAAATAATACACATTTTGGTAAATACCAAACATTTTAAAATTAATTTAGAAGAGTCATGAAAAAGTAATTAGATTTATGATTTCTACTGTATTTCTTAGAAAAAAAATACATTCTACTGTAATGTCTTTTCTTCCAGTGCCACAATTTACAAACCTGTCATTTCTCTTAGAGTGATTTTCCATGCATTACATATATATGCAATTATAGATTACTTGTAAAGAGTTAAAGACAGTAATATTGCCATAAATATATTGCACAATGTTGCAGACTTCAGTTTATAATCTACAGATTTAAGGCCCACCATGATCTGTTGAATTCAAACTATTTTAAATGCATTCATTAATAACTCATTAATAACTCATTGTCACTCCATGTGACAATTAATTAATAATACAGGTACTAGATAGACTGGTATATGGAGATTTTATATTACATTGATTTACAGTATGTAGCCATGGATACTATACTGTCTGTGCTCTTCTAAACTGAAGTCTCTAAAACCAGTCTGATTTCTCATTATTGAAACACTTGGAAATTAGCTAATTTAGACTTTTTCAGAAATATTTAATATTTTTACATCAAAGAAATTGATGAGGTTCATGACAGCTCTGTTATTCTTGCTGTAGGCATTTCTATATACATAAATACGTTGCTGTCCTTCTGAATTGAGTAGCTGTCTCACAGTTTTAGTTCAGTAAACGAGATGGTTCATTTCAAGTGCTAGCCTGCTGATATTCATTCTTGCTTTATGGTTTCATGTTCCCTACAGAACCATAGCTTCCTTCAAAAATTAATATTTTAAAATGTCTAGAAACAAAATACCACTGGAAAGGTGTGAACAATTTCCCCATTTACCTTTTTGAGGTACAGTATAAACATCAAAAGCTAGTTAGAGCTTGTTTCTAAAGTAACAAAACTATTGATTCCAGCCCTATGGCGGGTGAAATAAGACCTTGGCTGCTGCCTGTCAAGCAGTGAGCCTTGGATTGCAGACATGCCAGCAGAAGAATGTCTCACTTGGTAGTGGACAGGCCTGTTTCCATTTTGCTTAAATCGTTGGCTGTCTGTAGCACTCTGCTCGTTTTATGAAACTTGTCGGCTGCATGCAATAGTAGCAGAGCCTCCAACTGATTAGCACTTCCTTCAATAGCAAAATGTCACTGAGGCAGTGGGAATATATTGTGGTTAATAAGTAAAATGCAGCCAGACACACTTTAAGTGGGATCTAGGGAAAGATGAATGGATGAGGTGGTTGATGATGGCTAACTTGTTTAAGATTTATAGTGGAGGGCTTTTTTTCCATTTAGTACATGTAGTCTATTCAAATATGTTTTTCTTTTCTAGTTTCTCAAAGTTGCCAAGAGAATAAATCCCCCCCAATAGCTCTATATGATAAATATGGCACAAGCCTGTTTGAATTTTTCTGTAATTTTTTTTTTTTTTGAAAAATGAAATGTTAGTTCGATTTTTCCAGGGATGTCCAAACTGTGCCAGGAGTCCAGCAGTTGCTTCTAATATGCATATATTTTAGCTGTAGCATTTTCTTCTGCCTTCAGTACAGAAGTTGGACCTCTGAACCATGCAGGTCCCAGTTTTTAACAGTCCATCTGCCCCACCAGAGAAGCAAGTAAACCCAAGCATTTCAAGTGGGTATTTTAATTTTTGTAGTACAAAGTTTGGTTAGGTGAAGGTGTCAAACTCCAGAGATCATGCTTGGGAGAGGATAGACTCATTATATTTTTTTAAATTCATTTGAATTTTTTCCTTTGAAATGTATAGCTTAATTCTCAGTGCATTTTCTTTTCAAATGTTCACCAGGCTCAGTCTCAAGGAGCCATTACATTTAAAATTATACCCAGTGTGAAGGAAGAAATGCCAATGAAGGAAGGCAAGGTAAGCAAGACTATTTCAGAAGCCATCACAGTAACTGTTATGCTGAGGATGATATGTATTTTTTGCTTGGATGACAGAACCAAGATTGTGATTTATGCCTGTGGACTCAATTTTTGCAACATGCCAATTTATAGTACACTGTACGCCTCAATACACAGGTGCTGAATTTATGATTGGGTGTAACATGGTTTTTAAGCCTGAACTCTCAGCTGTGTACTTGACAGGTAATCTTACACCTTTTGCAAGGACCTGGCTTGGTTCCAAGTACTCCTGTCATTGTTCACTAGGTAGAAGACACTCGACAGCATCTTGGTTCAACAGAATCTTCTCTGTTCCTCATATGGGCACACTATGCACCTGCAAAGTCCTGCTTGCCCCGAGTCACAGAGCCTTTAAATCTATTGAGGCTGCACTTGCAGAAGCAATGAGTTGAACATTCCCATATGAACTTCCAATGCTAGACATCCATAAGGATGCTTTGCAGCAGTAAATGTTTACATTATTTAGTTCAGTGGTTTTGAACTGTAGAAACAGAAGAGGGATGTACCTTTGGATTGCATTTAATATTTTGATTCTAAAGATAAAACACTCTTTGTTTCAGATGTTTATCAGAGCCTTATTTGACTATGATCCTAATGAAGATAAAGCAATTCCTTGTAAAGAAGCTGGACTTGCTTTCAGAAAAGGAGATATCCTTCAGATCATGAGCCAGGATGATGCAACTTGGTGGCAAGCCAAACATGAAGGTGATACCAATCCCAGAGCAGGCTTGATCCCTTCAAAGCATTTCCAGGAGAGGTGAGCTACTGAGAAGCGTAATTTCGTTATTTTTTGTAGTAAGAGAGTAATAGACTTATTGCTGAGTTGTTAAGTTAGCGTAGTTGGCATGTGTAATGCTCGTAGATTGCACGGGTACAATAAATGTGCATTTGCAGCAGGACAAGTGAACTTGGAAACATGTTGCTGAAATACTCTGGATTTCCTTATTTCTCTGGCTAGAATTGATAATGACAAAAACTGATAGGATAACGCTGATCCAGATTGAAAGAAAAAACATATGGAAAATAGCACATCAGTATCTGCATCCACACTGATGTACTATGCAGGAATAAGAACTGCAGCAGGTTTTGGAGAGCTTACAAAAATTTCAGGCAAGATTTAATTTTTTTAGATTGTGAATGGATTGCATTGTTTTAAGTTAATTTCTTATAAAATCTTCTGGGTATTTTGCAATAGTCTCACGATATTAAGTGTTTATTAATCGCAAATTTGCAGTGAAAACTGAGGAGTTTGTGTCTTTTCCCCACCACCTCCCATTTTATAGGAGATTTGCACTAAGAAGACCAGAAGTGCAGGTTCAGCCACTGAAAATTTCCAACAGAAAATCATGTAAGTTTGTTAACCTGGAATAGAAATAATACTCCAATCTCTAACCTTATAAAATAGCAGTTTGTTTCAACTATAGGACTCATTTCTCCTGGGCACTACAGCTTCTTGATCCCATTTTATCAGTAGGAAAATAAATATAAATAATGTCATTAAAAGCTTTAAAAGTAGCTAGAAACTTTCCCAGCCCTCTGACTTTATTTTTGAAGTATTGAGCCCAATTAATATTTTGATATGTAATATTTCAAAGGTTGAAGAATATTCTTTCCCTGTTGAAAAAGTACAGAATTGTCTGAACAGTTTATATAATTTGGACTGCATCAACACAGTGAAATTTATATTGAGAGTAAGATAAAAGGTCTGATAATCTCCCCTTCTCTCACCCATATAATTGGTAATTTTTTGTGTCCCATGAAGCAGTAGAATTTTTTAACAGTCAGAACATTCGTTTCGCTGATACACATTCACAGAATCATTTCTTAATGTTTTTTAAACAAACTCATTCTTAATAGTCTCTGTTTTTAAATACAGTAGTTGCACAATATAAGAAAAACAACCTCTAAGAAAGCTCATACATTGAAACAAATATTTTCTCTTCACTGGAATTTACATCGACATCTGGTTTAAGTATTATTGCATATTTTACTTGACCTGTTATTTCTTTCAGTTGTGCAGACTCATAACAAAGTCAGCAATGTAAGAAACTATCACACTTCAGTAGGTTCTAAATCTTAAATACAAACATGATTGTGAGTTCAACTAGAAGTATTCAGAAAGCGGTCTAATATTTCCAATCACCTTTCATTATCTAACAATGAAAGAAAAAGTATGGATACTATGGCAAACAGTGGATGCTGGCACACTAAGTGCCAAACTAAATGCTTTTAACTTTAAAACTCCTCACCAAGGTTTCTGTTGCAATTTTCCTAACTTCTTGCTATGGTTGTTGTGTTCTGAAGCTTGACAGTAACTGTAATTTTTCTAATAATCTGCATTTTCTATCTTTCATTCCATTTCACTCTTTGGTTGTGTGCCCTAATGCTGTTGTTAACTCCAAAGCCCTTGATTAGCTTTGTAATTACAGTAACAGACATTACAATTGCACTATAGCTTTTCTGTTTACATAGATCTTAGAAACAAGAGGAGCTCCTCCAGCTTGAAGTAAATCTGTTGTTTTTCTAGGTTCTAGGTCAAGTTGCTCTGCCCCAGTTTTGGAAAAGTGTCTGATCCCAGGGTATAGCTATTTCTCTCTGCCCACTGTTCTTGACTCTGGATAATACACTCAACAAGAGCCTTCAATTAAGGTGGCACTGGTGCTTTTGAAGAGGTAAATCAGCTGCTGCAGCAACACTGCATGAATCCTTTTGTAATGGACTGCATCTTTCTAGTGACCTTCAAGTGAAAGGTTTTACAAGATGCATCTCATCCTTCCAAATAGGTAGCCTGAACTTGATTGGGAATTGCCAAAATTACAGCCTAAAGAAGACCCAGAGTACAATGTCTACTGTTGTCTCTGCTTATTCCACCGACTCCCTTTACTAGCTTAAACAGGGAGAAGAGTTCCTCTCTTCTTCCCCTTTCTTTTAAAACATGACAGAGCATGAGGGCCAAGCAGTATGCCTATTACTGTTCTCTTGTGGAATTTCTTTGAACAAGGCAAGTTCCGGCTAAATACCATCTAGAAGGCAATGGTGCCTTTTGAAGGAGGAAAGACTGCAGAGTAATGTAGGTTTGTCATTCTCTCTCTTCCTTTTTTCTTAAGACAGTCTGCTGCTGTATCTGCCAGATTTTCATGGAAACAGGGGAAATGCTGTTCTGAGTAGAGATTTATCCCTTCGTTCAAAGACTAAACATGTTTTTAGTGCTGGGAGGGAATTCAGATCCTTCATAGAGAAGACATTTTAAAGACCAGAATTCAGCTGTAGGAAAACTGTTGTGACTAGGATGTTGCTCAAGTTGCTCTCAGAAAAACCTTCCACTTGCTTGGATTTTCAAGAAGATTGTTCTGGGAAGCTCTGCACCTCTGTGATCTTTCTAAAGTTAATCAGCTTTTTTGTATTACCAAGCATAGCAGTGAAGCTGTGAGATACGGAGGCCATGTCTGTATTTGTGCACAGCAATCATCTTGCCAAAATTGGGACATGCTGGAAAATCATGCATTGCTCAGCTGAACAACCAGCATTCTGACAGTACCAGAAATATTGTAAGGAAGGTGACATAGAGAACAGGAAATGGGAAAGAACTGCTGGGTTCAATTTTACTTTTTTTTAGCCCATGTGTGAAGGTGGGAAATTGATAATGCTTGTTTTCTTCAGACTTCTTTTTAATCCTTCATCTTAATATAGGGTTTTCCAGTGGAAGGGTAATTATGTGGGAAAACATGTTCTGCAGATAATCCTGAACTTGCTGTATATTGAGAAGCTGCTTGCTATTGCAGTTGATTCCATCCAGTCATGTGACCTGAATTTCCTTAGCAGTTTGGAGAAAAAGGGCACTTTGCCAGTTGCTATTCTTATGGCTTTCAAAAAAGAAAACCTATTGACTTCAGGAGAGCTGCTGAGAGATGTCCCTTTCCTGACAGGACTGGGAGTTGCACTAGGAAGCTTTCTTGACATTTGGTATGTAGCTGTGGATGTTGGTCTGCTCTGTTCAGTCAACTCACTCCACAAATCCCATGTTTTGCAATGAGGAAAAACCCTTGATACATACCTTTGTTTTTAATAGGGAGAATCAAGGAAAAATATTCTGTTTGCTTGAATACCCAAAAAATGTGAGTCAGCTCTGGTTTCTTAGGTGGGCTTCCAGGGTGGCAGTGTCCTTCTACTTGAAAATTAATCTAAAAATCAGTTAAAATCATATAATATGCAAGAAGTATCCTATAACTTCTTTTTTCCTTTTCGTCTCAAGCCAATTCTGGAACTGGAAAGGATTGTTATATTTGCCTATACAAAGAGCTCTCTGAAACAGTCAAGAACTGTTTATGCTTTGATAATTAAATATGTTTGAAAACCTGAAAGGAGATAGATTGGATGACTTTTGGGAAGCGTTCTTTCTGTTTCCTATTTTGAATTTTTCACTCTTTTCAGCATAACAATGCATGTAGTTTGCTAATCTTTACACATATTTGTGTATTATACACTTGGAAGCAAAATAAAAGTGGGCCTTTTAGGTGATGATCGTATGCATACCCATATTGAGGAAAGAGTAAAAAATACTTTCTACAAAACCTTTTCTGCAAGAATTATTTGCACTGAAATAAACCCAGTCTAGTTCTACGTTACTAAAAGGATCAGTTTTTAATGGAAATGCCAATTCTTATTTTCACTTTAATAGCCAAGTGAACTGTTCCATCGTGTCTATGTGTAAATACACATGCCTATCCAGCATTTAGCCCTTTTCTTGAAAGATAAAACATAATAATTCTCACACGGTACCCGTTAAAGTGAAAAACATTTTACATGTCATGTGTGCACTGGAGGAGGGGGCAGAACAATGTACACTCCATATTGAAAGGTAAGTGAAATCATACTTTTCCATGTGCAAATGGAGAAGATGCAGAGTTTGATGGTATCTGGGACTGAAGTTGAAGGAAACTGGCAAAGTAGGTGGAACCTGCACTGACAAGAGGAAGATGTAGAAAAAGTAGGAATAAAAAATAAAGGGAAAAGAGAGGAAGTGAAATTTCGTATTGAGGATGAAGAAAAGGAGAAGGAATTGCAACAAGGGCAATGGAAGAACAGATGGACAAAATCTGCCCATTAGCCCCATTAAGCAAAACCCCACAGAGGATGGGCTTTGATATTATTAGATTAATGCAATTAACAGTATTATGCAGGAGTGTTGCTATAGTCATTGCTATTTGTGCAGTGGTTCAATTGCTTGCTGATTCTGTTTAAATAAAATACTAATATATGTATTTTGTAAAAGTCTTTGAAACAGGGAATGCAAAAATTACTGACAAGAACTCTGACCTGATTTTTTTTGCTATTGTTGGTAGAAAACCTTAGTAAGTTCAACAGTAATATCTGACACGTGAGATAAGTGGCTGTTAGATGTTCAGACCTGCTGATAAGATTGATATGTTAATTCTCAGGCTCAGGGTTAGTGCAGAAGTGATGGAGGAATAACAAACCACCGAAGTATATTCAGCAAAAAGTGGTTTTGTTCATTAATACTGTGGAGAAAAGATAGTGGGGAAAAAATTGTAAGAACAGGCAGCATAGGAAAAAAAATAGGAAAATGGAATGAAAGTAAAGGAACAGAGTTGCATGAGATTGTGTGCGTAGGACTAACCCTGCATGTGCTGGAATGGTGAACATGCCATATACCTGAGTGGGTGTGAGGGAACTCTCTGGGGTACAGAGGGAGGTACTGCTGGTGTGTCTGCCTGTGTGCAACTGGCTTTCATGTGTCTGAGCTTGTGAGCCACTGCTGAATGCCAGCTCCACAGAAACCTGCTCACCTGGTATTCCTCAATAATATTTAACAGCATTCCTGGCTTTAGGAGGTCACCTTAGCTTGGACAGCTTTGTCAGCCAGAGCTGGTTCTGTGAGTTCTCCTGTTGCTGCATGCCAGCTAAATTGGAGTGACATGAGACTTTGTATGAGGAAGAATTATTTGTTAAATAGCTCCCAGTCTGTTAACTTCAATACAAAGACTGCTCATGCTCTGACTGTAATAGATACTGCCAACAGGTTTGGTCATTCTTGCATGTGTAGACTACATTAATTTCTGGCAAAAGTGATAAACTTTTTTTAAGGAACAAAAAATCTTTTCATAACAACCAAACAACTTACTATTCTGCAGTTGTTATAAACTGCAATTATCAGCCAAATTATATTCCTTCAGCATAATTTTGCTTTCACAGTGGTTACTCTGTTTATTCTTATGTTATGTATGTGTTGTCTCTGGTATGAAAATTACTGGTAACTTTATATTTTATACTAGCGTAGCCTGTGAGCTCTGTTAACTTGTGCACTGCATTCATATGTGTACATGTACATCCATACCCTGTGTACAGTTTAATATATGTTTGTAGCATATATGACAGAGTTGTTCAGAGATGTCTTTTTCATGAAAATACATTTGTTCTGTGTATTTAATGCTAAATGTAAATACTTACTGTGATAAAGCCATCACCACATAGTTTTTCTAAGGCTTAAAACCCATTTTACTTTCAATTTTGATTTACCATATATAACTGGCATTGTATGAGCAAGAGAAAAGACTTAACTGCAGCCAAATGATGTTCATTCAAACAAGATGTAACCCAGTTTACCCATAGTTGAGTGTCTTTTGAATTGAAGATTGTGTTCTGCCAACAAAAAAATTTAAACAGGCTAAAAGAATAAATATTTTGTACAACTTGTGTTTGAAGACCAAACATTTAGGATAAATGTACATTAGGATTCTTTTGCTTGTTATAATTGCTGCACAGTCTTAACTCTGCCTTTCTTCTCAGTATTTTTCTGTGTTCATATTTGAAACTTGATTGCCCACCTGCAGATAGTTACGAGTATATAAAAAAAATAAACCAGACCTAAAAATTAGCACATTAGCTTTTTTGTTCAGAAGTCTCCTGTCCTTACAAATCTTAACTTCCTACTACCACAGAGAAATTAAGGAAACCGGAAGCTGGATGACATTTGAGTCCAGGTCCCATGAGACAGAACTGGAAATGGATCTGTCCTTCACTGCAAGACCATCCTCCTTCATTTTCCAAATTATCTTCGTAGAGATACTGTTACCTGATGGTTTTATGAGAGAATTAAATTAGATCATCTTAAATTTCCTATTGCATGAACATATATGTATCATTCAATCTACAAAACTCCATAGGATAAAAACCTGCAAAACAGTAAAAATGTTGACTGCTATGTGGGACTGTTCATCACTAAAAAGTCAAGACTGCTTAATAAGGTAGACCATTGTCCTAAAGTAAAGTATAGTTTAAGGAATAATGCAACTTTTTTTAGATTGAGAAACATCTAAGTAAAATTGCTTGGTGGAAATATTTTTGAAAGAAAATCAACAAAAGCTAAAATTCTTAATCTGGTGCTGGACTGTTCCAAAGAGTTGAGAATGCTCCTGGAAGTGGCCCTGGTTTTGAGCTTCCTGAATAGTATAATTTAGGTGGGGCCCCCAAAACCAAATCTTGATTATATTTCAGTTAAAATATATACGAAAACACAGTGTATGTGATACTGGTTTTCATTGTTATAGTTTAGCATTATTGGCTACGCTGAAATCTTTCTAAAATGAATAAAACCACCTACTTCTTAAGCTTCCATTGCACTTGTGTTTCCTATTTCTTTTTTCCCATTTGTCTTGTTACAGTTTTGTTGTTGTTTCATAAACCTGATTCATGACTATTTTCTTTGGAACTTCCTCTCCCTTCTTACCACAATATATTTCATTGATTGTATTTCTTGTTTTCTCTGTGTTTTATTTGCTTGCTGTTGCCTTATGGTTTGGGTTTGGTATTTTTTTCATTTTGTTGTTGCTTTTGTTTTCCTACTTCCCATCAGATTTCCTCCTCTTCAGTCCTTGACCTCTTTTAGTCTTTAATTTTTCCCTTCCAGATGAAGATCTCTATTTCCTCTCTCAGCCCACTTCGACTTAGTGAAAGTGTATTGAAAAACTGTATAGTTTTTCATGTCTCAGAACTTTTGAACTTTGGACACTTACTTGCTGCATGCATACAACTGGTCCAGATGCACAGAGCTGTATTTAGTAGTGAATCACAATACAAAGTTTCCTGGCAAGTCACCTCTGACTTTACTAGGGACAGGCAGTAGCCCTGGAAAAATTCCTTTTAAAGTTCAAACTGGGAGCTACATGTTGATGACTGTTTATAGCTGCATTAAGCTATGAAAACCCAGTGATTTCCAAGATATTTTCATTACAGACTGTTATTTTCAACCTTAAAAGTAGCCCAAGAAAGTTAAGAGCAGTATTAAGAAGGAAGATTTTTAACAAAACACAAAAAGTTCAAAACTCCTTTACTTTATCTCAGCATTAAACCTCAGCTTGTAGACATTTTGGCTTGTGCTCTCTGGGATCAGCTGACTCACTTGGGAATCCTCATGTCTTTTATTTATGGATAAGCATGTTCCCTTTCCTGGCAGGGGTAGCCCAGAAGCCTGGATTCCTTTCAGCTGTTCTCAGCCCTGATGCTGTAACTTCACCATCTACCACACCTGCAGGACTCCTGTGAGTTCTGCAGTGGTCAGGCTTGAGCGAGTGTACACCTGTTCAGACCTCTGTCCATGTGTACATACAGACCTTCTTTGCTCCTGCTCTGGTTTTTCATGTTCATAAATGAGGACTTACCTGTTACCAGTGTTAAAATACCAGACAGTATTTTAAAATGCACACTCACTAGTTAAGTCAAATAATTTTCTTGAATTCAGGAGACTTTTAAAATCTATTTATATGAACTGGTGTTGAGCATTAGCGACTTGTTTTCAGGAGATACATTGTAGTCTACTGAAAGTCATGGAAATATAGAAAAAACTTGTACGTCACAGAGAAGGAGAAAAGAATTAGTACCTGGAAGCCAGCCTGCCATTCCAGATCCAGCTTTAGGGCATTTGTCAAGAACTGGGAGCTTCTAAGGTCAAGAGAGGAAAATGGATCCAGTGCTTTCACTTTTAACTCACAAAACTGTCTACACTCTTTTAAGACACCAGATGTGGTCAACCAAGCAGTGTTCACCTTAGGGGACTTCCCAGCCAACTTAAACCATATGGTCACCTTGACCACAGAAATAAACTTTAAATAAGATTCAAAAAAGTCTTCCAAATTTGTTTTTTAAAATGTAAGTCCTCAAGAAAAATGGTACCAAGAAATGATTGTAAAAAACATTATTTTTCTTGCAGCAAAAGACTCTTAATTTCATGAAGTGAAATGAGAAGAGCTCTTCCATGTGGTTATATATGCAGGGGAATTTTGACCTAGTTTTTATTTTGTACATCATTCATGCATAAAAGGTTGTAAAATAGATCTTGAATAATTTTTCACATTCTGAGAAAAGACATGCTTCATGGAAAGTCTTTGAAATAATTCTATTTTAAGCCTATTTATTCACATTTTAAAGGAAATTTGAATGAGAGGTAGATTGTTAAATCTCTCTATAAATCTTAACCTTAGTATGTATTATCTTTGTGCACAGAACTCCATTATATTTATCTTTCTTTTCTGTGTAACCCAAAAGATGATTAGAAAAATGTATGTTTTCTACTATCAAGGCAGCAGAAATTTATTGATTTACTATAGGTAAGGAGAAAGTCTTAAGTAGATCTATTATATTAGGATAATGTCAGAGAAAAGATTACAAGAGTATATAAATTCTTCCAGCATGTTTTCAGCTGCAATTGTAAACTTTAAAAAAACAAGACAAAACAAAAAAAACAAACAAAACCAACCAAACAGAAAAGCCATAACCAAAAAGCCTCTTCAAAATCCATCTCCAAGGGCAGTACCAGCTGTTACTGTAAGTGCAAAAAAATACTGAGATCATGTTCATGGTAGTGTTTCTTAGAAATTCTAGATTAAGATTGATTGATTGGAACGAACAAACTTTACATTTAATACCAAAGAGATCCTCCATGACAACTGGGTAAGGTCATTGCTACCAAATGAATAGTGGAAGAATCTCATATGGGAAGTTTAAAGTGCATGTAGTATTTCAATGCCTTTTTACGTCCTTTTCTGAGTGCAGTTAAACTCAATACTGGTATGTTGGTATATGCCTCAATTTAATAGGTGCTGTCAAGAGAATTTGAGAGTAGCTTACATACCTGAATTTTTTCCTATTTATGAAGTATTAAACAATAATACTTTGTCTTTTTGGCTGTTCTAAGATGAGGAAGCGGTTGAGTGTGGTAGGTGCATTTTTCTTTTTCGATTTAACTTTTCTTTCTTAAGTTATGTTTTCACTCAATTTAATTATTTCCTTTCCTATTTTTCCTTTGTGCTTCTCAGAGGAAATTGAAGGTACATGTATAAAAGTTTCCCTGAATAGCCCAATAATTTTATTTAGAGAACATGTGTTTAGAATTAAATTGAATATAGTCCAATCTTTCTAAGAGATGTTATACATATGATGCTTTCATATTGCCACCAAATACATTGAATCATGTTTTAAAGTAGATAAAAATACCAGAATATTCCTAGTTGCTTCATTTAATGATCAGTAATTTGAACTATTGTTTTAAACTGCTTTCTCTCTCTCGAACTTCTGTAAGATATGTATAGAAAAGTAGTATGATAGAATAATACTAGCAGCACTTGGGTGGGCTGGGATGGAAAGAGATGGTTCTGAGTTAATTTCATGGCCATCAGAGGTCTTGCGTTTCTAATTAATACTGACAGACTATTTCTCTGAGATGGTAGAAAGTTCATCTATGTGGTATCATCGTTACTGTTTTCCCTCTGAGTGTAGCCAGTTACTGTTATGTTTGCAGCATCTGTTAAAGTAATAGCAGCTGATCTCTTGTGGTTTTTTGTTTGGTTGGTTGGGGTTTTTTTGTTTCTTTTCTTTTTTTACTTAAGAGGCTTTTGTTTATATAAGCATTAGAAATTGTAGCTCATATTTTTGATCAAAGGGCTTCTGGCATGTAAAAATATACATTATAGCTATTTTATATTAAATGAGAGGATGTGTTTTTGATCAAAAACCTTTCTGTCTAATCCAGTGAGCCAAAACTTAAAGCTAAAGTCTGATAATGTATAGTTTACAAAAAAAGCTTGATTTACATCAGATCGTTTTGCTTTCTTTTAAGTGGCATATTTTCTATTAACTGATAAAATGTGAATAATACAGTGTTAGAATTCTTTTTAGAATGGTTGTTGTCATCACAACTTTTGCTTGAAAAGGTAAAAAGATCAGTGTGCATGCTGCAAAATCCAATAATATCTCCAGCTAAAATATAAAACAATAAATATTGTTTTATGTTTTTAAGAAAATGGCTTATTGAAGGCTTTTTAATGCTATGCTTTGTACAGTTGTCATTTTTAAAATAATTTCTTCTGTATTTTTTGCTGGGCTTCTAACTATTCTGCTTTATTTCTTGGCTTTATTCTGTATGCTTTTACCCTTCGTCCAGAAGATGCTGAATGTTCTGGTCACAACAGTGGATCCTATCTAGGTGAGCAATTGGTTACAAAAGACAATTTTGTTCCTTTCTTTCAGCTTCTTTTCCCTGGAGCTACTGTGTCCACTTTGCTTTTGGGGGTAATCTGCATACAAATGTCCTTAATCTGCATGACAAATGCATGAATATTAAGGTTTTAAACATGGCTCATTGGATTTGACATAAAGGGTTTATGTAGTATATGCCTTTACCTGGTTAAACATGGGCTACTAAAATACTGGTTTGATTTTAAAGTCAAAAATTTTTAAAGTACATGAAGTAAGCAAAGTGTTTAATGAAACAAAAAGGCTACTGTATCATGAAAAATTTGAGCAATTATTTTAAAGCACTTTCAAGGTTTTATTCAAGTTTTGTATACACATTTTTTCTTTGTACATATCTATCTAACCATTTTGGGAGGATTCAGTGAGAATACAGAGTAAATTTGCAGGCACCAGTTGTTTTTCCACATTACAAATATAATAAGTCATAATAACTCAGTTGCTTAAATCTAGCTTTAAAGCTAGTCTGAGCTCAATGTATCATTGCGGGGAGTGGGAAAGAGGAGGGGAAAGAGTCCTTTGGCTTCAGTTTCAAGATTCCAAATTTCAAACAAAAGTAACATTTAAAAAAAGGTGAATGTTCCATGATATGTTTCAACTTTTTAATTTGTGCAATTTTGAAAGCTATGTAAAAATATTTTAGTTGAAACTGTCCAGAATTCCTGCCAGCTGGAGGCTGGCTGGAGCAGATTTTGTGGCAACCAGCCCTTTTCCCAAGACTTTCATCCTCCTACTACAAGAGGAGTGGGAAGAAACTTGTCAAAGTACTTTAGTACATCCAAGCCATTGGGCTCACCAGTGCTGTAAACTGGAGTTGGTTTTCACATTGTGCTTTAATGGTTTTAAATGTGGTATATAAACTACATCAGGTACACACAAAGTATATCATTGAAAGAACTTTGACCTTTTTACAAAACCTTAGTGTGGTATAATTCCATCATGTGTTTGTGGAACTCGTGGTCATCTGATCATGTTGCAAATACACATCTTACCTTTGTTAAGTAATCAACTAAGTTAATGTTGAATTGTAATTGTATTGAAATACTGAGTATGTTTGGAAAATGATAATTTGGATGTGATTCCAGATGAAATTAATTTTCCTTATCAAGTAATTTCTTTGAAACAGGAGCAACACTCTCCCATGAATTCTTAGGGTGAGACTATCATGGTTTTGCAATCAGATCTTAGTGGGCTGCTGCTTTATTTGAGAATGAAGGTAGCTAAACAGAATCCACCTTTTCTTGGTGCTGTAGCCTTTTTCATGGAAACATTTTGGTCCATAGTTAGCAAAAAGACATGGCGATCTTGGGAAGGAGGTGTCTTGAGGAAGAAGCTACTGTTGTCCCAGAAGCAAAGGACAAAAAATCAAGATGGAGTGTAGTTCACTTAGGCAAAACTTTACAAAAATTATTCAGAATTATTAAGTGCAGTTCAGGCAATGGTTTCTTTCTTGGGAGCTTCCATATAGTGGCATGCTGCCATCAGTCCAGAGGTGGTACCTTCAGCCTTCTCATGCTGGGTATGTGCTTTTGGAATGAGATGTCAGAGAGGAGAGTCAGAAGGCAGAAAAGCTAATGTTAGGTCCAGTTTTGGAGTAAGGACACAAGTATATTCACTGATTGTGAATAAGTAGCTTTTTGATTTAGAAATTAGAGGTTCCTTGGAGCTCTTCACTAAGGATCATTTGTTAAAAAAGCAGGTAGGTTTTTGAAAGTTGATGTTACCATTCTTTTGCATGCAGTAACAGGACACAGTGATTTATAAATCAAACTGTCTCATGCACTTCAGTGTCTCCTTGTTTCACAAACATATATATGGCTCTGGCACTTCAATCCATGAACCAGATTATTCTGTGAACATCTGACCCTCTCTGAAAGGATATGTACTTCAGACCACATACAAGGTGGTCATGAAGAGCACAGGAAGACAGTGTTCAGAAGGCAGAATGACTGAACCATTTGGGGTCAAATCTTTTATATCCAAGGTTATACTGCTATTAATTTGAACCCTCTCCTCTACAGTGACTCAGATAAATGTAATGATTTTTCACCAAATTCTAATATTTAAGTCACAGTATAGTATTGTATGTTTCTGCTGTAATTTCCTGAGGAATTGTTGAGGAAAAAGTTAGGAGTTTGCCTTTGCCAAGCTTAAATTCTAGTTACATTGCTTGAACCTTTATGAACATACAGTAAATATAGATGAATGTCATCTGTTTACTATTCTCAATTTCGTCTTTAAAATCCAGACATAATCTAAATTTTTATTAACCCTGTCTAAATGTGCAAGCTGGGAATCAGTCCAGAAGCAAACAGAGTAAGTAGTCTGCTCTGTGTTTGTGCAGTTCCTGTGTAACAATAGAAATCCTCAGTATATGAGCCAGTGTAAAAAAATACCAATATTTTGGGGGAAAAATAATATCCAGAAATATCTAGTAAAAATGTTATGTTCATACAAACCTAGATAATGACCATGGTACCAAACTTACTTTTGTCAGTAATATGAATACAAAGGGTGCTCTTAAATGCATTTACAATTAAATAGAAGTTGTTCACTCTGATTAAATTAAATTCCTTGAAGAACATATGTGATACAAACACGTACTTAAGTACTTATTTTAATGAATGAAAATTAACAAAAGCCTGTGGAAGTGCTTTTTAACATTCTGGAGCCTTACTTGTGAATTCATGAAGTATGCATGAATTTATATTGTATTGCTTCCTGTTAGTGTAGTTTCTCTGAACTTGAGAAATTTACTTTCTGGTTTTATTAGTATGTTTGGACTGAAATTTACACAACATAGTTGCAATCTACTTCTTCAGAATTATGTCATTAAATGTAAATAAGCACATCTATTTACATCATCATCCTTTTAAAATATTGCAAGGGGGACAGGTTCACACATTGCCTGTTTTCCATTTGGATTTCTGTGTGAGGCCCCAGTGGATTTCTCTGTTTAAGTGTAAGGATGTTGTTCTGCAATGACGAAATGTGTACTGCTAAGGGTTAAAAGAATAATCAAACTTTTCTGCTAAAGTGTTTTTTTTCATTCTTAGAGATCTAAGTGGTTTCTCTTGGATTGTTGGGCCTTAATTAAGTTTATTAGTATTTTATTTTTATTTCATATTGAGAAATATTATAAGTTTTGAAGACATCAGTAGTTTGAGAACATTTGTTCTTAATATTTTCTTCCCTGAGCCTGCTCTTATTTCACCAGATCTGTTACATTCCAGCAGTAGTTTATGGGTTTACATGTTCAGTAAGCTTCTAGTTGTGTAGCTGTAATCAGTGAGCTGGTGCAAGCTTCTCAGTGTTCAGGAGATTATGTTGCTTTAGTGACAGAATTTTCCCCTTTTATTTTATAGTCTGCATACTTGGCAGCTAAGGTTAATCTCTGCTGATATCCATATTCCACAGACAGTGCAGCCTGCAGCTCCTTTCATATTCATCAAGGTTTATATTATCAAATATTATCAAATATTCTAGGCAAGCAATACTTTTTCCTTTTGTTCTTTATAGAAATGTACTTTTAAATTACCTAATGATGCGTAAATAATTTTATAGAAACCTTTTCTATTGCATATTAGTATTTGGTTTGGTTCTCTGTAGTAATTGTCACTACATTTTTAATGATGCTCTATTGTTAATTTAAATATATGGAGTTTGTTTTTCATGTTTTCAAAACTATAAAATATGCAAACATTAGTAGAATATTTTTTGCCTTTTCATAAATGTTTTTATTCCTTGCAAGTACAATATTGTTTCAGTTCAGCCTAATACTTTTGTGCAGTCATAGTTCCCAACATAAAATACAATTACAAATGCAGACATTCAATAGAAAATATTTATTAGCATTTCTATAAAATAGCTTCTAGGTCACAGTGAAGTTAAGCCATGGATGAGAGGATATGTAATGGCAGATGATGAGCGATGAAGAATGAAGGTGCTTTCAGGAATGCAGCAGCTGTATCATAAAAGTGTTTGATATATTTGAAAGTCTCATCCTTACTCTTGGAACTGTATGTTTTCCTTGTGTTTGACTGCTGTTTTAAAGCAAGGTTTCTTGAGTTACTGTATGGGGCTATTCAGATGGACCAGTTTAAAAAACTTTCAAATTTACAATAGTCATAAAGTGGTGAAGCAAACAGCGTATCACAAACTTAATAGTCAGTAGTTTTATAGAGCATCTTCACCAGCACGCTGCAGAGGTCAGCCTTACTTTGTCTTCTATATTTGTCTCACGTTTGTTCTTTTTAATTAGTATATTTTATTTTCTGTAACATCTAAGTCCTGGTTGAACTTCTTGTTGAGCTTTCTTAATATACAGGACAATATTACTATTTTCATTTTACCAATGAGTTTCAGTGGCAGAAATATTTATTCAAAGAAATGCATGTTAGCAGTGGAATCATAATACCTGAGTCTTTGTTATGTTTTCTGTGGAGCCTGTAAAAGTGACAAGAGAAAAATCAGACTGAAGACAGCACTGAAAGATTTTCTCCTTTTTGAAGGAATAAAAGAAATAAAAATTCTTAAATAATCCACCACCTGGTAGTTTGGTAATAAAATCTGAATAAATTGGTTGGAGAAAAGAGGAACAACTTAAAAATGTTCATACTAAAACCTGAAAGCAGGGATTGAATTTATATGAAGACTTTGCAGAAAAAATATTTTTCCTAAAGATTGCACAGTTCACCATTTAAATGGAGGTTGAGAAGCTGTTCTAATGGCATTTTGAGGCAGCTGATCAGGGGCACAGAACTCTTGTAACTGTAAGTTCAACACCAAACTGGAATGGAGACCATTGATTTAACTTCATTTGGTCGTTATCCTTACTTTTTACCTTTTCCAGATATGTGGATTTTTGTTCTTGTAGCAAAGCTCTTACTTTTGTAAACCATTTCATAGTCAATGGTGAAGAATTATTCTTTTTTTTCCCTCTGTTTTTTCTTTTTCCATAAAATGATTATACAGAAAAAGAAAATGCAACAAACAGAATAGTTTTCAGCTTTTTGGGAAACTTCTTTTGTTGGTTTTTGTTTTTTGTGGAGCATTTTAGATGAGGCCTCAGGAAACTTGTAACTCACTTCCTGTGTCTGTAGTCTGTATTGCTAAAGCTACTTTTCTTTATATAGCTGTCTCAAATCATAACTACAGGCATAGTTATGATCAAGAGAACATCCTTGTGTCATGATGGACTTCACCATAGGGAAGGCAAGATCTCCCAGGCCCTCTTGTGGGTGTGTAAGCTCTCCAGCAGGGCATTTCTATTTCTGACTACAGTCACTTCAGTGTTAGTGTTCTCTAAATAATAAAATAATGTAACCCAGTTTATTTCATTATGTTTTCAAAGCTCATATTTTGATCTTTTTTCTATGCCAGCCCACATCCTACTTAGTCTAGACTACACTGTACTTCTTGAAAATACCATCTACCCTTTCTGTGGATGCTAGATCTCCTTTGTCATAGATTTTCATTTTACTTATTGGTATTTTGAATATGAATGGGTTGACATCATGGTATTCTCAAAGACATTTTTCTTCACTTTTTATGTGTATGCATGTGTTGTAGATTCCCATAGGTATAGGGGCTCACATCAATTAAATAACTTGGTTAACATCCTCTGTGGTCCAGGTTCCATGACAATTCATGTTAGTGAAACTGTGTGTGTGCAAAATGCTAAACCTATAACTAAGCCTTGTTGCATTTCTCTTGAGATCTGGTTCTAAATATTTGCAGAACTGAATCTTGAACTTGCATGAAATTACCTTTGAAGAAGAAATTGTAATACGAATACTTCTCAAACACCTAAACATAAGTGCTATTACAAGAATATGAAAACATTTTGCTGAAAATTTGGGGTCACCAAGTGTTTAAATGTTTAATGTCCTATTAGTGTTCTGGGGAAAAAACCCAACAACTTTTCCAGGATTTAAAGTATAGTTTGTGTTTTACTCTGCTACCACCAGGTAGTGAAATCAGCTTTGCAGTCTTTGCAGTCTTTCCTGTACTTCCATATAGAACAAAAGTGGTGTTGTAGAGATACCAGTAAAATATAATGTAATGCAATATAAATGATTTATTTTAAAAAGTAAGGTAATCATTAACAGAGGAGTAAATTAGTTTTTAACAGATAGTGTAGAGCAGGTTTTTTGTGCTGTTCTGCTTGAAAATGCCTATGATTTTCTCCTTTGAGAGTGCTTAAAAGCTATGTGAAATTTCAGTTCTTCTTTAGAAGGCACTATAGATGTCACACTGTTGATGCAATTGTAAATATAGATTTAGTAGCAATATTAACTTTTAATTTCATAATATGGGTACTGTATTGTCTAAGATGTTTCTAGTATTTTGTAATTTAACTGAGTGTTTGGATTGACTATTAAACATATTCAGGAAAGGTTTCATGCACTTTTTTAATATACTACCAGCATGGAGCTAAGCAAAACAGAATTGTCCAAGCAACTAAATCTCATCAACCCTTTCAACCACCAGTTGTGTTTCTATCATATATTGTATTTGTGTGCCGTGGTGATTTAACAGACATGCATTAGATGTGGTATGAGAGTCCAGCTTGCATGAATTGCCTTGTGTATATATATTAATTTATAAGATACTCAAATTGTCTAAATAATCTAAATATATTAACAATTTATTGCAATTGTATTTTGCAGTTTGTTGTTGCAAAGGTTATGTTTTTTATTGGTAATATTAATTTTGCAGTTTAAATAGGTACCTGATATAGTTTAAAAACATGGGAAATGTCATTCTAATGACCTGGCTTATTAAACATATAATATACTTTTTATTCCATGCTCCAATCCTTGAATGTTTGGAAGAGACTGTTTTCAAATGTTTTAAGAAGACTTACTTTCTTACTTTGAAAAAACCCTGTTCTTACTGCAGCTGGTTTTAGAAGAAGCTTTCGTCTTAGCAGAAAAGATAAAAAAACAAACAAGTCCATGTATGAGTGCAAGAAGAGTGATCAGTATGATACAGCAGATATCCCAACCTATGAAGAAGTTGCAAAATATAGACGACAACCTAATGACAAATACAGGCTTGTTGTTTTGGTTGGTAAGTTGTTTTCTTTATTTTTGACCTGGTAAAACAGAGACCTGCTGATTAGCACAATGCTTACCAAAAAGTCATATAGATTTGAAGGGATCTCAGGAGCTGACCTGGTCCAGCCTCCCACTGAACAAGATTAACACAAGATTCGAAGCAGGTTTCTGATGGCAGCAACTTTGGGAATCTATCATCCCATCATGTCTTCTATTGTCTTCCCACCTCACACCTCAATAAAGAGATGGCCTCCATCTTTTCAGTGAGTATCAGAAGGGTGCTGGTGGGTCCCCCTGAAGACACCTCTTCCCCAAGCTAGGCAAGCCCACTTCGCTCAGTCTCTCTCACAGGTCATGTGCTTCAGCTCTTGACCATCTTGGAGGCCCTCTGATGTCTTTGATCCAGTTTATCAACAGTGTTGTAGTGCAGGGCTTGTTGTGGACAGAGTATTCCTCACAGGATCTAACAAGTGCTGAGTGAAGGGGAAGAATCATTGCCCCCTATCTGTGAGCCAGGCTCTTGCTGATACAGCCCAGTCTCCTGTTGCCCTTCATTGCTGCCAGAGAGGGCTGGGGACTCATGCTTAGCTCTGCCCACCTGGACCCCAAGGTCCTTGCCATCCAGCCAGCAGTCCCCAGCCTGTAATGCAGAACTTTGTCCTCATCAAATTTCATGAAGTTCTGCCACCCTATGCCTGTAGCCCTCTGGATGGAAGCCCTGCCCTTACCCATCTTGGCATCAGCAAGCTTTGTAAGGGCCCACTCTGTGTCATTGGTACGGATGTGAAGGAGTGTATATCCCAGGGAACTCCTCTTATAAAGAGTCCTAGAGCACAGACCAATAACCCCTTCCCTTTAAACATGCTCCAGTTTTCACCTGTCTAGCAGTCCACCTTTCTAGAGAGGATGTCCCAACTTGCATATAAGGATGCTTTATGAGATTGTGTTTAAAGCTTTCCTAAACCAAGGGGAGATGACATTAAAATACAGCTACCATGGTTACAAGTCTGAACGTGGCAGTCAAGCTGTACTAAAACTCAAAAAGAATTGTGTTGGTATTCCACTCTTAGAGATCCATCAATATATCTTAGAGATCAGTCAATCAATATATCTATGTAGGAAAAAAAAAGACAGGATAAATACCTGAGGTCAATGAAGACAGACAATAAAAGTGGAAAGAAACAAAAACACCTACTTCATTAGAAAAAGTAAATGGACAAGTAGTAAGAAAGGTGGATGCAAGGTCTACCTCTGTAGGCCAAGGATGAATGTAAGCATAGCTGCAGAAGACTCAACATAGTCAGCTTTCTGTTCTTCTATCACTTCTTCTGTCACTGCCATGGCTTCCTCACAGCATTTATTATATAACCAAAATGTATTGCTTCAGTCTCCCCAAAAGAGAGAAAGTGCATTATCTTAAGCTTTTTAAGGACAATGATTAGCATACCAATGAGTAATGAGTAACCATTGCTACCAGTGTGTAATGTCTCACGGATTATTGTTTCTTTGGCAGTAGCACATAGGCTGATGCTTCATTAGTAAAATTTCCTCCATTCTGAAAGCAGCAGAGCAGAGAAATACAACCCTCTATCAGGGACTTTTAGGAACTGTTGAGTAGCTGTGTTTTTATATCGCTCATATCCAAGGGAACATTAAATTGAGTTTTTAATAAACAGTTTTGTCACTCTCCAGCACTAAAAATCAGCCACCTACTAGTGTGATTGTGGGCTATATGCAACAAGTAATAACATGGTTGAGTTGATTTTACAGTTACATCAACATAGTGTAGTGCAAACATGTGATAAATAGACTTTTTATAACAATTTGTGTATGTCTGATCTAAGGAATGCCTAGAGATTCCATTTGAATTTTGTTGCAATAAATCAAATGAAGAAAGAGTGCTTTTTCAGTAACAAAAGCAATTCAGAAATTTATTGCAGACTTCAGTAATTCTAATGTTTTTTCTCTGGATATTAAGAGCAGCTTAAGTCTGGCCAATACCATAAAAATGTCTTGGGCAAAATGTGGAAAAACTAGCAGAGCTAAGCAATACAGGTATAGTAGAAGCGAACACATTTTAAAAGCTTTTTGTGTGCCAGTAGCAGTATTCCATATAATACATTTAATATAATTTGGATAGTAGTACCAGGAAAGAAAGGGACATACAATTAATTTATAGCTGTAATTGGTGGAGGCACTAGATGTCTATTGTGTTATGCTAGGTCTAAATATATAATTTGCTGTTTAAAAGGGAGCATTTAGGTTTGGTTTTGCCCTTTTTTTAGGGGGAGGGAGTTTGACAACTTCAAAACAAATTTAACTTAATTTTGAATTGGTCTAGTCTACTTTAAAGAACATGAATTGCACACACAGTAATTTTAGTACCCTGTAGTGTGATACACACTACTCTCAGGTTCAGCTCAACGTACCAGTTTGTCAGGATTTTACCTTGTCTGCAAATGTAAGTTCATTAATAAAGCCCTGCAAATCCTTGGGACTTAAATAACTTCGTCTGAAGCAGTAATGATACAAACATTTCTGTGTGCTTTTAATTGTTAGGATTGTGATGAGTCTGCTAAAAACAAAATTATCCAATCTTATGTCACCAGTCAGCTTCTAGTAACCTATTGTTCCCAAACTGCCAAGAAATCCTTAAAGTCTTCCATCACAAATATTGCCTGCATCCTAATTGTTATACCTCACAGCCTTATCAGACAAAGGCAGAATATTTTAATACATGTATTATTTAGACACCAGAATTTTCATTTATATCAATGAGGGAAAAGTACTGCTCATAAAGTCTTCTGCTGTGGTTAATTGTAAGAGCCAGAGTTGCAAAAATTTTATTTCCTTAGAGTTAGAATGAATGTGCTACATGCTATAACTTTATCTGGCATAGTTTCAGCTAAGTCAGAGCTTTCTGCAGGGGCAGTGCTAGGATAAAGCGAAGGTGTCAGTAACAAACCTTGAGCATTTGTCCCACAGAATACACACTGTTTTGTGCATGCAGTGTGATCACCAAAGGTGTGCAGAGCCTTTCAGGTGCTGTGGTCACCCATGGTGATGCCTCTGTCCAAAGTGGGCAGTGGTGGAAGCAAGGACCAGAGGTGTGTAACCATAAAGGAGAAGTCGGTGGTGGTGTCTGACATGATCAGAAAAGCATCTGACTCTGAATGAGGCTGTCAGTACTTCTCACAAAGATGTGCTTCTGGTCACTACTGTGAACGAAAGGAATCTGGGACTGGAAAAGCTCTCTATTTGTTGTATTGCTTAGATTTTTTTTTTAAATCCATCACCTCTGGTTTTATCATGAAGGAGTAAATGATGAGGCCAGGTCTATTTCAGAGCAAAGGAGGATGAAATGAAAGGGCCTTTTAACTCTCCACATCTCCTGACTTAGCTTTAACATGTTCAGTAGTGGCTTGCAGAGTCTTACGTGATCTACTGCAGTAGTGCAGGAAAATGGCCTGCCTTGGCCATGCTACTTCCAGTAAACTAACTGGACAATGACCAAGGAGACCTATAATTGCTATCTGCATTAAACCTTCCTGACTGAAGGCATGGGAAGGTCAGCAAGGTTCAGGAACAAATACATAGGATGTAACATAGTGCCTAGCCTTGCCCATGAGAACACCAGGATGAACTCACTGATCCTACTTCAGTGAACAGCAGATCTCGAACTACACTCCCACTGCTTGTTAAAATGTACTGAAACACAAAATAATGAGGTTCTCCTTTCCTACCACACTGAGCTACAGTCAGACATGCTTGTGCAGTCATTGCATTATAGTGTACTAGGAATTGAGCCACAGTGCCTCTCACAAGGCATGTCTCTTACTGGGTCCTTATGATCCCAGCAGGGATATTGTCACAAACTCACAAAATCTTTTCTGAAAGACCACTTTCGTTTTCTTTTAAAAAAACTATTAGGAGCTCATTATGTGTCTATGGGTGAAGAATGGCTGGTTGGCTTAACCCTCCCAAGACTTAAACTTGGAGTTTTTTCAGTTTTCTTCAGACATGTATGAGTGGTACAAAATTTAGTGCAAGTTTTAATGATGGGTAGTTTAATTCTGCAGATGTTCCTCAATAAAGTGAGGTAGGCACTGCACTCCACTTGTGTAGGACTTGAATATTAACATGACTCAACATGCAAGAGCAAGCAGCACAAATGTTCCTTTAAAAAAGTAAACAAAGTATCTCTAAATCTGTCACTGTAACTATAAATATTGCTGCCTAGGGTGATTTATAGTAAACAAAAACTATGCTACAGTCATGGACCCTGCATGCCTTACATTTGACTATAAGAATCTGGATTGTCCTTTTAAGTCCTGACACTTTATTCTCTTTTTGAGTTCAAATTGTGTTCAGATTCATAACTATTAGAAACTGGCATCATTCTCTGCTGCATCAAAATGAAAAGAATATTTAGAAGGGCACTGTATATAACACCTGGGAGAGGTAGCGTAAAAATCCACATAATGGATGGCTTTGCTGAGCTGGAATCAGCCTTCAGTGTCCACATGCTACAGTTACGAGAACTCTGTGAAGACAGCACTGAAAAAGAAGAATCTACACCTTTCAGTAGTTCAATTTAAAGATGATTTTTAAATGGTAATCTGGAAGGGGAGACAGTAGTAGTGAAGTTGTGGTCTGGAAGCAGAGTTGAGCTAAGTTTCCAAAGCATGTGTCGCAGGAAGTGAAGCTGGATTCTTTATATGTATAAATAGAGCTAAAAGCGTACTGTTGATTTGACAGCATGTAGACTGAGGAAATAATATTTGTGTAGATTTGATGAGAAAGATTTTTTGCTTAAAAGTAGTAGAGTGATTTTTAAAAATTTAATTCCGTTTGGTTTGGTTTACTTTGCTAGGATATATTAAGAGTTTTAATTACTTTTCATCTAAAAGTCCATATTTGCCTTAAATAGCTAAACTATTGTAAAAAGAAAAAAAAAAAAAAGATAACAAAAGTAATGCCATTATCTACACAACACATTGTAGTCCTCTGCAGACATGCACCAGTAGAGGCTGCTGTACACCATATTAAATAAACATTTATACATACTGATAGATTAATTTACAGGAAGGTCAGAGATGGAACTTGAAATGTAGTTGTGTGTTTAACTGATGTGAACACATAGAAATTTTAAATGTAGAAACTCTAAGATTTTACAGCAGGACCATAGTCTGGGCGTAGCAGCAAAGTAGCAAGCACTTGCTTTTCATCACTATGTGTTTCAGCTCCAGACAGGGTGTTCGGTCATTTTTACAAACAGGCACCTCAAGGTACTGAAGCATCAGTCTGGTTTTGGACTCTGACTAGTATTAGCAATTACAACACTATTTCATTGAAATGTTTATTAGGTTTTGTATTTACAATGTTTAAAATGTCTTTGTTAAGAAGCACTCTATACATAAACCTGTCACTTTTACTAGATGTGCAACAACTTCCCTTAAAACCACAGGTATTATCCTTGCATTACTTGGGATATGGTTCCAATGACTCATTCTCCTTTGCCTTCTGCTCTTGACCTGGCTCTGTAGAAATGAAGGCTCTCCACTGTCAGACACATAAGAACATGCAGAGCTGAGCTCCCTTCACACACAGCACCATGTCCCTGTCACCAAAGTGGGCACGCAGGCTGGAGCCCTTCACGAAGGGCTCCTGGGGACAGGCAGTGAGTGCCGGTGGAGCCTTTGAGACCTCACAGGACAGAGTGCCCTCACTGAGACCTAAGGCACCACTGGCAAACAGCTAAGAAACCCAAAAGCCAAGAGGAATGTCTTGCTCAGTAGCTTCTAGTACAGCACGACTCAAGTGGAGGTGGAGGAGACGGGTCAAAAAAATTCCATGCAGTCTTTGTTTATTCCTGCCATCCTCTTTCCAAGAGTGGTCTCTCTTTGGCAGTCGCATGACGAAGGAAACATTTGCTTTGGACCAGTTCAGACAGCAGGCAGGAGACAAGCACAGTTTAAAAGAAAATCAACAACAAAGAAAGAAACCCAAACATCCCAAATGGGTTGTGACCTGGCAAGTGCTGCCCTTCCTTCCTCTCTCCATGCAATGCCACCCTCACACAGTCAAAAGGTGGATGGTGACAGCTACAGCCAGCCAGGACCTGGGCAGTGTTCCTGCCTGCAGCAGGGGCTGGCAGGAGCTCTGCTTCCAGGGCATGAGAAGGTGGAAGCAATTGGCCCCAGGGGCATCTGGTGCAGGCAAGGGATGCAGCAGCAGGAGGGAGTGAGGCCATGCCAACACAGAGTGCAGAGGCTTTGGGGGCACTTTGCACATTGCCAGCTGGGGTCCTGTAGTCTGAAAGTTGGGGATATTCTGGCAAAATAAACAGCCAAACCAGTTTTTATTCTGGAAAGCTGCAGGTTAGGATGCAGGGGTTTGTAGTAGGGCTGAGATGGATGTGGGTGCACACTGAGGGTAGTTGCTGTAGAAAAGAAAGTCAGCTTTGCTGGCACCTTTTGTCACCGATTTTTCCTCAGCAATAAAGTCAGAGCAGAGTGACTGCCAACTATATCCCCTGAAATTTGTCAGCTCTGTATATTCTAGGAGAGGCTGGAACCATGGGCATTTCCAAATCACTGATTAAGAGGCAGTAATGTCACAGCTACATGCTATGTAGTCTTATCTTGCAGTATACTTGCACCTGAATACAAGAGACAACTGGCTGTTGGGAAACAGGACAATTTTTTTCTTTCAGGTCCTGTAGGAGTTGGACTGAATGAACTTAAACGGAAATTGCTCATCAGCGATACCCAGCACTACGGGGTAACAGTGCCACGTAAGTAAAAATGCACTTCTATTCTCTAATGATATATTTGCATTATTATAATTTATTATTGTATTACCTTTAAGGTACTTTCAAATTTGGGTCTCTAAATGCATGCTTGGCATCCAAATTACTTTTCTAATTTTTAAAAGTGCTGCTGCAGTTCTGTATTAAATGCTCCCTAAAAAAACTGATAGGGCTTTTTGGCTCAGAGGCATTGCAGTACAATTTCAGTACAAGTTTAGTATGATTGATGTCAGTGAGGTTTAGTAATGAAACTCTGCTGAAGAACACCCTGGATTTGGCTGTAAAGCAGTGAAATGTACTCTGTTACCAATGCTTGCATTCAGCAAACTGGCCTTTATCTGTTAGGTTGAAAAATGAAGACTGATGATAAACAGCTTAATCCAGTGAATAAATTAATTAAATCTCTTGATTAGCTTTAGAAGAGTTGATTTGGGGATGTTTTTTCCTCTTTCCCCTATCTGACCAAGTAGTGTGATTTTTATAAAATTGAATAGCATTATGTTCTATTAACTTCTACAATACTTTATCGGGTTTTCTTTAATATGGAGAACTCAACTGTTTTAGACTTTCATTTCTTGATTTGCTTTCTACTTGTACCTTCTATAGGGATCCTTCAAAAATATTGTTCCAACATTCTGAATTTGGGAAATCCTGTCACAGGTTTTTTGCAAGTGCAGATACTCTGTAAAGCATATATATATGAATGAATTTGCTAAAGTAGAAAAATTAATGCATTTGGTTTGGCAAGTCATTTCTTTTGCATGTATTTGCTTCAACTGGGTATTGAAAGCAAGAACAACAAAAAAGCCAGATGTTCCCAAAATATTTAACTCATTGAAGTATATGCAGTCATTTGCCCAAAAATATTTCTCTAAAAATTGCCAGTATTCATCAAGCTGCCTTCTCTATTTTCTCTTCCAAATTTGTGGTTATAATTTAAAACAAACATGTAAAGAAATGCCTCTTCCTTAAATTCAGTAAGTCAGGACTTGGAGAGGGAACTGGGGTTCCTGTCTTGAAAATGTTCCTCATTGTGTCAGCCTAAGAAGAAGAGCATTATATCAAATGGCATTTAAGACTGTATTGCTGCAAGCAGGTTTTGTATGTCCATATGTGATGGAGAATACATGATGCTGTAGTATTCAACTTGTTTGAAATAGGATGTTTTAATGGGTTCATTAATCATAAGTGGCAACCCCACAAATAAGTTTCATTTATAAGCAAAACCCTTATACCTACTTGGGGGAAAGTAAGAAGTGCAAATAATACAGGGCTACTGAAAGAAAACAGAGTTCTATTTTGATCACCAGATAAAGAAAAGCACTAAAACATAAAGTTCACACCCCATTTTTTTATTACCATGCTTCACACCCATAGCTACAAGTGTTGTTAATGAACATAATGTTTTATAAATCAGGATGGTGTGCTTGTTTCCCTTTATGGTGTCATATGCTAATAAGTTTAACAAGAGGCAAGGCTGGGGTAATTGTTATGGACTGCTGGTCCTTTTATTATTCAGCTGTCCTCATTTTATTGGATTTTTCCACTAGTTAATAAAAAATGATAATCTGTACTTGTCCAATAGGTTTTTTCCTGCTTTTCCTGCATGCATTTAAAACTCAATCCTGTCATGTGCTTGTGTGCTGCCTTCCAGATCCAGAGCAGCCTTATATGCTTCAGAAGTGAGGGAAGTGCTAGGCTTAGTATTGCACAAAGAGTTTGTGCTTTTCCATTTTTCCTGAACTGGTTTGCATTATATTGTTTTGTGCATATTTTCCTTTTTTTTTTTATATGATGAAACTGCAGACACTACTCGTCCAAGGAGAAGCCAAGAAAGTGATGGTGTCGAATACATTTTCATTTCCAAGCACTTGTTTGAGACAGACGTACAGAATAACAAGTATGTTGAAGAGATTTTTAACTAGAACTGCAGTTAAAACAATGGTTTATTTTAAAATGGGGCTGGTTGTTATTGTAGATAATAAGTCAAAGTGGATATAACTTGCAGTGATTTAAAGATGTGTTAAAATTACATTTTGTTATATAAGCAGCTGGGAAAAAACACAGAGCAAAAAAAAAGCATTACGTGCAAACAACAGTTTCTAAGCGTACAAGCAGTTTCAGTACCTCAGCTTCTCAAGAAGATACTGAAATTATAGGTGCTTAGGATGGGGGAGCATTCTTTTAATAGAGCATCTTCTGTCATAGCAGCAAAGCATTGCAGCTCTAGGGAAGGGGGGGCGTGGAAGTGCTGCAGACGTGCCTGAGTCAATGTTTGCATAGTTCTGCTCTCTTTCAGGCCAGGCACTTCCTCTGCTTTTGAATTTAGAGATCTACAGTGAAGCTCCTGCCTGTGCACCCTCCAGAAAGTAAACTAAAATGAAGAGACAATGGTAGCATCGTGCTCTCCAGCAGCCTGTAAAATTCTGTAGCTTGAAATTCTGCCCCAGTTTCAGAGGGCAAAAGTGTATTAGACACAAAGCTGTGGGTTTTATTGAAACTTCAAACTTTTGAAGCTTTGCTTTTCTGGCAAATAGTGCTTGTACTTTTATAGCAAATAACCAGCCGCCTTGGTTCCACCAGCACCATCGTCACTCCTCCTCCTCTTCTGAGACAGAGAATTTGGATATTCTGTAGTGTGCAATGAAATTTCAGTAGTTTCTATTGTTTAGCTTATCCACTGTTTTATTGCATTGCATTAGTTCAGAAAAAGAGGTGATGGAAAACATTAGTGGGCTGTTGGACTACAGTACTTTTTTCTCTTTAACTGTAATACAAGCAGGTGTTACTGATTTGAAAGCAGTAAAGTAGAAGATTTCTTAAAATTGACATGCTGAAGTACTTGACAGCATTTCCTTTATAAAACATGGTAGAACTCTTATGTAAAGTAAAATATTTTTGCTCCTGAATTAAATCTTATAAAGCAAACTGGTAAGTTTTTTTCTGGAGAAAATGGAAATGATTCCAGTTGTTTTCACTTTCTGCCACAGGTTTATTGAGTATGGCGAGTATAAGAACAACTACTATGGTACAAGTTTAGACTCTGTTCGATCAGTTCTAGCTAAAAACAAGGTTTGTTTGTTGGATGTGCAACCTCATGTAAGTAAGCATGTCTTCTGAACTCTTGTACTTCCCCATATTGCATATTGCAATTCCAGGGAAAAAGTATTTCTAAAAAGGTGTACTTTATCCCACACTGAATGACTGTTGAGTGGGTTTGCTGGCTACCTTTATCTCAGCAAGGCTCTCTGAAAAGAGACAAATATACAGCCAGTAAATAAGGGAATTGGAAGCCTGCAGCATAATACCAAAGATTTAATTGCAGAACACTCCTATATTTCCATTCATCTTTCTGTTAGCTTGGGCAAGAGATTGTCCCTGAAACTTTAATTTCAGAATAGCTTTATCACCCAGTCCAGCAACTCTCTCACATGTTTCACTAGACTGTTCTGCAAAGGTTTCCCTGCAGGGTGAACATGAGTCAAGGGATGCATTAAATGTGATGTTGGCTGGATAATTGTTAAGAACATTCCTCTCTAAACCATTTTTTCTTGCATTGACCTTGTTTTTTAACCCCTCTGAACAGCTCCACCAGGAATTTTTTTGCTCCTAATAACCCCAGTGCTTCCAGGAGCTGGACTAGTTTGTTTAACCTAGCCAAAACACCTCTTCTCCAAGGGTGGCCAGTGTATGCCTTCTGAACCTTGGCAGCTCGTGTGCAGCTCCTGGGGCAGTTTCAGGTGCAGGCTTGTGCCCTGGGAGCAGGGCAGCAGCTGCACTGGCAGAGGAGTGGCTGGGGAAGCCATACCCCCTGCCAGGGGAAGAGGGGAGCTGACAAGACCATTGCCTGTCCCACATAGCCCTGTGTTCCTGCAGAGCACTAAATTCTTTTAGGGACCCAAGCTTGTAAACCATTCTGGGACTCCACTCTCCAATATGGGATTTTCCTGTGGATCCTGGCAGTGTGGAAAGGATAGAAAGCTTCTGACCATCCATACTACCACCCTGTGCTGCAACTGAATCATAGACCTGCCTCTAACACCACACAGTAGCTTGCTCAGGAAGAACAAACAGCAGGGAGTTGTGTGGTGGGCACAGAGTACTGAAGAGAAGAATCACTGACCTTTTGTGAACTTTTCATGGGTACAGAAGAGGTTATTCTTGTTAAAATGGGTTGAACTTTTCCTCCCCTGGACACCTGCTGTTCCCCTCCATGCTCTTGCTGCCAGTGGCACTGGTGTGCACAACTCAACTTTTGCCAGACTGATGGGGTTTACCAGCAGGCGTGTGGAAATCAAGACCAGTGATCACCCTTGGAGAAAGGGTTTTCTTACCATTCTGAAAATTCTCCCTACATGAATCAATGCTGGTCAGCAGAGCAGGATGACAGTAAATGAAAAATACCCACCTAGAAATGCTTTATGGGTTTATTCTGGTCAGTGGGGAGTTTCTTTTATTACAGTAAATTCCACTTTGCAAAATCAACTAATTAATTAAAATCTTTCCTCTTCCCAGACAGTGAAACACTTGCGGACATACGAGTTTAAACCATTTGTTATATTTATAAAGCCTCCATCACTTGACCGTTTGAGAGAGACCAGAAAAAATGCCAAGATTATTTCAAGTAAAGATGATAAGGGAACTGCAAAACCCTTTACAGTAAGTATAATTAGACATGGTAAAACATGAGAACCTGTTAAGTGTTTTGTTATAGAAGTTTACCTTGAAAATAAAGGTGATCACTGGATCTCATTGACTGCACTTGTCAGGGCTTACACAAGCATCTTTCTGTTTCCCAGCCTCTCTCACATTACACATTTACTGTGGTGTTTTCATTGTTTGATATGCTCATGGGTATTTACAATTTCCATGGTCCTCTGATTTTATGTCATTGAAGAACCCCCACAGTGCAAGCATATCTTTATGAGAGATAATGCTGTGAATTTCCTTTAAAAAATTTGTACCTGGGCTTAGATGTTTCTGTTCAAATATAAAAATTTATTTGTTTTATCAATGTATTAAGGGGTCTAAATTAAGAGGAAAATTCAAATATAAAAAAAAAACAATTAAAAAAAATGCTACTGTAATAAAAAGCCTATGTTTGTGGATAAGAGAAATAGAGGGGTTTTTAAATGTTATATGAAAATAAACACTGTAAGAAAGAAGAAGAAATAGCTAAGCAAGGAAAAAATGCTGGTTTTTGTCAATAGTCAGAAAAAAAATTTAGGTTACCTAACATTAACATACTTGCTTCCTTGTAATATCATGAAATCATATTTAATTGAAGCTACAGCAAAGTTGATCAGTGTTAGACTGTTTATCTAGTGTGTATAATTTTTCCTCATTCAGATGTTATTTAGGATTTTTTAGGTTTTGTTTCAAAGTCAGTCACAGATATAGTCACAGATTGTATCTGTGTACAATGTGTATTTGGAATAGTTTGGAAACTACATGCTGTCAGAAAATGTTGGTTTGTTACTTATAAAAAGTAAGAAGAGTTTGTTTGTAAGAGCAACCTTCAGGACATTGCTTAGTTAGGACAGGTTTAATCTCTCAAAGTCATTTAAACAAGTTGCTAAGGTTTGTTCCCTCCCCAAACATGACGAAAAATCCACTAAGCCAGATCGAAGAAGGCATAAAATGTTGGCTGCTACCAAGCTCTTAAAAGAAAAAAGGCTGTGCTGTAATACATGGTGTGCTAATAACAAGCCAAGACTAACATAAAGAAACTTTTAAATGTATCATCAAAGTAAACAGCTAGAAACATTTTGCACTGGTGCTGCTAACAGAAAATGTCTCTGTAATTACCATCCAGTGACTAATTGTGTCGTTTCAAGGGAAGAGATGAAAGAATTGCCTGTTGAGCAGAGTCAACTCATCAGAATACTCTCTGAGATCACTTGTAGTGGTAATTTCTATTTTTTTAAAATTAGAAGTACAGTTTCCATCTCCTGATGAAATAAGAAATAAGCGATTAGACCGTGTTTAATACAGAATGAGTTTATGCAGTGTTGCTATGGACTGGCTGTGCACTGATCTTCATTGCACTGATCTTACTAGGAAGAAGATTTTCATGAAATGATTAAATCTGCCCATGTGATGGAGAGCCAGTATGGCCACCTTTTTGACAAGGTGATAGTCAACGATGACCTCGCTACAGCTTACAGTGAGCTTAAAACAACTTTTGACAGGTTGGAGACCGAGACCTTCTGGGTTCCTGTCAGCTGGTTGCACTCATAGTAACGTTTGAAAT
Source organism: Aphelocoma coerulescens (assembly GCF_041296385.1). Taxonomy (NCBI): domain Eukaryota; kingdom Metazoa; phylum Chordata; class Aves; order Passeriformes; family Corvidae; genus Aphelocoma; species Aphelocoma coerulescens. Next base: position 16,104,866 of record NC_091015.1, read on the forward strand.
AGAAAAAACCTCTGCTGTGGTATCAGCATCTAAACCTGGGGCATGGTTAGGCTTTACTCGATGGCCATTTTCTTGGGAGGAGGGCTTTTAACTCTACTGAGCAGCAGGTATACTCTTCATGCACTTGGAACTGGTCTTGTTTTCCTGTGTCTTCAATTCTCTTGCCCACAATTTGGGACAGAACAGTCAGATTAAACCAGAGATTTACTGTGCTCCATAAAGTGAGCTAATACTAGTGTAGCAAAACTGCCAAACACCTCTTTATCAACATCTGTGTTTCTCCAAGGTGAGTGTTTTTAACAGAGAGTTTGCAGAAGATAGAAATTAATGCTGGAGATCAGCACTTCAGTGGTTTTAAGCATAACTGTTCCTATAAAAGAGCACATCAGCACTTGGAAGTTATTGCCCTTTTAATGTTTGAGAGAACTGAAACAGGCAAAAGTGACCAACATTTTTATGAGGAAGACATCATAATTTTAATTATGCATCAGTGTGTTTTTACTTTTCTAGATGTGAACCTTGTCTTACATGTACAGACTGATTTAAGTATTCCTTTGCAATTACATAATCATGTGAAGAAAGATGTATTCAGTGGCTTAATTGTGAAATACTCAGCTGTGAGTATGCATGGATTGAAAATACTTTCACACATGCTCTGTGGCAAAACAAAGAAAAGTCATGGGAATAATTATTTTAATAGGAAAAAATGTGAGTTGGTGTGTATATAACTTCAAAGTCTTTGGAATTAAACTTCTGTAAAATCAGTGGCAAAGTGATACGAATAGCAACAAAATAGAGAATAATTTTTTTTTTCCTCCTTTAAATTGATTTCAAATATTTTTTGGCATGCTTTAGAACAACTTTCCCATCAGAAATTTTCAAACAGTGAGGAAACCTTGGACATCTGAGAAGCAGTTGAAAGAGATAAATTCTTTTTATTGTTGAGTATATAGTGATACTTTTTAGTAGTGTAACATATATTTTGTCTCCACTCAAAAATAAATTAATGCTGTAGAGTTCACTATAAAAAACATCCTTGTCACTGGTCAGACAGTTGGAAACCCTGTTTCAAGATCTGATATGTCAGTGTAAGCAAATGTATATTAGAGGATGTATTTTTAATATAGATAATTTGGTATTTTTCTTTATTTACTACTGATATGCAGCAAATGAGTACAGATGTAAAGACCAAGTAACACCTGTGTGTTGTGTTGTGAATATGTCTTGTAAGTACAGAATGTGTATAGGAACTTGCTGACTTCAGATCATCCCATCTGTGGTATTCAAACAGGAAACCATTATTTCATGTTAATCTGTAAAGAGAATATAGCTCTCTTGTTTAAAGAAAGAATAATTTAGTGAAACTTTATATATTTATGAAAGGGTTGAAAAGGGATGTTAAGTTTTTAAATTTCTTGTCAATGTGATCATTTATTAAAGAGATTACTAAGTCTGTAATTTGAAACAGTCTCTGTAAATGGAGCTCAACATTCCATGTAAATATTTTATTTCAGTTCGTATGCTGATAAAGCCATCAGGTTTTGCAGTTTTATTCTAAATGTGTATTTAATGTGTGGGCCATTGCATTTGGCTTAGAGTCTTATAAAACAAATGAAATGTAAGAAACAACAGCAAAATCCCAGGGAGTCTGGAAATGTTTATGCAAGAGTTACAGATGTACTGAGTCCCAGTATGGATACATACTCTGCTTGGACAGCCCTACTGTAACTCTGTTAAATTTCACCATTTTCCTGGTGGACTTAAACTTTTTTTGTAACATAAATATGAATTTGTTGATTAAATTAAGTGCACAGAGATTATCTGAGTTGAGAAGACATTTTCTATTTTTTTTTTTATTACTGAAAATCAAACTATTTTTCAGGGGATATGGAATTCAGTGGGTCAGTTTGCCTTTGCCTGTGAGACGCCAGGTGCCTTCACCATCTCTTGAAATGGAGAGGACACTCGGCATCTCTCAGGATCTGGCCATTTCCAGCAGAAAAGGGGCTTTAGTCCTCACTAAAACACTATTAGCACTGCTTCTAACCTTGGCTGTCTTGGAACATTGGGGTACAATAATGCTCACATAAAGGACCTGCTTTTCTCTTTATGGAGTAGATGCTAGAATAATCTGCAAACTCCCTGGTAGGGACAGTTCTGGCTGTCCTGCAGGCTGTTTTTCCTGTCTGTTTGAAATTAATTTAATTCCCATTCCTGGGTCGGTGTGGTCTAGGAGGGTCTTGTGCACAGCTTTGCTGTCCTGGGCAGCAGTAAGCAGCGTGGTGCTCAGCTGCATTCCCAGAGACACCGACCCTCTGATCCGCGGCACAGTCCTGGCAGGAGTCTCCCAGACCGATGGCTGCCTGCCCCATCTCTGAGCCAGGAGCTAATTCCTGAATAGTAACACCTGCAAAAGAAAGGGAATCTCAAAAATATAGATCCAACCAACAGAGTATAATGTGCACAGAGTCTTTGAGGAGCTAGAAATGGTTTTAATTACATTACTAAATTGCTTTTGAAAAATCAACATTATTGCAGTGTTAACTTCAAAACCTAAAAATCAAAGCCCTCCACGAGGCAGGCAGAGATGACAGTAAGTCTAGGCAAAAAAAGCCCAACAGTTTCAACAGGACAGGAGCCTGCTTATCGGGATGGATGCTGAGCCTGTGTGCTGAACTATTCTGGGATACCAAGGGGAACAGGGGGGTGGATTGTTCCTTTGACTCCTAAGAATTTGGGAATGAAGACAACTAAACATGTTTCCAATATTCCACATATTCACGTTCTGTTGTGTGGGTTTTTAGAGAAATGTATGTTTTGACAGTCAAGTCCAGATGTTTTTATTGTGTTCTAGCTGTTTGCTGTAGTCAAACAAAGGGTAGTACTTTTTAATACTGTACCAAGCTCTATACTTGAATTCACCATCAGGTCCTTGGTTGATGTCTTACCTGAAATCTGATCTTACCTTCTTATGCAAAACAATAAATTATTGATATACCACTGAAGGTGTTTTTTCTTTATTGTAAATTGCACCATAAAATATCATAGACTTATAGAATGGTTGGCATGGGAAGGGACCTTAAAGATCATCTCATTCCAACCCCCTGCCATTGTCAGGAACACTTTCACTTGACCAGGTTACTCTGAGCCCCATCCACCCTGGCCTTGAACATTGCCAGCAATGGGGCATCCACAATGTCTCTAACCTGTTTCAGTGTCTTACCCTTCTCACAGTAAAGAATTTCTTCCTAGTACCTAATCTAAACCCACCATCCTTCATCTTAAAGCCATTCCCCCTTGTTCTATAGCAACATTGCCTTGTATAAAGTCCTCTCTTGTAGCTCCCTTTCGGCACTGGAAGATGCTACTATAAGGTCTCCTCAGAGCCTTCTCTTCTCCAGGATGAATAAAATTACTTAAAAAGGTAAAATGCCTAAGTAGTAAATTATTTAATGGGACTCTCTATTAACTGTAATGCTCCAATTATCTTAAATGGAAAAACAAAGCACCCTAGAACAACAATTCTTAATATTTCATTTTTATTGCCATTTTTATTCTTCAGAATTGATGTTTACCCTTTCCTCTAGCCCACCCCGTAATGAACCATTTTCTTTCTGAGAGGAAAAGCTTATGTCAGTGGAACAGACTGGAATATCAGCTTATCTGGGTTTGCAAAGTCTCAGAGTGTTATCCAAGTTGTTGGAGTGTTTCACCAGGCACATACACTTCTAGGCCACTCACTAGTCCCACTGGAAGTTGTGCTCATTTGTAGGACTCAGAGAAAGTAATGCTTGAACTCAGTTACTTTTTGCATTGTGTTATGCCTTTTCCAGAAAACAAAAAAGAAGCCTAACACAAACTAGGATTAGAGAGAAGACTTTTAAGCCCCTTCTGTTTTGTTTCAGTGCACTATTCTGCATTTCCCACATGTACTTCAGTTCAGGTTTCTACTATGTGTGGAGAATTTTTTCTTCAGTAAAGCTCATATTTAGCTTTTCTGAGATTGTTTCAAAGGATGAGTAGTTTCTTCAGAGATTTGAAGTTATAATCTAGTCTATTTTTGCTATTGCTCTCTCTACAGTCATTTCCCTACAGGATTAAGAGTTTTCTGTGTATCAGTGCTTAAAGTCATTTGTACTTGAAATTTGCCCAAGATCCTTCTGCTCTCAGAGTCATTAAGTATTTATCATATATTACCATGATTAATGTATGATACCAAGCATTCAACAGAAAAATGTCTGAACACAAAATTAAAGGAAGACTGTAGGTGTATTTATTGTTTAGGAATTCTGGTGCTAGATAATAGTTAAAGGTTTCAGCAGAAATACACACAAAACCATTTGGAAACAGTTAAAGTCTGGTCTTAAATTTTGTCTTATGTTAAATGGCAGTACAAATGAGAGAATTTGGAGTTCTAGACAGCTGGAGACTTTTCCCCTGTTGATACCTGTGTCTGAAATACAAGCTGGATATTTGGAAGACTGTATGGAATGATTTTACATCTCTATAATAAAATACTATGGTATTTTGTGTATCTGACATCCAACATTTGAACCAAGAGGGCAAATCTGTGTGATTATTGAGACTTTGCTTTGCTTCTGTTTCAGTTGTACACTTATGTATGTTTAAACGAATTTTTAAGGACTCAGTGGCAAAAGCTACCAGCTACACATTTCAATATGTGGAGAAAAATATCCTCAGGATTTCCAAGAGGGTTCAAATGGCTCCAACAGTATCTGAAAACTTGTTGATAGGAAATAAATAGGTCACAATTTATTTTGTAATTAGATCTGTTTCTTTTCAGTAGCTGTATTAATATTCAGAACTTGAATATGTTAAACCCAGAAGGCAGTAATTTTCAAGTGAAATTTAGATTTGTGTTTTAACAAAGATGTTACAAGCTTTCTATAGGATTATACACAGGCTCATAGAAACTTTGGGTACATGTTTTAAAGTGAGGGTCTGTGGGTAGGGCAGAGATGAACTGAGAACATTAAAAATGCAAGTACTACCCTGAAAATGCATATTTCGTTTCGTAAATCATTGAACAGGAGGTCAGAGACCTGTCTGCAAATGTGCTGTGGTTTCTGTTCCCTCCTTGGTAAATACAAATAAGCACCAGTAATTCTTCATTGGTAAACAAAACTAAAATTGTCCAAATTATGGTGCTGAAATGTAGTATTCCTGGTGATGTTGGCCAAGATGGTGCTTTACTTCCTTCTAACTTGATTAACTTTTGCAGCAAGAGTACAGCATCACAACTCTAACTCAAAATTACCAAACTGTGTTTAGTCATTGGCAATTTCATTCTTTGTTTTCCTCTTCACCCTTGTACAGCTTCAATTCAGTAATTCAGTCATACAAGGAGGGGAAAAGGGACGATTAACTGATCTTGGAGAACAGACACCAAAAATTTGATACAAGGGCATTTTTTACCTCCTTCCCAGTGGGCACTGGGGTGGTGTGTTCCTGAAATGGAAGTGAAGAGCTAGTGTTTTTTCCAGATAGAGAGCACCTGAACAGTGTTTTGTCCCATGAAAACAATTGCTCTGAGAGTTCCCTGTGGCCTGTTGGATGCATGATAGCAGCATGTGGTAAAAAAGACCAGGAGCAATTCTAAATTTTATGCAGCCAGTGTTGGCTTCAGGGGTTCTTGTTTAAGGCAATGGCCATTGGGGGCAGTTCTGCTTGTTTTCTGTGTGACCTCTGGACATTTCCTGGCATGTTTTCTCCCTTTTCTAGACTTGCATTAATGACTTGTTTTTAAGCAAATACGGTTCCCTAAAATTGGTCTTAACCTTAGGTAGTGGGAGTGGTCATGTTTCACGATCAAGGCCTGTGTTCATGATGGGGCAGTTGCCCAGATGTGCACATGGGTTGAGACCACTCCACAGAGCTTTCTTTGCATGCCCTGTATGGGTTATGCTTCCCCACTAAACCGACTTGGATGCAGCTTCTGGAGCCCTACCCCCACATACAGACTGGCCTATGTTAGGCACCAAATGAACATGGAATAAAGACATAGTCCCAGGTTCAAATGAGCTGACTAAACAAAGTGAGAGAGATGGCAAAGCAGTGCAGCCGGAAGGTGCAAAGAGATGCACTGGGCACAGCTCTTCCTACCAGCTGGCACAGAGGCAGTGCTGGCCTAATGGGGCTGTCAGATGTAGGATTCAGCACCTCATGGAAGGACCAGGTGGTTGGAGCTCCCTGGCAGGGCTTTGGCCCATGCTGTGCAGTGCCCAGGCACAGCTGAGGGCTTGCAGAAGCCTGGCCCTGGCAGCTGTGCAGCCAGCTTGGCTGCAGGAGGGAATTAGCTGTGTGTGTATGAGCTGTGCTCCGCCTCCTTCCTGCAGAGCCACAACGGCAGGTCTGGTCTTGTCCCGTTTCCCTGCCTGGTGCCAATGGAGGCAGGAATGCTCCAAGTCCTGTGTGCAGTCCTGGCTACTACTGACTGTAAGGCACAAAAGGAGTTTTCTTGTTTGGTTGTGGTTTTTTCATTGTTGTTGTTGAAAACTGGCTTGAAAGCTTTGTTATTATTGGTGCTATCTGGATAGTATGAAAGAGCAGCCTAACTTATTGGCCCTGCTGGGTTATTATTCCAGATGTTTTTCTTTACACAGCTGTTAAGCAGGAAGTAGAACCAAAACCAAAGATTGATTTGAACCATTGTTTTGTCAAAAACCAGAACTGAACCTGAATTATTGTCTTCTTTTGACTTCATTGAATTCAGATCATCACTGGCCACAGCTGGATTCAACCCCAGCTCAAACCGCACTGAAAAAAGCACAGAGCCTGACCACACTTTTGAGTAGGTGAGACTTTGAAGGCCAAGAGCCTGCATCTTGTCATGAGTGCAGCTGATGCTACCTTCAAGCCAACAGCAGCTTTTACTAAGCGTGTATGCACAGGTACATATTGTTATGTATTTATCAAGTGCTTTAGTGTACACCAGTTTATTTTAATGAAAAATGCAGGCTTATGTTGCATAATTGGAAGACTACGGGCAGACTAAAGAAAAAAGTCAACTTAAAGAATACCAAAGTTTTAGCAAATAGATGTATAGTTTTACTCCAGCAGGACTCGCACATCTCAGGAAACTTCGAATTTTACATTTCATATATATTGGTTTGTCCCTTTTTTCTGTAAGTCAAAAGAGCTTGATTGAATGCAGACTAAAAACTTGTTCACTACAAACCTAGTTAAACATGAAATCTTGTGGGATTAGCTTAATTGTTCCCTAAATGAAAAGGCTACTTTGTACACAGACTACAATTTTATGCTTGCCAGATAAAGAAATGTGAACCTGTCCAGAGACACAGGAATTTGTCTGTGTAGGAGTATCACTGGGCCAACTGTCTTGCTTTTTATGCGATATTGTGGTGTAAAACATCACTCCACTGGTTTCATTTTACAGAAAATAGTCTCTGTGGTGGTACCCTGTGGGAACTGAAGTATCAAGTTCTATTTTCCCTTCAAAAATCCAACTCCATTCATACCCTGCTCCTGACACTGCGCTCTCCGTGAGTGTCAGCCAGCGCGTGGGCTCGGGGGATGCTGCGGCACGGCAGGGGAGCTGCAGGGAAGCTGTTCCAAGCAAAGCAGGAGGTGCCACTCTTTGCCATGGGAGAGGCTGCCATAGGTAACACCACAGTGTTTGAAATGAGGGATGGTATCCCTGATAAGATTACACAGTAACTAAGTAAATGAGGAAAATATTTTATTATTCCATTTTTAATTTTCAGAGGATTATGTGACACTTCTGATTATCAGACATTATTACTGTGACTGCACAGTCTTCTGTTTTTCTTTGGCTTCCCTACTGCCTCCTTGAAAGCAAGGTTTGCTGTAATTAAAGACTTTATTTGTTATATAAATGTAACCATAAAACATGTGGAGTTCCTATCTTCCAAAGCTACCAGACCAAGCAAATAAAGACAAAATTTCTGCAAATGTTCTCAAGTGACCTATTCTGTTTAATCTCGTTTCCTTTCTTCCTAACCAGTCTTCTCAAAAAGCCTCTCCATGTCAGGGGCCAAGAGTTTAACAAAGGCAGTTTGAAGCAGAGAGGAGAGGCTGGCCAGGAACCGCTGGAATGGAGAAGCTGGGGCACTGCTAGGCTCTCAACACTGGCAAGTCTCCCAAGCCTGCACAAAAGTGAGCAACCTATGGGTGAAGACAGCGTGGGAAGATGATTTGAGCAGCAAGGTGTCATTCACTCCCTCTTCGCTACAAGAAGGAGCCGTCACCACCCTTAGCCCTTCACTTACGCACATTTAGCAAGGAGCAGTTGCATTACCTGTGTCAGGTAACACACTCCAGTGTGTAATTCTTGACTACCTCATGGCAGACTCTGCATGTGCTTCCCCTTCACAGTGTCACTGAACATAGCTCTTGACTTTGTGGTCTCCAGAAATCATCTTCTGAAAGTGGTATTAAAACCTGCCTACCCCCTAAGAGTCTGTTCGAGTCCAGCAAGTCCCGTGACAGGCATGGTTGAAGTGTCTTTGTATTGCTGACAAGGTGATAGCACTTTTAATCCTGAGCCTCCTTCACGTTCACCTACTTTGTGCAGAGGGGTGGTGGTGACTGGTGTTAACTCTGCTGCTGCAACAGTGTTTAAGTACCTGCAGTGAGACACTCATGCTCAGATTTTCTGCAGGAACTCCTGTGTCGCTCCCAGCTACACTAATTTGTCTGTCACAAAGTGTAAGTGGAAAACACAAGAGGCCAGATTCTCTCCAAATCTGAGCAAGCTCTGCAGGGAGGCAGTGCTACTGCTCTGCTTCCCTCACAGCTCCACTTACAGCAGTGGTTACTTGGCTTGGGCTCATGAGCATCATGTAAAATCCTTATGGATCCTCATGGTTCCAGTGTTCAGGATTGATGATTCTTTCTTCTCTTTTAGCATCTTGTGAATAACTTAGAATTTTTTTATGCCAGTGCAACTCCCTCTCTTCCTGGTAAATTGACTCATTTTGTGCTATTGGAAAGTGCTTAGTCTGGATTGCTTCACTGTGAATACCTAATGGCTGCTGCTGCTTTCTGTATCATGTGCCTTGGACAAGGGTGAAATATCAGCAGAGAGCTGACACCACTTCGATCCCTAAAGGAGCGATAGTAGGAATTCCTCCTGTAGTTAGCCTCAAATGACTTTCATCTGTACCACTTGAGCACACAGGATGGTTCCTTCAGTTTAACAGCATGGCACAGATGAGATGGCAGTGGATGAACACGATAAACACACAGTGCTGGTGAAGTTAGAAAAGCTTCATTTTTATTTTAACAGTATCAGAGTTTTACCTCTTGTCTTTCTGTGCCTGGGAAATCAGGAATGCCTTTGCTCTGAAGACCTTGTAATCTAATGCCAGGTCTTGCTGACTTTTACAGTTGAACCTTAGTGCGTTTCATGTGTGGTCCCTTTGACTTCTGCAACACTCCTCACAATGGGGTTGGCAGCTCTTATCCTGGAACCAAGCTGATTACTTCTCTGGGCTCAGGGTTTGGCTTTGAGATAAGATGCAATCAGGAAAGATGATAAATATTTCAGCAACTAATCAAATGTGTGAGAGCTGTCTGGTTATTATCTTTGGATTAGTATCTGAGATTAGTATCTGGGAGCAAACTTCAATGCAAATGCATCAAAGTCCCGTCAAACACGTGGTAGTAAACACGTGTGGCTGATAAATCTATTGACTCTTTGTCTGAATTATTTAATGGAAATTGTGGGACTGCATTAGATGGCCCTGCCCTTTGCTGCTCAGCTGTCCTTCCAGCATTTCATTTCTTTTACACCTACAATGTGGTCACAATAAATCTTCTCTCATGCTTTTAAGTAATTTCCCAAGAGCTCTCAAAATGGAGGCAGCAATTCATTGCTGTCACTTTAGGCAATTATTACTGAAATCTATGAAACAGTGTTTCAGAATAATTACCCTTAGTTAACCTTAAGCCTTGAAAGATTTTCTAGCGTTGCTCAGCAGCCTATAAGCTGCCAGTCATACATTTGTACATTTGGAGCTCGCAAACCCTGTCGAGTGAGCTCTGTCTGCTTTACTGATTTCAGCTCACGCACAGGCACAGCACTGTACAGCTCAACTTGTAAACGGTGTATCTTGGGGGTTTTTGTTATTATATTTCTGTGTAATACTTTCCAAACTCTACTTTATTGTATTTTGCAGTTAAAAAACCACCTGGATATTCCTTTTCAATTTTTTTTCTTTTTTTTTTTTATTTTTTTTCTTTTTGTTTTTGAGACTATCTCTAAGCCCTTAGCCTTGCATGTTTTTGTAATGTGTAAGACAGACTCAGACAGAGGCTTCAGAAGACTTGTGCAGCTGGTAGCTTTTTGATGATTTCATTTCACAATCCTTTAGAAATAAATATGGGTACTAATGAGAACAATCAGTAAAATGTCAGTTGTACAAAATATAAGTGATCTGCTCTAGAAAAATACAAACACTTCCATCAGTTCAACTACACCTGTGCATCGTTCTACTTTAGCAGAGTAAAAAAAGTAAAGTCTAATGGATGTATGGTAAGGATACAAATGTTTTGATCCAAGGAAACATCATAAATCCTTTATACTAGAACTTCTGGTGAATGTTTTAAAGACTGGGAGATGGGGATGTGTCCAGGTGTCCTTTGAACCCTGCAAGGTGATTAAAATGAACAGTATAAAGCCAAAGTGACAGTACTGAAACACATGGAGATAAATGCATGGGATGGGGATTTACAGAAGAGGAACAGCAAGTTCACAGGAATGGCAAGACTATCATGCATGGGAAATAGGGGAAAGGAATATTTACAACTTTCTCCAAGTGGGAAAACTGGTTGTGGGGAATCTCTTTAAATATCTTCTTTCACAGGAAGTAAAATCTTATTTATTTATCTCAAGTAAAATATTCATTACTCTGCTGGAAGAAAAATGAGAGCCATGATGAGTTGAAAGAGTACAGCCAGTTACAATCAGCATCTAAGGTCTTCATGAAACAGTGAAATACTGAGTGCTAGAAGGGGATAATCAGTTTTAGACATTTTAAAATTAATACGAAATCTACTCTCCCATTTTTGCTGTACAGCCTGGGTTTTAGAATGTCAAGAAAGTATTTGACATTTACAAGAGACTGCAGGCTCTAATACAAATCATTTTTATCCATTTATACATTTTAACCACCACGCTGAGTGAATTGTTGGCTCTGTGCAATTAGTCTCTGTGCTTCTTGACAATATAACCACAGATTTTCACAAATTCTATTAAAAATGCAAGGTAGAAGCTCTGTTCTCCAAGTCTGCTAGTTTGCTTCTAGAAAAACATTTAATTTCTTACAAACCTGATATAAATAGGCCAGCTGACAAGTATCCCAAAAGAACAGAATATGCTTGGAATAGTAAGTTTTGAACTGACATATTTTTGGCAAAAGAAAAGTTATACAAGCTGTATTTGTCTGAAAAATTAAAAATAGGAGCCTTTGTCATATATGGCGAGAGAGGCCAGGTTGAGTCATGATTGATGTCACTTGAAAGAATACTTTAAGCTTAGAAAATGACATCAGAATCATCAGAATTTGGTGAGATTTAGAGCGGTTCCTGAAGCCAGGGTGCTGGGGATTCAGGAAGATACTTTGTGGATGATACACAGCACACTGCCAGACATCATCTGAACAGAAGCCAGGAGTTACGGTACTTCCAGATTACATTTCTGAATGATGGGTATAATTTGTTTTAATAACATTCATTTTAAGTTAAATGCATGTTTTCAGTTTTTTAGATTTGGTGCAACCCCCCATTTCAGGCTGGCAGAGCAGTCTGTCACTGCCTGACCTCTCCCCTTACTTACATGACAAGTTTCCAAGAGCAGTCAGGAGTGCTTTCCTTATTACCACGAGTCTGCAAATACAGCAGGATCTCTTTCCATTTACTCTTCTCCAGTTTTAGTGCTCAGTTCCTGCTGACTTTACTACTGAGCATTTATAAGTCAGACTGTAACAGTACATATGTATGTTAGAAGTATTTCTTTTAGCTCCCAGGCTAAAACTAAACTTTGTCTGTCTGTCTGCTACTGCTGGTGTTAAAATGGAAGTAACAAAACAGAAAAGGCGCTTGAATTTCGCTTTATTAAAGATAACCAATAAATCGTGCAGAGCCCAGGTCACGGAGAGGCTGAGCAGAGCTTTTGCTGTGCAGAGGAGCGAACCTCTATGGAATAGTTTCTTACATTTCTCCTTTGATTTGCCACATATAACAAGTCTTTGCTACAGAGTAATTTTAGTGTGAAAATTGGTATATTTAATCTAAGTACACAAAGCTACTTTTGATCTGGTTAGGTCTGTTTTGCTTTGAAATAGCTTTTAAACATGAAGAGAAAGTAAACTGCAAATCACATTTCTGAGCAGACTTGTACTTGCATTTAACAGCAGCATGTTTTGTTCCTAAAAATGATAGATATTAGTGAAAAAGAGTTGTACAGTTGCTTGGCTGCATGCCTTTAACAATATGCATAATCAGTTTTCATAACTAAAATGAGTTCATTCCAGGAAAATAAAAAGTTCATCCCGCAAGCAGCTCCGTGGGTGAAGCGTGTGTGTGTGTGTGTGTGTGTGTGTGTGTGTGTGTGTGTGTGTGTGTGTTAGCTGAGAGCCGCCGTTATCTGCCATTTAGATTTGCACGTCGTGCTCGTTCCTGTTCTGTTTGAAGAGCCAAGTGGTGGATGAATTATTCCTGGTATTCCTGACTTTTACTTCAAGCCAATAAACACCTGTGTGCGACTGGTCTGCCAGAGCCATTCCATGAAACATCTGGGCATGCTCCAGCCCTGGGGCTACTGGCGTTCAAAACAGTTTTCCCAGATCCTACCGCTCACCGCAGCTGCAATCGGGCCTGATTACACGCAGGAATTGGATCAGGAATCCCAGCACTCCCATGCACCCAACACTCCTGGTGGTACAAGAGGCAGACAAAAGGACAAGGGCTATGGTGGATTATGTCAGTGGTGAGGCAGAGGGAAGTGTGTGTGATTCCTTTGAGCAGAGGGAGTTTTCCATGCCCTCCTGTGTTGTGTAGTGCACAGAAAGGACCCGTGCTGGAGGACAAATCATGCCATAGTAAAAGTGAATGTGCTCTGTACAACCTGTACTTTGCTGCAGCTGTTGGAAGGACACAGTGAATGAAGCAGACAATTGCAGAGAACACGTTTGCATGATTACTGCATGAGTGCAGCTCTGGGGAACCGAATCGTATCCCTGCCTTTGCCACAGATTTCCTGTGTGATACAAGTCACTTTGTACATGTGGTTGTTAACTCTGTTTTTCGTGGTGCTTGGTATGGAGGAGTGTAATTTGCAGAAGTGCCACTGCAAACTGTAGGCAGTGGGAGCTGTGCTGTGCTGAACACTGAGAAAGCAGACACCCTGCATCCCAATGAGGCAGGCAAGCAAAGTGGAGGAAGGGATTACAAAGATAAATCTTCGTGAGTTCAATTTCTGTGGTTGAAGAACAGCTTGAAGGGGCTTGTCCTTCTTAAACTTGTTCTTCCCCCTACCTATAATAAGAACAGCAAATTTCTAGCTAAATACAAGTGCAGTATTTGTGAGCAATTGCTGAGTTTAAGATACATCTGCTAAAAGCTGAGAAGTAGTAAAGTTACTGTTTAGCACTTGTCTATCCTTATCTTTCTTCTTCATCTTTTTAAATGGAAATGTTATTCCATCACTGAGCAGTCACTGAAGAAGTCCCTATTAAAGCAATATTGTGAATGAATACATGTATGCTTTTACTGGTCATATGCAAATTAGAGATTCAGTAACTTCTGTGTTTTCCCATAGTCTAAAGCTGCAAAGCAAAAGCCCAACAGTACAGCTAAAAGGAATAAAAATACTACACTGTTCTGTTGGTAGAAAGACAATAGGACACTTAATGGGAAGATACTTCTTGAAGAGTTACTTTTCTGCTTACACACAAAATAAAGCATGATGGTTTGTGTATTGTGGATCTTATACATCACAGATTACATGAAAAAATGTATAGCTTTTTGTGTGGAAGCCTTCCTTCTATCAAGATGGGCAAAGGCATGTGTGAAATGGAACAAAGAGAACAGGAAAACATATAACTTCACAGATTTCTGTAGCATAGTTTTGTCAGCTTAAATATTGTCATTCCTTGATGATGTAAGCCTGTGCCAAGGACAATTACAATTTGCTTTTCAGAAGTTCTATTTATTTTGCATAATTACCATATTTTATTAGAAAATTCTTCTATTCCCCCACTGGTTAATCACAGATTTTTAAAACAATACATTTGGGAGTGCCTTTTTTATTAAACTGAAAGAGGTATGCTCTTCCACCAGAGGTGTTAGTTACATAGGTGACTAGAAAATTACAGGATTTTTTTTTTTACTTTAGTAATCACAAACACATAGTACAATGGAAACCCAACTATTTTCAAAATTTTGTTTATTTGAGATGTAACCTATATTTTTGTTGGAACACAGATCATACACTCAGGATGTACACAAGGCACCAAAACTGGAATTCAGGCAATCCAAATCCACAAAAGTGGTTCAGAAAACCTCTCTTTTACTGACTGTAAAATGTGAATTCATTTGGCTCCATTGTTTTAGTCCTGTCAGTGTGCTAAGTGCCAAAGCTCAGGTTTCTGTGAGTACATCAAACTCTCAATTTCTACCTGCAGCTTCTTTTAACCCCACTAAAAGACAAGTCTGGACTTGGTTCCTTGAGGGTTCACTTCAGTCCAGGTGCCCTGAGCACACCTACCACTTACTGACACCACTGGCTGCTTCCAGGATGGATCTCACTCATGTCCTGGGCTCATGGGTACTTGGCAATTGCCCGTGACCTTGTGGAGTTGTCCAGTAAAGTGGTGAGTTACAGAGGACCTGGGTTCCTGCACGCTTCAGAGTCCCTGCCTGACTGTGCAAAGCTTCAGCCAGTTTTTTAGAAGGAAATCCCACTGGACAGAGACAGGAGCTCCATGAGGAGCACTGGGAGAGTGCCTTAGAGCCCTGCACCCACAAAGGCACCCCCAGGCTCCCAAGAGAAGTGGAGAGGTTCAGAAACCCCTCTACGCTCACCATTCCTGTCTGGCAGACTCAAGCTGAGCACAGCAGGTCTGTATGTGCAGTGCAGCATGTTCACAAAATCTGAAAGCTGTAAAATGTTTTGAGATCCATTTAAATAATGGTCTGCTCTCAATCTTAAACACGGCATATATAATGACCACCAAAAGTGGACGTGAAAAAAATCAACATATCATCATCCTTTACATTTACCAGCATAGCAGGCAACATTAAGTATTTCTAATTACTGTATCCTACTTCTATAGAGAATAAAATAAAGCTGGGTTTAATTGTAGTCTCAATAGAGTGAGATTGCAAACAATTTGCCCCCCTGAAGATTCTACTCAATCCTTCCCCATGTGGCGTATTTAATTCCAGTTTTGCTTACTTTAAACTGAATGGAATTTTTGTACCAAATTAGGACAACTAAATCCTTCCACGCAGAAAACTACTAAGCTCACTGAATATTTTTCTGTTGTGGTGCCAAACCATACAGTAATCATACTGAGGATATGGATGGAAGAAACGTTGCTCTGCACAGTAATTCCATATAGGAATCACTATTGATTACAGCGAGGCTACTTTATGGGTAATGGTAAATTATGAGGTTTCTCTGGTAAGTGAGAACATTGATTTACATGAGTAATGCAAAGGCTCACACGTAAACTGAACTCAGACTTCAACTGTCAGCCGTAACACATCTATTTATACCACAGATCTGTGCTTAGCTACTTATATTTAATTACAATCAGTTGTGGTGCCTCCATTTTCTGTGTTTACACAGAGAATCACATTTCTGAGGTCAAATGGAATGACAGTTATACTGCAGTTATTTGAAAACATGCTTAGCTGTACATTATGCCTGTATCTCAGGACTGAATTTCTGCAGAAGAGAGGATGCATATGATTCATCAGTCTTTCCTTACATGAATAAAATTTCACACACTTCAGTTTTAGTCAGGGCATGTCTGTGCTGCACAACATGGTGCTATGGAGAGATACCCAGAGCAGCTCAAAAGGAGCCAGGCTGGGTAACTGGAAGCAGTTTAACCACATTGCTTAATGCTGCACACTGTCTAATTTACCCTGGTTTTTAGCAAAGTAAATTAGCTTTGACAAAGCACTGCACAAATAGGCTACCCTGCTCCCAGCCCATGAGCCAGCTTTGGCACCGATTTCTACGTCAGACTTACTGTGCAGTACAGCACAGCTACTCGCAGATGCAAACAACTGCTTGCATAAAAATGTGCAGATTCAGATCCTCAAATTTTATTCTGTGCTCATTCATTTTAATAGCATAAAACATTTTTAATTCTTAAATGTCACTGCTTAAAATTCAGTGGTATCACTGAACCAGAACATCAAAAGACTACAATACCACTATAAATGAATCACTAAAGCACATCAGTTTAGGCTTGCCATGCTCAAATAGGCTTTTTTTTTTTAAATTTTATTTATTTACTGACAGCAGTAGCAATCTTCTAATTGGTAGCAGATTTATTCAGACTCTTAAGCCTAATTTCTACTGACCTTTGGCATCCTTATTTCCAGCCTGAAAGGCTTTACCAAAATCCTACCAGATCACAAAGCTTTCACACTGAAACCTCAGAAGAAAAATGTCATTAATATAACCACAGTGTGTTTTAGAATGTCACAGGACCTAGATCTTTTTAAATACTCTGAAAAAACGAAGCTTTACTGCCTGCTTTCTGACAGCACTGTTGTTGATAGACCAAATCTTTCCTCCCATGAAATCAATGACAGAAATCCACCAATAACAATGGGTGCAGACACACCTGTCTTGCCAGGTACAATTTTCCAGTAGGGACAGAATCCCTTTTCATCTCTCAAAAATTATTTCAAACTTCCTAGTAAGACAGTCTTTTGGCATCATAATCAGCAACCTTTTCAATACCAAAGCAATACATGCTAACTTGATATTCCAGGAAAAAATTATGTTCAAACTATTCAGTTATTCTTCCCAAATCTAAACAGAGCACATACACATGCATTTTGAAAAAGTGGCCTGCTTCAGCCCCCATATTTTACATTCAGAGTCGAAGGCTTGCTGAAAATCAACAGCTCTTGTAATAAGCTGAAATATTAATTTATGTATAAACTGGGTAGAAAAGTAAGAGTTTTAAAAACTAGATAGTTTCAATCTCTATCTCTGCTTGAGCTAAAATATAGATCTAAGAGCTACATGCAACTCCTTCTACAATAAAATAACTAACTACCTAACTGTGGCAGAACTCCAGATCCTCCAGAAGAACCTTAATGATCCTAAATTTAAATTAAAATACTTGGATGTATACAGCTATTACCAGAGAAAGAAACGGAAAAAATCAGAGGAAAAATGTACCCATATGGAGGACTCTAATATCCATGGCACAGATCTTGAGAACAATACCAGAAAATTGGCTGAATTAACTGTATCAGAATGTACACTATGCAAGAAGACATGTATATGCAACACGCATTTCTGCTTCTCTCAATAAAAATAATTTTGATAAAAAGGCAACTTTCCTCTCCACATTGAAGTTCTACTGTAAAAAGACTTGGAATGGAGCTATAATCTCTGTTCTCATCCACGCAGGACTTCATTTTCATCCAAGTTGAGTGAAGATGTCATATTCATCAAACATATTCTATGGACTTAGAACTGTTCTTTTATTTTGCTTTGTTTCACAGTTCACACAGTGCAATGACTATGAAGCAGAAATTTAGATAAATACATTATTTTTCTACCAGGCACTGGATTAATGCTCAGCCTTGCTCTATAATGCTCCAACTGTTGCTCTATATTAATTTTACAGCCAATTGCTGCTCAAACCCTGTAGCGATTTGGCTTTATTCTGATCTCCACTCCTCGCACAATTTCACATTTTCCCATATAATATTACTGTACCACCATAAATGATAGAAGCAGTCTCTTCAAAACCAGTGATTGCTCCAAGGTGCTTGAATTTCTGCCTTGAAATGACCTACAAAGAAGAGAAAATGCCCTGATGTCAGTCTTGGCTTTCTTTCTGATTATATAACAGGGGAAAAATGATACAGATTTTTTTACTCGTATTTTTATGTTAGTTTTGTAAAAACTATGCAGGGAATTATCCAGAATTACTATTGGTGATTACCTAAGGAGTGAAATGGGGCTACCACAGTAATAACTGGGAGCTGAGTAACTGGAAAGTATTTTAACCTTCTCTCTAACTATGTAGTGTCTTTTTTGTGTTTGTATTCGCACCTTGTGCGAGAATCTGCTCTTCAAGAAACAGTCAAAATCTCTCTCCCCATTAATATCCCCACATTACAGTCCAAAATACTTTCCACCAATAACTCTCATTTTTTCTCTAGGAAAAGAAATTCATAACTGGAGACTACTTATGACATTCTATTTCTAATTTTAAAACAATCTCCTTTTCACACTCCCACCACAAAACAAACAGCCCAATCCTTTCTCCCTTTTTCCCCTTGAAAAAGAAGGCAATTTATAGAAACTACTAAGAAAGCAAAAGGCATTTGAGCACGTCAGTAGCATTCACTTTCAGAGGGTTTATGTTTGAAAGCCAAAAACACTGTCCTCAATACAGTACAAGACACACTATCTGCAGTATTGCTTTTATTATCAAATTATTGCAAATGTCTAGCACCACAAGCTAGACATTTTAATTCTTAAATTCTTAAACCTATAACTAAGAAGTGTAGCTAGCAATTTTTCTGCATACATTTAAAAATAATTTTCCATTTTATTTTTACTCACCAGAAAGTCGAATTCATTTCTAAGGTACAAAGTGTTTTAGGATACACCTAACTTAGAGTAATTTGCAGTTGCCACTTAGTCCATTACACTTGGCACACACTGTTTGGGACACTGTTTTCTTGGTTTGATTTTGTTTTATTTTAATTGAATCTCTACTACTTTGGAGAAAAGTACCACTGCCTGATTTACACTAAAGCCTTAAAAGGCTGCTATATCCTTCTGATTGCTGCATGGACATTGTATTAACTTTGTAGTTATAATCCACTCATAAAGCCAATTCAACTCACCAATGGGCAAGTTTTAAAAGCCACTATGTATTTCCACTGATACTGAATTGCTATTCTATTAAGATCAGAACAATTAACCAGTTCTAGAAAAGCATTTTATCTATACATCAAATTGCATAGATATTCTTTCTCCCTGAAAAACTATAGGCAAAATATGATTTTTTTTAATGCAGGGAAGAATAAATCATAAAAATAAAGAGAATTAGCCATTAATGCTTTCTGTGTGTAAGGGGTTGTACCAGTACATGAACAAATTAAGGTGGCTCATTGAGTCAATACTTTGGTGACACCTCACATTTTAAAACAATTCCAAATTTATTCATATACTTAGAAAGCTCTACTTCAGAACAGCTTTCTCCAAAGCTTTCTCTTTCAGTGTTGTTAGGCACACATATTTTTTGCAGAAATTTCAAGGCAAAGTATTACATGAAGAGGGAATTGAGGTTGAAGATGCAAAAAGATAATGCAGGGATTAAAAAGTAAAATCTTTGAATGTAATTATTCCCCACTAAAGTATTACAAACCCAGGAAAAACAACCTAATTTTCACTGAAGCAACATGCCACCATCTTAAGGCCCCTGATAACCTGACATGTTGTTTTTTTTTTTTTTCCAATGATACAAAGAAAACAAGTGAATGAATTTACTGCATCTTTCAAAACCACAGTCTTCTAACCTAGTATTCCAAATATTAGTATGACACAGTTACAGTCATCTAGTTATTACACCAGACTGTTTATTTCTTTCAAATTATACTCAAAAATCCTGGGTAGTAGTAAATAGAAATTAACAAAAAGGAATAAATAGCCATCTACAAATAGAGGGAAGTCTAGTAACACTGTTCATATTTTGAAATATTATAACTTTTACTGATGGCAACTGATTAAATCACATTCAATCTTGGACTGTAAAACATGAATCCCATCTGGAAGCCATTCCTAAAAAAGAGCAGCAGAATCTCTGTTACTGTCATTGTTCAGAAAATAACTGTGCTGATATTGTCAATCTATCACTCATTAACCAAAATATTGTCCTTCCTTATTTTCTTTGAAGATTTTTGAGTAACTCTCTCTTTGCCAGACACCCATGCACACCCTTGCACACCTCTGCCCCTTGCAGGAAGTCCCATTTGAAAAGTGGCTTTTTCTGTTTCTTAATTTCTAGGCCCAAGAGAGTGTATTGCACAGTGTTCAAGCCTTAAAAATCCCCACTGCAAATAATCTGGCATTTTTTGAAGCACGTAATTACTCAGAAAACAAGATGTGAGTAGGAGATCACAACACAGAAATCAGAAACTGGGTGAAAAATCAGTAGTTCTTTTCTTTCTGAAGATTAAGTTTTAAACATTGTTTTCCATTAAATCTTGCTTAAAGAAAAGATATCAACAGATTCATCATGTCCTCTGCTTTGTTTTCCATTCTTATGTACATCATCTTTTGAGCTGAAATCCTGCCTTTCCACAAAGCACTGCTCCCCAATTAAGAAAAACCCGAAACACACAAAATACCCAAAAGACAACAACAAACAACAACAGGTGACCAGAAATTAAGATGCAAGAAAAGGTTGGTTAACAACTCCACACACCTAAATGGTGCGTTTGTACTGATACAAAATTAAATAAAAGCAGCACAAATGCATTTTTTAAATTTCTCTTATTAAACCCTTTACATCAAAACAGTAGGAGTTTGGTTCATTTTGTGAATGCCAAAAATATGTAAATGCTTCAAGAAAGGCAAGCTAATAAACAATAAAAGGAAATTGATTAATATGATATTGTTTTCTGCTGATTTTCAGCTTGTCTGACAAACTGACCATGAAGCTGATCAGCTAAACTGCTATTTAACAGAAGGACTAGCTGGTCTGATTGACCTTTTTTATTTTATGTAAACCTCTACAATTTTTTTTACAATGGGTGTTACTGTTCTTCTTCAACAGTAATAATTTACACCCTCTTCTATAATAATGTGAGGAAAAATATGCATGAAAAATTTCTTGCACATTCTGGCTGCAACTTTGAGATTGTAAAAAAAAATTCCAATTGCCTTACTCTCCATGTTAACAAATTCTTCATATTCCCCATTTCTTTGTGCCAGTAAGAAATGATCTCATCTTTTGTTACTGGCAAACATCTCACCTACTGTTTTTTAAAATGTCTTTTACATTCAAAATGTAAAAAAAAACAGAGAAAAAAATCACTTGTACATAAATGTACTACTACCAGTTTACAGAATTAGCCAAACATGGTGCAAATGCCATCTCTGGGCGGACCCAGTTCCTGAGTGAGCTGTTTTTGAGAACACATTACAGCTTTATTGCCTGGAATTTTTTGCACACTGATTTTGGGGCACCAAGAGAACACTTTTGTATTTCTTTAAATGATTACTTAACACTTTAGCTTTCAGGCAAAATTTTCTTGCAAGGTATCCACTTATACTCTTGTGCTAGCTAAGTGAGGGAGTACCTAAATACTTATTTTTTAGTGATAGCTGATGTAAGAGGGCAAGATTCCTTTTCATCCAGCAAGATAGGCCTGAATGTAACCAAGGGAATAAGCCAGAGCTCAAATACCAATGCAGTAACTGCTTTTATGACTTGCTACAGCTGATGCATGTCTGAAAACATGCAAAAACCTACACAGCACAGAGACTACAAGCAGTAATAGAAATTGTTCGTATCAGTTAATTATTTCCAAGACCACAACCCTCTGTGAAATATGTTTCAAATTTAATATCAGATTCAAAAACTACTTTGGAAAGAGGAAAAGGATGAGAACTAAAATATAGAGACCACATGCTATAAACATTTTTTTTCCTTTAAAAGTAGAATTTGATTTTATAAGGGCAAACTGCAATATTATATGCTCAAATTCTGCAGAAAGCTACAAACCCATCAGCTGAAAATAAAAGTAATGGATTAAAAATTGGTTGATTTATTCAGTTACAAGGTGACAACAATCCCCAAATGTGAAAACCAAATGTAACCCTAGAGTGTAGTAGAGGAACTTCCAAAAGAGATGAAGACTATTAATGCCATTGTAATGGATCTTTGTGAAAGGATCTTAGAAACAGTGCTGAATCTATTTAGAAAAAAAAGCTCAGAACACAGGCAAATAAGGGATACTAAGATGGCAAAAGAAACTATGAACTTGCATTCTGAGTCTAGAGGAACTGGACTGATTTAGCCCAACAAAGTTAAGTCTAGGACAAAATATTCTAACTCAGAAAATGGGTGTAAAATCTATGGAGGAAAAGTAGCTGTTGAAAATAAGATAAAGAACCAACATTTATACAAGAAAAAGTACACACAAACTAGTCATACATATTGAGGTTATAAATTAAATCAGGTGGTTTCCAGCCTTCAGAAGAGTTAGAGCAGTCTTCCTAGGAGTACTGCTATGCTACAAACTCTACATTTGCCACAAAGAAAAAAGAGGAAAACTTCTGACTCTTGAGCATCCATAGGCATTGCTTCTTATACCAGATCCCAGCAGCATTCCTCACTGCTGGCTTGCAGAATCTGTTCTGCTTTTTCATTTTTTGACTTACCTGTCCCCACAGAAAGTTCCACTGGTAACTAAGCCTGAGCTAGTTACCAAAGTTCCTTTTATGGTCAGTGGAGATGCATAGTCTTTGAGGGCACACCATCCCATTTATCTTTGTCATTGAAATATCTTTGCTTCTTGCTGTTCAGTGGAACAGAGTGATCTCATTTAGGAATTCTATTTCTTACTCCACCGACTTCTTGCTTAAAATACTCATCTCTGTGTGAAAACTCACTGTCTTCATTCCCCACCACCCATGGCAGGGATACTTTTACTCCCTTTCACATTTTGTTTCTTGCACCTTCTGCCCTCAAAATCAATTTTTAAAGAGTCATTACTTCAGTAAAATGAAGAGATTTAATCCCTTCTGGAAATGCGTTCATACATAGTATTCCATACAGAAAAGAAATTGCCTTAAGTCTTTAACCAGGCTTTTAACTAAAAAATTCTCTTTTAGTTTCACTTAATAAAATTAGTAATTTTCTATCTACTCTAAGTTAAACAAGTAAAACAAGAAAAGCCAATCCTATTCTTAAGCCATTAATGTGCAGACTGCATGTACTTATACATAGCTCCTGCTTGAAAGTTCAGGTAAGTAAAATGTACATGGACAATCATCTCCATGCAAAAAAGTGTATTAATCCCATACTGTTATTCCTTGAGATATACCCCATATACATTCCATGACTTTCCTCATTGTTAGAGGTTTCTTACCCGGCTGAGCTCTCAGTTGGTAAATAATTCTTGGCTATGTTGACTCTATGGTGTAGGAAGCTGGGTACTCCTGCTGGACTGTCCTTGAAAGGATTGTTTTCCTATGTCTTCAGAGGGACGCATATACAGGAAAGCTGACCATAGCTTCCTAACTTCAGTCAGCGTACAGCAGGTAGCCATTCCTCCCTAGGTCAAATCTAAGTCCAATTTTTATCATCTGATAGGGATTTTGATGGAGATAAACTGGAGGGGGAACTGGAGGGGTAATGTACAAGTGGGAAGGGAAGTCAGAGAATATATTTCTTACTGGCTCGGTGGTACAAAAGATGACCCAGTACATGATAAGTTCAGTAGGAACTTTGTAACAAAAAATTATCCAAAGTGATGGCTCATTCAACAACTTATGAGTTGATAATAGGATTGGGGAAATAGGTTAAATTTCCATTCTGTGTTTGGGGCTGTCTATTTGTGTGTGTACAGTGCTGTGTTGTCCTCAGTATGTGAAAGGACTTTATTCACTGGCACTACCCCTACCTATTTCCTTCCTTCACTTCTTTCAAGAAATACTAATTACACATTACATTTCCTTTAACAAAAAGCATTTCAAGCACGATCTGTCACACTGCCTCAAGAACTAAAAGTGGTCAGTCTTAACCTTTATTAATTAAAGCTGTTTTCCTGTAACCACTGACAGTCAGGGAAAGGTTTGAGCTGTACTGGGTAGAAGTCAAGCTAAAAACCTTTCGGTGGTCTTCCTTCAACCTCCGGTGCAAGGTAACTCTAGTTACAACAGTATTTAACTCCACACACAAAGCACACAGCCCGCTTTACGAGTTCCACTGCCGCTCCCTTCCCTTCCGACGAGGAATGCCGGCCGGGGCCGCGGCTGTCCCCGCTGTCCCGGTAACGCCGGCCCGTCCCCACGGCAACGCCGCCGGCCATGGCGGGGCGCGGCGCGGCTGGCCCGGGGCGAGGTGAGGGCCGAACGTGGGGCGGGCTGCGTGCGACCCCCGGGCTCCCTGTGTCCCTGCTCCGGGCCCTCGGCTCCCGGCTCCCTCCCGCTGCCACCGCAGACCCTGGTCCGCGCTCCCCACACGGCCGGGGCCGCCCCGAGCCCGGCGCACTTGGGCGGCCCTCGGCCTCCCTGGGCAGGCCGGGCGGGGCTGAGCCCCTCTTTCCGCCATTCAGCGACAGTGCCGGGGGCTGTGGGGCCGTGTCTGTGCGCCTGCACACGGGGCTTTAACAGCAGGATTCTTTTGCTACAGCTTCAACAGAGGCCTTCTGCTGCCGGCTGCAGGATTTCTAATAACACCAGCAATTAAGAAAAAATAGTCAGTGTTTGCACTTGATTTCCCCATTTCTTTAAAATTTGCGAGTTGGCTTCATCAAGTCCCCCTTCCCCTCTTCAGGGATTTAAATGAGTTAAAAAACCCCAGTCGTTCCTAGATAGGTTTATTTCAAATCATAGCAGCCACAGCATATTTAACCATTTGAGAGCTCGGTTTGGTCGTTCTGTGACAGGGTCTCGTTGCCACGGTGGGCTCCGGTGACACTGACCAAGACCATGGGAGTGGCATTGGCGAGAGCAGCTCAGTGGACTGCTGCTGGCTCTGGAACTGGCACGCTTGAAATCACCCCTTTGAACGAATCCCTTTTAAATCAAATTATTAAGTTTGCAGAGGACTTCAGCACTAAGCATCCTCAGGAAGCAGCATTTGTCTTCAGAGAGCCTCTTGAGTGGAAAACGCAGTTGGACTCTTCAGTGTTTGGAGAGGGTTATGAGATCAAGTAAGTCTGAACTGTGGTGTGTTTTCAAATGCAGATGGTGAACTATGATGAAATATTGTCCTCATTTAGCATAAACAAAACCCTATTGTATTTGGGAGGCTGAAACAGGTGGAGGTTTTTTTGATATATATTGAAAATTTTGAGCTAATATTAGTAGAGTGTAAAAACTTGCTTTTTGAGAGTTTGAGACAATTCTGTCTGGTTTGTGATGCAGACCTGTTTAGCCAGTGATCTATATAACTTGCCCTGTCTAGTCCCAAGATTTTTTACAACATGTGTCTAACAGTGATTAACTGTGTAATTTCTCTTGGTGTTAGGAGTTAGTCCTGTTTGGTGGGTTGACCTTGTCTGGTTGCCAGGTGTCCAGTAAGCTGCTCCCCCTCCTGTAATGGACAGGAGAGAAAAGTACAATGAAAGGCCCATGGATTGAGATAAGGACAGGGAGAGATCACTCACCAGTTACTGTCATCAGCAAACCAGACTTGAGTCACGGAAATTAATTTAATCTACTGCCAATCAAAAGTCAGAGTAGGATAATGAGAAATAAAACAAGTCTTAAGACCTTCTACCTTTGTCCCACACCTACCTCTTCCCAAGCTCAACTTCACTCCTGATTTTCTCCTGATTTACCCCCGAGTGGCACAAGGGGACAGGGAATGAGGGTTGAGGTCAGTTTTATTCTGATGTTTCTTCCTCCTCACACTCTTCTGCTCCATCATGGGGTCCCTCTCACAGGACAGTTCTTTACGAACTTCTCCAATGTGAGTCCTTTCCAAAGCCTGCAGGTCTTCACAACCTGCTCCAGCATGGGTCCCTTCTATGGGGTGCAGTCCATCAGGAACAGGCTGCTCCAGTGTGGGTGTCCCTCAGGGTCCCAAGTCCTGCCAGCAAACCTGCTCCAGCATGGTCTCCCTTCTCCATTGGTTCATGGGTCCTTCCAGGACCCTGCTTATTGTGGGCTTCCCATGGAGTCACAGTTTGCTTTGGGCCTATCTGTCTGCTGATGTACTGTAAATAAATTGGTTTACCTTGGGAGTTTTCTGAAATACAGTTTAAAGAAATTGTATATCATGCTTTATTATGTGATGCTTGAATAACATCCAAGATTCTTCTCTATTAAAGTTCATATTTTAAAAATATAACAATTTAATTTTTCTAGTGAAGCGACTGTTCAGTCTGAAGCCAAAGGTAAAGATGGCCAACCATTGCTTGTCCTCTCAGCATCAACCCTCAGAGTTCGCAGTTTTGACCAGCTGTCCCGTTTGCTACAAGTTGCTATGGAAAAAAAGTTAAAGGAAGCACAGGCATGCCTTGAAGGTTTTCTTTCTTTTTTTTTTTCATCTCTCCTCTTTCTTAAGAAGTATATGTCTTCTTCAGTTCATATTTATGAAATGTCCAGGAAGGAAGATATGCCTTCATTTTAAGTATATGAGAAGGTGTTAATTCATGAAGGTGGCTAAAAGTGCTGATCCAGAACGTAATGGAGTTTCTATTTCTTCTTTTATTTACATAGAAATTAATAACCCAGAAATTTGGAATAAAGTTAAATAAAACTGTTGAATCTCATATACAAATTCATGTATACTGAGTAATATCCCAGTTGTTGCAACAGACAGTAGATTTAAATTTTGAAAAAAAAATGAATGTTTTATTTGAGGCTAATAACAGATTTTCCTATGTATGTAGTTTAATGCTCCTTTAAAATGCTACATCCTTTAAAGATAGCCAAAGAAAAAATAATATGCTTAAAGCCATTCTTACCTGCACAAGGTTCACTGTGAGCACTTCCAGATTCCTTCTCACAATGGCTCTAAAATAGAGGTACAAGTACTTCCACTGTGTCATCTTCAAGTCCTAGATTTTCAAAATGACAAGACTCTTGATATGCTAAACTACTTATCATTCTCCTACCTAGAGGTAGAAGAAATCAGTGGTATTCTTTGATAATAGTAGTGGAAACTGCCTTAATAATATAAATGCTCATACTGGATCAAGTTTCAGAGCCATCTAATTATGGGTCCTGTCATCGATCAACCATGACTATTAGGGAAGAATAATATGGACAGTGTATCATGCAGAGCCATTCACAGATGCATGGGACTTCATTTGCAGGAACAGAGCAAAATGGTTTTGTAAAACACATTGATATGCAGTTATGTCACTGTTTACCAAGAAGAGCAGCTGGCATAGCTGTGGAAGTAATGGGGCCATTGGGAATGCTGCTAGAAAACCTAAAGATGTTCTTTAACACTAAATTGTATTTCCAAAATGATCAGTTTTCAGTGAGTTAAGCCCATTGATTTCCTGTTTTGGAAATCAGCCAGCCATATTTTTGGATAAGGAGAGAGTGTTGATAAAAGGAGCTATTTAATATTCCCCCCTTGGTTGAATGAGTCTTACAATCTTTGCTTTGAAAAGGAATTCGTTTGTTAAGGAAAAAAAATCCTTTTGTTCTTAATGTTTTCATATTCTTAAAAGTACATTTCAAATTACAGTAGAGGGATATGAAAGAATACATCATACAGTAATGTTTGATGAATAGCTATGCACATTATAAACTTTTTATTGAAAATTAATAGCCTCAAAATCATAGAGCAATTGAAATAAAAAGTTTGTCTTACCTGAGCATTTTAAACATAGTAGCACATAACATGATTCTGTTTCGTGTTTACAGCTAACAGAGATCCTATAGTGAAAATTCTTGGCCCTGAATATGGGACTGTTGAAGGAGAAGATATGTCCATCTTGCATTTATTTGACAAAGTGAGAAAAGAATCTGATCTTGAAACAGAACTGAAAATGAAAATCGTTCTTCTTCTTCATCAGCTGGATTTGCAACTGCTTAATAGTTCTTTGAAACAGATTTCACAGTAAGTGCATTTCAAATAGAAGCTAAGCATCTCGGGCAGTACATTTTTTTGAGTTTTTTTTTAAATCAGATTGGTTTCAACCCACAATGTGTTTTTGGTATGACAAAGAAATTTATTGAAATAATTTTCACTGTTTGCTAAGTTAATGAAAAGTCATTTTTTTCTGAAGTTTTTTCTATAGATGTGGGTATATAAGTGTGTGCCCACAAGTGTGGGGGTGTTATTGCATTTATTGCATATGTTTTGCATTTTGTTAGCAAATTGAAGTCATTTGTACAAACAACAAAGTCACAGTTAAATATTTTCGAGGAACTGTTTCTTTCTTCATGGAATTGTATTAGGTATTACATTGAGTCTGTTTCAGTTACAAGGACTTTGCATTAGGTATGGAACTAAAATTTCACTAGCCTATAAAAAAAATTAAGAAGATGGAAGATAAACCATTTTCATCTTTTTGTTGCTTCTTTTAAGACTTGGTGTAAACAAAAAAAAATGTGTAATGTTCTCTGAGTACATCCTTTTCAATGAATACATACCGGACCATTTTCTATTAATTGCAGAGATGTAAGACTAAATCCAACTGCTGTAAATAATGAAGTGAATCTTCTCAAGAATTTCTCTGGGCAAGGAGAAGATACTATACTGGAATCACTGGAATATACATCAGGTACCAATCTGACCATATCTCACATTTACATAGACCTTTATTTAAGTACTTGAATTCTGTGTGAAATTTTCTGAATTAATTTCAATAATACATTTGAGGTGTTTATTTCTACCTTGAAGTTATAAAGTAAAATAAAAAGTATTTTCTGATATGCAGTGTTGTTCCTCAGCCTTTACACACAGAAATAATGTCTCAATTATATGAATATTTTCAATGGAAGCAGAGGAAGAGAAATGAGTCCCTGATCCTGAAAAGTGCTAAGCACAGTTATAGTTCTTGGTTGGATTGGGCCATGGGTCACAGAATTTTGGATGATTAATACTTAACAGTATGAATTCTTAAGAGCAAGGTATTGATTTTGGAATTTGATTTGCATACGTGTAATATTAATCATCAGCCATAACTATTAAAATATTTTTAAACTGGATTCAAACACTAATGCTAATTGATTACAGATTACATGTTCTCTAATGGATGCCGAGCTCCTCCCTGGAGACAAGTGCATGGAGAAATTTGTTATTTAGTCATCAAACCACATGACACTGATCCTTTGTATCTCACTTGCAGCACAGCAGGAGTGTTTTTAAATGGAGTAAGTAATAATAAAGGATGCCATTGAGTAATGAATATTTTTATGTGCTAAAATCAGAACTCAGTCATATTTAGGGTGGTTGTATTGGGCTGTAAGACCTGCAGAGCTAGTGTTTTGGTACAGGAGGGAAAGCCACAGTAATAAATGTATGCTAGTTTGCCCATATGTTTTAAGTGCTTTTTCTATAAGTTTTATACTAGGAATGTATTCTGCACTCTTTGCTAGCAGTGTTTGATTAGTCTCTAAATAAAGGTTCTTCACACTATTCCTATTTAAAGGTACTGTGGGACTTGATGCCTCTCTAGTGCCTCATTGCTCTTGATCTGAGGTGTGATATTATTATGTGAGGCTAGTAGAGCTTGCTTTGGTCTTTTTATAAATGATAAGCCGCTCCTTCTTCTTTCAGCAGAAGTTTTTTAGAAATTACTTCTCTCTTTTCTCCTTCTTTCCTTTTGGCTACCTTTTTCCTAAAACCTAAAGATGGGTTTTATTTAGTCCCTTACGTGTGTTAAGTGGTGAGCAGAGCTCTTATATTAATTTTGAAGAGAGATTGATGTCTGTCAGGCATAACTCCACAGATTGATTTCCTAAGAGTTGAAAAATCCAGGGAAGGTTTGATTTGGCCTATTTTTAATAGATGAAGCTCATAAAGCTCAGGCCGTCAGGTCACGTTATTTTCTGTGCCTTTTAGACATCTGCCATACTGCACAGGAAACTCATATTTACTTGATTGTTTGCCATAAGCCATAAATTCTTTTCAGTGGAACTACACAGTGTACAATTAACTGATGGTTATTGCCTGCAAAATTCTGTGTAAGATCTTGATCATTGTCTGTTGGGGTCCATGGAGATGATCCATGTCTCTTTATGCAGCATATTTGAAGTTTGGTCAACTCTGCTGAGCATGAGACTTCTTTATCTAATCCATTACAGTATGACCTTGGTGCTCTTTTGCACTATTTTATGATGCAGATTAAATTACCTGTGTAAGGCATAACTATTAACAATTTTAAATGTATTCTCTTTTTAAGGGTCAGCTAAAGGGTAAAGGTATTGACTATGAAAGAAAAAGTGATCTATATAAAGACATAGTCACATTTTTAAGGGAGAAATCACCTAGATTTGTAGAAAATATGGCTAAACAGGTATGTATTTATTGGTACTGGGTGTACTTCTTTGTGCAAATATACATTGGTAAGAGTTACCTTGTAAACCTGGCTGAACGTTTATGTTCTTTATCAAAGATAAATCTAAGATTAAATGAAGAATTTTAAAGACTGCAGTGCTTTTTTAAATTATTATTTGTTTCAGTTTCTAATAAATAAGTTTCTTTTGTAAATAGCAACTAATACACCATTTCATGTATTGTTCTATCATACTTTATGGTGGGGTTCGATTCAGCATGTGAGATCAGCTTCTAATTTTGCATGAAATGTTTTGCCTGTCTTCTGGTATTGTTCTTTATGGAGCAGTGGAAATGTTAAAGCAGGAAAATATGATATCTGTATGGAAAAGGTCAGCTTTTTATGACAATATTTTTCTGTGATCAAAACCACTTAAATTTTTATTTTCATTCTTTGTAACCCAAACATAAATATTTGCCCAACTTTTTTTATGAGAGCTGCCTGATTTAAATATCAGAGCTCTGAGAGTTAAGTATCCAGCTTACTTTGTCTTGCTTCAGACACTGTAAAATGCAAGTGTTTTGGCTTTTATTTAGAGCTCTATACTAGCTAGAATCACACATTACCACTACAATTTTAGTTGTTTCATTGTTCCTGATAAAACTTTTTTGTCAGGGGTTTTATTGTGATTATTTAAATACAATTTTAATTATTGAAAGAAGGAAGTAATGAATGGGGAATTAATTATTCTCTAGTTCTGATTTTCTGGGATGTAGGGCTGATATTTATTTTTTTGAGAAGCACATTTGACAATTTTGAAGGAACAGAGCATTCCAAGTTGTGCACATAAATACAGTACCTTATATTAACAGTAATGGAATGGGATGGAATTAATGGAAAAGGATTTGTGAGTTGTTCTATTTGAAAGGGTATTAAGTTCCAAATTTTTTCATTTATCTCATAGGCAAGTATTTTTTTAATGTTACACCTAGATATTGGTTTACACTTTATAAATAGGACAACATATGAATGTTTTTAGGCATTGGCTTAATGTATTTGCAGTGATTTGGCTTCATTTGATGCTCATGAAGGGTAAAATATGGTAATATTTTACTGTTTTTTCTGTTCTAATCCTAAATGTTAATATAGATTAGTGTTACTATTGGTGATAGAGAAACATACCTTTATTTACTCGTTTTCTGTCCTTGTGAATATATTGTAACTATTTAAGAAATGAGCAAATAAAGAGCAAATAAATAGAATTTATCCTGTTTTTCCTTAATTTTCATGTAAATCACATACTCAGTATTCCCTGGCTGTGTAAATAAGTTAATGCAGAAGAGTATACATTATACCTTTTTAATGGTTTAGGAATTTCATATCATCTTGCCCTGCTGAAGAGCTAGTTTAGTACATTTTGCTTTCTGAATCTAGAATTTGAACAAGTTCTGCAGCACATTTGTACCTGAGGGAAAATCTTCTCTGCTCTAGAACTATGAAAATGCAGAGAAAAGCTGTAATTCCAAGTTTGCCTAAATGAAGTGAAATATGAGTGGAACTAGTTTTGATTTATTTTCTGAAGAGAAGAGAACTTCAAAAAGCTCATTACATACACATATATTGCAAAACCAATTAACTTTTATAATATCTGCCTGGCCTTGTTTAAGCTAACATTCAGAATTGCTGTGTTGGCATATACAGCTGTAGCAAACATACTTTTAAAAGTATGCTTAACTGATCAAACTACAGCACTAATTCCCCTGTGGTTTGTCTAGTTTATCATGTGCTAAATTGTCTTGTCTAGAGTACATTTTCAGAATGAGAGAATTAGCATGAGTTAGTTTGGAATTAGACACTTGAGTTGGCAAGGTGTCAACAGCCGATTCTCATCAGGGACAAGAAAACAGAGGCTACTGTGACAGTCTCCTTAAAACTGCCCTGAATCTGTCACATAAAGGAATGTCTTCACCTATCTGGTACTGACAGCTGCAATAACAATAATAATAATAAGTAACGATCATATGTTGACTTTCCTGTAAAAATTGAATGTGTTCCAATAGAGAATAAGAGTTGACAAGAGTCTTTTCTGTTCTGTATATTATTGATCAGCCATGGTACTAGACACTGACAGCTGAAGGATTGGTAGGTGCCACTCAGCTCCATTCTTGTGTGTGACTTGTTCAACAATGTTTTCTCCTGAGACGCAGAAGATGAAAAAAAAAAAGGAATGTGTTTATATTAGTTCTAAACTATATCAAATTAAATTACTTGGAACTGAAATCTAGCAGTTTATGATAGCCTATTTTCAGTTTTATGTTCATTACTTTTTTGTGGGAATTTTTTGTAAATCCTTTATGCAGGGAAATAGTTTTTATGTAAATGATCCATTGAAAGCAGAATGGCTGACTTTGCAATTCTAAATCTTAAAACTCATTTGGACCTAGGTTCTGTAAAAATGCTTGTGTCACGGATTTTTGACATACTAGAAATCAAAACCACCAAATATTCAAGGATGTTCTGGAAGTTCCAAATTTATCAACTTGATTTACTTAAAAGACTTCAATTTACACATGATAACTGCAGCTTTCCAAATTAATATTTTGTTCTTTTAAAGACAATATAATTTTGTGCTTAGAATCTAATTCTACATTTAATGCATACAATTTTTAAGCATGGCATCCTAGAATTGTGCTTATAACTTACTGTTTTAATGCTCATTATTCATATAGCAATGAGTGACAAACCATGTCTCCTTTTATTAGGAATATAGTTTTTTCAAAGAACCAGCACAGGAGAAGAATTATCAGCATGTGGAAGGTGCTGGGGTTTCTGGCCAATCACAGAGCCTTCATGATTTTGCAGAAAAGACTTTATGTGAGAAAGGGAAAAGTTCTTCAGCAGGGGGAGGATCCACTGGCCAGAGGTTAAAACCATGTATGAAGTGGAAGAGCAGTGGGCTTTCTGCTTCCCAAAGATAAGTAGTTATCTTTAAAATTGAATTTTCTTATAGATCTCTCTAAACTGTGGTAATGATTGGGCTGCATGTTGTAGGTTTCCATTATTGTCTTAAGTTAGGAGGAGTAAAACAAAGCTGACTACATGTTAATTTCTAAGGAGAGAGTTTGGACCACCAAAGAGAGTTCTCAGGTGTTTTCTGTCATGCGACAACTTTGATGTCATTAGGTCATTTCCACAGCAAGGCAGGGAGGAAAACTTGCAATCATCTGCAGTACTGGTCCTCCAGGGCTGTGATATCATCATATTTTTGGTGTAAAATGCCTTTTTAGGCAAGACAGAGTAGAAAACCTAATCTAAACCACGGTTTCTGAGGGAGGTAAAAGAGGTCCAGGATGGAAAATCAGAATGAATCTTACTTATTACTACCACTTTATAATGATTTCTTATTGTATGAGCTACTTCTCTAGCTCTGCTTAGCCATGATATTCACTAATGAGATTATCTCAAAGTTTGAACACCCAAAATAGAGTATACATATATTGGATATTGTTGGATTTTTCTTCTGAAATCAGAACTCTGTTATGATTTCATGTTTCCTGATTTTGTGTTAGTGGAGGAAGAAGAATATCTGCAGAAAAGCCTTTCAATGTCATCCTACAAAAAAAATAATATCTTTCTCAAGTCTGGCAATTTAACAAGTTGCAAGAAACATTTTAAAGAGGTTTTGGATGTGACCTATGGTTATCAGTTAAAAAAAAAATTGGCTTTCCAGAGCAAGAGCTAACCTATTTCTACAGTCATTGTTAAAGTCTTGATGTAGTGAAATTGACTGTAATCATAAGTAATATTCTCTTTTTTTCTTGTGACTGTGATAGAGTGACCAGCCCAGGCTCAAAAAGACATTTTGCTTTCATGACATTGTAATTTAGGGACAAAAGAAGCACCAGAGATTGTGGCCAGCTAGGACTAGAAGTATTTTTGGAATACGAGGAAAGCAATATATATTGTATTCAGCTGATCAAAGCTATGGAACATCTCAGTGTGTGGAAGAAGTAGGTAGACCAAGTCTGCCTGGAAATAAGATGACTAAAGAAGAAAGATACAGAAAATCATGTCTGGGGATGGTAAATAGGGAACACATAGTCACTGTCAGTTCTAGGACAAAAATAAAGGACATCAAATGAAAATGAGGCAGAGAGATCAGTCCTGAACAAAGGAAGAGACTTCTTCAACACCACATAGTTAAGCACTTGAATTCTATGCCAGAATGTAGTAAATTCATTTGTTTATGTGAGTACAAAAAGCAACCAGAGACATTCATTGAATTATTCATCCATCCAAAACTGTTAATGCATGGACAATCAAGACTTTTCTGAATCACAATATGCTGAAGAATACTGTGGAAAAAATAATTTCTGTGTTCTTTTCTTTTAAATAAACCCAAATCCGGTAGTGTAAAGGCTTCAAAAAAAGACTCTGAAGAGGAAGGGAAAAGTAGTACTGTACCTCTGACTACAAAAAAGACAGCCAGTGGCAAATCTAAAACTGTTAAAATTCAACAGACTTCAAAATGGTATGGGTTACTTACTTTTCTTCCTTTCATTTTTAAATTTTTATTTTCCCTATCTACAGTAATTATCACTATACTTACCATTTGGTAATGTGAATTGTATTTTTCTAATTCTTTTATTAGGCAGTGTTGTCATACCTGTTTGAAATGTGCTTGTCCATATTAGTTTGTAACTATTTGAGATTGGTGATTCTGTTTATTTATTTTAGTAAAACATCAAGCAGCCTTGAAGATGTTGGTGAAAGTTCCTCAGAGACTGATGAAGATGAACAGCCTGTACATCGTCAGGAAGGAGGCACCGATTTGTCACCAGAATACTGGGGAGTTCAGAAACTTGCAAGATATGTAAAAGTAAGTAAGCACTGATAAATTGTATAAAAAATAAAAATAAAGCAGTTATGTTTGAGGACACCAGACCAGTTCCTTGTCCTTATCCACATTCATTATTTCGTATAGTCCTGCAGTATAGTGGACTTTCCTATCATGCACTTTCTTTTTAATCTGCTATTTTTGGCTTATATAGCCCTTTAGATTAAACCATCTGTTCAGTGTTATTTAAAACGTAAGATGGCATAATCTCTTTATTAATTATTTGGTTTCTGCTTTTCTTCTTGTATGAAACTTTCAAAGAGATTTCTTTATGTGGATAATAACTTTCAAGAGTTTTTATTAAAACTGAATAGTTGCCTAAAGTCTTTCATCAACTATGATTAATGCATGTCTGAAATAATTTTAACATGGTCTTGTGTCTGGATAGATGCTTTAGTGGACAAGAAAATGTATGATAAACAGGCATCTTCTAAAACAAACCAAAAAAACGGTTTTTACAGAGACTTGTTGAAAATCTTTTGGAACCTGTAAATATAGATAGTTAGAATCCTGAATATGTCTGAAACAGATCAAAAACCCAACATCCCTTTACTGTTCTGGAAAACTCTAATTATTTTTTTCCCTCAGGAGAAGTTCCTTTACAACTTTGTACTGGAATTTATGTTCTGTTAAGTTGCTAATAAAAGCCCTGGCTTATTTATTTTTTTGAGTACAACTACAGAGTATACACATCCGACTGATAAAATGATGGTGCTGGCTTTTGGTACAGCAGAAAGAGTAAGTTATACGAGGAGCAGCTGAGGGAGCTGGGCTTGTTTAGTCTGGAGAAGGGGAGGCTCAGGGGTGATCTTACCACTCCCTCCAAGTGCCTGAAAGGAGGTAGTAGCCAGGTGGGGGTCAGCCTTTTCTCCCAGGCAGCCAGAGACCAGACACGAAGACCTGGCCTCAAGCTGTGCCAGGGGAGGTTCAGGCTGGACATCAGGAAGAATTTTTCGCTGAAAGGGTTGTTAAGCATTGGAACGGGCTGCCCAGAGAAGTGGTGGAGTCACCATCCTTGGAAGTATTCAAGAAATGACTGGATGTGGGACTTGGTACTGTGGTTTAGTTGACGTGGTGGGCCTCAAAGGTTGGACTCGATAATCCTGAAGATCTTTTCCAACCTTTATGATTCTGCAATTAAATACTTGTGAGGAATAAGCAAAGTTTTGGCTCCTCACAGTCCATTTAACTATTGTAGAAGAGTAACTCAGTATTTCAAAATGTATTGAGTACTCACACTGCTTGTTCTCAGTTCGTGTCTGTGTGGCCTTCTAGTGGACCTGGCAAAGAGACTCAGACAAACATGGATAATGCAAGCCTACCTTTATCTTTTCTAGGTTGGACCTCTTTATTTTTGTCATCTTGGCTACGGTAAAATAACCCTTTGCAAATGTAACTTTAAGCATGTAACTTGCTCAGCTATTCCTAGTGCTGAACACAGCATGTATACATTTTGCATTATAGAATTCTCCCAACTTGCATGTAATTACAGTTCAAGAGGTTGTTTTCAAACCTTTCAGTTTGCTAATAACCTTTCAGCTTGCTTCTGTCTGTGTTATGAAGCAACTCTTTGTACTTTTCTGAGAGCTCAGAAAAACAACCATGTTACTTCTTAGTAAAGACTCAAGGTCCTTCTGGAGAGGATGCTTGAAATTTGTTACTGTTGATGAATTACCACTAATCTTTTGATTGGCCTATTTATGTACCACCCTCTATTGACAAGGCTCTTGTATCCTGGTTACTTAAGTCTCAAACTCCCTTTCCTCTCTAGATCCTTCATATAGTCATGTTTGTATTTTAGTATTGAACTTAAATCAGAATTGAAATTCATATCTATATTTGCATAAAACCATTCTGAAAGGAGAGCAAGAATGACAAATAGGAAAGCATATTTTTCATGCACCTCTCTTTTAGAAATGAGTGTATTTTGTTCCAGCTGTCAACAAGCAAAATTACATCATGGTTTAGAACTAGGAAATGGCAGGGCAGCATTTTTGATCAGATAGTGAGTACCCATTAAGAAGTTTATAATATAAAATTCCATAATATGAAAAGGTTTTGTTGTGAAAATTCAAATATAAACTTCTTTATGTATTCGCACACACCTGAGTCTTCCAATAGTTTTTAAAGTTAGATATAAATTAAACTAAGTATTTGAAGATATACTTAAAATAGTTCTGTGTTCAGTCTTAGCAACATAAAGCAAGAACTCCCTAGTGTCAGATAAAGCTGAAAAGAGATGCTTCAGTGCCATACCACAGACAGTGGTTGAAATGTTTTATTGATGGAGTGCTACTTTAGCTTGCACATGGAATTCATTTTAATTCAAGTATAAATACTGCACTTCTGGCCAGACTTGGGAGATTTTTTGGCATTCTTGTTGTTCATGTAGGCAACTGTTCATGACACATGCAACATAAGAGAAAATAGATTTATGACTGTGTTATTTAAGCATCTACAATTTATATAGAAGCACAAATTTCAAAGGGCTTGTGTTGTTTGCCCATCTGAAAAAATTAATAAAATGCCTTAAATAATAGATGTTTGAGATACCAAGAAAATACAATAATTTGTAGATGCAGTCATTTTTCAAAAGTCTGCTAAAGTGAATCACAATTCAGCAAGTCTCTATAAATCAATTTGCAAACAAAAAACTCCCATAAAACCTGAAAGATACCTACTTTTTTTATAATGTTAGATTGTCATTAAATGTTAAAAAGATGGTTGCTCTTTGTATAAAGCAAACTTGCAAGATGCTGTGAGTTGTGCCTGTAGGCTCTGTACTTGTATTCCTCTTTATGGAGAGAAAATCCAGCGCTGGGGAAATTCCCTTCTGACTTTTTGCCCTTCTCCACTCCCCTTCCTTTCTGGGAAAGAGTATCAGGTTGGAATTGTTCCGCTGGGAAGCAGCTGCTTCTGTGGTCTGGCTCCTTGTCCTACCTTCAATCTTCCCAGGGCTGTGAAGTAGGAGATGGAGCATGTGTGTTCCTGCCATGCTTCCCCATTGATTTAACAAAGAGCAGAAAAATAGATCAGTGAGCTTGGTGATGGCCTTGTGTTAGGCATCCTTTGGGGCCAGAGTAGATAAAATTGGAATGAAGCGCTCTGTTGATGTTTGTAACAGTGAGATTCACCCAGCCTACTTCAGATTTGACATTATTTGTTAAATTGGTGCTTCTGAAGAATTGGATTTCTAAATGGAAGGACTACATTCTACATCTGAATGGTTTTAGGAGTAGGATGAAGGGGTCATCTTTTTCAGTTATCCTTTTACTAGAAATGGGGAGCACCAGGTAGAAATGCAGAATATTCTTTGTGGCAGAGCTCGGGCTATTCACTGAAAAAAAAAAAAGAAGAAAAAAAATGGTGAGAGCTGGGCTTCGTGCTGCCCAGTTTTATGATAAAACTGAGATGTTGAGAGGTGAATTGGGGCTGGTGACTGTGCCAGGAATAACACCAATATCCAGAATAAGTCTTTAATCCCTTAAGAACTTGTGCTGTTTGATTTTGGTTCCCTGCAAGGGTGTGATTTATGCATACACCTATGCCAGGATGAGGATGAAGAGAGTTCTGCAGGACCATTCAGTTTCTTACATGGAAAGTCATTCTACTTTTGGCTGTATTTCAGGAGTGTGCTAGTGAAACCAGTCAAATCTCACACTTTGTGTAAAATATCCGTTAATTTCGTATCTGTTTGGAATTACTCCAGTGCAAAAGACCTCATTCCCAGAACAGCACTATGTTTCTTTTCTACTTTGGAATCATATCTGGACAAATCTGCTGTCCCTCCCTAGCTGTTTGTGTCCTGTGCCAGGCCCAGGAGCTGGAGAAAGGCTATGGCACTGCACAGGTGCCAGGAAGGATGTTCCTGGGCCTTGGACAGCAGCTCCCAGGTGCCCACGTGCAAATGAAAATTGTGTGGTTTAGCAGCTGATGTATACAGCAACTCTTTTATAAGAACCAGTGATAAATTTACAGCACTTGTGAAGACACTGATGTGGCTTGTAGATTTTTCTCAAAATTTACATGCAATAGAGGACAGACAGTCTTTTTAAACTGCATCATGGAAAAGTATAGCTTTCTTAAGTTGTAATAGAATTGCAAACATTCCATATTATTAGGATTACACTACTGCTCATTATAAAAATTTAAATCAGCTTCATGAGTCATGTATTAAGAAATTGACTGTGTTTTGGGATTAGCAGAAAAGTAATTCTATTTTATTCTAACGTGCAGGACCTCAGAAAAAGACATGAACATCCCACCAAAGGAATAAGTAGAAGTAATTAGTCTTCTAGTACTAATTGTTTAAAGTAAATTACACACAAAGTAATTACAAATTTAGTAAGACAAGGAAAAATAAAATGTTAGTGTTACAGTTTACCTACTGAAGTACCAGACATTTGGTTGCTTATTTTGCACATTGTAATACTACTTTAAAAGTTTTTTCATTCTCACAGAAGTCTTAAAATCTCTATTGTTTATGGATGTTCCTGTAGTCCTGAAATCTGGCCCTGTATGTATGATAGATGCAAATGTTAGAATCTAAGAGGAGGAGTAAAAGTCCCTAATCTCTGTAGGACATATATTACACGTCAGTTTTTTCTACAATCTGTGGATAAGAGCTAACTGGTTTTCCTTTATAATATCTTATTGGCAAGACTTGCATGAGATTATATTTTAGCTGGTAAATACATAATAAGCATATGTAAATGCATACAAAATATTTTTGTACATGTAATAA
Source organism: Aphelocoma coerulescens (assembly GCF_041296385.1). Lineage (NCBI taxonomy): Eukaryota > Metazoa > Chordata > Aves > Passeriformes > Corvidae > Aphelocoma > Aphelocoma coerulescens. The sequence goes on from NC_091015.1 coordinate 16,144,924, forward strand.
CTTGGTCTCTGTATAATGCCTTTTTTCAGGAGTGACCAACTTTGACCAATTCACCTTATTAGTAGAATGACTAACAACAAATCTTTTCCCTTCCCTTCCCTCATGAAAGTATATGGTGGGGTAATCTGGAGGAGGTTATTCAACTGGACAGAAAAATCAAGATGAAAAATAAATTTTTCTTTAGTTTGGCTAAGGCTGTTACTTTTCAGCAAATACCAAATGTATGTGACATAATCGTGTGCCACCTGCTAGTGTTTCCTGGCATGTGTTTGGCTCACCCTTCAGCCTTGGCAAACCTATCAGCCTTCCTGTCACTCCCTTCTCTAGTGTTCATGAACGTCTCTTGCTCCTATCTTCCAGTACTAGCCAAGATTTTATTTTAAAATTTGGTAAAGGATGCGATTACTGCAAAAAAAAGGAAATAAAAATATGTGAAAAATGCATTTTATAGGTAAGATGTGTATTTTCTAATAACCTAGATAGTGCTGATCATGAAAAAGAAATATTTTTGTGATAACTTTACTAGGTAGGAAATACTGGCAAATGGTGAACTCTCAATTTATTATTATAATTGGCAACTGTGAAGCACTGGAATAGGTCTCTCCTCAAAATGCCATACAATCATTCTTCATCCCAAGAGACATATAAAATTCATAATAACCAGTTGAATTTTGACCATTAACACCAACACCAACTCTGATGAATTTCTGTGTAGTGGAAGTTTAATTAATGTTCGCAGGGTCACACATTCCTTAGTTTCATACCTGATGAGATGAAAGACAATCTATAAATGAAGAAAAAAAGTAAACAGAATTCAGTAAAAAAGGGGAAAAAAGAGATTGTAGATGAAAAATAAAGGATGGAGGAAAATAATGTAAAATAACTTAAGTTTGATTCTCCTCTTTCTGCAGGGTTGTATTCTATGATGAAAGCAGGTAACCATAACTGACACCATAACTGTAGTACCTCTAAAATAGTAGTAAATTGCCCCTGTTGTCTCAATCTGACTTCAGGTTTTATATTCATGAAGTAGATAATCAAATTGTTATGTTTCCTAAATAATTAGAGTGGGATTGTGTCTGAAAGGTAGCAAGAGTTTTAAGTAGTGAGAACAACATTCTGCATTGTTTTTAAGTGTTATTCTAGGCTCAATTTAATCACAGCTCACTATACACACAGTTATCTCAGAAGCATGCTTGTGCTTCAGCCATGTCTTCACCCATATTTGTTTTTCCTATGCTCTCACTAAGCCCTGTTTCTAAGTTTGTTTTATTTCTCCAGAGAGCACCTATCTCTCAGTTTTTCATAAACTATTTTTATAATTTTGTTTTCCTTGCAAAAATAGTTTTTGGCCCATTTCAAATGAGACTGTCTCTTCTGTCTGTTCAGTGCTTATAAAGCTTCAACAGTGTGCAATCTCTCCAGTAGTCTGCAGAGGCAAAGGTCCTTCCTGGTTCAACCTCATTAACTTTTCTTCTCAGATTCACATCCACTGGTTTCCTAAATTAGTTGGATACATAAAATTAAAATGGCTGTAATAACATCAAGGCTTTCATCCTCTTTGTGAGCCAAGTACTAGGCAAAATCAGAAATGCTCAGGCAGGTCTGACACTGTCACACAAGGTCAGTAACACACCTGTGTTATGGACAGCATATGTCTTATCTCCAAGCCTGCAGTCAGAGTTTGCAATGTTAAATTACTGTTGACAGTAGTGCTGTTTGTGTATGGTTTTTTTTCTTCTTTGAATTTAATTCTAGACCTTTTTCTCTTTCTTATTCAATCCTATTTCCTTCTAATTTCTACATGTTCTTTTAAAACACATATATGCTTTATTTTCCTCAGATGAAGTGTCCTTACAAAATTGTCCAGATGCATCTGGGGAAGAAATGCACCCCTAAAACGAAAATTTCACAATGGACTAGAAGATAAACTTGCACTGTTAGGATATTATATATTATCTTGGCCAGGTTTTCTGTGGTTTTGGGGTCACCACTTCACTTCTTTCCAAGTCTGAGGTTTGAGAAGTTACTAGGAAAAGTATTCTATTATTCCTAGTCCAATGAAGTAAAAGTTCATATGTTTGTACATGAACTGTTAGACTCTTACCTCCTCTATAGCAGAATCCAATTTCTATGAATCAGAAACGGAAAGCTTACAGAATGGATACATGTCTTGGAAGAGTTTTCAAGGGGGAATCAATGCTTGCCTAACAAAACCTCCTGGTTCACACAGAAAATAATAGACATTCTTTCTTTTGAAAACTCATTTATTTTCAATTTCATAAAATATGACAATTTAAACTGTATCTGGGTCATGATATATGTGTCACTTCTGCCACTGTGTAGGATCAAGGTCAAGGTATTAATCTGCAACTAAAACTGTGCAGCTTCTGTGCATTGTTGTAGTCCAGTGTGAATGTTTTGAAACTTTGTGATGGCTGTGATTTTCCACTGGCTTTACTTATATTAATCTGTATGGTTTACATACTGCCAGGCTGGAGCTAAAGAACCCCAGAAGATTCAGGAAGTGGGTCAGGGAATTATTCCATAACTCAGTTATACTTGTCCATAACTCATGTCTTAACAAGTTGCAGCTTGTATGTTTTATAAACTAAGATGAAAAATTGGAACTAGTATTTAAACCATAACAAAACTCGGAGTGTTTAGAGATTCACTAGCATAGAAAAATTGCCTTGCTGAAGCCTATTATGTATTTTATATTGCAATACTCAGTCTTTCATTAAGCTGTATCAAAATTTATTTAGATGTGGAAGTATTTTCTAGCAGAAAATTACAAAAGGGTCTGTGATTTAAGAGAGTCAAGTTCAACAGAAAATAAAAAAGTCACTAACCTTTAAACTAAGAATTCTGTTTCATACTTTACTATTTGTTTTGGATTTCTTGTTTTATAAAAATTACAATATTACTTTGGGCTGGGATTCCACTTAAACAATGCTCTTTTTTCTAGGAGGTTTTTTTTGTTCCCTTAATGAATTCTAATTTAAGAAGTCTGATATAACAATAATATACCTACTTTTTTGAGGCTATCACATTATGCTATTTTGTTTGTTCAGTATTTTTTAAAAATATATTGACTTGGTATGTTTGGTCTTAATTTTGTCAAGTATATTGTAATTTCCATTCAGATTATATATACTCATAATCAAAACTGTGGTATTATACAGAAGAATGAAAAAACTGCCCACAAACAGCAATTTTCTTTCCTATTATTCAGCCATAGGCTTGTTATCATAGTGCACATTTAACTATCTATCCAGGATTTACTTAATACAGTAGAGAAAATACACTTTTACTCTGGCAAAATAAATTTCAGCCATTGCTCTAAACAGAAAAAAAAAAAAAAGTCTTTGACATTGCCATGCAGAGTAAAACAATATTTCATTTTCTGGTAGCATTCAGTCATGTTCAGTCTAAATCGTAAACCAAATGAAATTGGTGCCATATTTATAGAGATATTTGTGAGCCAAAAGCTGTATAATTTTCATTTTACTTAATTTTGCTTTGTCTTGGGAAACTGAAATGCACTGTAACTTTGTTGTAATGTTTATGTATTTCTGTGCATATACTTCCTGTTGCTACAACTTGGGCTACAAATTTGGAATAATCTTCTTTATAATCCTGTTCATACTTCTATTACTTGTACTCCTGAAACCTTTAGGTTTCAGCTGAAAGAGATAACTCTAGAGGAAATTTTGTATCTTTCTTTCCTAGCCTGCTAAACTGACATCATCAGTTCAAAAATTAAAGCTTTGTATTGACTAGGAATGGTTTAATTGGGATGGGACATGTGCTATTGAAACTTAAGCCTGTATATTTTATTATCTATTATCTGTATCTATGATCATATTATCTGTTATGGGTCTACTATTTTTTTTTTAAAGAAGTAAATATCAAAACCATTTATTATTTCCAAAATCTCATGGTAGTAAAAGTTCACAAAAAATAAATAACAGAAAATAGGACTAGAGCAGAATGTAGGAAGTCATTGACTCCATCTGCTTGCGAAACAGCATCAATGTGTGTTTTCTGGACAAATATTTCTCTACCTTTTCTTTCCTGTCATGGAGATTTTATGACTGCTGTAGGCAATATATTCAAGAATTCAAATGTTCTTACCATTAAAGTTGGTTTTGTTGAGTCTTTTTTATTACCTAGAATAGATCAACCCTGATGCCATTAAACCCCATTATTTCTTGTCTGGACCTGGAGAACAGGTGATTGGCATTGAAGGTGTTCTTTAAACCACCTTCTTATTCTCCAGAGTAAACAGATCCAGTTCCTTCAATTTTTTGGTGGAGATCATAATTCTGAGATATTTTGGTGTCCTCTGGTCTTCATCAACTTTCTCAGTATCTTTTTTGAAGTGTAATACCTAGAATGAACGTAATACGTAAATTTGAGCAGTGCCAAACCAAAGGAGGATTTCTTGTCTCTTACAGGTTACAAATCTGGTTATAAGTCTCTCTGTAAAGTCTGCTTTTTTCGTTTAGCAACACTGTGATATTGATAGATAATATCAGTGTTGTTTTCTGTGTATAACAACAGATTTCTTTCTACAGTTCTGCAAACTAATCATGGCATTAGCCAATTCTCTCAGTACCATAGAGCAGAGTCCATTGAGCTCATCTAGTATGAAAACATCTAAGTTATCTAAGTACTAACTGACTAGTTATGTCCTTAGCATAGTCAGAGTGTTCACTATGCCATCAGTGGCATTAAGTAACCTTTAGCAGAATATATTAAAGGTTAATGCAGAAAAAAGACCCTTTAATGTTTCTGCTTTCTTGGTTCCATTTGTTGAAAGCTTGCCATTGACTAACAGAGTTTTTCCTCTTGATTATTACAGAAGTACCAAACAAAATGATGGTTTGAACTTGTGTGTTCCTTGGTAACTGTATTTTGGTTTGTGTCTGTATTTGCTTGTGTTTTTCTTTTCTTTTCATTCTGTTTTCATCTTGTCAGTAGTTCTTTAATTCTCAGTTCCGAACTGTTCTCAGTTGTCAGTTTGAGTGTTGTAGCAGAGACATTACACATACAGTGCACAGAAGATGTTCTACTGGTACTGTAACAGTGATACTGGTTTATTTTCATTTAATTTGTGGATATATATGTTATACCAATATATAGGAAAAGAGACACATTTTTAACTTAGTCTGTGTTTAATTTCAAGCCTTAAAATTGATTGTTGATCTGCCAATAGAGTCTATTTTGCTTCCAACATATCAGATTTCAAATGGTATAGCAACATGATGCAGATTTTATGTCAACTTAATGGAGAGGTAACTATTTCCATGCATGTTAGAATCTATGCTGTAACTACTGCAAGACTTACTGTAATGATAACTTCAAGAAACGAATAATAATTGGTGAAACCATCAGCAATATTTCTTATTTTGTAGAACGGATGCTTCAGCACATATGAAAAATATTTGATTGTGGTTTTACATTAAAAACCCTTAAAGTGGTGTGTTAGTTTTTGAAGCTTAAAAAATAACGTGCATATATATATATATATTTATATATACAGTTATATATTTTTTCAGTATATGAAAATTAAAAGCTGTTTATTTTTTAAAAACCTGCTCCATATTAAATGTCATATGCCAACCCTTATGCATGTAAGGTAAGGGAATTATGATGACTCTGTTATGTGTCAATGCAGTTTCAGTGTAGGAGAAGCAGTCCTCAGAAAAAGAGACTTCACTTTTGAGGTTACCAGTATACTTCTTACACTTATGTAAAATAATAAAAAGACAAGTTTTCTTTTAAAATACCTGTTGGAAATTTTTTATCATACAAGTCAAAGTAAATATCAAAGTCTAATCTATGTGAAAAGGCCACAACTTTCATAAAAGGACAGCTGTTAGTTTTTTTGAGCTGCAGAATATTCTGTGTAGTTTTGTAATCATATTTTGCAGATTTTTAAAAAAATAATTTAGAGTTTTATATGTGGAGATAAACTGATTTCTCTAGGAAACTGCTTGAGAAATTGTTACATTATTTTATACTCTAGGACATATTTTCAAAGTAGATGAAAATATGTTGTTAAGGAAAGACACATTTCATTCTCCTGAAGTCAAGATGATAAAAATGATTAAAAAAAGATAATTTTTTAAAATTGTAGGCATCTTCCTCTAGGACACTCTGTTACAGATGTTTAAAAATTACCTTTATATTTAACCGCTGTTTTGGGGGAAATTTTGTGGCATCTGTTGTTACAAGAAATTTAAGTAAAAATTATGAAGCGCTATGAATATATACTTTATTGATTAGCAGTTTTGTCTGATGTAAATTACTGGTCTGAAACTTTATGAAGTAGTTCTCTCACATTATTTTTGGATGTTTTTTCTCACTTGTGATTCTCTACTACATTTATCGTAACTTGAAGAGCATATTAAATTTAAATTCCTTTTGTACTGTATTTGTCTTACTGTTTCTGTTTACATTTAAGAAAAATATGCTTCAGAAGTTCTGTTTTTGTTAGATCTGTTTTATGTTAGCAAACATTACTCAGTTTTTCAATATTCTATGTTTCATTATGATGTCCACAATTTAGCAGAACACTCCTCTGGGAATGGATGGCTAAAAATCTTTTACAGATTCAAAACTCTCATTTAAAAGAGATGGGCTTGGGCAGAACAGTTTGGATCGGGATGGGAGCCAAAGCTTCCCTGGAATGCAGGAGGTGGATGCTGTAGTTTGATTTACTAGGTACTCTTTAAGTTGTATCTTCCACGTTAGTACCAGCTGGCAATGTTTATGCACTCCAGCTTCTGTTGCAGCTACATGGTAGCTCAGCTCTCCTAATTTCCATGCAAGTCGGTTCATCCCTGATTTTATTGACAGTAAACCTGTATTATAGGCTCAAAAAAATCCACTGTCATATGGTTTAACTTTCTGTGTTGTGTTCTTTGATTTTTTCTTTCTTTTAGTTTCATTGCAGTGACTGAAATAGAGCTTATCATTTAGAAAAACATCCAATCTGGTCTATTCTCAGCAAACCATGTTAGTAATTTTCCACCTGAGCTATGCACTCATTTGAATCTTTATGCCATTTACAGACTTTATCAATAGCTCAATTTCTTACTATGTTTGGGTTATTGAACACCATAGAATCAAAATGGTCTTCTTTAGTAGTAGTTTTACTAGCACGAGTAGAAGTGATTGAATTTTATATTAAATGCACTTTACACATCTGTTAATTAATTGCTTTATTTTAGGGAGGTGATCCAACAGCTACTGTAATTGCACTGTGTTCAATGAGAGATTTAAATCTGTCTCAAGAAACATGTCAGCTGGCCATCAAAGACACTGGATGTCTTGAAGTGTTAATTAATTTACTTGACACAGAAGAAATTAAATGTCAGGTAACTAGCTTTGTCAAAAAGAGCAATGAATATGCCTTTTCTATCAGAATATTTTTTCAAGTTTCAGAGGTACAGAGTATAAAGAAAATTCATTTCTTTTCTCATTTCTGTATTTTCTTGTTTTATTCAGATTTTTTAGAAAGACATCTCTCTTTGACTTTCAGTTTCCTTTTCCTCTCCTGATTAAATACAAAGAAAAAAATTAAATAACCTATCATTTTAAATAATGTTAATGTTTTTGTATACCTAAATAATGTTTAACTTTTATCATTTCCCATTATTTAGACTGGTTCATTAAAAATCCTGAAGGAAATTAGTCAAAATGTATTGATCAGACATGCAATTGCTGATCTTGGAGGCTTAGAGATCATGGTGAAAATATTGGACTCTCCAGATACCGATCTAAAATGTTTGGCAGCTGAAACAATTGCAAATGTTGCTAGATTTAAACGAGCACGAAAGACTGTAAGGCAACATGGAGGAATCAAGAAACTCGTAAGCAGACATTAGAATTTGTACCCTTGTCATATGTGTATTTTTGTTCAAAAAACACATCATGTGTTGTGAACATGATTATTGTAGTGTTTACCATAATTAGAAAGCAGCGTGATATCAAAGTTCCCTGTAGATATTAAGAAAGTCGTATTTTTTTTAGGTTGAGCTGTTGGAATCTATTTCAGCAGGATCATCATACCAAGCCAAAGACACTGAAACAGCACGCTGTGGGGCTTTGGCACTCTGGAGCTGCAGCAAAAGCACCAAAAACAAGAAAGCAATCCGTAAAGCTGGTGGCATTCCATTACTAGCTAGATGGCTCAAATGCTCACACACAAACATCTTAATCCCAATAGTGGGCACACTACAAGAATGTGCCTCAGAGGTGAGTAAACATGTACAGCTAAGTTATTTCTAAGCATTAAAGAAATTGGCCACTAAAAAGAGGTATTACATTCTACAGTCACTTAGATCAGTTATCCCTTCAGAAAGTAGATGCTTTGTGTAATCAAAGTTGTTTTGAGAAGGTCACAACTTGGATTGAAGTAAAAGCCACATATTTTTTATTTAAAAGGCTAGGAGTAATACGTGAAAGAAAAAAATGTAGAAATGAAAGTCTTAATCAGTTTCTTTTTTTTATTATTTTTTTCATCATACTTTACAGATTTCACAGCCTAAGATGCTGTAATCTGGTTAATCAATGCATTTAAATTCTACAAAATTAACCTGCAGGTGTGGCCAAGAAGATCCAATGCAGTGCAGGGCAGAGTGGTTTACAGTGTCTTTGTGCATTGGGTCTGAACCACTGCAAATAGAAGAAAGGAATATATGTGATTTTTCTACGGATTTCCATGACACATTTTGCAACTTTGAGTATATTCAGTTTTAAATTTGAATACAATTTTTTACCATGGCCATGTAAGGGATTACAGGAGTGGGACAGTTCTGTTTAATAGCTTTATGAATGGTCTGGTTGAGGGGATCAAGGGCACACCAAGGGTGGGAGTGTCAATGTACTAGAGGGAAGGAAGGCTCTGCAGAGGGATCTGGACAGGCTGGATCAACGGGCCAAGGCTGGTGGTCTGAGGTTCAGCAAGGCCAAGTGACAAGTCCTGCACTTGGGTCACAACAAGCCCTGCAGCACTGCAGGCTGGGGAGGAGTAGCTGGAAGACTGCCTGGTGGAAAAAGACCTGGAGGGCTGAACATGAGCCACTGAGTGCCCAGGTGGCCTAGAAAACCAATGGTACCCTGGCCTGTATCAGCAATAGTGTGGCCAGCAGGACCAGGGCAGTGATCATCCTCCTGGCACTGCTCAAATCCTGTGTTCACTTCTGGGTCCCTCAATTTGGGAAGGATCTTGAGGTGCTGGAGTGTGTCCAGAGAAGGGCAATGGAGCTGGGGAAGGGTCTGGAGCACAAGTCTGATGAGGAACAGCTGAGGGAGCTGGGGGTGTTTAGCCTGGAGAGAAGGAGGCTCAGAGGGGACCTGATCACTTCCTCCAACTACCTGAAAGAAAGTTGGAGCCAGGTGGGGTTGTTCTTTTCCCCCAAGTAACAAGCAATAGGATCAGAGGAAATGGCCTCAGGTTGAATCAGGAGAGGTTTAGGTTGGATATTATCACCAAAAGGGTTGTCAAGCACTAGAACAGGCTGCCCAGGGGAATGATTGAGTCACCGTCCCTGGAATTACTTAAAAGATGTGCAGATGTGGCACTTAGGGATGCGGTTTAGTGGTGGACTTGGCAGTTCTGGGATAGTGGTTGGACTCAATGATCTTAAAGGTCTTTTCCAACCTAAATGATTCTATTTGTTTATGATTCTGTATCTTCATTTGAATTTGAGGTATATTGCATTTCAGATAAAAAAGTATACATAATTTGTCTTGGTGAATTTGAGGCACTAAAGATATAATTCTTCACGAGATTTTACATTATTAAACACTTTGTCTACTAAAAATTAGCTTCCTGAATTTCACAAATTTATGCATGTTCCATGAGACACAAACCTGGCAGGTTTTAGGTTCAGTAAGTATATATTGAGAAGGTGTCATTTTTGAGGGTTTCTTCTATGGCCTAACTTGGAAGGAACACTAAATGCATTTCTTACACAGATGTTTCCCTCACTTAAAAAATGATCCCATTACAATGCCTGTAGGTTAAAATTTGGATGAAAATATCACTAAAAAATGTTAATCCTAAGAACATGTTTTTCTAACCTTGTTTTAGGAATAGATCTGTTGTTTTGGCTCCTGGTTCTCGATGAAGTGAGTGGGTACTTCTTGATCCCATTCTGCAGCATCTTTTGCTTTCTTGGGTCTGAGCAGGGAGTCTGGACACCTTTCAGAATATTCTGCATTCTGTGTAAGCCAAGTGGCTACAAGATAGGCAGTGCAGTACCTCGTTTTACGGGTGATTTGAAGAACACTGCAGAGAATGTCTGTATTTGCTTACCTTTGAGATCATCAGTAGTATTTTCAAGGCAATGATGACTTGTGCTTATGTAAAGTACAAGGCTTCTCAATATCAAACCCTAGAATTGTAGCATTGTATTATTATTGTGACCTATTAACTGTTAATATGCAGGATCTAAAAGATGCAGTTTATCTTTTTAGCCAAGTTACAGACTTGCAATAAGGACAGAAGGCATGATTGAGAACCTAGTGAAAAATCTGAGTTGTGAACATGAGGAGCTCCAGATGCATTGTGCAAGTGCCATATTTAAGGTAATTGTATTATAATCAGTAGATCAGAACCAGCATTAGCCCTTTGTTTTCATGTCATTGGCAGTTTTAAATTTTCCTTATTTCACTATTTCTCTAATGCATAAAAAATTATAGAAATGTTGTGAATGTTTTAGCTGCATATTTAATATTATAATTAGGTTCCTACTTGCTCTTCTTGTGTGCAACCCTTAAGTTGCACAGGTAACCAGTGGAGAGAGGTAAAGCATGCTGTGCATAGAGTTGTTTTGGGTTTTTTGTTTGTTTGGCCCTAAAGTGGACAATGTGACAGTACAAGCACTGCTGCAAATACAGGAGCAGTTTACTGTCAAACTCTCTTAGTGAGTTGTTAGCAGATTCAGATGCTTGAATATAATATATTTGTTTTCTTCTCTATTAGCTTTTACTAGTTAAAATGTAACTCAGCTAGCTTTTAAAGACATCATTTGACATATTTTTACATCATATATGTTTAATTGTTTTTTATAGTGTGCAGAAGATGAAGAAATACGTGACCTGGTTAGAAAACATGAAGGTCTACAACCACTATCTGTTCTGCTTGATAACAGTGAAAACAAGCAACTTTTGGCAGCTGTAACAGGAGCAATCTGGAAATGTGCAATCAGTAGAGAAAATGTGTTAAAGTAACAATTTAATTTTACAAGCATTTATTACATTATCATGTTTTGATTTTACGGGCCTCTATTGTTTTCAAAACTTGTGTTATGCTTCTTCTTAATCAGTCTTTATAATCAGTTGGGCTTTCAACTTAGGTTTTATAGTACTTAGAAAATTGTCACCTGGCCTCATCAGGGTACAGTGTTAAGGTCCTAGAATCTTAACAGTCAATGGAAACAAGTGGTGCCTCTAGTTAAGCTATAGGACATTAGTCAGGAGGTGTACTAGCACATACCAAACATTTGGCACATGGCCATATCTGATATCCCCCTCCTGTCTGTAGCTTACAAGCCAGAATCACTGCTGCATGGTAGAGAGAGTATGTAGTACACTTAACTTTAACATTTTACATCAAGAGAAGCAGAAACCAAATTATCTCATTGTAGGATAGATATCTAATATGTATTAGAAATATACTGGAGTCTAGGATAATTAGCCTACATGCCTCTCTTCTTGACTACAGAAGGGGCTCAGAAAAGTAGCTTTGTCTGGAGACCCAGCTTCTAAATGAGTGGAATTAGCTGATGAGAGTCCTACTGTAGGTACCAGCAACCCCTCAGTACCAGGGTCCTGAGTATGTCTGAGAATGTGACAGTAGGAGTTGTCACTCTCCACCTTCCATGGAGCAGCGTAATGATTGAGAACGCTTTACCCTCTCATCTAAAATTAATTTATCAGATGCATGCACCTTACCAAAAAAAGGAATCTGGCTCCACTGCTAAGTGTCCTAAGTTTCCTGCTGAAATTATGCTGCTGTGTACAAAAGAATGAAAGATGGATTAGAAAGGTTAGAAAGAGTATTCATAAGCAGTAACATCTTCCTGCTGTCCTAATTTTAGTGTACCTTGCTGGATAAGCACATATGACAGATAAAGACTGGATAAAAATTAGGAATATTTCCAGGTTTTGCATTCTGTCTTTTTACTCTCCTAAATGAGTTCTCAAACTGTTGGCATACAGACCCATGGTCTTTACATCCTTTACTGCTGTTCTACTGCTTTTTGCATTCTTGATTGCACAGCAAAATAACTTTTCATGAGGATGTATCCTTCTTTTCTGTGGACTTTGGGTATGTGCAGAGGTATCCTGATTTTGGATCAATCAGTGATGAGATGGACTGAATGGCTCGCTCTGTACTAGTTAACTAAACAGGGCCAAACCTTTCAAGGTTCAGGCTCTATGTTAGGATTATTGTTTAACTGCCAGCACAGTGCCTTACACAGTTTGGCCTGTGCCAACAAGTGCTCTCCCAGATAATGCCCAGACACTCCTTGGGAACAGTGCAGGCAACAGATTGTTCCCATTAGACAGAATGGGCGAGGCCACCCTGCATGGTGAGGATAAGAGATTTTAGCTGTGTGGATGCTGTTTTGTGCTTCTTGTCCTCAGGGCTAGAGAATGAGCCCTAGCCTGTTTTATTTATTAGTATAGCTGTAGGCAATAAGTCTGTCCAACTGCAAACAGATTTTTGTTGGGCTACTCACATGTCTTTGGCAAGTGCTTGATGCTCCACAAAGGTTACTAGCCCGGCGCAGCTCAAGCTGAATCCATGTGTTACACAGTGCTGAGTCTGAAGCAGTAAACCCTATCCAAACTCAAGATGGGAGGGCACTAAAGAAAAAGGAGCGAGGATAATACGAAAACACCTAAGTAGATCTGGAGGGATGAGGCTGAGTCTGGCATGAAGCTAGAACTAACAAACCCTGCTGGCTCCTGCAGCGGCACTTAATTATCTCTAAAGTGCTCCAGAGTATTTCCTGTGCCTGAGGTTCACTGCTGAGATGTTGTGCTGACTCGGCCGTGAGCTGGTGCAGGTGCCTGTGCCCGTGTAGCTCTGGGTGCAGTGGGCGGGGGAGCAGCCCTACTGCTCCTGGACACAAGATGGCCCGAGCCAACAGCTCTGTCAGAGTGCAGCCTGCCTGTTGCAGAGCCAGCTCACGTCATTCCATCTGTGAAGCAGTTGAAATGCCAGCAAAAATCAGTTTTGTTTGTTGTTTATTAAAATCATTTGCTTACTTTATTGCTCTTTTTTTCATTCTGTTGATGTTTACTCTTGAAAAAAATAATTGTAGGGATACTTCCAAATTACAATGAACAAAGAGGAAAATTTCTCTTTAAGCAAAGGTTTGGATGATGAAAAACAAAAGTTTCTCATTTCTCAGTTACTTTAATTATGATGCTGATAATCCATCTTGAAAAGATTAGTTTTTATTGAAACAGATCTAGTTCTGCCATAAAAATCTCAGAAATACTAATATTTTTTTATATGAAAGAAAAGCCACATGAGAAACTGATTCCTGGAAAATAGTTCTTGTAGCTCAGGTAGACATTCCCAGAAGCTAGGGGCTTGGAGGAAAGCGCAAATGAGAATTCGGTACCCTCAGAGAAATTTTCTCAGATAATTAGATTATATACAGGTTAGATCTAGCTTGATATACCACATGGAACTGTCAAGGTGTATCAGAAAGTGTATAAAAGGAAGATGCAGTATTTGTTAAGTGTCAAAAATCCTCTTAAGTTTTGAACAACAAAAAATAAAACAACTTAGAAGATGATTCCGGAACCGAGGAAGAAGTCCTGTTCTGAGTGATGAACTCCTGAGGTTTAGCACGCATCTCTTTGTAGGATAGGACCTCCAAGATTTTAAAAAACATGTTTTTGATTCTCAGTATCAAAAGTTCCATGAAGAATGAGGAAAGTATTAATACAGCAGTCAAGTAAAATTTCTGTCAACTTATTTCTTAATTACAAGTTGGAATCTAGCAGTGTGCTATAGAAGTGTACTAGAACTATGGTTCTGACCTCAGGAAAATGCAATGTATTAGGCCTGAACTAAGTATAAAACTGGTCAGGGTAAACTCTCTAAAAAGCTGATGTTTAGTGAAAAGTGAGGGTGATCCTTGAGAGGTGGAGGAGGGTCTGGTACAATGCTACTCTAGCTATTGTTAACATAGCAGGAAAAAGTGCTGGAAGTTAGGATAGCACAGTAATTGCCAGTCTTCTGGTTTGTTTTCAGCTATTTGTAGGTGTTGCATGCATATGTCAAGTTTAAAAAAACTCTTAAACTACTCAGGAGATTCTTAGACAGCTAAATTAGAGAAAAGTAGTTAGAAAGGTAGAGTAAGAAATTAGGCTGTATGTCACAGAGTAAGTGTTTGGAATGGATTACCCGTATTGGGATTTCTTCAACAAAATGATTTACATTCAGAAATTAAAACATGTACTTCAATTATAATAACACTTAAATTACAAAATCAAGCTTATAGTGGTAACATACTGAAAATAATAGCTTTGGATTTATTGTTGTCTTTTAGATTTCAGGAATATAAAACTGTAGAAGCTTTGGTAACACTGCTTACTGATCAGCCTGAAGAGGTCCTTAAAAATGTCATTGGAGCACTGGGAGAATGTTGCCAAGAGCAAGAAAATCGAGGCACTGTCCGCAGATGTGGTGGAATCGCACCTATAGTGAAGTTACTGACTACAACTGATAGGGCACTACTTGTGAATGTCAACAAAGCAGTGGGAGCTTGTGCAATGGAACCTGAAAATATGATGTAAGTTATTCATATTAATAGAATTTTAAATATTGAAAAAAAAATTAGTTATTCTGATGCAAAAATAGTCAATTTTAATCTGATTTAAAAGATATTTTACTTTTTTGCTTTTTACAGAACTGTGTGGGTTAGTTACATCCTACTGTAAATGTGCTATAGATAAAAAAATTATTAAGGAAATATATAGAATGTAAAGCTTTTGTATTTTGAGAAAAATCAAATAAACCTTTAGGAAATTGATTTTTGTTAAAGTTGAAACTCAAAGTTGCAAAGCACCATTTTGAAGTGCTGCATGATAGGTCCATGTTTTACCTTCTCTTTTTACATCTGTTCTCAAGTAATTAAAAATAGCCTAAATTAGAGAAAGTTATTTTAAAAGGAATCATGCACATTTACTGTCATG
Source organism: Aphelocoma coerulescens (assembly GCF_041296385.1). Lineage (NCBI taxonomy): Eukaryota > Metazoa > Chordata > Aves > Passeriformes > Corvidae > Aphelocoma > Aphelocoma coerulescens. The sequence goes on from NC_091015.1 coordinate 16,160,164, forward strand.
AAAATATACTTTTTTTTTTTTTTGTAGTAGAGTATTACTTGCATTGTATATCTCTTTTGTCCCTCTCCATCATTCCTTCTGTGAACTCAGACAGTTTTGGACCCTTTTCTCCCCTTACTCCTTTGCAAAACCAAAGAAAAAGACTGTCTTTGATTTTGTGATGTAGATTTGTACAAATTACGAATATTGTTGATTTTTATGATTCAGTGTTTCAGTTAAATGTTGAGGTCAGCATTTGCTGCACTTACTGTTCTCTTACAAGGATATTTACTTCAAGATTCTCAGCATATTTCCCTCCTTATACATAAGGGAGGTCAGAAAGAGAGTTTTATTAAGCTCCTCCTGTTCTGATTTGCATAATTCACTTGATATTCATATAGCAGTGCAGGGAATTCTTTTCCTGAATAGGGCTTTTGTTTTCATGCTTTGGCTGTCACCCAGTGGCAAAAGGCTGGATGGTACACAACTGTAAACATGGGTTGTATGAGCAGTTAGCCATGTAGCATAAAAGTATAAATAAATGAAATCATTTTAATGACATTTCTCACTAAAAATCAGCCTTTAGCATAAGGTATTAACCTAAGAGAATTAGCATTGCAAATACTGAGAAACTTAAATGCCAATAAATATAAATTGATATTTATAAAACCTCAGACATACTCCAGTACTCAGAACTGTCACTTGTAGTATCCAGTATGGACAGCTTCATACTGGAATGTGTTCAGTATAAGCATAAAAAAAATCCGAGCTGCTGCTTAAATTGTGATAGAACAAAGTCTGTCTTGTCTTTAAGCAGAAAGTACAGGTTTGGGACAAAATTTATATTCTAGAGTTTGTAAAGAGTGAACAAAGGAGTCAAATGCTGTTGATGTTCTGTTGATGTTCTCAACTTTAGAAGTGTTTCTAAAAGTATTTCAAAACATTAGCAAGTAAGCAAGATGTTAAATAAGTGTAGAATATACTTTTTGCTACTGCAAAAAAAGAAGTTACACAAAAATTATTATCAAGACTGTGCCATGTACCTGATGTGTTGTGCTAGCTATGCTTGTAGTACTAGAAGAGATAATGCTGCTATATTTTTCCCAAAGCATGATTCATCCAAGTGTGGATAAATTTGATACTAATTTAGCAAAATGTTTAAAAATACTGCTTAGTTAAAACATTGACAGCAGTGTAACTGTTCGTATGTTTAAATGATTTTCTTGATTGAATGCTCTGCCTCAGGGCAATTACAAGCAACCTCCCCACTCACCAGTGACCCCCACTTCTCTCTCAAAAAAAAAAAAAAAAAAGAAGAAAAAGAAGTATATTCATTCTTCTATCTTCTCCTCCTCTCAGACCAGTACAGCAGAAGTTGAAATTGTATCTTCTCATCTCCTCATCCAAAGTGCTCTCCTTTTGGGGAAGAACAAGTCACCAAAGACATGAAATACACAAACAGTCTGTAGTATGACTCTTTTCCATTTACAAAACTGGGGCCTAAAACAATAAATAGCCTTGCTAGAAACTACTGTGGACTTCAGTCTCTTTCTGTAAACATTTTCTAGAGTTCTTAACCAAAAAGACACATCTTAGCAAGGGTGTGGAAATGGGCCAAGATTGCCTTCTAGAAAGAAGCAAAGCCACTTGTAGCCTGTAAGTATTTACAGGTGATGAGAACTTTCTGTTGCAGCAGGTTGATACTTAGGTGTTTATGGTCTTTCAGATTCATGTAACTGGATCCCTATGACACTTTTTATTTCATAATCACTTATTTCTCAGAATGGTTTGACAGGTTCTAGGTAATCAGTTCTTCTCTACTGCCTTTGTCCTGTCAAATTTGGCTGGCAGGTCTTGAGGCTTGGGGGTTTTTTGTCATGTGGTACAGACAGGCTCTGTTTACAGTGTAACGTTTTTTAGTTTGGCATTATAGAAACTTTGAAAATTATGATGATTTTCCTGGATTCTGCTGTCATTGACTTTCATATGTAGAAAAAATTTAAGCCCTCATAAGGATTGAGAATTTTCAGATATATTCTTAGTTTCATTAGCTGCAAGTGTGTTTAAGAAAGTGTGGCTTAGAGAATAAATATTCAGTTGAGCAGTCTTCTACTTTGAATGGGCTTATCCTTGCAGCAGCAGCAAGTATGTGAAGACCACACAGACCAAGAGTGGAGCTCACATAATTTCTGTAAATTATTCAAGGATATATAATGAAGAGGTTGTGATTAATATAAGAAATAAAACATCATTATGGACTAGAAAAAGCTGAGAATATTCTGTGAAGCAGTGCAGTTAAATTCTGAGGGATGTACTATGCAATTATCTTATGCTCCATGGAGGAAGCTTGTACTGACAGAAAGACTAATAGGTGAATAGGTGAATCTACATCTTCTGTATGTCTTTTATATATTTTATTTCTGCTATGTTTCCTAGTTGACACTGTGACTCTTGCAACTACTGAATGGGAAGTACACTAGTGTTACTTTTCTGCACCAATCCCTTACTTCAAGGCAACTTGAAACAATTAAGTGATTCTTACTGACTCTATTGAGCTATTTAAAATTTAAAAAACAGCAGCTTCTCTCACAGCCAAAAATAAGTTCACTTATCTAAAAAACACAACATAATTATGTGACTGAACTCCCTTACTCTTATGTAGACAGCATGAAGCTGTTCTCCATACTTGGTCTGCTGTACTAACACTGACAGAGATGCTGCTGTACATTTTTCATGTATATTTATCTTTTTGAGGAACTTTTTATAAGTTACTCATTTTTTTTACTAAAAACAAAGGACTAGTGCTTACTCTTCAACTGACTCTAGATTTTCATTTGCCCTTTCCATTTGAAAATCCAAAGACTGCATCACTAGCATTCAAAACTGAGGGCTTAGAATCTTATAAACTAAAATGTACAATTATTTTAGCCAAGCAGATGGAGTTTTAGTCATTGGTATATAATACTATTTATCAAAGCAGTCAGCAGAAACTAGTGAAAGTTTTAAGAAAAATGCTAAACTGTGGTTTTAAAAAAGATGAGATTACATTCTGACAGAATTAAACCCTGTAATCTTACCAGTGAGCACCATACAGAGTCCGTATAACTTTGTTTATTTACATTTGTATTTGTGGTCTAAATTGGCAGGCAATTAAACTGAAGTTCTCAAAGTTCTGGTAAGTAACATTGTAGCAGAGAAAGATGATAGATATAACAAACAGATGTCTAGGCTGTGCGTACACATGTGTATTTAAGCAATTCATGTTGACATTTCTACTGGAAATGTTCAATATTAAGTTTTAATTTGAAAGAGAAGTACTATTTCAGATTAAAGGCTTTGGTAATTTCAGATATATTAAAAAAAGCAAAGTAAATTTCTAGAATTTTAAGCCACATCTTGCTCATACTCTTCAATGATTTAATGATATTGAGATTCTTAAATAATGTGGAAAATCTTCATTAAGCAGCTTTTGCCTGTGAATAGACAACAAAAGTAATTAAGAAAATTATCTTAAGTTGACCAATCTGCACTGGTCAAATAGCAAATACCAATTCACTGTAACCTAAAAATTGCAGTCATCTCTGAATGGGTTTAATTGCATTAAAATTATTTGCCCATAAAACCCATTCTGTGTACACCATGCATATGTTCTGTGTTGGAAGCAGGGAGATGTTTTGGTCCTACACCTTGCAGTTGCCTTTTGGTAGTTGTGATGATGCCAGCTGAATATATCCCTTCACCTCTACTCTAATTATGTCTGGCCAGCGCAGGAGTACATGACAGGAGTGCCTCTTCAGCCAGTTCTAACTGCCATTGCAACTTCTTGGAGTTATTTTGAGGGGCAGAATAATCTACACCTATTCTAAATTATATCAGTGATCAAATAAGATCAGTCTGTGATAGAGGGCTTTGAATTAGAAGAGGTGGTCCAGTTCTGTTGTGAGATGCCTTTGCTATACTAAGGAATAGAAACTGCATTCTTGCTTTTGAATTCCACATATTTATATATTGATATGTATTTACAGTGAAGGAGAAGTGGCAATTACTTATAATAAAGTTTACATTTCTACTTTGGGTGAGTTTCATTCCTGTTAAGATTTTGACTATTAATAATGTCCTGTACATTAGATACATTACATACATACGTAGATACAATAGCAGATCAACTATTCTAGAAAGCAGTTAAATATTTGAATATTAAAGTATTAAATAAAGATTTTTTTTATCAACTAAATATTGTATTATTTCAGCTTTTATGAGATTTCATTCAGCTTTCAAAGAAAATGTTTTACATTTTTATTAAAAAAACCATCTTTTAACAGTCCCATGAGTAGTTCCTTGCTCCAGATTCTACTGTAGTTTAATTTTATCATCAGAATATCAACAAATTATTATAAAATACATAATTTAACTGACTGAAACCACAGAGTGAATAATCTGCTAACTATGAATGACTACAGAATTGAATGCCAAACAAAGTAAATTTTATATTTGCTTGTATTTATTGTGGTAAGAAGCTTTATTACCGCATCCTGCTAATAATATTATAATACATTTTGAGAAGAAAATTGGATACAAAAGCTATACACAAAAGCAAATCATAATATTGTTTAGCATAATGTCATCAAAGCTACAATTTTCAAGATTACAGGACTATTTTCCTCTCTCTTTCTTTGTTTATTTGTAAAGAAAACTGAATGTGTATTTTTGTCAGCTTTAAAAAGGAATTTTTACATAGGAAGGACTTTAATGTCTAAGCCCTTTTATAGAGGAAACATTGTTCAGGACCATTTATTTTAGTGTTCCCTTTGCTGTTAAGGCAAATACACTCATTCAGCACCCATTTTCTTCATCTGCTGGATTGTGCAGTGAAACCATAGGGAGATTAAAAAATTGAACTCTTTAGCAGTGCTTTCTAGATTGGCAAATGTATATTCTCAGCAAGATGAAAATAGCAAGGTTTGTGCTTGCATGATGATTACACAATAATAATTCTTCCAGAATGAGAGTTTAAGAGCATCATTCCTGTATGTGGATTTCTTTTTATTTTTGTTAATCTGGTGTAACTGCAAGTAATCAGTGATGAGCAATGTAATTTGGAGATTTTATTGTTTTGTCTCTACTGTTTCCTCGTTTAAAATTATGCATGTTGAATGGTCAGAAAACTATACTTTCAGGTATTCTGAGCTGGGTTCTCTTGATCTAAGACAACTGGTCTTTCTGGTCCTTAAGGGAAAGGCAAAACACTTCGGAAAATTAACGATAGAGTGAGTCTATTTTACCTTGAAACACTGAAGAGAAGACAAGAAAACTGAAAAGAGAATGAAAGTAAACCTTCAATTGAAAATGAGCTTTAAAAAAAATAGAAAGGAAAGATAAATCAGCCTAGAGGTTGTTTTTTTAAGTGTGGTGGAAAAATCTGAGCTCAGTATTTGGCTTCTATCTCTTGATTTTTATATACTTGTTGGAGCTGGGTCATTTATATTTAGTCCCTCTTGGGAGGAAGTACCTCATGTTGGTAAATGATCAGTAGTCTGCTTGACTAGAGGAAAGATTCATGAGTTCTTTTTTAATTAATTCCAATATAGGAAAAAATTCCTTGTACTTTCTGAAATGACAGGAGAATAATGTTAAAATTGCTTAAAAGTGTTTGGGGTTCAGAGGGACTTAAAAGTTCATTTTGAAGCTTTTACTTAAGTCATCCTTACTATGTGAATGTGTATGTGTAGTTGTGTAGTTTGTGCTCATATTGTTGTATTTTGTTGTGTTAAGACTTCTGAATTTGTCCTTTGAATGACGATTTTCTTGCAGTTGATTTGGAGCTGAGCGTGTAAAATAAGCTATACTGAAACTGGCAGATCTTAAAAAACTTAGGGTTTTTTAGCTTAACCATAGTTTTGTTTAAAAAGTATTATTTTGAAAATCATAGTTGTTTAACCAGTTTGCATAAAAATGTTGTGAATAAAGTCCTTGCTTATTTTAGACAGACTTCATGTCCTTATTTATTTTTTTTCGGCTTCAAATGATGATAGAATTACATACAAAGTTCATTTTATAGTTAGTTTGAAAATTTCCTGGCAAAGCATAAATAGTGAACACAAATGAAATGCTTTATCTGCTCTTTTTAAGCTCTCTTAAAAATGTGTTTTGAATTCTCTTGCATTTACAGTTAAAGATACAAACATGTATACAACTGAATATTTTACTTTTGAGGTTAGACAATTAAGGTGTACTTGCTTTTCTTCAGCTCATCTGCTTTGAGTTTAACACAGTTTTTTGGAAAAAGGCAAGTTAGTAAAGGCTATTAAGTTTTGTTTGACCTTCCTTTCCATTTAGGGTATTCACTGGAACCTAATGTGAAATTATGATCCCCAAGCCTGATCGATATGTAAACATAACACAGATGGTGTAGAGATGATTCTGATGATAATTCATTTCTCAGCTAGTCATGAAGATACTTTGATTACAGTATGTTTAAGTAGTTATAACATAGTGCTCAGTGTTGGTCTTGTTAGTAAGGAACATATGGGAAACAAGTTGCACGTTATTCGTGCCCAACAAAGGATGCTCTGTGGTGTGACCATTTTAATTTCTAATGCTTGATTAGAAACATAGTATTTTAAAATATGTCATAGAGCAAGGTAAATACATTAAGCATAGACTGAATAAAAAGTTAAGTACATAGTTTTGGGCATAAATATTTGTTTTGGAGAGTATTTGTTACTATATGAAAGAAGCCAGTATACTCAAATTCAGATTTCACTTTGCATGCAGATCGTTAAAAAGTCACATGCTTGTTTTCACATTTATGAGTTCTGGTTATAATGTAGTTTATTTTATCTTCTATAAGAGCTCTGAATGACAGCGCTGGAAAAAAATAAACAGCATTAATGAGATTTAGTTAGAAAACATTCTGTCTTTACATCATTTGTTCACACCCATCCGTTGTAGTGGGCACTGTTTACTGAGCATGTTGATGGTGATTAGCTGACAATAAAACACAAGCACTTGCGTAAAGCAAAACAGTGTGTCAAAATCATGCCAGTGTTTCTTAGAGCAGTGTTCCAAACAAACTGATATAATTTGAGATTCAGCATTGTATACTCCATAATTAATTTTCCCTTTTTGGTCTGTTTCTGCAATAGGATAATTGACAGTCTAGATGGAGTTCGCTTACTATGGTCATTGTTGAAAAATCCTGACCCAGATGTTCAAGCAAGTGCAGCTTGGGCTCTTTGTCCTTGCATTGAAAATGCTAAGGTAAGAAAGTATTTGAAGTAGCAGTTTTGTTATATATATACACTCATGTATAATTTTTATATTTGGATAATTTCCAGCAATACTTTGCTGTTTTCTACTTACACTCTTTTTATTCTGTTAACTGCCTAAAAAACATATGTATTTACTTTTCAAAAGTGAATAGTCCTCCATCTAGCACCCATTATATAATCTTTTTTGCCTTTACAGTGTTTTCTGGATTGGCAAATATATTTTAATAATTTACCAGGACCTAACCTTGCTGTTGCCAAATAAAGCATGATGAAAATCTGAGAATGCTGAAAACAGAAAGCTTCTACTCACAGGCTATGAATAGCATGGGTAGTTCTAGTTGTTCTCCACTGTGAGGAACTTCAGCTGTGTTCTCAAGAGACCATCATCTGGTTTCAGAGTGTATTTTAGACTCGGTGCCAATGTAATCTTCAGGTTTTCTGCTCAGACTGCCAACAAAAAGTGCCAGTTGTGAATAGTGGTAGTTGTGCAGGTCATTTGTGCACAGAAGACTGAGCTATTCATTTATTTCATGTCAGTTTCCAAATAGAGATAAAATAGTGAGGATAAGCTGCATGTCATCTTCTATGTATTCTTAGCACTGACATGTGGTAAAATAAATGGGCAAGGTTTTGTTTCCCATTAGAAGTTTCCTAGAGTACTAACTTTATTCCTTAATCCTTGTACAGTACTAGATTCCACTTCTGATTTACCTCTGTATTTAATGCAACATTTGCATCTTTTCTCTACTAAAAATATATATCCTTCCACACAAAATTGGAGATCCTGACTATGTAAAGAATAGTAATTCCTTCAGAGTGCTAGATATCCATAGAATCCTTTGCAGGCAGTTTCCTGTTTGGAATTGAGCACTGCTCAGTTGGCTGCTATTAATTTATGTAGATGATTTGGTGTAGTTAGAGATACATGGATATAGAGATATATGGATATATTGTGAGAATATTTGGTCTTGATTTTTATAACTTAAGCATTTTATATTTCTTCACAACGATTTCTAAAATGGCAACTTGCTTGTCATTTTTCGCACATGCTAGTTATTCTGAATTATCTTTTCATCCTTTTATCTAAATGTACACTCTAGTGCAGTAAAGTTTTTTGGTACCTAATGGTACAGTCTAAACATGTCTCCTCTGTCAAGATACAAATATACCTGCCTCTCTCTTGAACAATATTGCTATAACTGAATGTTAAAATACTACTTGATCTCAGTACTGAGGTAATACTTCCTGTATGTAAGACTCTGTGACTTGAAGGGCCAGAGTAGAACTGCACATTGCTAGAACTTCCACTAAAAGCACTTTTTAGAAACTAAGGGAATAGAGTACAACTACTGAAATAATGCATTACATGGATTTTTTTCTTCATTTTTTTCCCTGGGGCGTTTGATGAGTGCAAGCTATGTACACCCTTAGTGTAGCTATCCTCCTTTCATCTCTCTTGGCTGCCTGCCCTAATGCTAATCTGTGATCCCACAAAGAGTTCTTTGTGTGACACTGAGACCAAGTGGCTCACTGAAACAAACCTACCAATAATACCCTTTCCGCTGACACTGAATAGAAAGAAATATGTATAAAGCAGCAACTACACCCACACTGACAAAGTGCAGCAACTATTTCTATCTAAAGAGAATTTGGGGGTTTTTTTGGTCAAAGTTAATATTATTCAACAAATTACATGATCTTCCACAAAGAAGTTTGGTTTATGCAGTGCTTGATTCAAAAGCAGCAATAAGGACATGACTTTAAAGGGTTATGTGTGTTCTGGCCTTTCTAAGCCTGTACTTGGGACCGCAAACTGTGTTTCCAATAGCTGTGAGAATGGAGTCTGTTTTCTTTTTGTGTTCTTTTGTGGAAGCTGTAGTGGTTCTCTTCTGTGCTGTGGAGGTTCACAGATGAAATTGAACTTGTTAGTAGTATCGTAAACAAATTTTTATTATGACGTAATGCAGCATCCATTTTTCTGCACAGACATTTTCATTTTACAACCAAGTTAAAGGTTATTTTCTGTGTTTATAAAATCTTAGAAGCTAATCAATCATTCTGATAGGATGGTTATTGTCATAGTATGTGATTACATGTTTCTCTTTCATGCTTACTCTCACCATAATCTGTTTAACAGTACTTCCCGCAGAATAGAATTTTATCAGTGTGATGTAGCTAAGTGATATTGTTTATTACAGAAATATGATAAAGGTCAGTGATATTTGGTCCATGACAGATCTACGACTTTTTAAATAGAGGATATAAATTGTACACTCTGGTACATAGACTGTTAGAGCTCTGACAACCACAATATTGGTTTCATGTCAATCATCACCTCATATGCCAGCATTAGTTCTAAATATTTTTAGCTTGCTGAATTTCTTGTAGAGTGAAGATCTTGCTGTCAGTGGTATAATTTGTGTAGTAAAACTCTCCTGAGAAAATTTGCACAGTACCTGAAAGTGCTGCTTGGGAGTTTTAGACAACTATCTCATGATTTTGGATAAATTAGTTCATACCTTTCTTTAAAATACAAGACATAAAGAGTCACGAATGTCATTTATTCAAAGGAATTATCTTAATAGAAGCAGATTCTTATTAATTAGTTCCTTACTTCCAAAAGGAAAAGTTGCTACTGCAGGCACATTGCTAGTGGCAAAGTGTAAGTGCACTGTCCAAGAAACACAAATGATTATGAAAAATGAATAAGAGATGTCTATTCAACCCTGTTGATGTTGGAACAGCAATATTTGGTTATGATGCTCCTTTGAAAAACAGTATTTGTAATGTTCTCCCAACATACATCAGCCCAAACATAAACATTTGGAGAAATTCTGCAAAGATATAATTTGGGCTATTATAAAAATCACCCAAATGTATTGTGCCAATAAGAGGAACACTGCCAACTTGAGTCTGTATGAAAATTCCTATTTCCTCACAGAGGAACTTTGTACTAGAATCTTTAAATAAATTTAAAAAAAAAGAGAAAAGGGAAAAAAGTTCTAGGGGTTATTTTCTGTCCTCATATTTAGTAGAGTTTTGGGTGCAAACATTAGAATGTGAATGGTAATGTCAGGCATCGTGGTTTTCTGTCCCATGTGCCTGTGTATCAGCTTTCAACTTTCAGTTTTAGCCTTTTTGTAGCTACAACTGAGAGGCTTTCTTAAAGAACTTCATTAAGCCATCTGTGTATAGAGTTGTCCTGGTTTCAGCTAGGGTAGAGTTAATCATTTTTCAGTAGCTGTTACAGTGCTGTGTTTTGTCTGTCAAAATAATTCAAGTAAAGAGTCAGAAACTGGGCATTTGAAAAACAAGAGTGAGAAAGTTATTCTGTTTTCTTAAAATATTGTAGAATGACATCTCACCCTTTCTGATAAATTGTGATTTCAGTTCTACAGGGGAGTATCATGGGTGTGCTGAAAGATCATGAGACATCTGAGGCTGTCTGCGTATTTCTTTCATAAGGGGATAGAGAATGCCCATGCTGACACAAAAAGACCCCAAACCAAATCAAAACTAAACCAGGTTTAAGAGGGAAGGGTCACAAAATGGGTTCATGTGAAGGTCAATTAGTCTTCAGTCCTGCAACAGTATTATGTAATGAGGAAGTGAGTTTTGCAGTCACCAGCCTGGAGTTAACCTATGGGTAGAAAATATGCTGCTGATGGCCTATTCTTACATGGATTTTGCTTGTAATGGAAAGTTTAACATAACCATATGTGTAAAACCACAGAGAGCATTTCTTTTCTAAGAATAACAAAGAAATGTAGTTGAAGTTGGAAATTCTTACAATATTTAAAAAATAGTAAAACTATTTGCTGTTTTAAATACATTAAGATGCTTTGATTACACATTTTACTAATTTAAAACTATAGTGTATAATCATGCTCCATACTGCACACTGTTGTTCCTTTGTTTTATATTTAAATATTTTGCTTAACTACTACCAATGCATTTTTGTTTATGTACCATTCTTGGGTTAAGCCTAAAATGTCAAAATTACCTTCTTGCACATGTACAGCATTTTTCCAGTTTCTTTGTTTGCCTTGCTGTGCTTCTTGCAATTTTACACAGAAACCTTGGTGGTTCAAACTTAGTGCTCTTACTGCTCTCCTTCCATTTTTCTATTTGTTTTCTCTAGACATTCGGATTTTTTACATCTGTCATACCTACTTCTCTATACTTGCTCTCATTTTATGCAGCTTTTAATCCCTGATATCTGGATTTAGATCTTCCAAATTTTTAAGCATTTTTTATTAACTAAGCATTACAAGCATACCATAAGAGAGACAAAAAGGAAATTTTGGCTTGCACCTGAAGCCTTCCAGAGAACCAGGGTCCTCAGAGATTTAGGAAGCCCAGGAATCCAGACCTGGCTTGGTGAATCCATGAGTGACTGCCGCGCTTACAGGGTACATAAAGAACCAGCTCATCCAATGACTCTTGACACAGGCTGCCTAGTTTAGTGAACCAACTCTCAGGAATTATTTGGGCCTCCTGCAGACATGCTTGAAATCTTGAATGGACTGACATAAATTACCCTGAGGTCTTTAATGTCTACAAATATAGGAGTCCAGTTTCTGTAAAACACATAACGTGGAAGCTGGGAAGCAAAGGGTGTGGCCTGTATTTCCCTCACACAGGAGCCTTGGGCCCTAAGTTCCATGCAAAGCAGCTGCCTGAGAGCTTGGAGACCACGGGATGTCAGAAAGCTTAGGAGCTCCTGGAGACCTGGATTTCCAGCTGTTTGGCAGCCCATCAGGCAAGAAGTCAGGGATTCTATGAAAACTAGAAGCCAAGCAGCCTGGCAGGCTACTCACCAGCCATCTGGCTGACAAGAGAAAAGATGAAGAGACACATTGGTTATTTAGCCTGCCTTTCTGCCTGGTTTCTGTCAAAACTTTTCAAGAAGTCGTTGTGTTCTTATGGAAGGTTTTGGTTCTATTCCATTAGCATTTTCTGATGGAATACTGTTCCACTGGAAAATATTTGACCAGCTTTTCTTGTAGCTTGGTTTATTAACAGCTACACATGCTAGTCAACAGCATATTGTGTAGTTTCTTTACTTTTAAGTCTGACTCACTAATTCAATTTTAAAAATCTAGAAGAGGATTAAACCCCATCTTCTCTAATTTTTTTCCTCCCTTCTTTGCTTTTCCTTTTTGTCCATGTCACTCTTTTCCTGTCTTTACCCTCTCACTTGCCACGTGGGACTTCCATTGGTCTTAAAGCAAGAAAAGAGCATGGAGATCATTGTGTTTCATTTGCTACATAATATAAACCAGAAGATTTCAAGCAATCATTTTATCTAGTGATGAAACTTTTAATTGTACTAAAACATATTTTATACTTCATGCTGCTTGTTCAGATTCTCAGTGGTCTGTAATGGTGAGTGGTACAATATGATATGATTGCCTTCTTATATCCCACTCTATTTCTGGAACCATGCCAGACGTGCAAAGACAAACATTAACTATTTTAACAACTTCTCAGTTTGTGTTGTCACTGCACTGATTGTTTAGCTAGACTGTCCTCAGAACATCCTAATATTGCTGTCTTGCATCTCTACAATATTAAATATTAGTGATGACTATCTCATAAATGTATTAATGATTATAAGAAGTTTGCTTAGACGTGTTTGAATTCAATTCAACAAAAAAGCAATAGAAATGATGTTTTCCCAGTTTTTCCAGTTATTCAGTGTTACTTGTTTCTCCTACTTCCATTACTTAAATGCTCCTCAAAATAATCTAAAATAATTGAGACAACTGTAGCCTCAAAGGACTTTGCTATTCATTGTTTCACTGCTTCTGTGAAAAAAAAAAAAAAAAAATAGGATTTTGGCAATTACCCAGGACTGAACTTCAGGTATAGTCTGCCAGACTGAAAAGTAAGGAAAACAACAGACAGAAGGACTACTAAAAGTTGCATTAGTGACTAGGTACTTTTTTGCCCCTGCCATTTTTTAGAGAACATGCATTGCATGCCTTCTTGGGCTGTATGCTTGGATAATTGACTTTGCTTTGGTTTCCTGAAACTGTCAATAGCAATACAGTTGCCAAGTGTGCGACGATCAAATCCCTGAAGAGAGAGAGAGGAAATTCTGAAGAGGAATTCTGCTCTTATAGGCTATAGAGTAGCATTGGAACCATATTAAAGCAACTCTGCTTTGTTGCTTTGGCTTTAGTTGGTTCTGTGAAGTAAAGAGGACAGGAAAGTCCATGATCATTGTCTGCTCTTCTTTCCCAACACATTGCATTTTCCAATACATTGCATTTTCACACAGAAGAAAAGTTGTGAGATGTAGGGAAGTAGCTTCATCTTACAAATGTTTCTTCGTCTGTTCTGCTACAGTGGAAGCCTCCAAATTTGTATAGGCAGGAATAAGGTTAGCCTTAAAATATAAAGTAATTTGATCAGTATTACCACTGAGTTATTTAATAAGAACAATGAATAGAAACTTTAAATTGCATTTTCCATTTTCACTAAGCAGCTATGACACAGAAACTTTTTTGCATTTCTTTATTTTGAACTTTAAATTGGCTTGTGCACTAGAATGAGAAGTTATTCAGTTAGAAATAGGAAATGAAAAGGAAAAGCTTCCTTCATTAAAGAAAAGGTAGTTTAAAGATGACTCTTGATAACTAAAGTTTGTTTGCATAGCCATACCATCACTTTTTTGGGCAAAAGTAATTCAATCTGACAAATTATCTTTGACACCTTAAGCTTTTTAAGATGTCCTAAGAGTGAAATATTTCTTTTCTTTAGTGGAGAAACTTTTATCTTTCAAATGGAGTATATTTTAAAGATAAACACAATGTGTTTTTGTAATAAGGTGTTTAGCTTTAAATCTTTCAAATAAAGAAAACACTTTTTGCTTTGGAAGAAATAAGAAAGGAATTATGTTACAAAAGAATCCTGTAGTTCCTCTATGAGACCTTTATGTCTCAACTTAAGACTGATGAACTTTATTTACTTAATGAAAATAAACACAAAAAACACAGAATATGACGATGAGAAAACTCATTGCAAATGTTCTCCTTGTATAAATACCACGAAGATCAAGTCCTGCAAATACCATAACAGTTTCTGCTCTTATTTTTTAAAAAATGTGCAAAGCTGGTCTGTCTCACAGTATTTTTTTTCTTGGCTGAAGCTAATATAGAAATAAGTGGAAAGGCAAAGTTAACTGAATCTTGTTAATAGTCATGCAGGCCAGAAAAATGCAAGTATGTAATAAGAGTAGTGGGATGAGGCTTTTATTAACACAGCAGGTAACTTTTCTGGCCTCAGCATCTATACCAGATAAGTGGTTTTTTACTGCTTGATATTGCAAACTCCTCCTCTTGAATCCAATTTTAAAATAGTATTTTTCATACTTTCTGAGGACAAAACCTTTGCTCTCCAATACTTAGAAGATGTGGTGACATGAAGTCATGAAAGATTCTGTTATCTCTTTTTTTAGCCACTTAAAACGTAATTTAACAATCCATGTTTTTTCATATGTCACCTCAGGTTAAGTGTTGCATTAAAAACTATAATAAGGATGAAGATACAAAATGAAGTTTCCTCCTGTTAATACAATAAAGCTCTCTTCCCCCTTTCAGTTTTTTTTTACATTTTTATTACTTCTTTAGCTGTCTTTGAATTTGGCCTCTTACTTTGTTCAGCTCAGGAAATATTATTGTTAAAACAGATGCATTCAGCCTATTGTTAACACATGCACTCAGATATACAATAAAATTATCTATTTTATTGCTTTTCAGTGATTTTGTCAATGTTTTTCTCTTCAATGACAGTTTCTTAAGCTTTATTCTAGAATTTTTTCCTGCCTAATTCTACCTGAATAACCTTATTAAGACGACCAAGAAATAAGATTTTGTCACAAGAGGTAAGGAAGTGGGACACATGGATCAAATATAATACAGATAAATATGAAAGCTTAACACACATCAATAGCTGGAAATTACAAACCCTTTAGGTTGTCGGACAAAGTAAGTTGTTTGTCAATTAATTTAGAAGGTGGAATTTAAGGATAGCATTTTTTTCTAATTGAAACAAAAAAGTAAAGGAGTATTTCCAAAGACATTATATATTCCTTTTTCTCTTATTTTAATAAAAAAAATATAAATGAAAGTGCCTGAGAGTATTTGAAAACTGAAATCACAGAAGTTACTTTAGACTTGACACTATGAGCAGTATCTGATCATTATTACAAGTATACTCAAAGAACTTAGATTCAAAAGAATTAAGTCTAGGCCTCTGCAATCACAGGCACAACTTCATATAAATTCTTTTTTAAATATTGAGATATGGCAATTAAATATAATACATACAAATACTTCAGTTTAAAAAAAAATCTAGAAATCTATCATACAAAGGAAGTGTGTGGTTTTCCTTAAATGATACAAAAAAGATGGTGTTTGTTGTTTAAATTTCTCTGAAAAAAAAGAAATCTTGTACATAACATAATGGATTTTAAAGCTCTCATTTTGGTCTTTCTTTCCATTCATTGTTCTTCAAATTTCTTGCTGTTTTGCTTTTCTCTTTGTCTTGCACAGACCACCAGACTACACCCACAATCACATTTGGGAAACTTCCCTGACATGTGGTTTCTGCAGTTTCCCTCTGCTTTTCATCATTGGTAGAAAGTTCAGTCCTCGTGTTTAGTTGGTTTCACAGATGATTATTGAAACTCTTTCCTTTTTCTTACTGCTGGATTGTTTATATGTTATTCCATGACTTTAGTTGGATGTACTCCATTACAAAATGTGGAAAGTATAAGCTTGTCAGAAGAGAAATTCAACAAATAGGGTTATAATCACCTGGAAAGAAAATACTTACAGGTAGAAAAAATAAAAAAGGTTGGTATTGGTTCATTAAGATGAGATAAAGGCTATCTTATTGCTTCATGGAACATCTTTCAAAAGCAGGAATAATAATACATAGATATCTGAACTATGCAGGAACACAGAATCATGTTCAGGGTCCCTTTCAAATCTTAGACCTTGTACTGTAGCATTTACCTGTTGAGCAGAAGCCTCTCTCATCTGTTGAGCCAATATTTATACCCAAGATAATGCTGTAGTGACTTTCAAAGAATGAAAGTAAATATAAAATATCTCATTTTCTTTTCTCCTCCCGTGTCTTGTCATTTAGCTTCTACATGAATACATGTAGGTAAGAAATTTTTGTGTAGAAAGCTTTCTCAGTAACCCATTATGTATTGCCTTGGGTCAAATTTTAAAATTTCAAGACAAACATGAAAACTGATGTGGAGAAGCAGTGTTTTAATTCAGGTGATTGTAGATGCATTGTATTGTGCTATGCATCCACTAGCAATGATAGAGGAACATTTATGCTGGTGTATCCATGGGAAACCCTCTGTTAGGCCACCTGCCTCTACATGCAGCTCACATAGTGATAGAAGTGGCAGAGCATTGCCTTTCCTTCTCCTTCTCAACTGCTTTTCTGAGCCACAAACCTTTATTGTAGTTCTTTTGCATTTAGATTCTATTTTAATTTCTATAAGGACCTCTTGTTTGTTCATTTTGGGGGTTTTTAGGACTTCTGCATGAAGTTTGCTCTTGGATGCTGCCCTTTTCCCACATGCTGTGGCTTCTGTTTTTCACCATTACACAGTTTGGCTTTAACCTCTCCCTTCCAGTCTCAAGATTTGTTCTGCCTGTGGCAAAGAGTATTTCATTCCCAACAGGCCTACCCACTGCTTTTGCTTTCTGTGAGAAGGAAACATCACAGCTAAGAGTTCTGTTTGACATTTAGACCCCGAACTAAAAAAAGATGAAACTGCAGCATCTTAGGAAATCTTCATTTACCAAGTCCATGCGTGATTTGATGGATTTGCTCAGCAAAGCTAACACAATACAGTTGTACCCTACTCTGTTCATAAATCAGCCCCCAAAAAGAAATAAATATAATCAAAACCATGCTTGGTCAGGGTCACTCCCTAGCCCTAGGAAAGTTCATACAATCCATGTTTGCACTTACATGAAGTCCAAAGGATTTCAGGAGTGTCTGTTAGTTTTTATTCAAAATACTCCTATTGACCTGTTGAAAGAAACAAAGTAATTCCACTTGCAGACCTTTCTTTCCATTGCTCCACATTTATCACCACTGGGAAGCACAGGCTGGAATTTATCCTACGAAGTTACAACCAACTTGACTCTTGTTCCAGTGTAGTAACAGTTTGACACTAGACCGTCCAATGCCACCCTCAGATGTGCCACCATAACATCACTTCAGGACGTCTGTGCTGAGGAAATTTCTAAATCAGAGTGAATACTTTCATATTGAATAACCCTTAGGGGATTTTCTTTTTTTCTTTGAATTTGAATGTAAATTTTTTGAGAGCCACTGCAATCCTGCTCCAAGGACTTCCAACTTCTCAATTGCACATTGTTTAAAAACAACTTTGATTTTGGACAAAAATGCCACCTACTAATTTCTTCTGATCATCCCAGATCTTCTCCTAGAGGAGAAATCCTGGTGTGCTCTTCCTACTCTACTCAAGGTTCTGTACATCTATATCACACTGCTCCTTCTTTTTCTTTTATCACCTTGAGTGTCCTAGTTGGTTAGTCATTCCTTCTACAGAGCACTTACCTACCGCTGATTATTCTTGTTGTCTTTCTAAACCTTTTTTAATTTTATTGTAAATTTTTGAAGATGGTAAAAATGGACCAGGTCTGCCCACTGTATTCAAGATCAAGGCACACTGTTTTCTATTTCATTTTTATGGGCTAACTTAGACATTTTTCCAGGGTAATTTTCATGTCCTTTAGTGACATTTTACATTGATTTTTCATACTCTGAGGTGCACCATGGTTCTCCCACTGTTGCAGTCATGACTGGTGTAATATCCCCTCTTAAATATTCCTGAATACTCATTTGCATTGATACAAGAAAATAGCATTGTTGCTCCTTTGTCTTAGCTGTCAGACTAAATGTAGGAAACAGGAGACACTTTGAGAGCCTAAACAGGAGTGTGTGTTGCTGTGTTAGATGTCCTAAGGTGTGCAAGGCACCCATCTGGCCACGTTGATACTACTGATAAGCGAGACTTGCACCCTTCTAAAGTGACAGCTTGAGACTTTTATATCCCAGGGTATGAAAAATGATAGATAGCTTTATTGAGGCATTGAATTTCTGCCTGGATGGTGGTATGCAAAACAGTCTAACTCTCATGTCAATCAAAAGAGTTCCAAGTTCCAAATTAGCCATATTTCTTGGTGAAGGCAACACAGCAATAGCTGAAGTTTTGAATAAATATGTCATGCCAATCTCTTTTTAAACATTTGCATATAAATACTGATTGAATATTTTAAAACTATGTTTCTTTTGATTCTCATTTAGAATTCTGGGGAAATGGTTCGATCATTTGTTGGTGGCTTGGAACTGATAGTCAATTTGCTAAAATCAAAGGATAAAGAAGTTTTAACAAGTGTATGTGCAGCCATTGCAAATATAGCTAAAGATGAAGAAAACTTAGCTGTTATGACAGATCATGGAGTCGTCCCTCTGTTGTCCAAGCTAGCAAACACAGTAAGTAACATTTAAACATATCATACAAAGCACTGGAATTTCTTAAATCAGACTGCATTATGCCCAACTAAAAGGTTATCACAAGAGCAGTAGATTTTGCAGCAGCTACAAGGAAGAGCTGTATAATCATTCCTCTATGGGACATATATTGGACAGCAAAACAGTCTGTGTCTGCTACTAAAATTGTTTTGGAAGATGAGCTTCATTTTAATAGTTACTGTTGCAGAATATTGCTTTTGAGAGGTGCAGCTGCCATATGAAAAAAGCACAAAGGGTTGAGAAAACAGTAAATCCGAACATGCAGAAAATCTCAATGATGGGGCTATATTTTACATTTTAATGTTGTCTTATCTAATTTACAGTCAGTCTAAAAGTACCTTTGAAATAACATAAAAATTCACAGCACTTGCTATAAAAAGAATGTTAAGGGATTTTAATAGCTGTATCCCTTACAGCTCTCTCCAGTTTTAATTGTACTGCAGTTAAATTGGGATGCCTTAAAGATGTGTGAGAATACAATTCTGCTTTCCAATGACTTTTTTGTTGTGTGTGTTGACTTAAATTTATTATGTTTTTACCTTCTTCAGAACAATAACAAATTAAGACGTCACTTAGCAGAGGCCATTGCCCACTGTTGCATGTGGAGCAGCAATAGAGTGGCCTTTGGAGAGACCAAGGCTGTGGCTCCTTTAGTACGTTACTTGAAGGCAAAGGATCCATTAGTTCATAGAGCTACAGCTCAGGCTTTATATCAGCTGTCAGAGGATCCCAACAACTGTATCACCATGAATGAAAATGGAGTGGTGAAGGTGAGGTGGAAGATTTGTCTTATTTGGGGTCAAACTATTGAAGGGGTTTGGCATGGTCAAAAAAAGAGATCTTTAATTTGAAATAGTTCTTTAATATTGCTGTGTACCTCAAATTTTCTAAACTTCATCCTAAAAATGTTCAGTTATTTAGTGAATTAGGAAACAGGATTTTGGTGCTAAAAATATTACAGCTAGGTGGGTTTTGGGAATAGAAGTATGATGTGGACATTCACATTTACTTGTCTCTGACCTAGGCTGGTAGTGACATGGCATCAGACTTTGACATTCTCGAGTGACATTTGCTAAAGAAGTTGAGTTATCTTAATGGATGGTTGCCTAATATTGCAGAAAGTCACCTAGGAACTGAGTGTAACTGGATTTGGGTACAAATTAAAGCAGAATAATATGAAGGCTTACCTGGAGCTGTTTTGGTGAATTCTGCATTTACTTAGAAAAATTTTTATTTTAAGAGTTAAGCATAAGCACATTCTGCAAAGACCTTATCCTAGAACAAAATTTTCTCTCATAAAGATTTTTCTAGCAAAGTTTTGTCTCACTAGTTGAAGGCAGAAGAGTTATTCCTTTGGCACAGGAAAGGTGAGGATTATGGCTTTAGAGATTGAGGTAGTAGGAGTTCTCAATTCTCATAAATTCCCTGAAAGATTCACTATATGCAGACTTTTCATTTTACTTGATGTTCAGGTAAATGTATTTACAGTAAGAGTTGACTTATAATGTAGTGTTTTTATTAATGTTGAGTTTATGCCTGCATTTATGATAGTGTAGTGTATTGTGAGCAGTTTCAATTCTAGCACAGTTAATGGTCCTGAATGCTTTTATCTGTAGTTGGCTTTAAAGGATTCACTGGTTGAAAATACTGAAATATTCAGTTTTTGAACTTACTCAAACCTATACCTCAGCCTCTTCTTCCTAGATCATAAAGTGACAGAAGTACAGTGAGAATCATCTGAGCTAGGTCTCTTGAGCTGTCTTGAGCTTTCTTACCTGTCTAGCTTTGATGGCATGGAGATCAGTGTCAGATGATTTGCTTTCTAGTACTACGACTGCAGCATAGGCATATCTATTTTACAAAAAGTATTTAGTTCGGTTTGTCCTTATTTTTCAGGGTATGGAATTCTCCTACCCACAAGAGGACAACACCTATGGTCATTTAGAGTTTCTAACTCTAAATAAAGCCCGATTTAATTAGCAGTTATCCTGCTGTGATGTTTCCAAGCGTTTCCTGATGTTTATGTGTTGTGTTATATGTAGAACGGCAAGGCAAAGTGAAGAAACAAATAGGCCTTTTTGAAAGATATACCAGACCAGTGAGACATAGTGTTTCCTGTCCAGTGAGGACAAGTAAATGAAATGTGGTGGGCAGTCTGAGACACTATGTTCTGTTGGACCTATGATCGTTTTTCTAGATGTGCTAGTCCAAGTGCTTTTGTTCTGTGTTGCCAGAGCTGAGCAGATCGTGAAGCAAATCAGCACATGCACCATGACAGCTCAGGCACAAATGACCAATCCAACACTTACAAGCTTGACTCCCTTGCTGGCACTGTTGGAATTGCCATCACAAATCAATAACTGGAGTTTCAGAAAGGCTGGAGAGGCATTCCCAGATGGCAAGGAGAGTGGGTGGAGGAGATTTAGTTGCTCAAATGCAAGAGTTAGTACAGTGCTGAGTTTTGCCTGGTCTATTCAGTTGGTCTGCCCAGCACAGGGGAGACAGTAGTTGCATCACTGTGTCTGCACCGTTGGATATCTTTGCTCAGTGCTTTGCAGCGATGACAGAATGTCTGGGTGTTTTCATTCTTCTAGTCTCTCCAGTGAGTAGTTGACTGAAAGCATACTTTGTATTTGTATAGAAGTTGTTATGTACAGGTTATTCCAGGACCAATCATATTTTTTCTAGGAAACTTGTTTGGATTTGTTTGATATTTTTTCATCTTTTACCAGATACCTGGTGTTTCAGTGATCATGCCCAGTTGGATTATTGTCACAGCCTCTGTAGTTCTGACTAGGTTGCAATACATGCCTAATCCCAGGTGTTCTTCAGCACATGTTCATGTGCTGTGTTCACATACAAAGAATGTGTGATGCTTCAGGGAAACATTTAGCCTGTGTGAATGACACAGTTGCTGAGTGCTTGAACAGTTGGCCAGAGACTTTCTCAAAGCGTTAGACTTTCTGACCATTCCCTACTCAATGTGTATATACATGCTTTTGTGCAGGAAACCAGTAATAAAATTATAAACAGAAAGTAATTTCAATCAGATTCTTGCATTTCACATTTTGCCACTGCTTCAAACAGTATTTGCTAATTGCAAAACAACAGTTGTGAGAGAACCAGTGTTGTAAGTTTTCACCTATTTGTAACTGCACCCAAAATACATCCAATTTTCTCAAGTGAGTCTATATAAAAAGCTTGGGATCACTGGTGTATGTCAGCTGCCATGTGAAATTCTGAGGAGACAAACAGGGGGATTTTTGAGAATGTTTAGAAAGGCAGTTTATGAAATTTTTCTTTTATGTTCAATTCCACGATCAATGTTCTTATGACTGGGAATGGAACAATGGTTATGACCTGTGACAGATGAATCAATGCTTTCTTTCTGCCAAACACCAGAACATATTTCCTCTTTCTGAAGTAAAAATTCATGGCTGTGCTGGAAAATAGATTTGCATTTTCAAAGATCCAGTAATGACATCTGGGACAGTAGACAGCAGGAGAAATTGATAGACATCAAAACTAAGGAACAAGTATGAATTTGAATTCAAAACTGGAGATAGCCATCCACAAACCAAGGGAGAAGAGAAATCCAGTGAGGATTTGGCAGTTTACAGCTGAGATAAGCAGGAATATCAGGCAACATTCTTTACACTTGGAGTCTGTCACTGTTACAGAGAAGAGAAATAGGAAAATTCACAGGCAACTGGAAGTATCACCAAGCCATCACCACAGTCTTCAGGAAAACAGCAGAACATTACCCTTAAAGCTATTGCAGGGGAACAAATATGTCCACCTATATTTGCCTGCTGCTGAAATCTTAGAACAATCAAGCTTGTTCATGAACACATCCAACTGTGAGCTAAAGAGTACAGGTTTGTTATAGGGATGCCCTTGTAAGATGAATTGTAAAAAGACTGGGGAAGAAATGGGAGACTGAGGAAGTGCAGATAATTGAGTAGTGAAAAGATGAGTGTAAACATGTTTTAAAGGAAGAATTAAAGTCATCAGAAGATGCTAAAAAAATATTTAAATCTGTATCCTACAGACCATGTCAAGCTAATACAATGCTACTCTGTGCTAGAGTCACTCTTTTTCTTGGTTATGTTGGCAAGATGTAAACTTGGACTGTTTCTGAAGTGAGCAAGTGAGGATGGTGGTGTGATCGGATGGGCACTCATGCAACTGCTCATCACATACCTTCTTCAGAGATTAAAAAAGATTCAAAGTATATACAGTTGAAAAATATGTAGCTGATTATTCCTGGTCATTCTTCCTTTGCAAATGAAGAAAGATGAAAGATAATCTCTTATGGAAGTTAATTTCTGCTACTGCAGAAGTTAATTTCTCACTTTTTAAGTGATACAAAGGATTTGTTTTTGTGAATGATGATGATGATCACGATCATGATGATTATTATTTCTTTGTAGAGAAGGCCTAGGATGTTTGAATGGCCTCATCACCTACAGAGTTGAGGCCAGTCTTTTATTATGAGGCTAATGAGACTCTGAGGAGTCTCTGAGGAGATTATTAAAGTAATGAAAAAAGTAAGAACAAGAGAAAATAAGCAGCCAAAGTCAGGCTGTGTAAAAACAAAATTCATCAAATTAGTAATTCATCTTAACTTTAAATGTTTACACTGTGCACATGCCGAAGTGCAATAGTCATCCCAATTCTTAAAATAGTCAAGGAAGACTAATAGGTTTTTTACTGTTTCATCTCTCTTAATTTGGACATTTATGCAAAGATAAGGCACCTTGGTTTCTACTGGCAATATTTTGTGGTCTCCCTCAGCTGTAGTGGCAGTGCAGGTTCAAGGGTCAGATCTGCACATCTATGCTGTAGGTATCTATGTTTAATGGGGTGAATCCCATCCAAGGCAGTGGAGAACTTAAAAATGAGCTTACAGTCCATTTCATTATTAGATAGGAATGACAGAATTCTGACTAATGGTGCAGTAAGAAAGAGCTATTAAAAATATTAATTTTTCTTCTCCTAGAAGAATACAGATGAGTTGAATTTATATGCTATGGTGGTGATGAAACTCAATCCCAGCTGTAACTGAAGCACACTTTGAGTATGATCTAATATTGCCAGATGTTTTAAATTAGTGGATCTAACTAACTTGAATCCAAGGATTTTAAAAGAGATCTTTGGAGTATTAAGGATGGATTCCTTTCATCTAACTTTGGCCACTTTTAGGTATGGAGTTTAAGTAGTCTAAACTAAGACACCTTCTGTAGTCAATGGAAAGAGAGAGACACCTGCAGACTTATCCTAGCTGAAAATAGATGCCCAAGATATCTGCAAGGAATAGACTCATAAAAGTGCCTAATTTTCTCCACTGAATATAGAAAGGACTTAGGTGACTAGCTTAGACTAAACAGCCAGCTTTCAGACAGCTGAATTTAAATTAATATCCTCCTGGATGTTGATTTTTGACAAGCTGGTGGTACAGGGGAAGTTGCAGTGCTGGTAATGTGCCAATATTTAAAATATTTATTATAGTCTGGTAAACTGGACACTGTTCTCACGTTACGTAGTTGTAGGTCCATGCATTATAATACTGGAAGGATCATTTTAATGACCCAGTCTGACTAGCCTTGCTCATGCAAACCAGAGACATTGCTTCATTTTTTTCTGTTTGGAATAGAGTATATCTTTTAGAAAAACACTGACTCTTTACTTAAAAAATTCCAGCGATGGAAAATCCACCAGAGACATCATAACTTCTTCCAGTAGTTAAATACCTTCCCCATAAAAACATTTGCACCTTGTTTGTAGGCTAAGGTTTGTCTAGCTTTATCTTATACAGTTACATGTATGACACATTTTCTTGGTAAACTGACAAGCCCTATATAACTTCTGTTCTCATATACATTCTTATTGAAAAAAATTAGATTGCTTATCTCAGTGTCATATTTTTAATTAGATAAGCAAGTGTAATCACTGATGGAATTTCTATCTTTTTAATTCTTTAATTATATTTGTATGTCAGTTCTGAATTTTTTATTTTTGAACTCCCTTTTTGTACTGAGTTGCAACATACTTAGAAAAAAATTCAGTATTCCAGTAATACCTGTATGAATACTTAAATCAGGTAAAATAACTTCCCTGTTTCTGTGTAAGCTCTGCTTGAACATCAGAGATTTTCATTATTCTGTTTGGCCACAGTATTGCCCTCAAAGTTCATATTTGGCCAATTTTGTACTTTGATTTTCATGTCTTTTTGGAAACGGATCCCCAGGTTAAATCTTTGCATGCTATAATGTTGGCCTTCAGGCACATGAGTAAAAATCACCAGTGAATTTAGACCTTGTGATATAAGCTGATTTTTTTTTTCAGGTGATTAAATCAGATTTTAATTTTTGTCAAAACAATAAATGTCAGATGACTTAGCTCTCATTTTTTTTAAGAATAATTCACAATTCAAAACCAACCACAAAATATATTCATGCATTTTATTGTTTTAAAAAGGAAAATTTTCAGAGACCACTATAGTGACTCTTCTTGTAATGCCTTTAAAACAAAATATTGCCTTTCCACAGTAGAGGATTGCAGGTTTAGCAGAGATAAGATTCATTAGAAAACCGAAGGAGTTTACTGGCTGAGAAAGTGGTAGATACTTTTGAATTATAGAGACACACGTGTATTAAGGCCTGTGAAAAGAATACCAGTGGCTTTGAAGCTAAAAAATGCCTGTTCTGCCTGCCGATGAAATTCTACCTTTGCAGGTACCCAATCAGATGGTACATAAATATTCTAAAAGATTTAAGGAGATCTTCCCAGTGAGTTGATTTCCAGTATGATGATCCCTTGATATTTTGACTTGAAGTTTCTGCTTGAATTCTGAACTAATTAACTAAGAAATAATAAAGTTATTAATTTTTCTATTTATGCATTTATTTCTGTGTACTGTGATGATGCTTAAAGGCATTGATCACAGATAAGTAGTTCACTTCACTAGGGAGGAATGTGTACCCACATGAGAAGAAGATGACTCCAGAAAACTTTCAATTTAAATGTAACACACAATGAGGTGGAGGTGAACAAACAGATAGGAATGGAGTGCTAGAAAAATTATGTCAAATATTTAAATGGTCATATTTCATAGTTTAAGAAAACCAGGATACAGTTACTGCTAATTCGTAGCTGCAACTCGGTCATCTTCAGTAAAAAGTAAATAACGAATACTGACTGTAAGCTTTTTGTAAAAATCTAGAACAACTGGATGGTAGCCAGTCACCCAGACTTTAAGGCACTCACACCATATGGGAACCATAACTGGTGCTGTTGGCAGGTTTTTGCATGTGTTTGCCTGTGCTGAAGGCTACATGAAGTCAAAGTAAATTAGTCTCTGTTGAGCTTTGCATTGTTCTGAGCAGCTTTTATTTTCCAAATTTATTTAAAGATATTTTTCTATGCTGCACTATGAAAATGTCTATTTTCTCCTGTTCTTGTTCCATTGTACATACAGAACTAATTATTTTTGGGCTAGAGGAACCATTAACTCAATGATTGAGGTACATACCTGAAATGCAGATGATCAGACTATTCATTCATGTTCTGATATTTTTTTTTTCTTGAAAGTGTCTATCCAACCTACCCATGCATAAAACTGCTTTACTCTGTGGTCTGGTTTATGCTATTATTTGCCCTACATGGAAGCGCTCTGTTTTCTTAATATAAAATAATAATAGATGCCTTCTAGAATATCAGTTGTGGTAGCTTATAAGAACATCACCAGGGATACTGAAAAACAAATTTCAACTTCTGTGTACAATAAAGTGGAAAAAGAAGACACTCGTGCCTTAAGAATGGGACTTGATTTGTATAATCATACCTCTTAATTTTTTTTTTTTTTAATTAGTCCATCAGATTTGTCTTTTCATCAGGCTAGAGCCTCAAGAGATGTGTGGGAGGGGACGTGGGGAGAAGGTGGATGTGTTCAGCTTGGGCTTGTTGGTTGGTTGATTTTGGTTTATTTGGCAAAGAAGGCATAACAGCTATAATGTATCTTCTGAATCCTGTGTGGAGTTAATAGGAGGTATTCGTGCTTTTTGAGTTCAGTTCTTAGTGGCAGGAAGGTTAGGCTCTTCTATTCCCTTGTAATATTCCAAGATATAAAACCAGTTTGTTTAACCACAATTTCTGAAAGTTATTGGAAAATGTAGATTTCGTATTTGGAAGGTTTTTTATAATGACTGTGTTAAAAAATACAATTTCTCTAATTTATTGTGCAGAGCTTCCAGAAAACTGGTCATTGTTTGCTAAAGTCATAAATCCCTACAAGAAATTTTGGCTAACCATTTTATGTGCAAAGACTTTCATAAGACCATCTTTGTGAAATAAATAGATGTGAATTACAAAACATGGAAGACAATTACTGGTAATTTCTACTGAAAACATTCTAAAGCCAACCTTTTATCACATACTATATTTATCTGGAGTATAGAATATGAAATGCAAAAGCACTGGCACCTACTTCTTTACAACTATTTGGCAACAGGTTTGATTGTTTTCTTGTGGGGACCTTTGGTGAGAACATTAAATACACAATGTGGAGTTTTACATTATAAAGCAAGGTTTAAGATATCTTCATAAATCAATCCAAAATATTTCATGTAATATCTATGCAATAGTACTATTGTGGTATAATAGTATGTATTTGCAATTTACATATTTATGTTGTAATTTTAAGTTTAGAAGAACCCCCTTTGTAACTGTAATGGTTTGCTCTGTTCAGGCTCCACAGTTCAGGCTGGAGATATGGCGTGTCTGGCACATACTCCAAGCTGATGCCTGTTGCTTTTTGTAGCAGTTGTTACAGTTCTTGGACATCAAGAAAGAGGGCACTAGATTCCAAAATTTCTGCATGTCTGTTGTCTACAGAAAATATGCGAAATCCCTTCACCCACAAATATATTGATCACATCACACTTAAATTTTGGATATAAGAGATTCTATAAACTAATTCCCACAGTAGCATATTTTATTCCATTTCAGAAGGATTAATGTAAATTGACAGTGTTACACCAGTTTCTATTGTGTTAGCAACTGCCAGGTTGCTTGAAACATTTTTGCTTACAGTTTCAGCTCCAGGAAACAGAAATCAGCAGCTGTTCTACCTTTATAATAAGCAAAATGTCACCATTCATAAAGTAAGGGTACTTTTATGTAAAACATTCTGCTTTTGCACCACTGACAAAGGTAATGAAGTTTGGCTTTAGTATAGATTAAGCTTCAGACTTTACATTACTTTTTTCAAAATTTCACATTACTGAAGTTTATGATATGTAGCAAGTGTTCTGTTAAAATCTGGCTGACTGTGGATGGGAAAAAACAGCAGCCTAAGGGAGATCAGCTTATTTTTGCCCAAACTCTGTGCTTCAGGAGATCTCTAATTTTGTAACATTTGGATAACAAACCTAGAGGCTGGCATAAAGCTCCTCTTGGCACATTTTAAACATCTTTTAGTCTTATAAAAAGAAGCTTGTCCCACTAAGCTGTACGTTTGTTGGAGCTGTTTAACAGTAGCTGTGCCCTGCAGCTCTTTTAGTGATAAATGAGCCATTTCAAATAAGGGCAATTGCAGCCAACTGTGCAGAAGGAAGCATTAAAAAAAAATTGAATAGACATTTTTGAAGCTTAAAAATGCACAAACAAAGTATGTTAAATCAAAATATATGCTGCTCCTTTTAATGGAAAAGATTGCTACTGGCTAAGTCTGCCAGCTTCAATAGGTGTGCCAAAAAGCCAAGGAATCTGGCAGAATCCACAGATAGCAGTTCCATCTTTCATCTATATTTCTTTTCTGTATTTATCTTGCTTTAGAAAATGCAGAGAATGTCTTTTCCTTCCGACTTGGCACTATTTCCAAACCACAGAAATACACAGAGCAGCTTCTTGCAATTGTTTAGCTCCCTGCACCAGTCTTATCCTTGTGACTGTGTGAATCATTTCTTTCTAATTTGGCAATAATAAGAAAAAAAAGCATTAAAATATTTTTATGTTTATGGAAAAATATCTTAGCTGAACTGTCAGATATAAAATTAGTTTTCTTAATTGACAGACATTGAGCTTAATGTGTAAAGACAGAATGCCAGGTAATTATTTTTGACATTCAGCTGATCAAAAATAGTTTCCTTGAATGTAAGGAGCTATTCAAAGAATCTGAACATAAGAAATACCAAGAACAAAGTTCTTCCTGTAGAATCAATCACTCAGTTCAGCTTGGCTTCAAGCCCTACTCATTGTAATCTCTCTTATGTCGCCATTTCAAAGAGCGCTCTGTGGTATCTTTTAAGTGATAGGACACATCTTACTGATGTTGCTTTCAAGGTAAAGATACTAAGGAAAAGTCCATTTCAAGTGTGTGGGTTATGGGATGGGCTCTAGTGTTAATGTTCCTAGTCAATGTTCTGTACTTTGGCATCAAATCTAAACACCTGACAAGGCTGCCAGGTGGCAGGAGGCTGATGAGAATTCTGTCCTGACTTGAGTGAGGGCAGGGACAGGATATGAATTGCTGATGCAATTATGCTCATTTAACAATCAATAGCATGGAAAAGCTAAAATGTATCTTCTCCTGGACTATGAGTGAAAGTCCATATGATTTCATTTTATTGAAAATTTTATTTTAATTAATGGTGCTTTTATCTGCAAAGATAATTACTGGCTGTATTTATCAGCTGCTAGTCAGTGCAGAATTTCTTGCCATGGTTTATGATAATTCTTGATCTCTGGAAGCTTTGAAGAAAAAATTGTAATGTTAAAGTGAGAGAATATTAGCCAGTAATACTATTTAATTACCAAAAGAGTCTGATGCACTGCAAATTATATGTTACCTTTGGATTTAGGGAAACTGTAAAGCTAGATAGATGGTGCCTTTGGGTTCATTCTAGTCTACTCATTGCATTTGTGTTGAAGGTATAGATAAAAATAAAAAAACCTCTCCATGACATAGAATTGGGAAAACAGCAGCTCATAAAGGTGCTTCCATACTGCTATACAGGTATGACAATTCCAAATACTGGACTCAGGCTAAGATACATAATTAGGGTTCTGTGGAAATAGAGAAAAAGTTAAAAATATCAAGAAGGTCTTTAGAACACTTTAAATAAAAATTGCCCCTCTGAAGATCCTGTCTTTCACCAGTTCTTGTCTACTGTCTACCGTGACCACAGGTGTGTGGGATGAATCCAGGTTTATTTGCTCTTTTTATCTCTTATGTTGTATCTGTGCAATCTGCACGAATAAAACATCAATTAGACTTGATTAGCTCCTTCTCAGAATTCCAGAGAGGCGTAATTGCTGGACTCTAGAGGCATTATAGGCTAAGGGACTGTGTATATATCCAAAAAAGGTCTGTCATACTTTTGCCCTGGATCTGCTGAACATTCATGGTATAGAGAATATTTTATTAGTCTTTTGCTTCTCAAAGCATGTTGTCTTTCCATCAGTTGATTACTCTATTTGTGTGCAATAATCCTGTTACTGTTTGGAAGGATGGAATTGGCCATGCTTGGATTTTAAGAAAGCATTGAGCAGCACTCTTCACCACAAACTGTTAAAGAAGTTAAAATGCCATGTGGTCAGAAGGCAGAGTCCTAAAGAGGATAAATAACTGTTTAAAACTGAGGAATGAAAGTGTAAGAATTAGGATGAAGTTTTGGAGCCAGGGGATCTTGTGATTTAGTCTTTCATAAATGATAATGGGAAGGTGGTAAATGGTGAGGTCACAAACTGCTGACAGTACAGTTCTCCATGGTAGTGCAGAGACAACTGCAAACTGCAATTCACAGTGCAGAGACATGGAGGTCAAATCTCCTGTGCAAATACATCACAGCTCAGTGCAAAGTTTTTACCTTTCATGGATTTGCTACACTGAACAGTTTTGCATACTGCATGTGCAGTGGATGCAGAGGGACTGCCAGTAGTTATTGGTTAGAACTGAAAAGATGTCCAAATGCTTGGGTGAGTCAATAAAGTCCTTGCAAACAATTTGGACAGAAAAATTTTCAATGTAAGATACAGTTGGGGACACCATGAAACCCTGACTTTGCTTCTGATTGATCAGGCTGTTTCTGTTAATCTTTCTGCTCTTGGTCTCATAATCCAAGAATCCTCATAAAATTTGCAGTTAAATGTAGGTGTTATTTATCTTTAAATTTTTGTTGACATCCTGGAGTGTGGAAGGAGAAACTGATAGTCTGTTTAATTCTTCAGCATCAGAAATGCACATGAGGGAATTGTATTTTGAGAAACCACTCTTTCACACAATTTATAATATTCTGCATAAAGATACTTCTGTTCAGGGAAGGATGTTAAGTTTCTTAATTGTCATCATGAATCGAGCCCATGATGCACTGTTTAAATGAAAAAGTAGCATGTTTGAGTGGAGAGCTGATGGAGTAGAGAGTACATTCCCCATGTGGGAGTAGTACTTTCTCTTAAACCAACTTCCACGTATTGTTTTTATTAGGTGGCAGAATGCCCCAAACATACTCACCCAAGAAAGTCCAAGATGTGGTCAGTAATGTTCTTGTGCTTGCCCAGTGTTTTGAAATAATGTCTTGGGTAGCTGGTTAACTCCAACCATTTCATCCTACCTGAGAGACAAAGTAACCACCACACCAGGTTTAAATTGTGATTCTTTTTACCTTTTGCAGTAGCATTCAGGTAGAAGGTTCACATGATTTTTTTTCCCTGTGTCAAAGCACAGAGTTGCATGGTTTTAGAAAATTAGTTTTCACATCTTCCCCCGCATGCTTTAACCAGCTTTAGCAAAGCTTTTACGCATGTGGTACAACCTCCACTTGCCCAAGCACAACTATAACTTTCTTTTTATAGAACTAAAAAAGCTCAAGCAAATGAATAAGCCAAAAACATTTCCAAAACCTGAAGCTTGGAATTGAAGTTGAGAATTTAATTAAAAAATTGAGAAAGAGGCTTTTGCTCTAATCAGAGAAATTTTTAAATTTAACCTCAATTAATTTTTCGTTCCCTACTTCACAGTTACAACTTTTGAGAGGGAAGGAAGCAGTCAAGCTCTCTCATATTTCCTGGCTGACATACACAAGTCAGACAGGTATTATTGCTTGCTTGTTTGCATGCTATGCAGTATTTTTAAAAGTCTGATCTCACAAAGCTTCCAAAAACCAGCATCCATTCAAGCACTTTGTGGACAGAGTCGTTGAGTGGCTTTGGAGAGATGTTTTGCTTATTTTTGAAAAAATACCTAACTCCCCTCTAAAGAACTGTATGCAAATCAAAAATACTTTGGTTGACTGTGGCCTGACTGGAGTGCTAATTCCTTTGTTTTAATCACCAAAAACCCAAAGTATGTATCTGACACAATAAGTGTACATGGTAATGTTTTTCCACTACACAGACTTTTAAAAAGCACGCAAATTTCCAGCACTTGTAAATATATTTATGACAACTGACCAGACCGTTCATAAAGAAATTTGGGTTGATTATAGGAAATTGACTCCGTAGTATAAAATAATCTGTTTTTCTCTAGTAACAAAAAAAGCAGTTTGAGAATCTTGGCAAATAAATGGTATCATACATTTAATTTTCTGATATCATACATTTAGACTTACCAATATGAATGAACCTATTCATGTTCATGGACTATACATGTACCTTTGCCCATGAACAGCCCCAGATCTTTCCTTGCTTCATCACATTCAGTTTCACATTTGTATGAATAGAGAAGATCTGTGCTCATACCATCCATACATTTATTTACCCTGAGTTCTAATTGAACATTTTCTAGTACATTTACTAGTCTAAAATCAGATTATATGTTGAACAGTACCACTCATCTTCCAGTTTATGTAAATGTATGCACTGTTGCCACCCCCACATCTTAAAACATAAGACTATAGAACAGTCTTCTTGTGTGCCACAAAAAAAAACCCAAACAATTTTAAAATACCCTGGCTCCTTATTTCAAATAAATGCTATTGTACAAATTCACAAGGAGAACATCCTGCTTTTATCCCCAGACTTTGATATGTAAGGTTTACTAGCAAAAGCACCTCACTGGTTTTGATTATAATGATTGTATATAGGAAGAGAGACAGACCCTTAGACCATTGGACCTAAAGCTATATTAACTTTAGAGATCAAAATCAGCACCTGCAATTGAATACAGAAGAGAGTTTCAAGTCAGTTCATGCATACCAGTAGATCTAACACACTTTTAAAATATGGTGCAGTCAGATTATGTTCTCTCACCCCTCTTCTCAGGATAAGATGCACTTGAGAGAAACACAGCAAAATTTGTTAAAAGTCTGAAAACTGTAGTGTCCCTTTACTGCAGTTCAGTGTTGTCTTCAAAGACAGAATAGTTAGAGTGCATTTCAGGAATATCAAGACAAACCAGAAGGAAAAAAAACCACATCATGTTTTCAGGGCATTGCTGAGAAATCAGGCAGAACCATTCAGAATGTCAGGGTTAAGGACAGCTTAAACCTCATTTTTTTTCCTCTGACTTGCAGCTGATAGTTTATTTGCAACTTCCCCTGATTAAAGTTTATATAATCTTCGTATGATTGCTAGAGATAGGCAAAATTATAGTATTTCTATCCATAGTAATGTTAACAAATCTGAAACAAAACTGAATTAGCAATTCTTTCTCCATGTCCTATACTACCTCCTCAGTAATGTTTGAGAAGGAAGGGAAAGGAAAAAGTCATGCTCCTCCAAAATGAAGAGGAAAGCAAAGAGTGAAAAAGAAGGTAAGTATGGAAAAGGAGCAGGAAATACAAAAAAGAAAAATTGATCAGGCTTGCAATGATATAAAGGATAGTCCCCAATATGTTCCTGAGCCAAAGTAAATTATGAAAGGGACATCCATGACATAAATTCACTTTTTTGAATGTCCATTCCATATAATAAGTAAGCAGGCTCATAATTTAATCTTAATAAAGTTAATTTCCCATGAAATTAAAAAAAAATTTAAACTGTCACTCTATTGAAAATACAAAAAAAGATCTTTATTCTCTCTATGCCACCAAAAGCCTTTTATATGTTAATCTTCTTTTGAAAACAACAATGAAATAAAAATAAAATACAGAAAGTGGTTCAAATAAAAATATGCTGTGAGACCCTGGGCTTCATCACTTTTGGATTATCAGATCTGCCTATTGTTTTTTTATGGGATGAATTTCATATCCCATAAGACTTTTTGTACACTGGAATGTTCATGATGATTGAATTCTTTCTTAATATTGCACCAAACATCTTACAGCTGAATGTAGATTCAAGCTGTCTGCCTTTAAGGTCTTCAAT
Organism: Aphelocoma coerulescens; assembly: GCF_041296385.1. NCBI lineage: Eukaryota > Metazoa > Chordata > Aves > Passeriformes > Corvidae > Aphelocoma > Aphelocoma coerulescens. Next base: position 16,194,321 of record NC_091015.1, read on the forward strand.
TAGTTACATATAATTGTACCTTTTAAACAAAGATTAGAAATTATTTTGATTACTAGTTTTATTTAGTTACTTCATCTTTGCATTATATGTCTATGTGTAGTTAGATTTACACTTGAAATAGTTGCCAATATTCCTCTGAAATCCTGTAAGTAGCCAATTGAGATGGGAAAACCTTTAAATTTAGTATATTTTAAAGTTGTCTGCAAATTTGCAGTTTTTAAACTATTCTACATTTCATCATTTGGCATTTTGTTGACTTTCTCCTTCTCACTGATATTCACAGTTCTCTGCCCATTTATTATGTCTTTGCAGAGAAGGAGGGCATCCTTCTCTAAATAACCGTATAAGAAATAGACAGTAAAATAGATGAGGTGGAGAGAGAGCTTTAGAGTTTATTCATATTTTGTAGCTGTATAAACATTTGCAAGTATGTGTGTGTGTGTACCGTATTATAACTCCCTTTAGGCATTTGGGTTGTATGTATTTCTCCAAAGTAATGCAGTGCAACATTTAACCTTAGTAGAGAGTATGACAACTATATTATTTTGTATGCTATTATTGTGTGGTCAAGAGATTTCTTTTCAAGAGTGCTGTTACAATTCAGATGTTGAAGAAATATGGCCCTTGTCCCAAATGCCTTTCAGTTTAGTTGTAACAAAAGAGGGGGCTAAACAAAATAGACAAAAATGGACAGCAGGTAGGAAAAATGGAAAAATGAAGCTGTACCCAGAAGGATTTTAAACTTCAGATTTATCATGCTGTAAAATCAGTTGTAGCTCACTGAAGCTGTTTATTCTAACAAAATAGTAAACATCTCATGGTAAAGTACCAGTAATCATATATTCAGAATCCTTTACTAAGGCTATCAAGCCCTACTTTTCTTCTTCCCTCATTTCCTGGTATTTTGTGGGATTCATCTTGCCAACAGTCGTTTTGTCACAGGCAGTCACATAGGAAAAATGACTTGCCAAGGATGAGTCACCTGTCCTAAGTCCTGAGAAAGCTGAGATGGTTTAAGTGCACAACAAACTGCAGACAAGTTTGTTCCCATCGTAACTTAAAGTCCTGCACCTCTTTGCAGGAAGTGCACAGGTTTTCTGGCTCCTGCACTCTTCCTGAGAGAGGAAGGGAAAGATGAGAAAGAAGAGACAGTTCCTGGCCAGCCTGCTGGCTGCCACCACGTTCAGGTGTGCCTTAGCCCAAGCTGCATCCTTTGGACCTCCTCATACCCCCCCAGCCATTCTTGCGTGACTCGGAAAAGTTGTTGTCCTTTTCCTGTGGCTGCCAGAATGGAGATGTGCTTCATGGGAGAGAGAAAAGACAGAAATAGGACAAGAAGGGAAAAGAAGCCAGGTGTAATCTTCCCAGAATTTCTCCCACACCTGGCAGAGAGTTTCAGCTTTTCCTCTTTATGTTCAGAATGAGTGAACTAGGCTGCACTAGAGGTTGCTCTGACTTTAGTCCTGGAGAGGAGAGACCCTGTGCAAGGGGGAATCAGCACTGTGAGTGTCAGCCCATCTTTCCCCTTTACTGGAATTTCTTGGTACTGGATTTTGTACAGCTGCTAGCTCAGAGTGTTACCTAGTGCATGGGACTTTCGTTTGAAATCTGTTTTCTTTGTGCCCCCTGAGAAATGAAAAAGAAAACAAAAACATCCCAGAACTTACATGAGCATCTTCTTCTTAAGAGTCTGGGTATGGTACACATTGTCTTACCCTTTCATTCAGCTGAAAAGGGAAATCAGGAAATTGGCCTGAATTTTAGTTTAGAAACAGTGACTTAGCTTAACCTTCATTATGCTTTGATTGTGGAGTATGTTTTATTATTTATAATTTAATTTTATGAGAAGTATTTTCATAGGAATATGTGTAACGTAACACTCAAACTAGGTGCTTTAATATTTTCCAGTGTGCAATATGGTGTTGAAAGTTAGAAAATGCTGGCTGGATCTAGACTGATACTTTCTTGGATAAGCTTCTACCATATGCTTTTATTTAAAGCATTCTTTTTTTCTTTTAGGTTAGATTTATAAAAAACACGTGAAAAATGTCTTTTTTATGTCTTTTTTTGAAAAAGAAGTGTTACGCAATTAGAAAATCACAGCACTAGAAATTTAGTATCCTTCAGGAAATATTGCATGTAAAAGAAGCCAGATACTAAATCTAAATTAAAAAAAGAAAAAAAAAAGAAGGCGAGTCCTACCACCAACTGGAAATGCTATGTCAATCTACAAGATGTTGTACTGAAGTATATGTCTTTAGTTCCAGGAATTTTAAGCTCTATCTGAACTCTGAGTAGCTTCCCAGTATAGATATGAATCTTGTTGAAGGAGTTTGTCCATATTTCCTTCTGATTAGAAAAATTCAAATAAGATTTGCTTTACAGGGAAGAAAACCTAAAGAAGCCAGGACAAAAAGGGCATAAATACTTTTTTATATAGTTATTCTTTATTCATAATTTTCTTTCATGTTCACAAGACTCTGGAGTATTGAATAAGCTGATCTTTTATCTGTTTTGTGTGAGCAGGGGAGCCTCTTTACTACAGCCTTGTTTTACACTTTCCATTGTTTTAGAAAACTTGTTGTGGACACATCCCATGACTAACCCCTTATTTAGAGCTTTTCCATGCAAACCTCTATACTTCCTGAAAACAGGACACCCTATGCTTCCTGCTTCCCCACTCCAAGTCTGGAAGCTGCAGTGACTGTGGCTGAAGGAAAGTGAGTAATTCTAAGTTATTGTAACCAGTACATGGAGGCCATCTGAGAATTTTTCAGATTTAGGGTTTGTTGTTACACTACTTACCTCTGCTTTTTCTGCTTTTAAATCCCCTTGGGCTACTTCTTCATAGAAGTGAAAAATTCTAGAAAGACATCACTGTTTGCAGTGATACAGGCTAGAGACCACCATGCTGAGGAACAGTTTCACTGAAAAGGGTATGGAGATTTTGTAGACAAAAAGCAGAACATTAGCCATCAATGTGTACTGACAGCAAAGAAGTCACAACACTGGGCTTACAAGCAGGAGCACAGCCAGTAGGTTGAGGGAAGTGATTGTTCCCCTCAGTACTTATTAGATCACACCTAGAATACTGCACCCAGCTTTGGCCTTTGATGTAGGAAAGATATAGATAAACTATAATAGGTTCAGCAGAGGACCACCAGGATGGTCAGGACCTGGAGCACTTGCTCTATGAGGAGAAACTAAGGAGACTGGGCCTTTTCAGCCTGGAGAAGAGAGAGCTATAAGTGGACTCAGTAGCAGCCTTCAGTTCCTACAGGGACTTCAGTCATCAAAAAGATGGGCTAGGCTTTTCACAGTGATGCATGGCAAGAGGATGAGAAACAATGAGCATAAACTAAATCAAGAGTAACTGACTGAGCACAGGGAAAACCTTTTGCCCTACCAGGTCAGTCAAACACTGCACTAGGTTGCCAAAGATGTTGTGCCATCTCTAGCCTTGAAGTTTTTCAAGATCAGACTTAAAAACTCTGGGCAACCCAGTCAAACTTTGTATCTGACTCTGCTTTGAGCCTGACACAAGGCTAGAGACCTCCTGAGATCACCTCCATTCTGAATTACTCTGTGATTTTGTTGTCAATACACAGTATCACAATTCTGGGGTAGTAATGGCAAAATCTTAATTGTTCTGAATATTTAAATGATTTGGCTGTGCATTGCTTTTGGAATCCAGAAATGCTACATATGCCCTGTACGTTCTCCAAACAGCTTGTATTTGTGCTTATTTACTGGTGTGACGTGCAAACTGTGCAAAAATATTGGACTCTAGCCTTAGAATAGAGATACCTGCCAACAGAAATGAAGGCTACATGGTGCTGCAAATGCTTTCTCTGTCTATGGAAAGTGCCTTTTGTGTGCCAGAAAGAAGCATTTATACCACATGCTTTTTTTACTGCTTCTCACATCTGTTAACATTTACATGTGTCAGAAAACAATACCTGAACAGTAAAGGGAAGGGATACATGAAGTTCAAGGGTGTTATATCAAGAAAAATGGCGTGCCATATTGCACTAATACTTTGGAATAAAAAAAAAGGAAAAAGATTTCTTGTCAAATACACTTAATACATAGGTGTAGTTTGTATATACTATCTAAGAATACATTTCCATACCTGAACTGGATGACCCAAATGGCCAGTAAATGAAACTGAACCCATGAAAGGGTCAAGGAGTGACAATCAGGAGGTGAAAGAATTATAAATGTCTCGGTTTATTAAAAAAAAATAATAAATTTTTATTTCATTTAAGGTAGGATTTATATCAAAATCTTCCAAGTTGAATTCCTAAATACAGAATTACCTACTTCTATTGAAATATTTTGCATTTTTTATAATCTTCTCTTCAGCTGTCTTTTTGTTAGTACAAAAGGAATAGGTTAACTGACAAATGTTGCTGTATATCCTCAGTCCTTAGAGGCAGCTACTGTATTGGGCAGTGTTTCCAAGAATAGTCCTTTGAAGTCTCACTGTGCAAATCCTGAGAAACAGTGTAGTACTGGATTTTGTATGACGTGGCAGTTCTTGCAGATGTTAGTTACCACTGGCAAGTGATTTAGAAGAGCAGCAAATTAGAGAGAAACTGATCCTTGATCCCCTGAGCACAGAAGGAAAAAATAAGGTTTTGATACCTTTGTAAAAATTGGTGTTTGCATTGATTGCATTTGTACCACTAATTCTTTAGGCATCTATTTGGGTCCTTGGAACCAGTGTCATGCAGGATTCTGCTCTTTGATGCCTCACCCTGATTTTCCAAAATGCACCTGCAACAAAGAGCACGGACCCTCCCCTACAGCTATTGTCATTGCTTAATATTGAATTCTCTGTGGAAAGAGACAGAAAAATACCTATTCTCCTATGTCTTTTGAGCCTAGGAAGAGCTGATGGCTAAAATAAGAGATAATTAAGCTTGAATTGAGTCCTACCTAATGTGTAGTCATAATAAAGGCAAAGGTCAATTTTTGTTTTTTCCTATGTTTCTACTAGATATGTATCTCCGAAACATTATTTTTGTGATAAACATCTGCTCTTCCACATGGATACAAGTCATATATGAAATTATTATAGATGTTAGAGTTCCACACTCACTACACTGCAAAAGCCTTGCATTAGATCTGTGAAGATGCAATGAATAATCACATGAGGCAGATAGTTTCCTTGCCCCCAAATTTAAAACCTTACCAAAACCACCATATGAACAGCATGTGCATACATATTTTTGGGTTTGAGTCAGGGATATGAAGGATTTATAGCAGTTTTCTTGTGTAAATTGCACAAGAAAGTTGTGAGGCACCCAAGGAATCACTTGGTAATTTAACCTGGTGAGAAATCTGCTCATGGCAAATGGCAAAAAAGAAAGATCTTCATCCAGCAGTATTTTTGAAGAATATCAAGTTAGGCATTTGATAAGACTTGCATTCTGGTCTTTGTGCTTTGTAGAGCAGCTTTATCATTACAGGTAAACCTGGGGTCTCCTTGGTCTTACGTCCACTGATTTCTCTGGTTGCTGACCCTGGCCCACGTTTTGCACACAAAATAAAGTATAGGAACATAAACCTTTCTTGTATCATTTCTTCTCATGTCATTTTAACTCTGGCATATCCTTTCAGAAGTGTTCATATTTTAAGAATTCTACCTAGCTACTTGGACCTAGACATCTGATTACAGTAATGGAAATTTTAAGAAGAATTGCTAGAAAAAATTATCATTGATGCTTAATTGACATAATGCTCTCTCTGACGTAATTCAAGCCTAACACAGGCACTCTTCCATGTTGCATGGAGGGGTCAAAGGGTGAAAGGTGACTGGAAAGATGCTTGTTTTGTACATTTGGCTAACACAAATGCTTCCTCAAGTACAAAATGCTTTGATCTCCCTAAGTAAATGCCATATGTGTGCAGCTGTGGCCCATGCCTCACGACTGCTGGAAGGTTAGGAAAAGGTAGCGTATGAATTTGATGTCTGCATTCAATTTATGCTTTTATATTTAGCAGTTCATAATTTTGTGTAATATTTTAGCTGTATGAAAAATATGCACCAGAGTTGAGTGATAACAGATTTCTCTGTGGTTTAACTCAACATTGTTTGGGTGAATACAGATTCCTAAGTATTGCAGACTGAAAATACAGGTTTTAATTAGAGTTGTCTGAGCTTCAAAATACCTGAACGCACATTAAGCCTGGCAAATTTTCAGAAATCTGGGGGTTGCGTGGAGCTGATTTAAGCTAAGCAAGAGTCTTTTCTTTTCCAGCTCTATTGCATTTGAAGTTGCATCACTGACTTGCAACACAGTGAAGTGAGAGCCAAACCCATTATTAATGGTTTTCTGATATGTAAAAATGTTTTATCACCAAGGCCTGTCTTCTGTCATACTAATGTTGAACAGTACCTTACTCCCAGGGACTTTCCACTGAAAAATTTGAATGATTTCCAGAGTAAAGGGTCTACTACACATGACTGAAAAGCTGAATCAACTCCAGAAGTTTGGTGCCTTTCTTGAGCTTTTGTTTTTCACTTTTACATGCAAATGTTTAAGACTGATATGCCCAGATCTATATCCCTCAAGATGTTTAACATGAGTGTTTTTCTGTGACAATAAAGAAACCTACTCCAGTCAATGGGACACAAGGGTCCATCACATGAAACCAGTTTCATGATCAAGACCAAAAAAAAAAAAAAAAAATCATGGCTTTGTTTATTAAAAATCTTGAGCATGTACAATTATACTGGTGTACCTTGGGGGGAAAATTGTGACTCACATAAAACATGTGCAATTTCTCCTTATAATAAAAAAAAAACAAGTCACAACCAATAGACAGACATGTTACAATAACCAAAAAATAAGACATGAAAATACCAATTCACTGGACAAATATGATAAAATATAATGCATTGCACTTTTATGTGGATGTTAATACATATATGTTTACAAAAGTATACATGTAGTAGATACATGCCTATATCTAATGCAGTGTTGTTAATATGACTGTTGGTACTTTGTTTACCAGGAGTGTGGGTAAATTCATGCATTGTTCTAGATATGATTTGAACATCACTAAAACAGAAGCACACTGATTTGTTTTTTTCTGCTCTGTGTTTTTGCTAGCTCCTACTGGCCATGGTAGGCTCTACAGATGACACTCTGCAGGAGGCAGCAGCTGGTTGCATAGCAAACATTCGCAGATTGGCACTGGCAACAGAAAAAGCAAAATATGGCTGATGCTTCAGCAGCTTTTACCAACACACTTGTTTAGCAATTCAGCTACATTTAAATACATCATTACTCCTTCCAGAATCTGTTTCATAGCAGAGCTCATCTAGCTGAGGATAATTTAATAAAAACAAATCTGTGGAAACTTAGGTTTGTTTTAAGTTACTGGTTTGTCACCCCTAGGTTTGATAAAACACTTATACCTAATTTTCTGTGTCTTTTAGCATTAAATCCATCAAAAGACTATCAGTTAAGACATGTCAAAAACGTTTTCTACTTTTGATATGCTTTAATTTTAATTCATTGTAGATATAAATATTTTTGCTTATCTGTGACATAACAATAAATTTTCCTTCTCTGCGTGTGTGATTATGCAGCAATTTATGAATGTTTTGAAAAATTCCCTGCATTATAAACTTGCCCAGTCATCCTCTCATTATGCTTTTGCATGTTTGATCACTTGTGAGTCACGGGAGAGCAGAAAATGCAGATACATGAATCTCACATCTGGTGTTATATTAAGACTGCAAACAGCTGTAGCAATAGACATCGCTCCAAATTTCCCATTTCTACCAACATCAAACAAAATAGTGCTTAATTTTATAAGTAGTGGTGAAATGTATTTTAATTAACACGTTTAACTCAGCTCTAAATAAAGAGTCCAATATTAGATTTAGATTTGCACATTATCTTTTTGTGGTTTTTTTCATTTTTTCAAGACAACATTGTATTGATGTAGTTACTTTTTTTCTGTATAAAATTATGTTCAGAATTACAGTTGCTTTCAAAAAACCACAGAAATTATTATTGATATTATAAATTGCAGACCCACTGTACACACCATGCTAAACAAATAATGCTGAGGTATTTCTTTGAGAGCAGTAATATCTTAATTACAAGCACAGACTGCTGACAAAAATGAAAAAAGCAAATATTTAAATGACTTGCATTTGTCAAAGACTTGCTTCTGAATTATTTTTTTATTTCCCTTAATAATGAACAATTTTCTTGGTTTAGAAGCATTTTGTAACTTCATTATTTTCCTCCAACTTGCAAGACTTCTCAAGGCGACTAATTTCCTTACTGACAGAACTTTCTAAGGAAGACATAATGCCAATCCACCTTTTTATTTGCATTTTCTCTGAAGCAGACATGAAGATTCATTTAAAATTTCATTTTGGAAGATGCGTGCAATTCTGAAAAAGGAGAATTGCATTGGCCCCAGCTAGGGACAGATGCTGGCAGTGTGGAAATCAAAATGTCAATCCAAGTAGTATTTTTTGATCAGTGCAAACACCAACATAGTCATGGGGTCCATCACAAGCTCCATCAGCATCCAGTGACCACCATGCTATTTTAGATATTTTCCAGCTCTGCCTCACAGGCCTGGTATATTATTTTGAATAAATGTGTCTATATTATTATACTGACGTCACAGCTGTAGTAGTATCATATGCTTCATTGTTATACCCAAAAATACTTCTAAAATAAATGCTCTTTGCCAAATTCATTTGTAAGAGAAGAGGCTTGATTTTATTTTTGTCTTTTCTGTGAGAGAAGCTGTGGATACAAATAGTTTATCACAGTCTCACTTATGAATAACATGTAAAATGGTAGCTTATTTTTCTGACTGTTGAGGGGAAAAAAACTCCCCAAAAATAACTCTTGTCCTTAACATGACCTCTCAAGGAACACTTGACTGTTTAGCATGGATTTCAAATAGAGTAAGTTCTAAAGCAAGCTTAATTTTATGATACAGGTGTCAGGGCAGTAAATGTCACATTTCTGACAATGAAATGGCCTCAGTTTGCCATTCTCACTCACATTGGTAGCCCTTATGCCTCCAAGTAGTTAATCTGAAACCTTTATTTTAAGACCTCAGACAGTTAATCCCAGACTTAATATAATTTGCTTGTGCTGTTTTCTTTTCCTTTACCATGCCTGCAGTTTTTAAGTTCTCTACAAGGAGAAGAACTGTTGAAATAGATACATATCACCACACAGGCAAAGAACCAGTATTTAAAAAATACATCTTTTTTTGGCCAAAACTGGTGGATGCCATGTAATTAATATAAAGAGATTTAGTTTCTGGAAAATGAATAAATTAATGTGATCCCTGGCCCCTCTGAGCAGTGCAGTACAGCGTGTACATTTGAAAAGCTTCCACATTGTCCATAGATCTGCACTGAGTTTCACAGCGCTGCAGCCCTCTGAAAAGGGATCCTCACAAAGCTGGGTCCCCCACTCTGCTCACACAGCCCTCCAACCCTCCTGGCAGTGCCCGCCGGCCTATTCAAGCCCTGGCATCAACCCAAGGCGCTGCCGCCGCCCGGGCCCAGCATTCCCACCGTGTATAACCAGGCACCAGCCGGCTCCCGCTCCCTGGCTCCCATGCTTGGAAGGGAAATGCCTTTACTCTTTCCTCTTTCCACCACCTGCTACTTGTCCATGTAAACTTGTAGCCTCTTAGGAAATATGGTTGTACTGCATATGGGGACTCAGTATTATCTTCAACACAGAGCAATTTGATGTACAAATTATCTTAGTTGCAAAAATGTAGTGATTTAGAAGGCTTTGTCCTGTTCATTTGCTAACATCTGCTCAGTCTGCTTCCTTCTCATTTTCTCTATGTGATTCCTGTAGCTTCACTGTCTTGTAATATGTCCTTTTTTCCAGTTTATTTACATTGATGTTACCATCAGCAGGGAGTATCCATCACTTGTCACAGTTTCGGGAGCCAGCTCCCAGCTCTGCACAGAGCACCATGCTCCAACTGGCAGCCACAACGCCAGGCCTGCTCTTCACCGGCTGCTCATTGTCAGCTTTGTTCCTCAATTACATTAAAATGTCAGAAAACAAAGAGTCCAAGTAAGAAAAGTTGTCACAAGAAAGTGTTGTTTTGAGTATGGAAATACTAGAGTTGATGAGAAAAAAGCAAAAGAAATCTTTCACCTTTATGCAATTATTTCTAGAACCTTATAGGCCCACCACATCTTTCAGTCTACACATCTGTCAGCAGCAGGATAGCTTTTCTTCTACCACACCATGACTTTATGATTTATTGCTTGGTGACAGATAACCATTATCAGTAATTTAATTGTCCCAGGATGTTCAAACTATACATTTGAATCTGGGATTTATGTTCATTTCCTTTTAGTGTTCATGCTAATGACAAGTGCATGTGCTCTGACACACAGTATTGTCTCCAAGTTGTAAGAGAAATATAAACTTCACGGCCCGGGTGCAAGGAATCTGTGATGTATTACAGGTTTTGTTATTCTGCTCCATCACCAAAACTTTCCTTTGGAAAGTAAATGAGCTTGAGACTCACAGGACTGTCTCAAGATTTGACTCAGTAATTTGCTCTAGGGTAACAGATCGCTTTGTGTGAAAGCATGGTACCTCTTTCATTCCATTTCTCCTAAAATGAGTTGAGTGAGCTGCTGACACTGGGGGTCAGATGTGAATCATCCCAGGAGGCTGAACTAGATAATATGTTAGTTTAAGAATTTCATCTCATAATAAATTAAATGGTTGTTCCTTGCACATTTCCACCAAAATAATCTTTGTTTTACACGTGACAGCAGGAAGACTGCGAGGGAAACATGTAATGTGTTTCTTCGGCAGTGGAATTCAAGTTTCCATGCAGGCTGTTTGCAGTGCTTATTTCCAGAGTCAGAAGCTCACTGCTCCCCAACTGCAAATTGTGGTTTGCCTCTTCTTTAGCCACTTAAGCTTTTCTACATACTGCTCAGGATCCAGAACAACAGAAGGAGCCTCTGCTGCATCCTGGCTGCTCTTTAGTTCAGACAACCTAATTGTGGACTCTTCAGTGACCTAGCACAGGCCAGGACCAGCATATTTCAACCATAGCCATTGCAGTGGCAAGTTACATTGCACCATTTCTGAAGGGATTCATTTTGCCACTTATTGTTCTCGCCCTTGCTTTAACAGTGATGTTCCTCAGTGTTTAATATCTTAGCTGCTTTGGCTATTGAAAGCAGCCAAAAGTCACCCATTTTCATGAACCTTTTCCTTGAGTGCAATTTTCATTGTAACTTGTGCTTTGCCTAGTTATCAGTTCAGTAATACAACTTTCTGGGAAGTATTTCCATAGACATCATCATGGCTTGTATTTATCCTCTTGACTTGTTTTTTGTGTTATCTGCCAGACACCTTTCAGTTGGCAAGTTCCTTTCTCTTTTCCAATTGTTGTCATTGGCAAGTTATGTGTTTTTATCCTGGTCTACATAGAGCACAGGACCCTTCAGTTGCTTGATCTTTTACAATCACACTCAATTCTACTTTAAACACAAATGTTTCCCTTCTGAAAGGCTCATCAATGCATGTAAGGAAGTTGACTCTGGCTGCCATACAATATGATGTGGCCTAATCCTGCCACTTCTGTCGTTCTGCCATAACACAAAGACATCTTCACTAATTTGCAATGTTTTCTTCCATCATTTGAGAGTCCTGACATGGTGACAAGATACTACCTGGCCAGTCAAAACCTTTGCTTGTTGTTACTTTGAGTCTGTATTGGAAAAGGACCATAAGAATGACATTGTACTAATACTGAACCATGAAACAAGAGGTCATAAACCAACAGTTTTTGGTCAACTCCCCATTGCACCAGGATGCTGAATGCCTTTAAAGCTGTTCCATCCTTCATTAGGTGAGAAGTGGCCAAGAAGCTTTTGGGGGTCCAAATTGTTCTTTGCAATTGGTAATGATGGTTAAGTTTTTGTCCAGCCATGCTGTATCACACCCCACTTCTGCAAGGGTTTGGTGAAGGCAAGAAAGCAAAGCTGAGCACCTGTGCTCCAGTGGGTGCATCTGGCAGCAGAGTTTTCCTTCAATGGCTGAGCCTTGAACTGTACCTTCTAATATCCAGATTAAATAGCTAGGGATTTGTGTCCTGCTTCTGAAGGAAAAAAAAAGAGGCTTTAATAAAAATGGTAATTAAAAAAATACAGATGCTGATAAAATTAAAAACATATGTTGCGGAGTTGAAATGATTTAGTGCTGAAAAATGTTGGTTGATTCAGTAGTAGTTAAACTTCCAAATAACTTGTCTTGAACAAGCAAATAGTTATAAGTATTTGGCTGTGTGTCTTTTTTAAAAAAAAAGTGAACACAGATCATGTTGCTGGTTCCCTCTACCACTAACTGGTAAAGGCTGCACTATAAAATTAGTGCAGTAAACCACTCATCTTTCCCGTTGCCGCATTCTCTTCCCCGGTTGACAGCCTTTTGGGGCCTCCTTGGCTCCTCAGCAGAAAGCACCAAGTGCAGTTCTGTTGCTCTAATGAAAACATAACAACAACGTCTGGGAAGCCATAGAATGATGCAATAACCGTACAGCTCTGCTTCCTTTAATGTGATGAAGCTTGCATATTTGCCTGGCTCCAGAGTTTTACTCCTGCCAGTATTGTACTGTAAAGAGACTTGGCAGAACACGTCCAAAGGCTGTTCGTGGTTTTTCACTCAGCATTAAACCTTCCAATGACGGAAGGGTGGGGGAACACATATTGGGACAAACAGACACTCAAAAAGTCAAAAAGAAAGAGGAGAAGGAGGCTGGTGGTAGATGGTCAGCAGTTATGTAAACCTTGGTTATGGGACTGGGGTTGATTAGGGCTGAGCTGAGACCCACTGGAGGACAACATCATGTATTAAACCATGGGTCTTCTCTGCCTGCTTTCCTAGGGGGTGATCAGCCCAAAAGAAAAACAGTTCCTAATGTTCAGAGAGAAGAGATCAGTATTGCTTCATTCTCATAAGCAAAGTCGTGCTCTCCTTGATAACTGCTCAGTCACAATGGGTGCAATAGTCAGAGGCTCTAGGATTGCCTTTTTTTGTGCTTTCTTTGTCCAGTATAGGGAAAATCTCTGTCCCCATGGCTGCCAGTCTTGCTCTGCAGACCTTCATTGAACTCATTTATGGCTGACTCTTCTTTTTAACTGCACCATTTGGAAAGCAAACTACCTAGTCCTTACCCGTGCATGAGGTTAGGCAGGAAAATATTCAAAGTGAAGCTGGAGCAACTCTTGGAGAGAACTATTCCATATGCACTTGCAGATGAGGGGCATGGTCAGATTGATGCCTCCTTCCAACCCATTCCACAACTGTCTGTGGTGGGGTGTCATGTAAAAGTAAAAATATTTGGAAAAGCGGACATCTGTGGGCCAGCCTTGGTATGCTTCCCAGAATGTAATGACTAGGTGAATGTTTTTCAGCACAGCAACTAAGGAATATAGGTGACTGCCAAGCGCTGGATCTGATGTGGCGTGAAGAGGTACGAAACAAAGAGGAGTGATTTGTCTGAAGAAAGTGAGGTTTAATTATTTCCAAACTTGGCATTAAAAAAAAGCACTACAAGACAAAGAGGAATGATTTGTCTGAAGAAACTGAGGCCTAATTATTTCCAAACTCAGCATTAAAAAACCAGCAACGCAAAACAGAATTCTTTCCAATCCCTTCAAGTTGCTTTTCAGATTTTTGCATATCTTTAAGACACTTCCATGGTGTGGACATGCTCTTTTCACCAGTCTTGGGGCTCTACAAGTATGGCTGTGTACTCCCTACTGTGGGCATTTCTTCATCAACAGTTGCTGAGGTCAATGTTAGGATTTTAGTTCCACTGGCAATTACTGATACCTAATTACCACTTAATCTGTTCTGAACTTTGTAGGAATGTGCAATAGAAACCACTTCAACTTTTGATAGAACTGCATTTGAATAGGGTGTCTCCTCTCCTACAGGACTGCCACATCCATACCCACCATCCCAAAAGAGCCGAAATGTATTTCAGCTTTAAGAGGAAAATACTCTGTACTCTACTATGTACATTCTTGCTCTGAGAGATGGGAAATGCAGGCTCAAGTGTCCCATAGCACCCTCAGAAACTGCAAGACTCAGAGTCCCCATCAGAGAAAGCAAATATGAGTGAGGACCCTTGTGACCTTGAAACAGCTATTCCATATCATGGACAACCATTACAACTAGGACCAAACACAACTGTCATGCTGGGGCCTCACAAAGTGCTGGCCAAAACACTGAACTACACAAGCAGTTTTAGGGATGTGAAGCATCTTTTTGCAATCTCAAGTGTGTAAGTCCTGAGAAGCTGAGCTCAAGCACAGAGCTTCTCCATAGGGTTTCCCAGTACCAGCAGACCCAATGGATGTGTTAGCACCCTGCAGCATTGGGCAGGGGGCTGATAGGCAGCCTGGGCTCAGGGCTTCCACCGTGCCATCTGGCAGGGCGTGCAATGGGTGCAGAGGCATATATTTTCATAGCAAATCTAAGTGGCAGTTTAGAAAAACTTACCCAGCCAAAGAAAACCTTGGAAAGCCCTGCAGAATGAATCAATAAAACTGTCTAAAAATTTAATCCAATGAGAAAGTTAGTAATTGTCAGAAGTCCATGAGATTTACATTTCTAAATTAAACAGGCCAACGAAGTAACAAGATTGTGCTTCTGTAATCAACTAGTAGCAATTTTACAAAGTAGGGAGAATGTGGAGGGAATTCAGTTACTAAATGTGGCTGCCACCTGCAGATACCCCTTCAAGGTTTCAGTCAGGAAAGTCTGTGGAAAAATAGGTGAAATCTCACTTTGCTGACACAGGTAACATTTTGCTTTGGCCAGTAGCAAGTATGATTTGGGTAAATCTGTCTTGAATAACTGCAAATGAAATGTTGGCAAAACAGCTGAGTGAGAGCCAAAGGGAGGCTGCAGGCTACCCCTGGAGAGCTCCTGTTGGCTGAGAATGTGCTGCAAACCCAGCCTGCTGTGGCAGGAACACTGCCCTGGGCAGCCCTGGGTGATAAGTAACAGCATAAAAATTCCAGACATGGATTGTAGGATATCACTCCTGCCCAAGGAAAGTTTAAGGGGAGGGATAGAGGAGTCAGTTTCAGTGATTCCCACTTGTTGAGCTGATGTGCAAGCACCCAGTGTGCTCCAGCCCTGGGAGAACCAAGGCAGCACAACTGCATTCATGCTCTCTACCTCTCACCTGGCTTTTTGCTGCAGGGCCCAGGTGAGAGCAGCTGCACTATCAGCTGCAGGGGAGACGCTGGTCAGTCACACTGCTGTATGGAAGAAAGTGAGTGGAAAGAAAGGTTTTATTAAGGAAAGACCTTAGTAAGAAGCAAGGAAAGATGATGTGGTTTCTTAGCTTGATAAACACAGATTTTGGGATCCTGCACCCAGGCAATCCAGGCTGCCAGGATCCAAAGCCAGGCTCTCTTTTGGGAAATCATTCTGGACAACAAGGGACATGAATCAATGCTGCATCTACTCAGAAAAGGGGTATATGGCCTATACTACTCTCATGCTGCTCCCTTTTCCATAAATACACAAAAGTGCATGGCACTCTGCTATGAGAAGAGAGCTTCAGAAAGTTTTAAAGAAATTTTTTCTAGTGGGGATCCCATTATCCCATCCCTGTGAGCCAAATGCCTTCTGTCTGTTACTGCATTAGCTGAATTTTATGGGGATGCATCTCATGAGGGCATTACTCCAGCCTATCCAGATCCTGCTGCAGTGAGACCTTGAGTTTGACAGCCCAGACAAGTTGCTGAGACATGAGAGAAGCAAAAGGACTTGAAGAATGAATACGTGCACAGGCTGTCCTGCCTCCAGCTCAGACTGTTTCGTTCTGTCTCAGTCTGATAACTGTGCAGTCTCCCAAAACCTTCTCAGATGGCTGCTGTCCGGCAGATCCCAACAGAAGCAGGGTGAAAAAAAGCTCACAAAAGGCTTGGTATCTCTCCGAGCAGTCTCAGTCTCTGGTAGATTAGCAATCCAAACAAACGCAAGCGTCTTGGAACCAGCCAGCGACTTCTGGCAAACCCATGTGTTTGTGACTGCTACCTTCATTGGAGACAATTGACATGACTGTGTCCTTTCCAGGCATTTCGAGCATTTCTGTATTATCAGCCGCCTGATCCACGGCTTCAGAGTCCGTCCAAGGGAGGACTGAGGTATGAGGACTGCTTGAAGCAGCTCCATGAGTAAAAGCCTTAAAAAGCTGGATCTTTTGTGTAAGAAATCATATTCCTTGGACAGTTTGTAAATGTTCATTGCAAACTATCTAGTGCTGCTGCCAGACAGAATTACCTTAACTGGGACTTTATGGCTCAATCCATGGAGAGTCTCCCACATAAACACAGGCACAAATCAAAGTGCCTTTTTTTTGAGAGACAGTGCTCCAAGTGGGCCCAGGCATCCCAGTTGCAGCCTTTTACAGGACAGTAGCTGAAACAACACTGAAAAAGATCTCAGAATTGAGTTCTCTGAACTACAGGAGGCCCAGTGGGTGTCGTCGTCAAGGCTTCTTCAATAAAACCAGCAGCATGTCACTTGTGCACTGCAGAAAGCCATCTGTTCCTTCCCAGATATCTGTATCCCAACCAATGGAGGCAGGTATTACAGACCACTGAAGGAGAATCAACAAATGTTGAGAAGGAATCAATTTTTAATTCAAATACTATGTAGCCAGGTGGTTTTGTCCTGTTATTGTCCCTAGAAAGGTGAACAGCAAAATCCTCTTCTCGGATTTGGCTGCTCCTGAAGTGCCCTCTTGATTTGAGATCCTAGGATTCACAATCCCAGGGCTGGATCTGCAAACCCTGTACTATATCTTGTAAATGGCCTGACAGCTCTTGGCTTGCCAGGCAGGTATTTTCACATTCCGATTCACCCATCTGCAGTAAGACAGTAATATCTCAGCTGTCCTTGGGGAGAGTATCAGCAAAAAACTAGAGGTCTTCTCTCTGTTATAGCAGTGACTTGACCTTCTCCAGCCAGGACCTGACAGGTGACAGCTCTCCTAAGGACACCAAGTGTTTGAGCTAACCACCTGGTGCTATGTGGTGATGCGATGTTAGTGAACAGATCAGTTCAGGAGACCTGCACTTTCATTGCTGCCCTGGGCAGTCCAAAATTCTGTTCACTTTCCCTCTGGTTAGAGACTAGTTCATGGGCAGGGTTGTCAGCTCCTCACCAGTGGCAGCAAGGTGTCCCTGCAGGTGCTGCATGGACAAGTTGCTCACCACATCCCTGCATTCCTTTCCTTACTGAATGGGTGAAGAGAAAACATAAGCAAGTAAGGGATGCACCAGTCTATTCAAACAGGCTGGGATATGCCTGCTGGAGAAGGTAAAGTCCAAACGGATTAGCTGACCTCCTCTGTGCCCTGGGAAGCACCCATGCTCAGACATCTGGAAAACCTTGTGTTGCAGTGCAGGAGGCAGTGGCCACTACAGCAGAGCATTCAGAGGACTGGTGGACGTGCCTCCAGAACACAAGAGGTCTGATTCTCACCCCTTGGTTACAGCGAGTTCCCATGTTCCTAGTGGTTCTTGGTTTACATGTTTTAAGTTTATTGGTTCAGGAATTTTCCACCCCGTTTTATGTATAAGTTCATGTTTATGTGTTTCCCCTAGTTGCTTATGTATTAGTTCTGGAAAGTTCTCCCTTCTTTGATGCCCCATTGGTTGGTTCATATAATTCCCCTCCCCTTAAGTTATCCCCATTGGTTATTCCTCTGTTATCTCCGCCTCCTCAGTCGATCCCCATTGGTTGTTTTTCTTTGTTCCACCTCATATAAAATGCTGTGCTCTCCCCTTTTTCATGTCTTTGCCCCTGGATCCTCCACCAGCGGTAAGCCAGCTGGAACCTACACAAAGACCTCTCTCTTGTCCTTTGCCTCCGCCGATGCTTTTACACCCCCTTTGTTTGGAGCTCGCTCCTTGCGAAGGAGCCAGCCTTCCCTGCAGGCTGCAGCTGACCCCTGCCTGCAGCAGCAGAAGCCAGGGATGTCTGCAGCTGGACGCTGTGCTGCCTCGGTCAGCCCCAACTGTGTCAACCTTGTTCTTCAGAGAGATTTGTAACCTCGCCTGGTGCCACCACAACTCCAGAGCGGGTGGACAGCCCCTCTGCGGGAGAGGCCAACCTGCCATGTGGCAGAGCACATGTTCAGCCCATCACTGTGAAAGGGGCAGGAGCACCTCAGCGCAGCGCTGCAGGTACTGCACGGGCACTGCCGGCATGGGGCAGGCACAGCACCAGGATCTGCCCCATTCCTGCTACGGCTGTCAGCCCAGTGCACATCCCACACTGGAGGAGCCGGCAGGAGCAGGCTGCGGCCCTGCTTTGTGCTTGCACTTACTCCCAGCATTTACCCTGGCAGCTGAAGCAGGCAACTTTATACCATTTTGCTACTTTGTGGAAAGACTGTGAGGTGACCAGCACGAGTCTGTTGACAGCTTTGAAGGAAGCAATTTAATTATGCAAACCTGAAACTGAATCTGTCCCTATCCCTGGGACACATCCCCGCTGATGGCAGTTGCGGTCTTTCCGTGGGCATCCTAGGGCACCTTCTGTCCCAATCCTGCAAACACTTACTGGAGGCTTAATATTACACCAATGAGGAATTCTTGCAAAGTCAGTGGGATAGCCAGTGGGATAGCCAACATTTATGTATACATTCAAATGTGCAATTTGGGTCTGAGCACTTTGTCATATCCTTGGCCTGTGTTTAAAAAGAAAAAGAAAAAAGATGAGAACCCACAAATCACATTTAAAATAGCAGAATGATTTATTAAGAAAAAACACAGATTTTTGAAGTACTGAAAGGGTTGAAATAGTTTGAATAGAATGAAAATTGACACAAATTTTTACCACAATGCAAAAGGAACTTGAACTATTCTAATAAGAGTTTGCTTTAATGTTCGTGCATGTCTTCACATCCTGCTTTTGGCAATGGCCAGAAAAGAACTACTGAAATACTGTGAGAAAAGCTGTTCTTGTGTTATTTCTGGCCCTGTTGTAATGCATGAAATCAGGACATCTCATGAGAGAGACTGATATTCAAGATTTTCAGTCTATTTTTCAGATAAAAAAGTCTGAATATATATCTAAATTTCTGGGTTTAGTCATGACTAGATCTCAAAGCAACAAGTAAAGTATCTGTGAGGTCACAAGTCAAATAGTTACAACTCAGAAGAAAGTATAATAGTTATATTCAAGTAACTTGAGGGAAAAAAACCTGTGAAGCCAATATTCACTTGCCAAGCTAAGGTGGATGTCTCCTCATTCTCAAAATAACCCTTAATGCCATCGGGGAATTTCTGAAGTTTATTCATAGGGTGGACAGAGGCTATGATTAAACCTACAGTGCTTGGACCCAGCAACTGTCATAGGCATGGTTCTGTGCATGTGTGTGGCTCTAATCTGTCTAAAAATCATTTTTGATAAACACCTTCAGGATCCAAAGAAATGAGGGCTCTATGAACTATATGTTTTCTGGTGCCCCTGCCAACTCTGAATAAATACACCATGTGTGTAGCCAAGGTCTTGGAGAATTATTTCCTGAAAACTACTTACTTTTGAACCAGAAGGAATTAATGAAGATGTGCCAGCTATTTCCTTTGCTGGCTTGCATGCCTCAGCCTCACCAATAATAAATAGTAACAGTGTGTACATGAGTTATGCTGTTACACCTCACGTTTTGCACCCTGCAGAATCCATCTATTCTGTACACAAGCAGGAAAGCACAGACAGAGTGCGAGTTTGTTGCCTCTCCTTGGGTATCCACATTTGAGGCTGGCAGTAGCTATCAAAACCAAATTGCATTTTGAGTCTCTGGCTTTAGCCTCTGCTAAAATAGCATTTGTGTATTTTACAGCTATTTACAGAGGTTTAACCTCAGTTCTGCTAAAAAGGAGATAATACAGCTATCAGGACTGGTTAAACAGATTAATATCATTGGCCTGACTTTTTTATCTGCTTGAATAAACATATTTATTATTACTGGACAACTTTCAGAAAACTTCTAAATCATTAGAGGTTTATAAATTATCAATTATGTAAGAGCTAGAGCAGCTAGGGAGATGTTTTTGTGTAAGTGCAAGCAATGAGAAAGGAGATTTTCAAATTCAGGCCAAAAACATTGATTGCAAGCCATCTTCAGAAGAATCTTCCCGCAACCTTGTTTTACCTTCAGATTTTCTCAGGCTTCCTTTGCGGGAAACCAACTCCCCACTATGTGACTCCCAAGCAGAGCCAGAGAGAGTGGGATCCTGTGTCCCAGAGGAAGCTCTCCCCAGACAGCTCCGGGTGCCTGACTCCACAGAGTCTTTATAGAAACTGGCACTAACTTTGGGGTTTTCCTTCAGGACACAAAATCCCCTCAATCACATCCGTGTTGCCAAGGCAACACACTCCAACTCTTCCTGTCCTCTCCAGGACCCGATATCTACCAGAAGAGCTTCTAGACAGAAAATCGTCGAAACCCTGACTCAACCGCACGAGGTTTAACGCCATGCAAGCAGCCAAGAGGCTGAGGATAATTCAGAAGTTTTTTATGCAATAACTGGAGGGCTATCAAACTGAAGCATGTTATGATGACTACTCCCTGTTTAAAATCCTAAAAGTCAGCTTGAATCTTGCATCCTCTCTGTCTTGTGTCCGGAAAATGCCTCAGATTTGGGGTTGAAAATGAATACGCTCTGGGCTGACGTGTTGGGAGCTGCTACCCCGTGCAGAGCTCTGTCAGTACAAAGGAAAGAGGAAACGTTTCTACTGGTATTATTAACATGTCAGTAGCAGTGATAGATTCCAACTGAGATCAAGCCTTCTTGTATTAGCAGTGTGCCAAAAGCAGAGTAGGAAGCAGAGAAAGGGGAGGAAGCGTTATTATTCCTGTGTTACAGCTGCAGAAGAGAAGCATGGGGATTGTGAAATCCTCGAGGTCACACAAAACCGCATGCAGCTCAAGCGGGGAAGGGAGTCAGACCCTCACAGCTGCCCCGTCCGTGTGTCTCCCTGCCCACGCGTGTCTCCCTGCCTTGCTGGGCTGGTTGACATTCCTGGGTATTTGGGGACACTCAAGACTTGGGGCTGGTGGAGTAAGTCCCTGGGGATTGGTCCTAGGCAGACACCACATGAATCACAGTGTCCTTGCACATTGCTGCACTACCTTTGCTCTCACATATGTGCACATCCTCTTCTCTTCCTGCCCAAAAAAGACAAATTTGAGCAAAAATTCATCATGGTTTGAACCATTCTGCAGATAATAATTTCAAGTTATGGACTGATCTCTGTATCTGTAATACTGAAAAATACTGGTGGCAAAATTACCTGACTTTATGCTTTCCAGTGGAGCTAGGTGGGAGAACAGGCATAAAAAGTAGGGAATTCAATAGAACAGCATGGTGTGTTTATTTTTGCACAGGTGGCTGAAGAAAAATTAGATTTATAATTATTATTGTTATCAACTGTTCAGCATTTATGCTTAACTTTTCAGAGCAGTGATTTCTGCAATGTGACCTGCACCATTAATGTTAAATCCAAGCAAATCCACATTTGTTTTCCAAAGGTAGAACAGACATCACCCATCTGAGATACTACATCAAATGGAACTGAATCATTCCCTGGCCAGTACAGACACCAAAGATGTGATTTTCCTCTGAGAATATTAAGTACAGAACTTAAAGCTCACTTAAATGAATAAAATGTATAAAACATAGCAAAATTACTGATTTTGATTATATTGATACATTACATGTAATTAAGAACATCATCTTCTTTGGGGATGTTTGAACTGCTGGTGGTTTTTTTTACAGAAAAAAGAGCTCATGTGTGTATTTAAGGCTTGAGTCTCTGGCTTTGTATTCCTTGGGGTTAAAGCAAAAAGCTCTAACTGAGAGGTGATGGTATAGACTGGAGCCACACATACAGCTTGGCTCCACAGAGGGCACAGAACTGAAGAAACCAGGCAGGCCACCAGTGCCATCAGTGGAGTCTCCAATGGGGCACACACAGACCCCACCTGGCTCCTAAGCACAAAATGGAGAACAGCTCACACACATAAATGAAGCTTAATAACCAAGAGGCCTGATCTCAAGACAATGACTCTGTTCCAGGCCAAACTGCAGAACTTCTCCTGCTGATCACGTTTCCTCCTAATTAACACTGCATTGCACACCATTTCCATACCCAGGGAAACCATCTGGCCCCTCTCTGGAGCCCTTTTGCTCTTGTGGCTGGTCACAGAGCCCCAGCTGAGCCTCAGCTTATGGGATGCTGGGAAAACACGTCTCCTGCAAACACCATGGCCCTCCTCCTCCTCCCCGTGCCCACTGCACACAGCAGCTGATGCACAGCAGAGGCCTTATGGAAGGAGTTTTGTTTTACATGGCCCAAGGGGATGGAAACCTAAAAAATGCAATAAAAAATGGAGGTGGGGCAGAGAAGTGAGAAAAAATAAAGACCTTGAGCACAAGTTGGGAGATTGTTTTTCTGGCTCTTTGGGGATGTGTTCACATGGAAGTAGAAATAACTGAGATCCTTGGTTGGAGACCTTGTTTTGGTTTTGTTTATTAATTCTTAAGACAAAGCACATATGTAGAACAGAACTGGATCTTCCACCCTTCTAGATAAAGCAACAGCTTTTCTGTTGGGGGCTTCCAGGTTTGCAGTTTGTCTGGGGCTTTTGCTGCCACCCACCCCAGTTTGAGGGTGTTATCAGGGAGGCCACCCATAGGATCCCGTGCTTCTTAAAAGAAACAGGGGCCAGCCGCAGCTTCTGAAGAGGCACCTGCCCCCTCCTCGTGTTTGCAGGCTCGGCTCCCTGACTTCAGAGTGGTCTCAGCTCCACCACACCTGACAGCCATGACTAAAGCCATGTTTACAGCTTCATGGTTAACCTCTTCCTGCAGCTGAAGCACCCTGGCCACTTCCCCTTGCAGTATTTTATGTTGTAGTACAAGTCCTCTCTACAACCCAGCCCATGCCCTCAACCTACTCTTTCCCAAACAAAAATAGCATGCAAAACTTCCTGATTTGTGGAAGGCAAGAACTGGACCTTCACACAAGGTCATCTCCTGCATTTGTGCAGGGCTTGTTTTCTGGCTTTCTCATCGGGTGACGTCTGGTCCACCTTTCTGCAGCATTCAGCAGCCTGGAGACAGCAGACCAGCTCCCCTGGTGGACACGCTTCCCAGGTACACATGGTAAGGAAATACCTGAGTTGTGCTGAGTGCTACACTGGAGTTACAGTCTATAATTTTATCTCAGTCCAGTCTCACTTTACTTGGAACTGAAGCCAGGGTTTGATTAATGGTCACATCAGCCAGGTTTCAGAACATCCTCTTGACAACCTCCTCATTTCACCTTTGTGCTGTTGTTGCCCTCCTTGCTCACAGAAGTCCCCACAGTCTGACAATATTACCTGCTGGAGCACCAGCACCAAGGCTGCTTTAGGGATGGTCACAGATGACATTGATGTGTTTGCTTCCTGCATACATCATTCCAACACAGCTTATTGCCAAATATTTGGTTCCACCAAACCAAATATCCATAAAGTAAATAAATAAGCACACATTTTGTCTTCCAAGTGCTTCTTCACTCTTGTTGAGAAACCTTCCAAAGCTCATTTCTTCTCAAGTCTTTGCATGCAAAAAGACCTGTAATCCGGTGGCAACTTCAGAACCTATCTTTGCTTTCTAGTGGCCCAACATAATTGTCTCCCCTCGCAGATGTTGTGTGCCCAGAATGATGATCTTGCTGATCCTGCAAGGATGGAGCACTGAGCCCCCGCTTGCTCCTTATAAGACAGTGGCTATTGGCACTGGTCCAGCAAAATCTTCAAAGGAGACAGTTCTTCCTTTCTTAGGACTCTTCTTAACAAAACTCCACACCACAAGATTTAACTTCATCCCTACATTATCTCATCCCAGGGATCTGGGGGCTGCCAGACTGAGCATGAAGAGCCCATTCTAAAGCTACTCTGCCATCTCTGGCTCCTCACAGAAGCAGACCAAACCCCTTTTAGCCAATGGTTAAAAGCAGGTTCATCCTTGTCTATATGTGCCTCAGGACTTTGCTCAGCAGTGATCCAGCTGCTGTGAGGGATGGCAGCAGGTCTCTCCAGCTGTTTTCCCTGTGAGTGTGGCTATTTTGTAGTTTGGATAACACCCAATTCGGCATAATCCTAAACAATTTCTCACCTACACGACTTCAGGCCTTTCAACATACATGGCCATAGTTATTTAGCCACCCAGCCTGCCATAGCACAGTGTGCCAGGGACATGAAGAAATGCTTTGAATTTCAAACATATATATTTACTGTGAAGGAATCTGCAGCTGGAGGGAGGAGCTGTGAGAATGCAACACCAAGGAAATGTTTGCTGATAGCACATAAGAAATAGCCAGAACAATGGACAAAAGCAACATTTTGCTGGAAGTGGACACCAGAAACAAGGATTGTATTTAGGAGCATAGATGGGACCCTACTGAACTGGTTTGGGATTTTCACCCACTCATAGCTGGAGAAGGGGGGAACAGACAACAGTGCTCACAGCCAGCCCCAGTGGTGCCATCTGAGCATGGCTGCCCACCCCAGGCAGTAGGGCTGGGGCTGCAGCCTCTCCAAGGCCTGGAGCAGGGCTGGCACTGAGGAGCTCCGTCACTTGCAGCCTCAGGAGCAAATTCTCCTCTCAGCTTGACAGCACAGTTGATGTTTTCCTGGCTCCTCCAGTGAGACACATTAGGACCCAAAGCACCACTTTTAGGCTCTTTCTGCACGATATCCCTTGGAAGTGTGCCTTGCTGCCACTTTTTGGCATGCCAGCCTGGCCTACCAGCTGTCTGGAGCTGGCACACAAGCATGGGCCAATAGAGGGGTGTTGCAAAGAATGGCAAGGAGTTGCTTGCAGCTCCAGCCTGGCAGGTGCCTGAAGTCCCGCTGTGCCCCGGGCCCCTGTCCCACTGTGGGATGCAGGGGAGCCACAGTGCTCCCATCAGCCAGAGCTGCATCCTCAGGGGAGCCGGCTGCAGGCTGCGGTATGCAGCCAGCAACTATTGACTTCTTTTTCCGTGCATGGCCGGGTAAGTAACCTTAATTAAAAACATGAAGCCCACAGTTTGTATCACATTCACGATGTTAAACAAGCTCTGGAAATAGAAACACTGTTTTCATTTAAGCTTTTCAACTGTGATCTATGTAATGAAATATGGAGGGGGCGGGCGTGTGTGAGATTTACATGTGATGATTTGGGAGATCTCACTGCTTTAGAGGCTTGTGAGGCGCCGCAGTGCCAACTGCTCCTGCCACTGCCTCACCGCGTTTGGCAATGCCTGCCCCACACAGACTTTTGTTTTTTTCCAGAACTGCTTTCCAAATGGTGACTTCTGCCCTCAGCTCCTGCTGCTGTGATTTATTCTGGGTGTGGGTGTGGGATCTGCCAGGCCCTCAGCAACCTGCTGCCCTGGCTACCCATGTCCTGCCCAGCTCTGGACAGGCAGGCAGGGGAGCAGTGCACATTTCCACTGCTCCTGGGGACCATGCACGCCCTTGAGGACAGCCATATACCCTGCAAGTGCAGCGATCCTCCAAGCCCAGGCCCAAACAGGTAATGATCAGAGCTGCATGTTTTGCAGGAAACTCCTAATCATCAGTAGACACAGGGAAGGATTATTTTTGCCTTCCAGATCCTCCTGAGCCACCACACAGGGAATGAGCATCCATTCCACCACAGTGGACAGGCAAGAGGGGAGGCTCTTCCAAGCACTTGCTCAGTACTCTGCCAGTGCACGGATTTCCACTGCTCCAGAGTCTGCCTCAGCCTGCAGGGCCTACAGAAACCTGCCATGCCCTATCTGCACCTCCCCTGAGGCTCTGGGGACCAGAACCTGTGCTGGCCTACTAGAAGGGATCACCCCTGCCTTGCCAGAGGGGTTGGGAGAGGGGAGTGGGATGACAACAGAGCAAACAATTGTCTAAGACTGCAAAGGACTGAGATGACCTTCCTGCAGGAGCTTGGTTTTGGTCAAACCTGTCACTTTCTAAGATTCCTTTTGCTGTGATATAATTATAGCAATACTTCCCGGGTCCTAAACAGTTCGTCTGGGCATGGTAATGATCAGAGCTGCATGTTGTGCAGGAAGCTCCTAATCAGCATGTTAGCACAGCCTATCAGGAGGCATTTGTCCCACACTGTTCCCTTATGCCCCCTTCCCCCAGTTGGTTCTTGAATGCTCTGGCCATGGCACGTCCTGAGGGGCAGCCTTACCAGGGCTTTGCCCAAAAGTCCGTGAAAGTGCAGGATGCACAGCCCGCACAGAAACACTCCCGTGGTTATTTACTTTTTTCTGTTTTTTCTATTATTTACTCTGTTTTCTCGGCAGGGGACTGGCAGCAAGATGTTCATGTCTTTTCCTCCCGCTCTGGGGACAGTAGTTTTACTCCCTGGGCAATGGGGCGTCTTCGGTGCATTGCCCTTCCCCAACCGCTCCCCTGCTTCCCGTCAGCAAATGCAGAAATTACACTCAGATCGGTGAATCCCGATGCCAAGGTGCTCCTCTTCCAGGAACCCTTTCCCCAATGCGTGTGGCTGTGTGACGTCGCGGAGAGAGGCCGTGACGCCAGGCACCCGTGACAGCGGGGTGCGGGGATGGGGGTGAGCCCCGGGAAGGACACCACGGTGGCTGAGCCCTGGGGGCGGCGGGCGGCGGCGGGCGGGCGGGGGTCCTCGGACCGCAGCAGGAACCTGCCCCCTCCGTCCCCACGGCTCCAGCGCCAAGCCAGTGGAGAACCGCGTACCCCTCCGCGGTGGCCTCTGCAGCCGGGGAAGACGGGAGGGCACGAGGCCAAGATGATGGTAGGGGGCGGGGGGATACAAGTGGTAGCGGAATGCAGACTCAGGTCCTTTGGGGTCACGCTTGCCGGGACAAGGACGGGGACAGAGCGGTGCCATGGAGAGCGTGGAGTCGCGGGTGGTGCCCGCACGAGGGATCCGCGCCGCGCACGTCCCGCCGGGCCCGCAGGCGCAGACGGCTGCTCCCGTTCACCCGCGGCGGTCAAATAACGTCTGAATTACATCCTTGTAAATATTGACTGTGGCCATCTTCTTCGTTTCTGCGCACAGAAAACCAAAATTTTAAGCCCGGCGGGGCCGGGCTGCTGCGCCGCAGGGCTGCGCGGGGTGCGGGGCGTGTGGAGCGGCGGGGCCGGGGGAACAGGGGCACATCCGTGGGAGCGGGCCGGAGACGCCCGCAGACATCGCCAGCAACTGAGCATCGTATCTCCGTGGGAGCGCGCCGAGGATGCAAAAAGCAGCGGGCTGTCTCCCCGCTTGGACTGGGGGCTAATTTATAACCCTTGGGCGCGGGGGAGAGGGGGACGCACGACACACAAGAGAAGACGGAGAAGCGTGGTGGGAGATGGTTCCTGGTTTGGCATCATTAAACGCCGGTGTTAATGAATGGCACGGGGATGCGGCTGCGCCCCGCGTCCCCGATGGGAGTCTCTCCCGCGGTCAGCGTGACACCAGCCGGTGTCCTCAGCCGCCTTCCCCGGGGGACTCCCCCATACAGACGGTGAACTGCCCAGCCGTGCACTGCCGTACCCTCAGATGCCCCTGGCCGGACTCCTACCGCCTCTCCACGCACCGCCCCTCGACGCCGCTCTGCCCAGGCGGGGCCCGTGCCCTGGCTGGGGCTCCTGGGGTCCCCTCGCCGGCGGTGTCTCCCCACAGGGATGGGGAGCGGCAGTCCCGACAGCGTGAGTGGCTGCGCGGCGGCTGTGCCTCCGGGCGCCAGCTCTGCGCATTTGGTGGTCGTTAAAAACAATTTGCTTCCCTCCCCGTTTGGGGAGGGGGAAGGGGAAAATCGTTCCGGGGGAGGGGAGGGGAGGGAAAGGGAAGGGAAAAGGGGGGGGAAGGGGGGGGGGGAAGAGTGAGAGAGAGAGCAAGCGAGACAGAAACACCAAACCCGACAGAAAACCCGCGCTCCGAACTATTGCGACACGGAGCGAGGAGCGTGGCGAAGGCTGGCGGCGAGGTGCGAGTGGGAGCGGGCCGGGCCGTGGGAGCGGGCCGGGCCGAGGAAGCGGACCGGGGTTGGGTGGGGGGCCGTGAGAGCGGGCCGGGCCGTGGGAGGAGCGGGCTGCCTCCCCCCCCGTGGGTGGGCAGGCGGCGCCCGGTGCCTCCGCGCTGCCCCCCCGCCGGTCGCGCCGGGCGGGTCTCGGCGGTTCGGCGCGGCTGCCCGGTGACCGCTGCCGCCTCCCCGCAGCGCACAGCGAGCCCCCGCACCTCGGAGCCGGCGGCCAGCACGACGGCGGCCCCCAGCCCCCCACCATGAACACCATCGTCTTCAGCAAGCTCAGCGGCCAGGTGCTTTTCGAGGAGGACGCCAAGGAGCGGGAGCGGAGCGGCCGGTCCTACGTGGGGGTGGTGGAGGGCCCACACCACGCCGAGGTGCTGCTCCCCGACAGTCCGTCCATCAAGGAGAGCCTCAGCCTGCGCAACCGGCGGACGGGGTATGCGTGCGCTCGTCTCCGCGCCGCGCACCGGCTTCGGGGGCGGCCCTGCCGGCGCTGCCGGCCGCCGCGTCGCCGATTTGGGGTTGCAAGATGGGTTTCTAGCTGGGTCCTTCCCCGCACCCCCGGGTCCGTATTCTCTGGGATTCTCATTCCGCATCTACGGTGGGAAATTCCGGCAATAGGTGATGCAGGGGCGTCCGATTGGGCTGGAATGTGCCAGACAGAGCGCTCCTGTCCTGCTGCGCTTGACGTCCCCCTCTGCCTCCAAACAAAAACAAACCGGGAATACCGGGGCTCCACCGGCTTGTTCAGGAGCTTCATGCAATTAAAGTCTCCAAAACGGAGGCGCCAGGCGAGACGTGTGAGACCTCGGGGACGGGGCGGCGGCGCTGCCGATCCCCTCCGGCAGTGCCGTGGCAGCGGGGCTGAGGCGGGCGGGCAGTGCGCGGCCCCGGCACTTGTTCCGCCGTCCCCGCGGGTTCGCAGCGCGCCGAGCGAACGGGCGGGAAGGAGCGGTGTTGTCAGTGCGTTCCCAGGGATGGGATTTAGAACGGACTAGCGCGATGTCAGTCAGGGGCTGGATAACGTGATTGTTAAGATGGGGTTTGCTAAAACGGCAGCTGAGGCTAAGCCGCTCGAAGCTGGTTTTTTTTTGGAGGGGGGACTTTTTTTTGGTTTGTTGGTTTTTGGCGGTTAGGGTTTTTTTTTTTTGATGCTGGAACAGGTGAAATAGAAGGTGATGAAAGGACGTGCGAGCTCCGGCGTGTTGTCAGCCGTAGCTCGGAGGGTTGAACTGGCGAGCGCTGACCAGACATTTCGGGTCAGTGTTACAAAGTAAAGATCGAGGAGTACAGTCAGGCGGCTGCGAAACCGACAAGTCCGGGGGAGCTGCTTGTACTGACGAATTTCCACCCTAGCGATTGCATCAGCTCGCAGTTTTACCGGCGGTGCTGGCCGAGACGACGCAGGTGTGTGTCACCGAGATGTTACTGCCGGCGATCGCGGCGGAGCGGGGCTGCAGCGGGAGCCCCGGGGCGGCAGCGGAGCGGCCGCTCGGCCCAGCCCAGCCCGGCGCGGCCCCGGGGCGCCCCCTGCCGCCACCACCGGCACCCAGCGCCGCCCGGAGCCTCCTCCGCGCAGCGCTGCCGCCGGCCCCAGCCCGCCTCTGGGCTTTTCCTAGGATTCCTCCGATTTTGTTCACTCACTTTTTATTGTAGGCCTTTATTTACAAAGGGACACATTTTTTTTTTTTTTTTTTTTTTAATGGGACCCGGGTTTCGTTCCCCCGGCATCCGCTATTTCCCTCGGCAGGCGCGGGGCTTTGCGCGCTGCCTCGCATCGTTGCTGGCGGCGTTGGGAGCGGCACGCCGGCTCCTCCAGGAGCACCGCTCGCCACCGGCTCCGAGGAGCGAAATGATCCCGGAGCTGCTCGGTGACGCGGGTATCTTCTCTTGAGTATCGACGGGAAATAAATCCGTGATGGGGAACCAGGCTAGGCTGGCCCCGGGGCAGCGCGCACCCCTGCTGCGGGATGCGGGGCCGGCCGAGCGAGGTGCGGCCTGGCCGCGCTGGAAAGCTCCTCTGTAAACAGACTGGCCACACTCCTGTCAGGTGCCGAGAACCAAAAAACATCGGGACACTCGCACCGGCGAAGCCCTGGCCCCGCTGAAAGACCGGTGGGGCCGCCGCCCGGGTCCGCAGCATTATCGCGGCCATTCACCAGCTCTGGGTCCGCTCGCCCAGACCCTCCACGGGGAGTTCGGGAGCTGGTGGCATCACCTTCTCTTGAGCAATCGTCTGGGCCGAGGGTTGCGGCTGTGGAAAGTCCCTGAACGTCCCCCGCGAGGACGGGGCTCGGCTCCTCCGGGCAGGGCGCACCCCGGAGCTGCGGCACCCCCGAGCTGGGTCCCCCCTGGGACAGGGCGCATCTACCGCACCCGCGCAGGGGAGCCCGGGGCCAGGCGGGGGGAGCGGGCAGGGCCCGGGGCCGGGCGCAGGGAGCAGGCAGGTGTCCCGCCGCTCCGGTCCTCAGCGCCCCTTCTCCGCGGCAGGGCGCGGCAGAGCGGCGGGAAGGTGCGGCACAAGCGACAGGCGCTGCAGGACATGGCGCGGCCGCTCAAGCAGTGGCTCTACAAGCACCGCGACAACCCATACCCCACCAAGACCGAGAAGATTCTGCTGGCCCTCGGCTCCCAGATGACCCTGGTGCAGGTAAGGAAGGGAACCCCTTACCCGCATCTCCAAACGCCGCTCTGAGACGTTTCATGGACGGGAGGGATGGGGACAACATCCGCCAAAGCTCCTCTGTGAGCTGAGCAAGGGACAGTGCTGGGTGTTGGGGAGCATCCGTGCAGCCAGCCAGACGAAGGGTCCTGTGCACATCCTTCTTCCACTCTCCCCTGGGCTCCCCCACCCCAGCAGGACTGTCTCCCTCAAACAAGAATTACTGCATCTGAGCTATTGTGGCTGGAGAAGTGCTACAGACAATCAGCAAAAAGTGTGTGCTTGCCCTCTTAGGAATAGATGCCCTCATCCTTTCATCTCATTAATAAATACAATGAAAGCATTTTTGCTTTGTCTTTAAAAATTCTCAAGTAAAAAAAGTCAGTCATAGGAGATTTCAGCACAGAATAGGAATTGTTGAGGAAATTGCAGGGAGCTACTCTTTCCTTTCAAAAAGGGGCTAGGATGGAAACTGCTCTACTGTTCTGATAGTAATTGTCATCACCTGTTGCACAGACATCAGCATTACCATACACACTGTGTTCAGTGGCTCAGCTCACGGTGGATGTGCTTCACAGTCTTGCAGGAATTATTGTAATGTAATTAGACATGGGGAGTAATTGTTTTGCTCTCAGGTAATACTCCCCTGAAGTGACTGGCAATTGTCTTGCTGTAAGAGACATAAAGTTTGCTGCAAATGTTTATAAATCTCACTTCTTTGTTCTCTTTGCCATCTGGCACTCTACTGAAATATGTGGTTAAATGCTATCAGTTGCCGAGTGATGCTATCTCAGGTCTGGATGCTGCAAAGATTTATGCATTGTGAATAATCTAATTTCCTTACTGCAAGCTACTGGTAGGTGTGTAAAATGAAACCCATGTGTTTGCAGGTTGGGTCCTCATCACTCTGCCTAACACATTATGTGTCACTTTGCAAAGGACACAAAGAGATCAAAGTAAACTAAAGTATTAGAAAAAAGCAGGTGGTAATTCAACTTTATTATTTTGAGTGCTCCTTCAAAAAAACCTGTGCTATGAACTTCAATTCTAGTAATGGCAAAATGGGAAATTTTTACACTTCAGTACCTCACTATGAACATACTGCAAAACTTAGGAAAAACACTATAGCTTTGACAAAAATAATATTAATGTCTCAGAAAATGCCAGTTATAACTGGAAGATATAGTTAAAAAAACTTCTCTTGCTTTTAAAAAATATGCTAGAAGGGTTTAAACTATGATTAGATAAACACTATCCCGTCAATGGCACAATTCAATAGTAGTACTTTATTGGACTATGGCTCTTAGAATATCCCTGTATTTTTACATGAGATATAAAATATATATCCAGAATGTGTGTTGGGACACTTTCCCATTAACAACATCTTGAGGAGTTCTGCTATTCTTTTAAAAATGCATTGGAATGAACAGAGAAGGGAAAAAAACTGATGGATTTTTGCAGAATTTCTCTTGTGGCAGCTTTGATAAATCCTGATGGGGATTAGATGTATTAGCCTTTATAAAAGCATCAAGTGAGCCATGGCCACATGGCTCCACAGAGTTTTATGATCTATGTAAGGTGTAGAATAAAATTAAAAAGAATCAGGGAGGGCTGCCTTTAGCTCTGTTAGACCCCTGTGACTCTAGTGGGTTTACGCTGAACCTGAATTTGACCAGTTCTGTTTCTATGATCTGTAATATTTGAAAGAACTGTGCAAACAGGCACATCTATCTTCATTTACAGAAGCACAACATCAAAGAGAAATCCCAGTTGTTTTTTCCATCATTTGTGTGCAATGCTCTTTTAATCCAGGAATATGATAGCATCTGTAGGAGATGTAAATACATATGTCTGGCACCAGTACTAATTCCTGAGCCTCAAAGAGCTAAACAACACACACCCCACACCTACTTTTTGGATGCTCAAAAAGAACAAGATTGTAATCCAGTTCAAAATTTTTGTTCTCTAAGAGTGAGAGAGAGCATGCCAGGGTGTGATCTCAGTCACGCTGGGTACATCTGACATAGCTTTCCTGAAGGCTGTGCTCTTTCAGACAAGTGGTATAACCAAGAGCAGGTTTGTGACTGGGCTTTGGTGTCTGTTGGAAAGCTTTACTTCTGTCCCAGGAGGGGCACTTAGCAAAAGCATCAACCAGGGTTGCCTATAAATTGTTTTTCTCATCTAGTAATATTGTTAGACATCGTTGGAGAACCAGGAATCAGTGTATGATGTTTCCTCTGGGTTAAATGCCTTCACGTTTGCTGACCTGTTTTATATTTACCACTCTTTTTACATTTCTCAGTGCTGTCCCGTGGTGTTTGCTCCCACAGATTTCCACTCCTGTGGAGGCTGTTGTCTGCTGACAGCTGCTACCTCTTCCCAGCATCCCTCATGTGCTGACACCTTGTCGTCACAAGCCCTAGGAAAGGCAAAAGATACTGTTGAATATCCCTTTTTGTTTCTGACAAAATGCCATTTAGGGAATGAATGGTTGGGGTTTTTTTTGTTTTTCACCTGACTGATGACTTTGGAAAAGGTCTTCAGCAGCTGCCAGGAAGATGATGTTGGTCACAGTAATATTGATAATACAGATGTAACTCTTCTCCCTATGCTTTTCTTTCATCTAATGAACCTAATTCCAATATGTACCATCTATCCAAAGGAGCTTTTTCAGGACCATGGCATAGATAAAGCCAGTTCTGTGAGACAAAGAGGTGAACATCCAGCTCTGTTTTTTACTTTTGTTATTGGGACAAACTAATAACATGCAGATACTAATAATTGTTATTAGTATCTGCATGTCAAATCTTTCACAACTTTATTTTTGTTAGTTTTGCTATCACCCAGTTGGCTGATTTTAAATTAATTTGTTCTACTTCACTAATACTTCAGCCTACCCTCCTGTTCTTCAGTGCAGTGGGACAGCAAGGGGACTGTTCCAGATGCATGTCCAACTGCAGTGCGCAGTCAAAGAAAAGTCAAGACTCTTTCAAGGATTTTGCAGGAATCATAAATCATCTTGTTCTTTGAGTAGTAGGAGCAAAACCTGGGGCAAATTCTGGGCTGACTTACTCCTATGCAGGCCAACAAGGTCTTTGGGAGTCCTCAAGGCAAATGTTATTGCAGATTTCAGTCCAACAGTCCAAAGTTTTCTACTTCCACAACTGCCAAAGCAGGAAACCAAAAAAGCAATATAGTTTGAAAAGGCATTTTATATTTTACTCCAATTAGATTTCAGTTCAGAATCCAATAATTTGTCCTATTAATATGCTACATTTTCATTTGTATTATTACCACAGTGCTTGATTTATTTTATTTTAAATTTTTGTTTAGATGTTCTTGTGAAATAAAAAAGAAAAATGGCTGTATATTCCTTCCAGAAAGAAATATGAATGGGTATATTGTTGAAAAGAAGGTTTTTTCAATACAAGAATGAATATATCAGTCATGTGCTGCTATGGATTTAATAGTATTCAGATTTATAAAGGCATATCTGGATTACTGGAGGAGGAGAATCGCTTGATGTCTGTTCCCTTTCTGAAAGTTTGGCCACTCTTAAGCACTGAAGCAGAACAAATTACAATAAAATTGAAGATGTGTCTTCAGAAGTAAAGCCAGAGGGTCAATATTTTCATGATGTTGATATAAGTACCTGATGCTCTTAGGGAACGACTGAACTGCTCTAAAAAAATGAATGCTGGAAAGCACATCTATTATCATTCCCCTTGGGCTTTGTCTTTTTACTTCTCAAAGAACTACAGGATTGTTACTTTACAAGAATAGTGAGTTTCATCATGTGTTTTTTCAAGATTCTTAGTTCTTGGGAGGTTTATGTGACAAAGATTTTCCTACTGGCTTTTATCTAAATCATTTATTGGTTTTTTTTAAAATTATTTTTGGAGATCAGAGTAGCTCAGATTGGGACTGTGGGAAAGGTTGGATGTTTTTGGCAGCATTGGTTGTTTCTTTTTGTAATGGTTTAGGTAAGTGGTGCAAACTGGCACTCTGTGAGTGGGACCTACAGCAGTAGGCAGGTTTTTAAAGACCACATGGATAGACAACGTAACATTTGGGGCTGGTTGAAATGGGTGGTAAAACCGTTGTTGTCTTTGAAGGAGACAAGTGGTGGCTGGAGGTCAGGGTGAGCGTGCTGGCTGGTGCAGCCTGTGGCCATGCAGCCTGTTCCAGTTCACACACCTGGAGGTTGTCCAAGACTGAGGAGGGAGAGAGGTGTTGAATCTCATGATGTCTTAGAAATCAGGATTTTCCAGCAACATGCACCAGTGCCCAAGAGCAGGAAAGCACCTAGAGATTACCACATCATAGATTAAGCCTAAAAATCTCTTAAATGGATTTTACTAACTTTCCTTTCTTCCAAGGCTTTAGTGAGCCTTGTTGTAATTGCATTTGAGATAAGAGTTTCTAGAGTGAATTTGCTGCTTCGTGCTTTAGTATAGCTGACTTGAGGTTCTTTCAAAATCATAGAGTCATTGAGGTTGGAAAAGACCTTTATAATCGTCAAGTCCAGCCATTAACCCAGCACTGCCAAGTCCACTGCTAAACTTTGTTCCTAAGCACCACGTCTGCATTTCTTTAAATACCTCCACGGACAGTGAGTCAACCATGGTGACTTTCACTGGGCAGCTTGTTCCAATGCCTGGCAATCCTTTCTGTAAAGAAATTTTTCCTTATATCTAATCTAAACCTCCCCTGATTCAACCTGAGGCCATTTCCTCTTGTCCTATTGCTTGGTACTTGGGAGAACAGACTGACCGCATCTGGCTACAGCCTCCTTTCAGGTAGTTGTAGAGAGCAGTAAGGTCTTCCCTGAGCCTCCTTTAGTCCAGGCTAAACCCCCCCAGCTCCTTCAGCTGCTCCTCATCAGACTTGTGCTCCAGACCCTTCACCAGCTTTGCTGCCCTTCTCTGGACTCTATCCAGCATCTCAGTGTCCTTCCTGAAATGAGGGGCCCAGAACTGGACACAGCATTTGAGTTGTGACCTCACCAGTGCTGAGTAAGTGCAAAGGTACAATCACTGCCCTGCTCCTGCTGGCCACATGTTATGGTCCAGTTCTTAAAATTATTAGAAATTCCTCTGCCTGAATTAAGGTGCAAATGAGACCATATGCCAAAGGATTCCAGTCTCTGACATCACACTTGCTGATCCAGGCCAGGATGCCAGTGGCCTTCTTGGCCACCTGGGCACATGCTGGCTCACGTTCAGCTGCTGTCAGCCAGCACCCTCGGGTTCTTTTCCACCAGGCATCTTTCCAGCCACTCTTCCCCCAGCCTGTAGCACTGCAGGGGTTGTTGTGACCCAGGGGCAGGCACTTGGCCTTGTTGAGCCTCGTACCACTGGCCTTGGCCCATGGATCCAGCCTGTCCAGATCCCTCGTGGAGCCTTCCTTCCCTCCAGCACATCAACACTCCCACCCAACTTGGTGTCTCTGCAAACTGACTGAGGGTGCCCTTAATCCCCTCCAGATTAATGATAAAGATATTAAACAAGACTGGCCCCAGTACCAAGCCCTGGGGAACACCACTGGTGACCGGTGACCAGCTGGATGTAGTTCCATTCACCAACACTCTCTTGGCCTGGCCATCCAAACTGTTTTTTACCCAGCAAAGAACACACTCGTCCAAGCCATGAGCAGCCAGTTTCTCCAGGAGATGCTGTGGGAAATGGTGTCAAAGGTTTTACTGATGTCCAGGTCTACATCTACAGCCTTTCCCTCATCTACTAAGTGAGGCACACTGTCATAGATGAAGATCAAGTTGGTCAAGCAGGACCTGTCTTTCACAAATCCTTGCTGCCTGGGCCTGATCCCCTGATTGTCTTGTACATGCTGTGTAATGGCACTTAAAATCATCTGCTCTATAAAGAGCAGGAGAACAAGGTGCAGTATATTTATCTCATTATGAAATAACAATCAAATACTACTATTCTTTTCTCTCATGGCAGAAGACTTAAAATATGACTCATATTTTCATATTGATATGCAGAAAGCAAAGCAATGGCATGGCAAGAATGAGCTCAAAATAAACCAAGAGTACCATGCAGAAATCACTCCTGCTAAATTTAATTGCTTTTCTGTATGAATCACACTAATACTACCCTATCTTTCTTTTCTGTAAATGGCACTTCACTGATGAAAAATTTCAGTATGTAATAAAATGAAGCGTAATGAAATCTTTCTTGTGAGAGGTTGGAAAGCTGTCAGTTTGGTAAAATGCCGCAGTAACTGCAATCCTGTTCATTGGGACCCTGGATTGATCCATCTCTGCTGTTAAACACTTGATTTCAGAATTACACTGTCATGCAGCAGGTGACTGCTGCTTCAGCTGAGCAGTCTGGAGTGAGTTTGTTAACAGCATTAGAAAGTGCATGGATTCCAGCCCACCCAATCTCATATACTGTAAAAATTTCTGTGTCAATATGATGATTGTAAGCAAGTAGCCTCAGAAAAGAAGGAAAATTACTTACTCTGCCAGCTACATTTTTGGTTTTCTAACCTGTTGTAGTAAACTACAAGGCTTATAAAGTTACGTGTTTGGCATCTGAGCACTGATCCAGGGCTCACTGTATTTTCAGTGGAACCCTGTTTCATGTAAACGTGATTTTAAGTAAAATCAAAGTGACATGCATAAGGCACCACTGCTAAGTTCTAGCTGGGACTCTGAACTGAAGCTTTCCTTTTTTTTTAGGCAGATAGTGTTTATTTTTCTCATAATCACTTTAGGAGAGATTATTGATCCAGAATAATTAGACATACTTCTGTGTGATTTATACAGTAA
This sequence comes from Aphelocoma coerulescens, assembly GCF_041296385.1. Lineage (NCBI taxonomy): Eukaryota > Metazoa > Chordata > Aves > Passeriformes > Corvidae > Aphelocoma > Aphelocoma coerulescens. The sequence continues at coordinate 16,231,903 of NC_091015.1, forward strand.
CCTTAGCTACAATAGACAGATGACAAAACTAGGGCCAAAATCCGACACTAAGGTCTATAGTCTGGCTCTCTTCTAGGTGGGGTAGCATGTATTGATAAAACGTATATGAACTTGCTTTGCAGGTTGATGTAAATTAAATGGTATGATCGTTCTGGGTCAGAATATGATGACTCTAGTCTGGCTTCCTCTGTGTGCGTGTTCACAACACAAAGATGTGAGCAGGGCTGTAGGCTGCTAACATCCTTTACTTTCTCCTTTGCAAGTGGTGCTACTCTGCCTCCTTCTTGCAGAGGTCATGTCAAAATGCACTTATTCCTGCAAGGGGGTAAATAGCACTTTTAACACCTTATTTATCATTAAGCAAACATTGTTAGAATGTAGGTCGCTTGCCTCTGCTCTTGCTCATAGTAAAGATACAGTTGTCAGTATTTTCTATTTTCTATCTTTTTGAGTTGAAGTAGAATCGAGGCCAGCATTTTCTCAGGTGTGCTTTCATGCAAAGTCACTGCAAGAACATGCATCCCATTTAGTGATTTAATTAGCACTGCTGGCACAGAAGGGTAGAGTGTGCCCTTTTGCTCATTCAGTGCCTAAACCACTGTGAAATACTTGTGTTTGAGCCTGACTTTGTGATGAGCCTGTATGCTAGAGGGGTACTAACATGTATCCATTTTGCTATGTCAAACTCTAGAAAATGCTCTGCAGTTGGGAAGGAAGACAAACCAGAGTATTGTTTAATAGTCACCTTGAGAGGAGTCTGCATCTTTGCTGGTTTTTAGGGTGTCCACAACAAAAAGAGTTTTTAAAATCTGCTGCTCTGTAGACCAAGTGGTTGATATCTGCAGTGAGTCAAAGTATGTTGTACTCTGTAAGACTTTCCTGATGCCCGTGGTTTGTCAGAGTTCTGTTAAAGTACAAGGGAAAATTTGGGCTTTTTTATATACAGATTCAGAATGTCTTTTCTGTTCAACAGCATTATTGTAGCTTATATAAATAACAAAGGAAACTCCTGAAAATTCGATAATAGTTTTAATTTAGAAAGTTGGTGATATATTGAAGGTTCATATTGAAAGTTCAGGGCTTTATTTTTAAAATTAAAAAAAAAAAAGAAGAAGAATACAGAGCTAGTATTTGAGACATCTTAATTGAAATCTTGTGATAATGTGGTTTTGCTAACACTTGGGAAAGGTGGGATGCCTGAGCTTGCCTTCTTGTATGAGTTTCCTGCTCTGCTCAGTGGTAATTTCATGGACTTCTGTTCATATTTCTCATTTTCTGTATCCTTGAATCATACATAAAACTCTTGAGAGCTCTATGGATTTTTTTATTTGTGTAATTTTCAAGGGAAACTAATACACTCATTTGTATGCAGGTATCAAACTGGTTTGCCAATGCAAGACGTCGCCTGAAGAACACTGTCAGGCAACCAGATCTTAGCTGGGCTTTACGAATAAAGCTGTACAACAAATATGTTCAGGGAAATGCTGAGCGACTCAGCGTGAGCAGTGATGACTCATGCTCTGAAGGTTTGTTGATGCTCTTTTATCGATTTTGAACTGATTAAAATATATTTAGAAAGTATTAGATACCCTGAGTTAGCTCTAATTTTTAATCACAAAATACCCTCAGTGGATCTGCCTTTATTTTTTTTTGTGAATTAGGTGCCTATATGGGCTCCCAACTACTATGCAGCCTTGCAAAGCAGGATTGTGTAAGTTGTTCAAGGTGACAATCTGGCTGCATGTTGTTATATTTCATTTTTGCTAGAAAGATAATTGTTAGTTCATTACATTCTACAAGCCTATTCCTGTTAATCTGTATCAAAGGAAAAAGACTGATTACATTTGTTGGTATAGAGAAATGAGAAATCACTTGACTGTTACTTTCCTTGATGGAAGGGTTATAGCAATATACATCTTTAACTGGAGAATCTGATTAACTTCAGCGGGGCTTATTAGATGGTAAAAAGAATATTACTGTTATTTATTTAATGTATTTTGCTAGCAACTCTTTTCCATAAAGGGTGCACTGGAATTCTCTTTCTTACTCAAATTAACAAATACAAGATTTTTTTTAAAGTACCCCGTATTTTTAATAGAGCTCTTGTATTAATTATGTCTGTGGGTACTTTTTTTAGACAGTTGTGACATGGAGATACAATGACAAGAACAAATCCTACAGAACATTGTCAGAAATCTCTGTGTGAATTTTTAGAAGAGTATGTCTCAATTTGCACTCAGTTTCAAATATCTTTGTTCCAATTTCAGTCTGTACTCACATTTCTTGAAAAATGTGAGAATATACTCACATTTTTACTCACTTCCCTTGAAAAGATTGCTTGCAGAACAATTTAAAGAGTACAGTTTAAGAAGATGCACCTAAATATGCTGTGGTATTCAGGCGAACCAGATTTCAAGATATGATAGTAAGAATTCAGCTTATTCACACAGCTTTTTAAATGCTTATTGTTGAGTTAGGGCACTTTTCAGATTTTTTCTACCTGCCTTGTGTTACTCGTGGGCAAATTAGACTCAAAGACTGCTTTCAACAGCTAATTAATTTAGAATAGCTGTAACATCTGAGAACCATGGGAACTACTATGAGCAATGTGTGAACAGAAGAAAATGAAAATCGGTGTCTAATGCTGAAGTTACTTTCTAGTTTTAGTTATATTTATCACAATTCAAAATACCTAAAGAAAGCCTCATGTTAAATATTAGGTACTCAGTGTATTACTGTATCTTTGTTCTTTTGTTTTCAGATGGAGAAAATCCTCCAAGAAACCTTATGAATGAAGGGGGATATAACAAACCAGTTCATCACACTGTGATTAAAACTGAAAGTTCAGTAATAAAAACAGGAGTGAGACCAGAAACAAGTGCCAATGAGGATTATGTGTCACCCCCCAAATACAAAAGCAGCTTACTGAATCGTTACCTAAATGACTCACTGAGACATGTCATGGCTACTAATGCAGCTATGATGGAAAAAACAAGGCAAAGGAATCATTCCGGTTCATTTAGTTCCAATGAATTTGAGGAAGAGCTGGTGTCTCCATCATCATCAGAGACAGAAGGCAATTTTGTCTATCGGACAGGTAAGGGATATTTTTCTGCTTGATTTCTATTACAGACAACTTCAGTAGACAGTGTCTCCTGGAATAAGTGTCACCTGATTGTGCCTTTTATGAGACTGGGTAACTTCTGTCCATTCTCTCATATGACAGTGGATAATTCCTGTCTGTCTTCTTGCATGAGAGTAGATGATTCCTATACATCCTCTCATATCAGAGTGGATAAATCCTGTCCACCCTTTCATTCTCTGGAGAAGTTCTACCTGCAGTATAACAGTTGAGTGCTGTTACTGACCACTAATGAAGCTGGTTTGCTTTTCAAATGGAGCAATGGGGATAGTTTTTGAAATTACATTTACAGGGCACCTTTTGCCAGCACTAAGATGAGCCTAAGGAAGGAGAAAACTCTTCAGTATTCTATTAAAATATGGGAGGACTAGAAGAGAAGGACTGAAGTTTTTCATGGCCCCAGCTGGGAGGAAGAGGAGGGCTTTGAAATTTCAAGGTGGCTTTTTGTGGCACTTACATGAGTTATATGCTCTTCAGTGGAGCGCATGTGAACACCTTGCCCTGTTGTACTGCACCTTTTCTGTCCTCAGAGTGCCTTGTCCAGTATGTGACCCTTTGGTGCTCATGCATCTCTTAGGAATATAGGCATTGCTGTAGACTAATTTCTGCATCACTCTCCAGATACAGTGCACTGAGCTAAGGGGACACAGACTTGGCCATTAAATACCTTGTCTTACTGGTTATTGAAGGGTTACACATAGTTTATTATTTTAATCTTATCAATAAAAACATAAAAACATGATGTAATATCATCCACTGTGTTACCAGTCAGAGCAAGGCACATGGGACTGCCTGGTTTATGCCAGTAAATTGCTGTAAATCAGGGCAAGGTCAGGACTTGCTCAAGTCCCTGTGGGGCAGGGAATGCTGGAAGGCTCCTCTTGTGAAGCTTCTTCTGTATTTCTTTGGGACATAAGGAAAAAAAAAAAAAGAAAAAAAAAAAGAAGTTTTGCACCACAATCTCTGAAGGTCTCCACCAGGGTCTCAGGGTTTCCACTCAGTGCAGCAACCCATGTGTTGTTCTGGGCCTTTCTTGTCAGGTTATTCTGCCAGGGACCCCCCTGAGGTGAGCATCACTTAGGGATGGATATTGCTGAAGAGTACTGGAGGATTTTGCCATAAAGTTAACACAGATTTAGATTTTGTACTTGGTTCCCCTTGGCTTTCCTGGCAGGCAGGTTCGGGTGCCTTTGCAACCTCTCAAGTTTTCAGCCTTTGCTCTCTTTTTTCTGGCACATTTCCTGTGGGGATTTTTGTGTCCATGTGGAGAGGCCACAAGGCTGAGTTCTGTGGTGGGGATTAGGAGGATGTTTGTGTGCACAGGTTGTTGGAAATGACCAAGGAGAGAGTGGGGGCCCTGTAGAGAAATGGGGTCTCGTGGGGAGGAAGAATAGTGCATGCACAATTAATAAATTTCAAAATTAACTTTCTCCGTTCATTTAATTTCGTTTTTCTCAACATACCAAATGCATTTGGTCTTCATTACAAGCATATTGTCTGCCAATTTTTATTTTTAAGTGAGAAGTTACTCAAGAACAGATGCAGCAGCTCAGATATGTAAACTTCTGTTTTTCTGTACTTTATACCACAACCTAGAAATGGACACATTGACTTTTTAAAATTTATAATAAATTTGCTACTGGATTAAGTTCTTCTTGACAAGTTTCAAGCTGCACTGAAAAATATGGTCATTAATGTGAAGGCTGAGAGAGGCACATTGTAACTGTGTAAATTCACCAGCTGTGCTGGAATGACTAAAAACCTAGCATATTTGTCCTTAAAAGTTTGTGACATTCCTGGAACTCCTCTTGAGACTGTATTTAAGTCAGTTCCTAAATATCTTCCTTGACATTTTTACAAATGTTGAGAACAGACCAGCAGCTCTTAGGTTATAGTTTTATTCTTTTTGCACTTTGAAAGTAGAGATGCAGTATATAGAAAGAAAAAAAGAACATATGTATATGTGATATTTTTTGCTATATCATTGCTATATATGTGTGAACATTCAGGAAATATAGGTAAAAATGGGCTTTTTTTCCGTTACAAGATTACAGTTCCCATTAATGATTTTCTGATGATCTTATAATGTGCAGGAATTAAGCTTTTCGTGAACAAAGCAGATATTTTCAAGTTATTGTCCATTTATGAAACTTACCTTCAAATAGATGAAATTATTGACATGAATATTAGGGAGAGATAAATAAGGATGATTTACTTCTTAAAATGTTTTTTATTTGTAATTTGAATACCTGGGTTGGCAGTTCTCAGTGCAGTTGTGTACCAACCTGTATCTGTGTTTTCAAAAATAGCTGTAATACATTTTGATTAAGCAAATAATGGGGTATGGCTGACTTTACCACTCTTACCCTCCTGAAAGTGGCAAGTGTATTTTTAAGTGAGATGTCTCCTCTTAGAAGGAGTTCTCCATGGCAATTTTTTGTAGAGCAAAACGGCTGATTTTTAACACAAAGGAGATGTTGCAGGATTGTCAAGTCCCTACTAGATGTTTTCATTTATGAAGACATTTTAAGCAGTATTTCAAAAGGCACAGAGTGAAAACTGATTGATGTTTTATTTTTGAGAAACGTTTGGCAAGGTCGTTGTGCCTCTAAGGACAGGCAGTCACTGGAGTTTAAACTAATTCTTTATTGTGCTTCCCTGGAAGGGTAACTTTCCATGGCAGATCATAAGTAGAAAGCTTACTCACCCTGTCTGGTTCTGATTATGGGCTGGACCCTGATTTCAGGTACATCAGTGTGTCTGCAGCTGCTTTGTTTGCTCAGCACCCGGGGTCAGTGTGGCCATGTGTGTCTCAACAGCCTGCGTCAAATTAGCAGCATACGAGGGCAGTGTCCAGTAACAAAAACAAGAAATTGCAGTTTAAAGTTTATAAGGAAAACGGGTTGTAGAATTTCCCATTTCAGTCATTAACATGCTTATAAACACGGGACCATATGCTACTCCAGCTTCATGCAACTGGGAAATCCCACATAAAGATCAAGGACAGGCTATATAACTGACTGTCGGCAGAGCAGCCTCGTTTTCTACCTCCACACAATTATGGTGAGCTCATGGGAAAGCGTTTCAGTGCTGGAGCAGGGGCAGCAAACCCCCGAGTCGGAGCCCTCGCAGGTGCGGTGCCCTCACTGCCACTTCCCCAGCCTGAGCAGCCAGGGAGCTGCTGCGGGAGGCGGCGTGGGCAGACAGTGCAGGGAGAGCAGAGCAGCCAGGGAAGAGTGCAGCTGCCCTCGGGTGTGTCACAGGTTTCTGCAAGTCTTTCTGTCGTAAGCTGATACTCTTATGTATATAACATATACACAGGTGTATTCACTTAAAGCAGAAAACTTCAGTTCAGATTAATCCTGGTGCGGGTATAATATAAATAGATATAGTTGGTCAAATGTGCATCTTAAACTGATGACTGAAAGGCTTGGTTCAGTGTTTTTGTTTAGTTAAAAAGCTGTGTTGGAGAAGTAGTTTTCACTAACTGCTTGCCATGCTGTCACTCACAGCGGGTTCTCTGTGTGACAGGAATAACTGAAACCAGACTTGTCTACCTTTATTTGTTGTACAAATGCATGCAGAAACAACAGTCTTGACTGCAACGGGCACTCCAGAAATCTACAAGGAAAAGATCTAATAATGTTTGTAGTGAGGCTGAATATAAATCTAAAGAGGGGATGTCAGTCTTTGGTTTACAGATCTCTGAAATTCTGGCTTTTCTGTAATCACGCTGCAGTGCTCCCTGAGTACCCTATCATCAGTCACCTGCAGAAACAAAATGTCCTGCATCATTGTAGCACAAGGAAATGAAAAATTAGTAGCTTTCTGGCATATTGTTGTCTAGTGAAGGAAAGCAAAAATTGAAACAAGAGAAAAAGAGACGAAATGGCAGGACAGGGAGTCCTTTTTCTCTAGGCTGATTTTTCATTAATTTCACTTTATATGTTACTTAGCACAGTAGAAAAGCCAGGACAAATAAAAACAGTGAGGAAACTAAAGACTTGCAGGCCTGGAAAAGAGGGTGGTTTTAAACAAATGCTTGAATGACTGGCTGATTTTTGAAGATGTTTGATTTCTATTTTTAGACATTTATACTCAGGAGTGCGCTCTGTTTCTGATGGTTTCATTACTACTGACTTTTTCTTTCCTCTCACCTTCCTTTCTTTCTTTCCTTTGGAGCCTGCAAAGTTGGTGATTTATAAAGCATGATCCTGGGTCGTTTATTCCAGCATGCTGAGCACCTCTGATGAGACCTTCTGCATACTGCAGGATCAGGCCCACATTCCTACAGAGCACTTAAATGTAAGGGTGTAGCCATGCACATAAGTACTATTGAGAGACACACGAGCTGCAGAACAGTGCTGTGATTTTGTGTGGTCCTTGCCAACTTTTCCTCACAACTGAACATTTTTAGAAATTAACATGTAATTTAAAAATAAGCCATAAAATTTGAGAGCGTAATACAAACACAATGGAACCTGTTTTCAGAAACAACTCAAGGGACCTGCAAATACTGCTCACAGCAGTGACTTTTTTAAGTTTGATCTAAACGGTGCTGGAGACCTTGGGGATACTTTGAAATAAATGGTAACCTGGGAGAGCTGAAGGAGGTCTTTTTTGCAGATCCTAATATCATCCAGAAATGAAATGTAAAAGGTGAATGTCAAGTACAGTGTTAAATGCACACAGCAGCATAACTGCAATTTGAAGGTTACACAGTTAAGATCGTATTTCTGCAGGAATTTTATTATTACATGACCTGATTTGTCAACACTAAAATAGCATGGAATTGAGAATTGAGGAGAAGATTATGTTTAATTTACTGTTCTGTTGTTTTTTCTAAAGAAAGAATAAAAGGAAATGTCTTTACAACACAGGAAGTGTCAGGTTTAATATACCAGATGTGATAGCCCAAACCTGAGAACTTTAAAGATCCTACCCATTCCCTGCTAGTTTGGTTCACTTTCTGCATTTCTTTCAGTTCAAACACCAAAAATCAAATAAGCTGGTTTTTTAATTCTCTTTAGTTTCTTGGTTTCTCAGTATCTGAGCTGCAAGGGGAATTGGTCAGGATTATTTCCACATGACCCTGAAAAACAGTGCTTCATCTGAACTGAATCTTTTTTTGTGGGAAGGTAGCAGTTCCAACCTCTTTCAGGTAGGGGAATGGAGGAAGAGAGCACTAGGTAGGCTGGGAACAACAACAGCTGAGGGTAGAGCAGTGTCCCAAAAGCCTGGGCACCCAGGGACTGCCAGCCAGCTAGGAAGAGCTTTGCCTGGAGCGAGCCCTGCTGAGAGGGGAAGCAGCACTCCCAGCAGCGTCAACTTTCCTGTGCCACTTCTCTCCACTCCCTTCTTCTAGTGGTTAGTGTTATGGGAAAAGAGAGTATTTGTTTTCTCACAGATGCTGGATGCACAAACTACGCATCCTTGTTTTATCTATTTGTTTTCAGATGCAAAAGGTTATGAATGTTTAAGGCTTTTTTTCCCCTTTAAACCCAAAATATTGAAGATCCCAGAGACTGGCCTCTATGCAGGTAAGATGTGTTCAAATAGCAGCATATTTGTGCCTGTTCTATAATTCAGGTATCATTGCTATGGAGACCCCGCAGAGCAGAGACTGTGGGCATGTCTTCTGGTTTTGCTTCTGTTGATGTCATGGCAAATTTTCCATATGCTTCAGTAAAAACTATCTTGAGCCAGTTGTTTGGCTGCAGAGGATTTTCTTCAAATCAGCTTGCTTCAGAGCAGCACGTGTCAGGACTCCTGATAGCTTTATCATTGTAGAGAATGAAATGTTCTTGCATGAATGATTTGAAATGGAAAAGATTACAACATCTGACTGAAAAATCAGAGACACCAAAAAAATCAGGGCACCAGCCATGTTTCCATGGCCACATGTTGTCACTGCCCATGCCAATGCAGCAATCCTGCCTTTGTTTCTCCAAGACCATTAAAATTTTCCCGATGCAAATATTCACAGCAGTGGCCAAAAAAGCATCAGACCTGTGTGCTTGCCCAAGACCTCTCTCAGACACAGCAGGAAAAATGTGTGGTGCTGTCACCAATCTCTAACAACTATATATTTTAATATTCCTCTTTAGAGTTAGTCAATGCTCCAGGCCTCAGCAAGGGCTGTTCCCTGACAAGCCTTAGGCCTCACTCATTTAGTGAAGGTGTTTTCAAGGAGAAAAAAATATTTATCCCCATTTTCCCATTGTTCTGAATGTCTTCAGAATTGTGCTTGGTCTTAAAACGTGGGGCCAGCCAAAATGTGAATGTTTCAGGAAATTATGTGCATGGAAAAGCACATAGTCATAAATCAGAATGTTTTCCAGTTTTAGCTGTAGACTGCATGGTTAGTAATGAATATAATAGGGAAATTAGTTAGAAAATTAGCAGTTAATTTAAGGATATTTAAAGAGTGTGAAACTACAGCTTGGGAAAACTCATTAAGTAAAATGGAGGACTCCTTCTCCCTTTCCATTGCCTGAGCAGGATTTTCCCCAGTAGCCAAATTTGTGTGCACATCTCTTGCAGGAGAAACCTGGCTCACGTGCTGCCTTGCCATGGCTTCTGCCCTGATTCAGGGGTCCCTCAGCCTGAACGTCAGCCAGCTGCAGCCATTGCTGCAAAAAGAAGCACTGCATGTGTTGCAAAAAGAAACACTGCTCAGAGAGGAGGGCAGAGTGGGGCTCAGAGGAGATAATGAGATGAGGTAACCAGCAATGTACCAGCTCAAGCAGAGCAGCAGAAAGCCCTGGGTGCTGCAGTGCTGGTGTAAGAGCCAGGGACAGAATGGGGCAGCACCAGGCAGGAGCAGTGGTTTGCATCCTGTGGAATGTCTCTGTAGCCTGGCTGCCTCACGCTGCCTTGGTGTGCATGCAGAGGGACCCTGGCACTGCAGCTGTACCCCAGAATGCTTCTGAAGGCACAAAGGAGTGTGTATCTGCTCTGTCCCCTACCCAGGAAAGCCAGTGGCAAAATGCGAGTATCAGCTGTTAGTGCCAAAGAGGAGATATGGGCCAAGGAAGTTGAAAAATATGGGATGATTTTATACATGGAAGAGCAGAAAAGAGGAAGAAAACACAAGAGTGTTTGCAAAGACAGAGACGGGTGCTGTCGCCTCATTAGACGTGGCTTTGAAGTCACACACCTAAATTTATATATCAGTGATGGGGAAGCACTTTTGAGCAGACAAAGCCATGGCTGGAGGCAGATCACTGAGTTGTGAGCAAGACTTGTGCTGGCTCCAACGCTGAAATGTGCCTGTTCTGCTCCTCAGAGCTCTTGTGCGACTGCAGCTGAATCTGCTTCTTCACCGAGACATCTGCCCATGGCACCTGCATGAAGAAAAAGAAATTACAGGGACAAACTTCTTCTTTATTGCCCAGTGGATCACTTTTACATATGAAATCTATAATCTTCAACTCTAGTAACCACTGCCTTTGGTGATTCTTACTAACATATTAATCTGTGTGCAGTGCAAGAAATGTGACCAGGAGAGGACAGGGTGCAGACAAGGCAGGCACAGGCGAGACAGGGTAGTAGCAGGAGGAAAAAAAGAGCTGGACTTTTCACATTCTGGCTGGGGCAGTAAACTTAAAGGAATGGCAAGCCCATAAAAGTTTCACTTCTTTCTGGAAAAACATCTGAATTGAAACTTCACACCTGGCATGGGTTTTCCGCATGTCCCAGCCTCCTTCCGCCACTGCTGGGGAGAAATAATGTGACTTTGGGTAACTCCTGGTGGGTTCTGCTTGTAGCACAGACTGTCCCTCGTGCAGTGTTACATTGCTGCTGTTCATGTTGCTGTAGTTAAGGTTGTACCTGTGTTTCCATTAGAACCCTTTTAATCTGCAAATTTATGACCCAGCTGTAAAAATTCAATCCAGACTGAAACTTGGCATGAAGAGTGTTCACTCTCCCATCTGTGGAAGGGATTTAAGCAGGTACATCCCAGTAATAACCATCTGAGTTAGGCTTGTAAATTTGGAGCATGATGACTGGTGAAAAAAACTGTGAGCTTCTCAGTAGTCCTGGAGTTGGAAATATTTTATGCCTGTGGTGAAACTAGTGAAAAGCAGCTTGTTTGTATTCAGTCATACAGCTGTAAATAAAGAAAAGCGTTTGGGTCTTTCTGTGTTTGCTTACATGCACAAGCACATGTGTTTTCCTTACCATGGCAAATTTTGATATGAGTGGCAAACATTTGAAAGTCTTCAGGGTCTTGCACCAAAGCAGTGTTTGATGATTCTCAAGTAGGTTAAGAAATTGTATTCATGCTGGTGCAAATGGTAGAATTTATCTATTGATTGTAATAGAAAAAGTTAAAAATAAGAAGACCAGATTGCTTTCTTTTGGGTGAGATTTTTTTTATTCTTCTTAAACTACTGTAAAAACTGTACAGTATTGAACTGCAAAATTAGTTTTATTCACCATTTCTTCCTTCCATTTTAATTTTCTTTTCTAAAAAGCTACACACTGAATGTGGCTGACCAGATAGACTAGTAATCTTATCTGATGCAGCAAATCCTATTTCCCTTTGCAGGTTTGTGGGTTTTGAAAGTAATTCTGTAATTTGAAAAAAAACCCCAAAACTCCTTTATGTGTTTAACTGAAATTTTTTAGGTCATTTGTCTGTAATGTGAATACCAGAAACATAATGATGAAAGCAGTTTTAGTGAGACCAGACTTCTGATCTTCCATGTGTATTTACAGAGAAGCTTTTGGGAGGGTTTTGACACAATTTGAGAAGTGAGCTGAAGGTTATCTGCATGGACTAATGCTGGGCTGTGGATGAGTTTGCACCTGCAATTCAGGAAATGTCAGGAACTTCCAGATATTGTTTGTGAATGAGAGTTTTGTCATCTTGAAGGAGAAACACCTGTTCTGGAAAACCTTGTCTAATGTTCATCTGTAAAGTTCAATTTCTAATTATCCAGAAAAGCAGAGTTGGATTCAGTAATATTAAATCCACTTCACTACAAACTTAAAAATTTGGGTGTGAGATAAAGAGGCAGATGTGGAAGTAACCAGTGATTACTGAAGACCTGTTGACGTCTTTTATGCTTTATGGCATTAAATTGGCATCAAATCACCACTTTAGATCTGCTAAAGGAGAAATATGTCCTAACAGTCAAAGCATGCAAAAGGCTTGTATAAGTGAGTTTTATGTGGGCTACAAAAAAAAAAAAAAAAAAAAAAAAAGGAGCAGGAGAGCAGGAGTTTAAAGCAGGGAAGAAAGTTGGAGAGGTAAACTACATTGTAGAAAATCTGGAAAAGCGTAAAAAGAATTCAAACAGAAAGAGATCAGATAAACAGCTGAAGCTGGAACAGCTGAAAAGAAACACACAAAAGTAGGTAAAGCAAAATTCCAGTGAGCCATGAAATTTGTTTTCCTTAATTTTTCACAGTGGCCTTGAAACCTGATGTCAGAGACTCTATCTCTGTTCTTTCACTGATGGCCAGAAATTGAGGTTATGATGACCAGATCGTTTGGTATGGCACTGACATTTCAAGTTAAAAGGGATTGCCAAGACTCTCAGTTATGACACTAAAATATACCGCTATTTCAGGAGCCAATTTTCAGTCCCTCCCTCATGCCTCCACATTGATTTAGGCAACAGATGCATGAACAGCAAAGCAATATTCAAAATAATCCCTTAGCTGAGGCTGGGGGAAGGCTGGCTAGTGGGCTGTAGCCAAAATTCCTTAAATGTTACAATGTTTTACATTTCTAAATGTAAAAACTTTCTTTCCAATGTGAGGTACCAGCCAAATGTCTTAGTTACGATATCTCAGAGTGAAAACTGGCATGTGGCCTTGTGGTCATTTGTGGGTATTGACAGATTTACACCCTTGAAGATCAAGTTAAATGTTGTCGGTTTCTCCATCTCCCCTAACTTGGTCAGGGTTTTTTTTCTGTCTCAGTTACTATTTGTCAACTTAAATCCAGTTTGCTGGAAAAATGAAGGCTCCTCACGACCTGGCTCTTAAGGAGCAAATTGCCTCAAATTCTTTCTGCTAGCCAAGGTATTTTGTAATGTGTTGCAAAACAGCAGCAGGATCGCTCTCCTTGCACTAGATGTACTTTGTGGGCTAGACACTGCGGGCAGTTTTAATGAGGTCTTGGTGTGCTGGAGAATTTGTCTCAGCCATTGATTTCAGGGAGACTTTCATCCCAGGTCCCTGTTTGTCTAATTGCTCTTCCCTACCCCAAGGAGCAGGGTCTGGCTTTTCCCATTGCGGGCTGCACCATAAGGGGTCTGAACTGGCAGCGGCTCAGGGAGCCGGTTCTGGAGCTGGTGTGCAAAGTAAATGGTCTGCTCCTGACTATTTATGGCAGCTTTGTACTGTGGTGGATTGTCCATTACACAGACACACTAAAATTCATTGTCCTGCTTTTCTCCCTCTTATGCTGTCTAGCTGGTGTACTTGTTGATTTCTGCATCACTAATTCATTTTCCCAGGATCATCTTCAAATAGGAGCTTCCTCCAGAAGACAACAGTCTTTGTTCCTTTGTCAGAGAGAGCTCTGAGTGTCTGCAGCACTGTTTGTGCCAGCACTGTCAGAGAAAGCCCAGTGCAGCCTGTGAAACTTAACGTCAGCTGCGGGAGCAGGGGTGCTTGGTGAAGCCTGGAGCCTTTCTCTATCTGCAATATCATAATTACAATAGTTCTGGGCTTCCTACCTGTTGAATCTCAGTAGTGCTGGATGTTTAGTGACACTTTTTGAAGGGAAGAGAAACAAAAAAAGCTCTTCTGCTCTGGCCAGCACCTGAGACTGTAGTGGTGTTTGTAAGACATGCAGTCTTTATATACACACACACACACACACAGACACACATATATTTCCTTAGTGCTCTATTACGATGATGATATCTGTGGAATACAATTGTGTTCTCTTGCTGTTTTGCTGTGCTTACTCCTTCAGCTCAGAGCTGTGCAGTAGCTCACCATGGCAGTGAACTTTGCAAAGGCAGAGGAAAAGAGGCTCCCAGCTCTGTTATCTACAAACAATGACATATCTTACTTTCAAATCCCATACCTCACTGACTTGCTTACTCCAGATTGCCCCTGCAAAGCTGAAAATCCTTTTCACAGAAGCCAGCAGAGAAGACAAGGCTGACCTGCAGGTATTGATCCCAGTAATCCTTTGTTTTATGCAAAGGCTTATTTTTGCTGTCTAAGCCAAAATGAAGAAATGCTTGTTTAAACATTTTAAATGAATAAAAATAGCATGTGTCTTTATAAGCCTGTTTTCCTTTTAATATTGTGTCACAGCCTTTCTACTGCTGTTTTCACTCCTTGTCTAATGAGACTGAGTGATAATTCTTCCTTGCTACAAGGGCACATAAGTATTAATTTGTGTTTATTACCTTTGCTGTGAATCTACATAGGGAAAAGGTCATTAATATTTCTCATTCCTCTATACCTCATTCAACTCAAAGATTCACACCCCTGATTCTCTTCCCTCTTATTTCAGAAGGGGCCAATAATTATATCTGATAACCCAAGTCAAAGTGCCTTTATCTTCACCTGATAAGTGATGGACAGACACTCAGATATGTTTTAAAACCAACCCTTTGGAAGTGCTTGGAAGTGCAAAAATCCAATTTGCCAAGATGTGGTCTGGGTTTTAAATGTTTTGGCCGCAAATCATGCTACATGATTTGACACACAATGTTCATGTATTTGCAAAGCTTTCCAAACTTCATTTTGTGAACTCCTGCTGCTTTCAGTGGGATCTTTGCTCACACATCAAAGACTGTGACCCTCAGATAATGTAACTGCTTATATTTGGGTACTCCTCATCCTTCATCCCTTGCACAAAATAGGAAGAATAAAGGCTGTGTTCAGTGCTGTGGTACTGCTGCATTTGCTGAGGTTTGAGGAACTCTGTCATCTCTCCGCGGGCTTTATGGCTGCTCAGAAACACCCCTTCCCTGTCCAGAGCAGTGGCAGTACCCAGCCTGATGTGACCAAAACCCTCTCCTGCCTCATGTCATCTTTCCATCCTGTCTGGACACCCTCCAGACAGAGGCTCCACATTCCCCACAGGACAAAAATCCTTTTACAGGTGGTGTGGGAGATGGGTCTTCTGAAGTAAACTCCTCGTGAGCCGCTGGCTCCTGCCCACCCTTGCCCATGGGGAGCCCATGTCCCACCACGTAACACCTCCAGGCCCAGCTGGGAACAGGAGGTCTTGGCATAAAGCCAGGCCTAGGTGAGCTGGCCAAAAGGCGGGAGAGGAGTGTTGGAGCAAGGTGTCTGAAGGGAATAGTAGGGAGAGAGGGATTTGTCCTGCCCCTCAGGGTGTGAGGGACATGCGTGCGGTGGGTTATCCGGTAACAGGGCTCGCCTTCATCCTTGGCGAGCTCTGCTTCATCCAAGGATTTTGCTCTCTTGGCCCCTGCATATCTTTGCAGCTGGAATATGGGTTTAGGTAAATCAGATGCCCTGAGTTCACAAATACAGGGTAACTGTGAGGAGAAGAGAGAGGAGAGGAGAGGAGAGGAGAGGAGAGGAGAGGAGAGGAGAGGAGAGGAGAGGAGAGGAGAGGAGAGGAGAGGAGAGGAGAGGAGAGGAGAGGAGAGGAGAGGAGAGGAGAGGAGAGGAGAGGAGAGGAGAGGAGAGGAGAGGAGAGGAGAGGAGAGGAGAGGAGAGGAGAGGAGAGGAGAGGAGAGGAGAGGAGAGGAGAGGAGAGGAGAGGAGAGGAGAGGAGAGGAGAGGAGAGGAGAGGAGAGGAGAGGAGAGAAAATCAACAGAGGCCTTTGATATATTGTATGTCATCTGTACGTGACACTCCAAGACCTTAAAATACTTAAACTAAAAACCTAAATATAATTTAGTTAGTAAAAATATACCTTAGTTATAATAAAATGATAATAGTGGAACTTGGCAACAGAGCAGCTAATAAATACTGCACTTTTGAAATGTGCCTGGGATCCAAGTACATACTCTTTTACTGTGTAGTTAAAGCATGTGGCAGGACATGCTAGACCAAGATTTTCTTTTTGTCTTTCCAGTGGAAAACTAAAGTTCTTTGTTTAAGTGAAGCCCGTTGGGAATTTTTCTTAAGTAAAACAAGGAGCTAAAGAATTCCATTCCCTTTTGCCAGCTTTTTTTTCTTCCTTCAGGCCAAATTATCGATTAATGAGCCATTAAATAACAAATACTGCCTAGTTAGAATCATACAGTTTTTTGCTTAGGCTCTTTCAATACTTTCTTATTGATGCTTCAAAAAGCTGAATTAAAAGATGAGATGTTTTGCTGGGAAAATACTACCCTTTCTAAACCTTTTTGACCTTATAAAAATAAAGGTCAGTAATCTGAAAGTCATTGCATTTGCATACTTACCCCTATTTCTGAGTTTTTAAATGAAAAAAAAATCTGTACTCCTTTAAGGTCTTCTTCCTGAGATTCATTCTTTGCCTTCCTCATTAGCTGTCTCCATTTCGGTACCCTATCGTTTTGCCAGCAGAGCAGCCAAGTGAATGCTTGACCATATTTTTGTCTGGCTCTAGTGAAACCGTGATCTGACAATACAATACTTTTCTCTGGGCTTTCCTTCTTCCCCCGGGGAAACATACTTCAAGGGCAACCTGCTTGTCCAGCATATGAACATGTGGAAAATCCACTGCTATGCACTAATGATTTTCAGATGGGAAATTGTTGCTGAAAATCATCCCAAGAGCAGCAGCTTCTCCAGTGTAGCACCTAACCACTTTGGGACCACATTGCTTGTAGCTGCTCTGGAATAAACCCTTTGCATTTATATATAGGGTGGTGACATTTGCTGCATCACACATATGTGGTGACAAAATTTAGGGGAAAAGGAGGTAAAAGTTACAGTTGTGGTTATTTTTTGGCCATTGAAACATGTATCAAAATCTGACACTTATTTTAGATTGAAAATGTAAATGTAGGAAAAAGTTGAGCTATGCCAAAGATTCACAACAGCAAGGCAGAAGCACCCTAAATATTGTCCACAAATTAATAGCTTTCAAACTTGTGTTTTAAATATTTACAAGGAGACTTGTCACACTCTGGAAGAGAGAAAAATGAGCTTTAAATATTAAATAACTTCTATTACTGTTCTTAGAATATGCATTCTTTTTAAACAACTTTCACTTTTAATCTGTAATTAAAGCCAAAGTTTTCTTTTAGTTTTAAAAGCTTGTCCTTGGACTAAAACAACATGGAACTTTTTTAAACATTGGTCCAGGCTGCTGTAGATACATTTTATTTAAACCACAGAGCCTGCAGTTGGATTCCTTGCTTTGCCAGATCGGCTATGAACTGTAAGTGTGGCAGTAATGATTGTGGAGTCCTGGATGCTTCACTAACAGTGAGGAGGGTTGTTTTTCTGGAGTTGTTCCTCCCTTTGGGCCCTGTTCATGAATGACTTAATCTCTGTCTATGATCAAATGTCATGCAAGTTACTGTGCACAGAAAAATCAAGGAATGCTTCTCTTTCCTGCGTTCCTTACATGGAATTGCTGTGCCTGCCCAGCAAGCAGTTGGAGAGTGGTAAGGGTGGGAAGCAAGCAGCAACAAAAACACACAGAGAAAACCACCAGAAGCAATATAAAAAGAGTGAGACAAAGAAAACAGAGAATATTTTGTAAGATCTGGTGTGCAAGTTGGATTGAGCCCTGCACAGACAGCTCCAGCTTGTCCAGGCAACACCAGCTGGAGGGGAAACTAGGCTTTCAACTAGGGAGTGTTACAGGGGTGATTCATTCACCATGAAAAACAAAAGTGTTCCCCAGTATCTTCTCTGTAGTGTTGGCCACAAAGATGATTTCTAGTGCATGTTTCTGTTAGCTTGTTTTGTCTTGAGAAGCAAGCATTTACTATTTTGAGGGGCAGATCTCAAGAAGTTCAGGGAATAATGCTTCTTAGTCTTTTTATCCTCTCAACCTAATTGCTTGTGTGGTAATTCTGTCCTTACACAGGATGTTACACCACTTCATTTGAAGCCAGGAGAAAGACTTTCATTACTAGTGATATTGATTACACAATTCATGCCATGCAAGGAACTTTCCTTGTGATGTTTTGGTATTTTGTTAGAGATCCAGCAGAATACTGGGGTGAAGTGGTGCATAGCCGTCTCCGTATTTATACAGGCCTCTTCCTTTTTAAGTTTCAACAAAGTTTTCACTTCAGTTAGGTGCTGTTCTCAGTTAAGAGTGAAGAAAGGACTTCTGTTATCAGAGTTGTTTTTCTCATCACCAACACCCTGCAGCCACTGCATGAAATTCTGTCTGTCTCCCTGCCCTAGTGTGAGGACAGATTGCTATAGCAGGACTCCCACCCCAAACAGTCACTGGTGGCAAATGGGAAATAACTTGACTCAGGTGCTGAACTCCTCCAGCTGTTGATGGGAGTTACACTTGTTTGTCCAGGACAGTGACTGGAATAGTCGTTTAGTTCTTTTTGAGATATTTTCCATCCCTTTAGTACTGACAATGGACTTAAAAGATGTAACTCTCTTTTCAGGTAGGTCATAGCTGGAGTATCATTTTAGCTCGAGAAGGGAAAAGATCTAAGAAAGGAGGGGGATTGAAGGGAAAAATAAAAACTCACAGCCAGGAAATAAATACAGGTAGGAAAATAAAGAGCAGAAACTTTTGGAAGATTGTAACAAGAAGATAGTGCTGGGAGAGACGCGGAAAGGGGAATGCAGGACAAGAACAAAAAGGAAAAGGAAAGAAAAGGGATCAAAGGGATGAAGGCAAGAAGATAAAATACTGAGGAAGCAGGTATGGAAATAGTGGTAGGAATCTGGAGTGTAACAGGGAAGGGTTCTAGAATAAATTAGAGAAGTATAGGAGATACTAGCATTTTTCACAGTCCAGAATTAGAAGTTTCATATTTACCTTTTCAAAGTGTTTGAGAAATGAGGGTAGATAAGCATTGAAGATACTGCCACCCTTCTTGGAAGGAACCTTGAGTCTAATTACTGTGTCTTGGCATTTTTTTCCATGTTACACAGGCTAAGAGAAAGTACACTTCCAGAAAAGAGTATGACCTTGCTTAGAATACAAAGCAAATTAATCCTAACTGTTGCTCCACAATTTAGGGCAAAAACACAACTTAGTCTGGCACTGGGAAATACTCTAGTGCTGGTGGCAGTGGTGGTAGTGATGGAGGTGTCTGTTTGTGTGAGGTATGTGGTTATTAATTACCCAGTCTCTTGGTGCATCCACAATCCCTGACTAAGCTGAATACAAAAGTATAGAATGCTTCTCATACTTTGGCTTAATCATACCCAATCCAGAATTTGGCAGATTCCACCAAGACCTGTTTTGAAAACTCTTAAGTAGTTTTCAGGCTACTGTGAGACAACTGGCCAAGTGTGGAGGCTTCCTTGGCCCAGTGTTCCTGAAAGTTTTAACTTCTTTTAGGTCTGCTCCTTTCTGTAAATTTTTCAAATCAGATATTCTCTTTGAAAATTTTTCAAGTCATCATCTGTAAGTTACAGAGAGAAATCTTCTTACCCTAACGCATAGTTGGCTGGGGGCAGTGTCTTTGTGCTCCTCTGAGACGAGTAGCTGTCAGTAGTGTAGAAAGGACATCACCTGGGATGGACTGATAGTTTGATCCTGTATGTCAAAACATGCATTCCTATACAGTTCCTGGTATATATGAATCTAAAATATGTCATGCCAGATCTGATAATTACACATATCATTTTCAAGTTCAACAAAAGGTTTTGTTTCTTTTTCCCATATCATTTTTTAAAGAAACAGAATTTATCTGAATTAAAAACATGATCGGTGATGGTGAGTGGGTGGTTCTGTTTACCCTGCCACATTATATAGTACCACTTTTACTCCTTGTTTGGATAGCAGTCACAAGACCCAGATATCAAGCTGTGAAAGTATTTTTCTTGCAGCAGCCTTTCTTTTTTTGGCAGGCAGTGGCTTTGGAGATGCCTCGCATTTTGTCATGTGATTGGACTGCTGATGAGGTTTCTGTGCTGCCTCATTTTCCTGGATTCCATCTGAATTAACTCTTCTTTGGGTCACAGTCATTAGCACACTTCTGAATGAGCGGGGCTTTGCATCATAGTGTAATGAGCTCTAATATTTAATCTCTGTAAGGAAACACCCTGTAAAGAAGATATTTGCTGCATTTGTTTCATGTGACAGAAATCTGTTTTCTATACCTCCAGCTGTCCACATTAAAAACACATTCCTTCTTCACAGTAATATTCCTTCATGAAACAAGGGAAAATGAGGGGAAATTACTTGTATGCAATCATTCTATCTAAAAATATTCGGCTTAGTCTTGTAAATACATAAACTAGTTCTTTGTAAACAAGTCTCCTAATTTTCTTTAAACTGAATATTTAGATGTTTTGTTAGAGAAGCTGAGTACATCAAACACATATGGTTCCTATTGCATCAGGGGCTTTCTTAATTTTGGTGTTCTAATTGAAGAGACAATTTGAAAGCATGCTAACTTTACAGAAACTAATGTATCTGACTCTGTCGGGTCTAGGCTTTATTCTTCCATCTATCCCCACACTCTGGAAACATTTTCCACTTTAAATGTGCAACAGTAACAATATCCCTCATGGACTTTGAATTGTCCTTAATACTTCCAGTGTGTGATGTGGAAACATCATTTGGGGTAGTTGATGTTGGGTAACTGACAGCAGGTTGCTTAAAGGGGAGAGAATTAGGAAGAGGCATGAGGGAAGGAATGGGAGTAGGGACTATAATTTATTTATAAGTTTTTTGCCTTATTCATGGATAATTTATAACACAAAATACCCTAGACTAAGTAGTATCTTTAACTGGACGAAATTTCTATCCACATCAGAGAAATACTGCATGTCTCCTTTAAAATATAAGCTATTCCATAAATGTCACAAAACAACTGTTTCCCTTGGATAAAGCAAAATTTCAGTTTGGCATCCAATAAGTATTAACTTTCCCTCCTAAAAATAATAGGCAGAGAACTATTAAGTTTACATTTGAGGTAGGTACATTTGAAATAGAAAACATGTTTCTATCTCAGGCAGTGCTGTTATGGTTTCTGCTAGTCTGGGCTTCCACTGCAGGTGCATGCTCTGCAGAGAGCTGAGCAATGCCCCGGTGCTTGCAGGTGGTGATGGGGTGGGATGTCTCGTAGAGCTGAGTTAGAGCCCCGTCTCCAGCAGCACCCTGAGCCCTTTGCACTGCATGTGCTGGCTCTGAGCTGCTGCAGTGAGTTGCACCAGGTTTGCCACTGACTTGGGTCTGAGTTCTGGGTAAATCCATCCTTCCCAAGCATACAGAATATTTAACAATAAATTGCTCCTTTTTTTTAATCACTAACATGTACAATATAAAATCCACAAAGGTCATAGAGGTAAATTTATTTATTAAGTGGAAATACTTGGGTCCAGAAACCATTATGAATCATTTTGGTGTTTTAAGTTCAGGATGCAGGCTAAATTATTCCAAAAATAATGGTAGCCAAATGTCATTCCCTCCAAACGTTTGTGTAATATCTATTTATCTGTGGGCAGATGACTGCTATGTATAATCAGAGGCAGACTTTTGTCAAATTGAGACTAAGTAAACACAGCTGAACACAAGCAAGTTGGACTACAATTTTTTCAGTTCTGCCAGCACCATTATGACCTTGAAAATGAATGTTTTTTCAGAGCAATCTGCTTTCAATATGGGAGAATTTTTAGTGTTTCAAATTAACAAGTGTTGATTGAAAATTTGTTCTGTTTAATTTTAATATTTTTGTCCAAATAAATGAAAAGTGTGTATTTGTCCAAAGTAGGGGCATCCTTTCTGCTGCTTAGAAGGTAGGGATGTTTTGTACAGAAGTGTTTCTTGCATGTATCTTTGAGACAAAGAACAAAAGGTAGAGATAGAGCTGTAAACTCACCTGAAACTTCATTATATAATCAGAGAAAATTTTCCTTTTTTTTTTTTGTGTTCTGTGCAAGTAAATGTAGAATTTAAGCAATAGATTTTGTGCCATTCCATTACATAGATACTGTCTTCACCATCCTTGAAAATGTAGGACCCCTGTTTATAACTTTTGCCCATTTTTCTAAAGTTTAGTATCCTTCTAAACATTTTATACAGACCATGTTTTACTCTGATACCCAAAAAGAAACAAGTCTGATTTTATTGCCAAACAGTACAATTTAAATCTCAGTTTTAGCATGTGGATTTTCTGCTTTTACAGTACCAGTCATTAGAACAGAGAACATTTTGCTCCCTTGATTTTAAAGGTCACGGCACTTGCGGCTCGGAGAGGCTTTGGAGAGAATTCAGTAAGGAGTCCTGATCAAAAATTTTGTCTTTCAGTAATTACAGCAAGTGAGTGTCATCCCTTGCCAATATCAGTGTTTCAAGGTGCTTCTTTCAAAGGGATTTTTTTTTTTCCATTTTAAGTGCTGTATAGAAACCAGCTTACATAGCAAACTCAGGGGTAGGACATGTGCACAGAACTGTGGCCAGGGGAAACTTCCCCAAAGTCTTTGTGCTTCATATTCACAAGTCTGCCTCTTTGGGGGGCAGAAATTACCAATTTCTACCCAAAGCTTACGGAACAAGAGTTTAATGCCAGCAGTTGAACATAACAGCACCTCATATTTGATGGGTTGCTACAGTGTGACTTTGGTTTTGCAAACCAAGTCCCTTCCCAATGGGTAGTCTTGAATGTTTCTTGAAAGAACTGCAGCAAAGTTTCTTCTTTGTTTTCTCATCCCCTGTCATAGCAGAGAAAGAAAAATGAGGATCCAGTTGGAAATGGGGAGGAAGTGGAAAAAGACAGATATGATAGAAAAGAAGACAACGCGATTGAGAAGCAATTTTGATTGAGAATTGCAATCACTGGATATGGCTGGACATTCCTATATGTTCCTATACTTTGTTCTCTCTACTGAAATGCAGATTTCACAAATGAAGCAAAGGGTGATTCACCCAGGCCTATCTGAGCAATGTGGCTTCCTAACATTAACCAAAATCAAATGGAAAAGTCCTTGATGCCAGGGTTTTTAGACACTGTTGTTTCTTGTAAGCAGTTCCTCCTTGGAGTCTGAGGGTACAGATACTCACATTGTCAGTGTCCTGGTTTGTATTCTGGAATTTCTGCTTCACCACAAAGGCTAATGAGTCTTATAAAAACAAAAATAAAGGAATGGGGCAGGTGTCATCTAAGCCCCAAATTGGGCCTCTGGGTGTTTGAAGGGTGCAAGGCTCGTGTTATAACAGCTTGAGGCAGCCAGCTGTGTTTGAGGTGTGAGAGGAAGGGAGCGTGTCGCTGCAGATGGGGCTTTGGGTGGTCAGCAGCCTTCAGGGTGCTTTGAGCAGCTCTCAGGATGCTCCTACCTGAGACAGTAGTTACCTAGGAAGTGCTGTCCAGAGAGTATTTTAAGAAGATTTGACGAACCTGGAGTTGCAGTTGGGGTTGATGGTGTCTGCCAACACTAGCCAAGCCCTGCCTGCAAGCTGGATGAGCCATTCCCAGTGGTGCTCAGAGGGGCTGGTTTTGCCAACACCTCACTAGTTTGTCTGAAGTAACATGACAGTGCCACCCAGCTAGGCTGGTGTTTGTGCATCCTGATGAAACCTGTACTTTCAAATGCAGCATTTGCTGGTGGTGCAGTGTCTGTTTGCCCATTGCTGGAGGAGGATGGTGGGCAGGAATGCAGGCGCTGTCCACACATGGGATTTGCTATGTCTGCTTTGCAGGCCCTTTGCAGATCCCCATAAACTTCACAGGCTGTGATGTATAGGCAATTGTTCTATGGTAAAGCTTTGGCTCACGGGCAAAAATAAAAAATTCTTGTGAAATGAAAGAAAAAGCCTTTGTTGTTATAGAAGTGGAAACAGAAGTACTACTAATAATAGCACCAAGTTAATTAGAAAACATGAAACAGTTCACAGAGCTTAGAGAGTTTGTGTTGTAGCTGCCTGGCTTGCTTGGCTGCTAAGAGTCTTCCTCTTATCCTCCATCCAAAAACTCAAAGCTTAGAGTTGAACTGTGTTGGAGGGATCAAAGGATCTCTCTTTCTTTCACCATAGTTATTTTCTGAAAAATGTGAATGTTCTTTATGTCTGGAACCATGGCTTTCTGTCTTACTGATTTTCTCTATAGAAGTGGAAATTCAGGATCTTAATTCTTAAAAAGCAGGTGAGAATGCGAGGGTATCTGTACAAATATATGATTGTTGCAGATGCTTAGGAAAACATCTAAGTAGGTCAGGGAAGACCCATAAAAAAATTCCATAAGTGTGAATTACTCTGAGATAAAATTAATTAAATTGCTCCTTGAACAAGAAGTTCACAGTGATTTCCAACTGCATCTGTGTAAGGAATTGCTTTCTATGAATGCAGGTATTTTCCAAATTTTTATTCACATATATCTATAGATCAGTTTCCCATTGCAAACCTTGTTGGGTGAAGGGTTGTTTGGTTTTTTGGGGTTTTTTTTATGGTAACACGAGGGAAGACCAGTGATTTATACATGCTAATAAAGCTTCTGAGCTGGTTTTGACCTACAGAGCTTCCAAATTAATCAAAAGTCATGTTTTTTCAAGTATGTCAGTTGATTTAACCATAGATACCATATGGCTTTGCCATAAATATGTATGTGTGTTTTATGTCTGATACAGCAAACAGTTGCAGGAGAGAATTCCCCAGCAGAAATCTCCTGGCTTCCAGGAAAACATGTACGAGCTAATGTAAAACAAATACATAGTAAATATGACATTCTTGCTTTCTGCACCTGTCTTACATATTTTTGAAGCACATTATCTCTGCACCAACCTGACATTTTTAAACAATATTTGCCCTATTTGGGGGGAAAATGTTACTAGGGGCTATTTTGGATACCACTGTCTTTCATCTTGGAAGCTGATAGCCAGCAATTCAATTAGGCTTTAGAGGAGGGAATTGGCTTTAACTGCTTTTAGATCACATCCACTGGTCAATGTGTTGGTGCCTTTTTGGGAGAAATATATTTAATACCTATGAATAGTACATCTTTCCTGTGGTAATAATACAGTGTGCCAATAATTCATCATTTTATTCATACAAAGGGAATGGATTACTTTTTATCACTCGTTATTTAAAAGATATGTATTATTACTGTCACAATTATTATTACTACTATTTTAGTCCAGTCTCTATTTAGGTACATCTTCCAGTGGTCCAGTGGCTAGTGTAGCTTTTTCAGGTGAGAACTGTTTGCAGTGATCTCAGAGAATCAGCATCTTCACTCAGAGAAACAGCCTGAGCATATTGCCCGTAGTTCAAAAACTCTCTGTTTGAAAGCAAATCTGTTTGCCTTGAAATAATGTGGCTCAGGGTCCTCCACAGCTCAGCAATTGCGTCTTTGCGAGCTACTCTTCCTGAGATGAATGGCAAAGGGTTTGAATGAGCCTCGTTGTTATGCAGCGTGTCCTGCAGTTAGAGGAGCCGAGCAGAACAGAACTAATCTCTGCAACACCATGGAGCGAGCTTTATAAAGGCTCTAAAATTCATGCAATTGTGCTATACCAAGAAGAGCAGTCAGTACATCAAGGTCGGGATGAGCTGGTAAGCCCTGTCTCAGCAGCAGTGTTTGTTGCAATGCAGGTCCATTATTGTGGCGCAGCGTTGCTGTCACGGCTCAGGCAGTGCTCTCTGCCACGTGGATACTCAATGCCCTGCTACGTGGTGCTCGTTTACTCAGCCTGCCTTAGCGGGTGAGGCCCGGAGTGCAGGGAAATCTGAATCCAGTCCCTGTCTTGTTATCAGTTGACGATGCTTCCCTGCTGGTTTCTTGAAAATCACTGTCTCCAAAAGCAGCAGTGTGTGTTGAATAACAAACCCCTTCACATTCAGGCTCTTCAGGTTTGGGAACAGAGCCAACATTCTTGAAGAATGATTTAGTGGCCAATAAACATCTGCAAAGTCTGTAAGACTGTCAGAAACAGTAACATTGAAAGTAAAGATCCTATCAGTAGCAATTCCCCTATCCTGACAAGGCATTCAGTGCAAATATTTGTTCAGTCATCCTTGCTCTCATTCCTGTTATCACAGACTGTTTCATACCTTTTGCCAGAGAAGCAATTCCTCCTTCTTCCACAAAGCTGTTCACATCCAAGGCCTTTGCAATGTTAAGTACTGGCCTACTACTGTTTCAGACCTCCCACATATGCTCCTTCAGAATGCCGGAGCCTCATCTGTCTTAGGCAAAGACTCTGCTGTGAAGGGCGCTTACAACTTTCAATTAGTGAGCATCTGCAGTGTTCAGGTTTAGCTGCTCCTTGAGAATTCAAGCACAGTCTGGCTGATTCATTACACTGCATCATTCTCCATGATATCCTGGATAGGCTTTCAGCTCTTCTGATTCTTCTGCAGAGTTACTGGAATTGCACTGCACTGGGACTCAAACCATTTTAAACACAACATGATGTTTGGAGTAGAAGGAGGTGTTTCTGCTTCTTCAAAAGCTCTTGGCAAATAGGTACGTCTTCCTGAATAACTCTGGGCATGCTGTTCTGCTCCAAGAGCCTTCTGCCTTTTGGTGCACTGCCTCTCACTCACTCGGTGAATAGGAAAACTGAAAACATAACCCTTCTTGAGATACCTCCCAATTTACTAGAATCTCTGAGGGCCTGTTTAAAAGGTGCCTGGGAATATTTAGGTTTCAGAAGAAATCCTATAATGGAAATAATAACAGTGCAAGTTGTGGTGAGCAGGAGCATGAAGACTGCAATAGCTTCACAAGGTAAAGCAGAGGAAACAGAACTAAAGAGTTGACTCAAAAATAATGTTATCAAACACTAAAATCACTTTTGTGCAGCTGGAGATGAGAATAATCCACAGGCAGCTCTTTTTCCTGCAGCTCAATCAGCAGCTTCTTTCTGCTGGTTATTCTGCATATGGTCAGGGAGGTGTGTGACAACAACTTTCTATGTATGTTGTGATAATTCCTCAGGATGCTGAATAAAGGGGTTCCCATCACATTTCAAGCTAGATGAGGAAAGAGATACTTTTCTGACATATGTAACCTGGCCTGGTTGGAAAGATGCCTCAAAACCCATCTTATATCCTCATTGGGTGCTCACTGCTGGTTCTGTACCACCAAAGCCATAGCATGAACACATCTGAGCCCCTCCAAGGACAGGATGATTGATTTCATGATGTGCTGTTCAGTGCCACTTGATACATTCTATCTGGCCCATTTCAAACTTTAATGAAGGTGTTTCCATAAGACATCTGTAGGATTTCACAAATGGATAAGTAAGGCACCAAACAATTACAATTTAAAGTAATTTTAGATACATAAGACCTTGTGGATGCTCATTATTTCATGGCTTTTTATGCATGTAAAGCAGCATAAAAACCTCATTTAACCTCATTTGCACCTGTGAGTGCTCAGCACTGCTGAAGTTGAAAGCTCAGGCTCTCAAGTCAGAGTCTAGAGACCGGGGAATGTACTGTGGCACTGTACTGTGAAAAGGTCAGTTAGAATGACTTATTGAGCCCCACACAAACCTGTAGCAGAAGCAGAGAGACTGTCAGTCACTAACATGATTTACTTAATGTGCTACGTCCACCTGACTGTCTTTTCTTGTGTCCTCTTCCGGCAACAGCATCAGAGCTGCTGTGTCATGGCACCGAGGCTGTGCAGGGAGAGGTGTCACCAACTGCTCCAGGTTCAGCCCTGGCACAACTCCATCATGTCCCTTCAGGAAGTGGTGACCACAGAAAATACCATGAGTGATTGTACTGCTGTATCTCATAGTATACTTAGTGTGAAGGCAGATTGCTTAGCCATTCCCATTTTTATACAAACATAATTTAGAAGCAGATACAGGTAGGTATATATTTGAAAATATCTGTATCTCCCTGGAGATATAAACAATGTTTTAAATGTCACATGTAATCCCTGGATTTGCAGGATCTGTTGTGCAGCAGTTGTCTGGGTTACCATGAGGGTCTTTTGCAGCTTACAGTCATTTTTATGGCTATTACATTGCTGGAGCCCTGATGATGCACTTTTCTTACAAGCTGCTTGAATTTGTGCTTATGATCTCACAGAGCACAGTAAGTTTGGGACACTGCTTAGGTATCTGGGGTTTAGTATTTGCACATGTGTCAGGGTGGTTAAGGTTGGATATTAGGAAAAGGTTCTTCACCCAGATGGTGGCTGGGCACTGGAACAGGCTCCCCAGGGAAGCGGTCACAGCACTAAGCCTGCTGAAGTTCCAGAAGCATTTGGACAATGCTCTCAGGCTCATGGTGCAGTTCTTGGGGCTGCCTGTTCAGGGCCAGGAGTTGGACTTTGATGATCCTTGTGGATCCAGCTCAGGGTATTCTGTGATTCTGTGGGAAGTATTGTGCACATTTCAGTACCCCATGCAGTGGATGGAAGAAAGTGGATGTTTAAAGAGACCATATTTGTTAGTTCTTTATCTTACAGGCAAGTGAAAGAAACTGGATTTTGTCTCTCAGATAGACTTACCCATTCTTTACTCCATGCTTCTGGCTAAACATGCCATGGAAATCAGTTCTGACATTCACTAAGTTCCTCCACTTGCCTGAAAATACAGCACCTTATAATTTAAATTTTTGTTGTACAGCATATGCCATGTCTGAGCCTGCATGGCTCCCAGGAGCAGGAGAGGAGCTGGCTCCTGCAAGTGGGGCCACAGGAATGGGTGGCATGTTCCTCTATATTCTGCAAGAGGCTTCTGAAAATATCCTGTGTGCATGCATTCATATCATAACATTACACTGCATATATAGGGTCTGCTCCCAAACCCACAGCCAACTAGCATAACAAAATCAGATTTTACTGCTGTCGTGTCAGCCTAGGGTTGAAATATGGCTTTGAAACCCTCCCTTTCACCCTGCTTTTTTAATGAAAAACAATCGTGCTGGAGTGTAGTAGTGCTTACCCTGGCTGCATTTGACTTTAGCTTTTTATTTTTAAAGCCTTATTTTAGTCTTTAAGAGCTCCCAATTAAACTCTTTAGATCCAGAGTGAAAGACTGAACGTGCCTGACTGCACAACAGCAACTTTCCTGGGTGGGAAAAGGATATTTTTGTATTAAAACTAAAGAAAATTGACATAGTAGTATGTTTTCTCCCTTCATATTACTTACTCTTCTTTTTCCTGGTGAATCTTCATTTTCCATTTTGTCCTTTTCTTTTTTTGTAACATCTCCCATACTCTTTCCTTTATTTATTTTTTCTCTTCCCCTTCTCCTTTCTCCTCTTTTCTTTATTTCAGCCTCCCCCTTACCTGCTGCCTAACATGGTTTTCAGGGTTAACCCCTAATGGTTTGCAACAGAAGGGCAAACCACTTCATCTGATGAGTCAGCACAGCACGTGTTGTAAATCCCTTCCCAAATAACACACACACACAAAAAAGAAGCCTAGGTCAGATGTTTCTTTATGCATTCTGAAATGCATGTGGGAGACTCTCACCAAGGAATCTGACAACATTGCACGACTCAACGAGAAACATGCCAGCTCAATAAGAAAAAATTTGATTTCAGTCAGCTTTGCAGCAAACATGAAAAGAAAATAAAGCCATATAAGCACCAGTTTGTTAACAGCTCACCTCAGTGCTCACAGCCCCAGCTCCCATTTTAGGCTCTGCTAAGTTCTGGCTAAGAAAACAAGACTCGCACAGTGCCCTGAATCTCACCAAGGAGAACACACTGTCAATGGTCAGGGGAAATTTAGAGTCAGCTGTGACTGAACAGTGAAGCGATTTACACCAGGTTTTTATCTATTTTGCTAACTCATAAATTCTTACATTCATGTGCATAGTTCAAGACTGTAAGACCATTTGCACCATGCTTACTATTATGTGGGGCTTTCAGTGCACTTATTAATGCAAATATTAATATAGACTTGCAAACTCAAGTTCTCTTTTATGATTTATAAAATATACCTATCACAGTCTCTGTGGGCTTGTACACTCATTTTATAAAAATCACATGTATTAAAATGTAATTAGATGCCTACTCCCACTGCATCAGGCTCCAGGCTGCACAAGGTAAAAACATCGTCAGGTTCTCAGGTATTCAGGAAATAACTTGAGTGATAGCAGTCCTTCACACTTAAAGCTTATATGTGAAGTTTGATGCAAGAAACAAATTGCAATGAAGTGTTTTCACAGAAAAGCTTTGGTCTAGGGCATGATGGCAAAGGGATGTTTCTAACACTGGCAAGACCCACTGTATGGATCTTAATAGAAGATGTCAGACCAGGGCTATAGCTGTTCCTGCAAAAAAACCCACTGGGTGAACAGGGAAAAAAAATATTCACTCTGGCGGTCGCTGTGAACATAAATTGTCATTATGCAGTTTGTTCATCTGAAAGGACGTAACAGCTGATGACAGGTCAGTTGTTATACTTGGTGTCCCTGTGAAGCCAAAGAGTGAGGTAACAGAGTTGTGAGGTTGACTTCATTACAAGCTGCTCTGTAACCTCCTCCTGGAAGAAAGAGAGCAGTGGTAAAATAAAGCTTTGCTGAAAAGGAGCTTTCTCTAGAGCCTGGGCCCAGAGCTCATTCCTGCAAGTTTCTGACAGCTTCCTCCTCCCACCCAGCTAAAGGACATGGTAATAAATCTTTGTCAGTAGAAATCCAGTACGCCCCTGAGATCAGACCAGCTGAGATTGGTATCATGCAGTCTCCCAGGTCACACTGCCATGCTGTGTCTGCAGCCACAGGTCACCTGAAACTCCAACAGGGACTTTCATTCCTCCACCAAAAGGTTCTGCTGCATGAGTACTGCCAGCCCCAACCAGATGGTTTCACACAGACCTTCCCAGTCCAGGACCTGCTTTGGGCAGGAGTGGCCTCACAAGGGACAACAGTGAAGGGATCCCATGTGGAGGTGGCCTGGGGTCGGCAGGAGATCAGCCACCGGGGCGTGTTTGGGGAATTTTTCTGTAAGAGACTCTGCGGTTTGGAGTCTCTTCCAGCATGAGCTTTCCTGTCTGCACTTCTCTGTAGTTCATCCTTAATAGGTCTATTGTCCCTGAGGAGGAAACTGGGAGGATGGTGCAAAAAGAAAAGGATTTTAGGAGTTTCAGTGCTGGGTGGGATGAGTCCTGCCTGTGTTGTAGAAAGCCTGTGGTAGTGTGGCTCACTGGCTGAGCAGTATCCATGTTTACAAACTCATTTGTCTGTTTACATCAGGCTCAAAACGGGAGCCTGCAAGTGTAAATATGGGATGGCCAGCTCCTGCTGCCTCCAATTAAAGTTAGAGAAGCTGAGGTTTTCTTGATGCTACAGTCTTTGCAACAAGATTAAATGACATTTTTTATAAGAGCAAAGGGCCTGGCCTGCAGCTCTGGGCTACAATTTCACCTCCCTTGCATTGCTGAGCAGCCTGGGCTGCTGGTTCCCTCCCCAGATGTGGGTGAATATTAGTGGTGTTGTGTGATTCATGGTTTACTCTGGGATCCTTTGGGGTAAAGGAGCTGTGTCAATGCAGAAGAGTAAAGGAATATTAACTCAACCTAGCATTTTCCTTGGAGAAGCAGAGATCTGAAAGTCTTACGTGCCTTGAAATTGTGGTTTGGAAAATACTGGAGTCAAGGTGTGTGTAAGTATGTGACCTACAGAAATACCTCATCTCACCACTAATTTACTCACACATGTAATGTTCATTTTTCTTTTCAGCTGCCCCAGTTTATTTCCTGTTTCTCCTTCTTTTTCCTCTTCTTGCTTGTTTTGAAAATGCTGGTCAACACATGTTAAGCCAGAGTCTCCAAAACCAACAAAAGAAAGTTCAGGAGAGGCAGTGAGAGAAACAACTGAATAATGTTGCCAATTTTAAAATGAAGATAAGTTATACAGGACCTTTTATTGAACCAACAAATGTTTTATGGTGTTCACCATTTGAGGCCAGCAGTTCTTTTTTTTCTCTCCATTTTAAGCTAGACTAGAAGATGTGTAATTCATCAGGAATCTGTACATGTTTAAGTAGCTTCAAAAAATATGACGGTCATGTGAGACTGACCTACTGTGTCTTGACTTGCATGCCCATTTTTTCCCCACTACATAATGTTCTGTACCCTTCCCTCTCTGTCTCGTTCCCTCATTCACACATTCTTTCCCCTGTTGGTTTCAAGCCATCTTTGCTTTGTCAGTGTTACCTGATAACACAAAGCAGGGTTTAAGCCAGTTATTGTGGCTCAGCTTGAGCCAGATACCACAGTGAGTGGGGGAGCAATGTGGAGGCTGCTTGGTGCCACGTAAGGGGTCAGTCTTGCCTTCGCTGTTCCCAGCAGGGCCTTGGGTGAAGTTGGTTCATCACCGCACACATGATATTCTTAGGTCAGAATTCTTATATCCAAAGGATAAAATGTAATTAACATTATTTAGCACACCTCTGAAGTTGTCCAAGTATATAAAAGTTATTAGTCTGGGTGCAGTGAGCAGTAAGCATCTGAATTGTTCTGAAACATCTGGATGTGCTGCAAGCTCTGTGTAGCCAGGCAGCCTTTGTGCACAGTAAATTAGAGGTGTGTGATGCTATTGTGCAGTTTAAGGATGGTTTGCCTGCAAGAACCCTGGGGTTAATTTTCTTTGGCTGGTCCTTTCTGATAGCAGAAGAACAAAGGAAAACATTTTAAATATAAGAGAAATCCTGGAAAAATCTGTTTTTAAATGCTTCTGAAATTATCAAACTATTGCCTAGGCAGTATTTTGTCTTCGGATTTCTGAGACTCATTTCCGTCTCTACTAAAAAGGGACTGCAGGCTACCTTGCAAGAGAGTTGTCAGGATCAGCCAGTTAATATTTATGAGGAAATTTCATGGTGAAAAAAAGATGCCATGTATATTATTAATAATGTGAGTCCTGAAAAATACCATGCTAAAATACCATGTATCACAAAGCTGGTATTGTCTGGTGTCTACACTCTTGGCACTATGTCCTACAGTAAACTGTATACTGAAAACTCATACTAATGGAAAGGTATACAGGATTCCGTTGGTAGGTGATTTATAGTGACTTCCTATTATAAACAAGAGGGAACAAATATCCTGCCTTGCTGGTTTCTTTGGGAGGATGTTGAGAGCAGAATGAGACATTCTTGGGTAGGCAAAAGCTGATTCTCTGGATGCTTGCAACTGGGAGCAGAATGAAGCACCAGAAAGTGAAGTATAAATGACAACCCCTAATTTTAAATGACTGAGTTTCCATTTTCACAGTGTTTAAAACTTTCTGGTTACAGAGCAAATGACCACTGTTTTAAGTGATTTCCAGACCTGTAGCAAATAGGTATTTCTGATGTTTAATATTAAATATATTTATTATACAATCTCAATATACATTAAAAGCCTACTACCATCCTTTGACAAGAAGCGTAATCCTTTCTGAGACACTACAAAACACTTTCAGCAGCAGCTTGGTTTCAATTACTAAATATGATATTGAACACTACTGTTGTTTGTTTAGGAAAATTATTTGTGCTGGCCAGTTGTATGCTGTTGAAATGTATTTATGTCTGTATGCAGTAGCATAAACATCATTGTTTAACCTATCAAATGAGTCTTGGGAACAATGTGGAATACAGTAATTCATCAGCGTTGGCTTTCCCTAGAGTCACTTGACACACTGATCTAAGCTTGGCAAGTCTGTAGGGGTTTAAATTTGTGTGACAGCCTGCCTTGATCCAACTACTGAAAGAGCCACACTCTTTAAGAGGAGACCAGAGGTGCTGCCACCAAAGGTGTGTGAGATTAAAGGTAACCACAGTGCTTGGAGAGAACAGCTCTGCAGCAACCTTGGTACCTCAAGGCTGGTAAAGTGCTGCTTCTCATGTAGTAGAGTGGAGTGAGTCATGAATGGAGTGCCCGTCAGCACTTGCTCTGGGGCTAGTCCTCAGATGAAGCTACTCAGTGAGATTCAGTATGCTCCATCGTTCTTCCATTCCTTCCAACCCCATTGCCAGAGAGGTTACCCAGCCCCAGTGCCACTTCCTTATTGCCTCAGAGATGAAATCTAGGAACATGTTGTGTGATGGTCAAGAAACTGAACATTTTCCATTTTGAGAATGAAGTTCTTTGATCACTTCCATGAAGCAATCTCACAAAAATATTGCTCTTACAGTTGAAATATACCTTGCAATTCTTGTGCAGATACCTCAAATATCAAAAGCTTTAATTATCAAAATCTTTAATTAGTAGTTGGGGGCAGAGCGGATAGATTACAAAAGATGAAGAAAGAGCAAAATATTGGGCAAGACTCAGAATTTTGTGGGGTTTTTTATACATTTGATAACATTTTGTCATCTATGTTCTTTGGCCAGTGAAGAGCCAGACATGACCAGCCCGCATTTCTTCCAGGCTGAGCTAAGCCATTAAGGCTGTAGTTATACTAGCAGTGTACTAAATCTCTCTAAATAAATATAGATATGAATCATAGATATACTGAATATCCAAAGCAGAGATATGGTCCTCTCCTCATCCAGCTCTCACCATATCCACATGGATGATAATGCTGTCCAAGGACAAAGTGTGAGGAAGGGACCATGGAACAGAACCAATGGATTTGGCTTCACAGCAGCACTCAGGGACACTGGACTGCAGTGTTAAATAGAATGGCTGAAACCACTTCTTGGAGGAGATCTCTGTTGTTTATGAATGGAGTGTGGACAAGATACAAAGATACATGACTTAGATGGCAGATTCATGGCATGTGAAGTGAACCTCACTTTTGCTTTGAGTCACATCAGGCTGGTTTGACTGGCAAGATGTCAAGGAGAGCGTAAGGAAAGGTCTTTGTGTCTCTGACTGTGGTTATGCCCAACCAAAAAAATATGGTAATACTTACTTCCTTTGCTAAGAGCTGTTCAGACATGTGGGAGCTGCTTGGATGCTATGGTAATGCAAACTGGGATATGCTGGCAGAGGTTTGGTATAGGAGAAAAGGATTTTTGGCAAGGAAAAAAGGCCTGTGCTTTGAAATGATGGATTTTCAGACTTCATTGTACTAATGTGCTTTTAGAGCAGTTATTAGCAAGCACTTTTGCAAATTGTCAGTGATGGTTTTATTGTAACCCAGTTTTGAGTTTCTTTGACATAAATTATTTGTTTGAAAAAACATAAAATCTGAACAGAATAAGAAAATATGTGTGATTCAGGAAAAATCTTCAGCAAAGTTAAAGAATGAGCAGCTCTTTCCTCCTGGATTTTATTTTTTAGCTTTGCTACTGCTATTATATACCATGGGCAAGGTGCTTTCTTTTAGAGCTGGCTAAACACCAGTAAAAAATATTTGCAAATACTCCTTCAAATAAACGCTGGAATTGGAATGTGTGTCACCATTCACACCTACTTCCCTCAGAAGTTTGTACAAGCAATTTTTTTGTTCATAGGAAATATTTTCCAACTGCAAAAGAAACTGACAAATGCTTGAGAGAGGTGTATTTATATCCAGGTTTGCTCTGGCAATGATGTTCTCTATTACTTGCCATTTCCATTTCTATACCTACTGACCTATTCAGTCCTAAACCTCTTCTTTAAAATTGTCTCTAATTAAAAAAACAATGAAGCAGGGCTGAAGAATTCTTCATAGCCGAGTATGGCATGAAGAAGGAGAATTTTTGTGTCATTCAGTACCTCTTTCTGGATCAAATGTTTCTTTTTTCCTTGGTTCCTTGTCCTCTGCATAGGCTGGACTTCCCATCTTGAATCCCATTCAAGCATTGATCTAGGAGAGCTTAAGAGATACTGATTTAAGATGTGCGCTTTTGGAACAAAACTTAAACCTTGGTCACCTGTGAGCATTTATTTATAAAGCTGTTTTGCAAAAGGATGGAGGCCTGCTAGATCAAACAGTTTGACAAACAGCTGATCTCTGAAATTACAGCTGGTCTCCCTGCATTTCTTCAGTGGGACTGTGGTCTCCAGCAGTCACTTCCAAGTACTGTGCAGTGCAGCTGAGCTGGATTATTGGCTGTAGGAGACAATGGGCTGCTGGCTGTGGTGGGCAAGGTTGCTCCTAAGTGGAGGGCTACCAACGGTTATTCCACTGGAAGCTCTGTTTAAAGACAAGATCAACTTTAATAATCTGATGGAAATCTACCAATAAGGTTGATTTGTATTTGGGAATCTGGTGTTGCAAAGATGTGCATTCCTTTATGAGATTTATGTTGTGTTTAGACACTTTTTGGGTCTTGTAGCCATTAGTGCTCATGCCGTTGCTGTTTCTTTGGTTTGACTTGTTTTGCATAGGTATTGCATTTGGGCAGCAGCTTCTTGCTCCTCTATAATGTATTTCTGTGTCAGGATAGCAAACCCACTGAATAAAGCTTATACATTTCTGCCTGGTAAATATTTTTGGCTTCTCTGGGACGTGAGGACTTAGTGAATGAACAAATATGACTCTTGATGAGGAAGTGCAGTTTATGCCTGTGATGCAATTTCATCTTTGAGGGCTGTTAACCAGGTGTGCTTGTTAGTTGTGTCCCTCTCAGCTGCCTCTGTGACAGAGGCACTGCTTGGGCAAGGGGCGCATTAAAACTCCCACACATCATGTGTGCATGGGTGAGAGTCCTATTTTTAGTGCATACTGAAAGGCATTCACTGAAGGGCAATGAAGCTGATTTTTATTTTTAGGTTTTGCAGTTCCTTATGTCTTTGGTATTTATGTTTTGAAACACAGCTCTATTACCCTGCCAAATGTAGGTGAACATTCAAGAACAGCTACACTTTCAGTGTAGCTTTCTCCAGGCAGATGCCTGCATGAAGCTGGTCCTTTGTATGTGTCAAAGCAAAGATTTTGTTTTAAATCTGGTATCAATTTTGGAATAAACCTTGCATTATTTTTCAATATGCCTATTCCCTGAACATGCTTGTTTTTAAAACTATTAAAATAAAATAGACTTTTTTTTTTTTCCTGTTTACAGAAAATCTGGAGAATGGACCAAATAAGTGTGAAAGGTGAGTAAGGGACTTCACAATTTTCCAAAATGATTGCTGTTATTACAGTTTTCCTGATATCATGTAGCTATGTAAGATGTGTGTGTAAATATTTGTTATTGCTTGTATCTAGCGCAGCTAACAGAAAGGGATCCAGCAAAGATGAAACATACTGGAAGGAGATCAACGCAGCTATGGCCCTAACGAACCTTGCCCAGGGGAAGGATAAACTTCAGGGAACTACCAGCTGCATCATTCAGAAATCATCACATATATCAGAAGTAAAGACTGTTAAAGTGCCATTAGTTCAGCAGTTTTAAGAGATGGGTCCTCTTTCTTTTTCACATCAAATGGACATTTTCCTCACAGGATTGGTTTTCAGCAAAATCAGATTCACTGATATGAGGAAAATGTGGAAAATAGGTCCCCTTTTACAGAATGGTCAGTTAAAAAAATTAAGGTCCCTTCTGACCCAGATGTTTTCATTGTATTAAATGAAGTGTTCGATTGCTTCTATAAAAGTCATGTAAATTATAAAAACCCTGTTTTTATCAAAACATTAACTTATTTTATGTTAATCAAAGTGCGCATAAGATGTTTGCATTGCTATTACAGTAAGTGCCTTGCTTTGATAAAATAAGCTATAACGTGGGCATAGTACAACAGTGTTATGCCTCAAAATGACAATGCCATAATGCTTAAACTTTGTATATTATTCCAAGTGGGCTTAAGCAGCCGAGGGCTAAACACATTACTGCTGAAGGCCCTGGAGAGTTGTGCTTATTTGACTTGTACAAATTGATGAGTCTTAATGAAATTGTTACATCATTCTCACTCTCTTTTTTTAATCAACAGTGTTATAAAAATTGTACAGTATGTTTTGTCAAAGTGACGATAAGGTTGTTATGCATGTTTCTTACCTGTATATGCAGTATATTAAAATACCAAAATCATTCCTTTGAAAAGTGCAATACTCTAGAACACACAAATTTAGGAAATAAGTTAATTGTTCAGATTATTTTGAACTTATACATATGATCTCAGCTGTGTTGCTCTTTAAAAATTTCTAGTTGAGAAGGTTTTAGCCAGACTAGCTGTAAATTCAAGTTGAATTTCTATAAATTTAAAGCTTTACTAGTGATTTACTGAAGTTTTGATAGAAGTAAAATTGGTTTCTTCTTGTACAAAACTAAAACTATAATGCCATTCAGAAATGTTTCCATGGTGGAACTTATTACTTTATCGTAGTTTAACTATTTTTATTTTGTATGTACTGCATAAATGAGGACAGTTGATTGACATTTCACATTTCAGTAAGAAAAGTCTATAATATAAACTATCAAAGCCCAAACAAGAATCACAAGGGAACTGAAACATTGAAAAATCTCAGCATTTAAGGCAGGAGGGTTTTAAGAAGATACTAAACCATGTATTAAATGTCATGTCTCTAAAATTGACTGCTATTGAGTGTAATAACTACCATAAAAGCAGGTTTATTTTTAAATTTTATCTGGAGGTGTACAAGTTATTCTTAAGTCATATAACAATAGTCTAATGAAGTTTACAGTGCTTGAATAAACAGTGGCAAAGCCAAAACCAATTTATGCTGAATCAGTTACAGAAAACTGGAAAAGAGCTGATTGTTGCTAGGATTTGGATTTTTTCCTGTGGGTATCCTGTCAGGTTTTTTCCTACTTATCCCTTTCCTTGCTTCTCTTTATGGTGAGCCATCAATGAACAAGACAAGAGTTTAGTTCTGCTCCTGCTGAGTTTAATGGCAGAACTCCCACATCAATGGAAGCAGGACTATGCTAACGATGTAACTAACTTGCAAATAGAGGCTGTTTCAGTTGCACTAAAATAGTCAAGACACATTGCAAATATCAGCCTTGGTGTGACTTCTTAGGAAACTTCTTGATGTAACATAACGTTGTTGGTTTTATTTAGTGTACAATGAAAATTATTTGATATGAAAATATTTTGTACATATATATTTTTACTTTGTTTTCTAAATTGCTGATTTGCATTGACTTAAAGTGCCAAGCAAGAAATGTATGTTGTGACTGTATGAACAGTTGAAGTATGTTTTACTGACTTGCATCATTATATGTCTTAAGATTCTGTGACATTAATTTTTAATACTTTACTGGATTTTGGCATAATAATGTGAGTTTATAACTAATAGCAGAGAGTTAATACTTCACTTTCGTTCATACTATTGTAAGTTATTCTGGTATTAAATATTTTGTGACAATAAATTCATGGTTTTGACAAACTCTTCTGTTAGAAATATTCAGTGTTTTTGTCTGTATAAGCAACAACAAAATTTGTCACATAAAAAGGGTACTTTTGGGGACTCCTCTGAAGTAGAACTGGAGAAGGCAAGCCATTGTATAAACAATTTGTTAATGGTTCTCCTTTCCAATGATCAAAGCACAAGAATAATCTGTAGAACATACCAAGTGGGTTTTAAATTTAAGAAATACTTGGCCTAATTTCTTGTTACTGTTTCCTTTAATTTATTTTTTTTTCTACTGCTGCTTTAGAGTTTTCTGAAAACACAAGTTCTGATGAAATATGTGTGTGTCTTTTTTAAAAAACAAAAGTCATGATCAGTGCTGAGCCAACAGCTAATGAAAACTCAGTAATTATTTATGATATTGGAAAAACAAACATTATTACTATTGCTCTTTGTTTCAACATATGTAACCATTTTAGTAAAATAAATAACTGCAAACAACGTTTTGCTGGTTTGAATTAAATATTCATTTATCTGTCCTTAGGCATTTGCATTTCTGGTTTCCTGTAATAGTCAGGGTTTCCCTGTACTGGGACACAAGCATGTGATAGGCAAGGACGAAACAGAAAAGTTAGTCTGATCAATACACCTCGTGGTACATAGTTGTGTGGAGTAGTTCAGCTCATCCCCAATGAAAATGACTGCAGCAAGGTTTGAGGAATGACTGCGAATAACAACATGGCATGATGATAATAAATCCTCCACACTGGAGGAGTGCAGGGGGAAGCCATAGCTAATCACTGACCTGAGTCACTGGAGAAGGTCTATCAGTTGGGAAAGACTTTGGTCATTTAGGGTGTTTTGGCAGTACAGGCTACATTTACATACATTACCCTGTGTGGATGCTCAGCTGTGGAACCTTGGTGGAAGAGATGCAATCAGCCCATCCAGAAGCTCAGTGCTCATAGTAGAGAGCCCAGTGCAAGTGGTCTGTTAACTTTTGTGCCTTGGCAAAGCTACTGCACTTGCATGGGAGGGTGATAGCTAAGATTTGGTGGGCAATCAGCACTTCAAGGTTTTATGTCCTGCTGATCTGTGATAAACATGAAGTGCTGCAACACCTCGGGCCATCCAACGTGTCAGTAGGGATCTGGATATTCAGCTGATACGTGAGTTCCTGAGGGAGCATGTACAGCCTGACTTTTGCTGTTGGGAATGTGTAAAAACACCCACATCTTAATGACGCTGAGCTACTTGGCACCTACTTTGTACCCGAGTCTGACATGAAGACACCAACTCAATCTGCTCCCACCTACTCTGTCACATCATTTGCCAGAGCTGAGCACTCACAAACTCTTATAAACCACTGAGTAAGAGGAGCTCCAATTTTCACTTCAGAAGTTAAAATATACATTGGGCTCAGGATTGCAGTCTCCTCTCCTAGCACCACACAACTGCAGCAACCACTGAGCTATAGCTCTCACTTTGTAGCCTTATATCCTCCATTGGTGGCCTCATGTATAATAAATACGTGTGCCAGGTGAAGCATTCCACCAGGGAGACTGAGAGCAAGTCCCAGGACAATACATAGACCATTTTGAGTACATTTGATAACTTGGTGGCTTAAGTTTTGACAGAGTTTGGCAAAGGATGGCGGCTAGGCTTGGATACCCACACGCAAGTGCATGAAGTAGCCACTGCACTATGAGCTAGAAGGAGAAGATGGGGAAGGAGGTTGATAATACATCTGTACTGTGAAAGGAAGAATGGATTTAGCTTTGGCTACGGGAATGGCTATGTGGGCTTAAACCCGTTTCTTCATTCTCTCTTTAATCAGATTTTCATTATGTTCCCTGGCTTTGATGAATTATGTTTTTATCTACCTAAATTATCCATCAGTGGAGATCAACAACACCAAATGTGAGATGCTATTACAGGAAGCAGCTTTGATTATAAAAATAATCATGAGCTTCTGTAATTCACTGTATTCTTAATGCTCAGAAAGTCCTTCTTTTTACCCCCTGTGTCATCCCCAGCAACAGGAGAGAGTGTGGGAATTGTTTTGCATTAGTAAAAAGGGGCCCTGCACCAGGGAAAGGACTTGGTGGCTGCCCTGGGGGATGCTCACAGTGAGTGGTGAATGAGGAATCACTGGCATGAGGAATCACTCAGGCCCAGTCAGGGAGCATGCAGGTGGGCGCAATTCACCCTGCCTACTAAGGCACTGCCAAGTAGTGGGACTGCAGCCACCAAGCTCAGATTCTCCTTCAGGAATCCTTCCAGAGGCTTTCAGGTTCCATCATGCCTCTGTATCTTTCAGTCTTGGAGAAGTCCTGGGCCATATTCCCCACATGGCTTCTAAGTGCTGGAGAAGATGACTGTATCTGCTGGTGAATCCCCTGTGTGGGGCTGAAGATGAGAGTATGTACAGCTGTTTCTATCACGTTTGACTCTCACAGAATCACAGAGTAAGTTAAGTTGGGAGGGACCCACAAGAATTAAGTCCAGGTCCCATCCCTGCACAGCACCATTCCCAAGAATCACACCATGTGCCCGAAAGCATTGTCCAAACACTTCTTGAACTCTGTCAGACTTCATGCTGTGACCAAATGGTTATGTTGTCTTTCAGGTGTTTTTCAGTACCTCCCAGAATAATCTCCCTAACTTTATCGGGCACTGAAGTGAGACTGACAGGCCTGTAGTTTCCGGGGTCCTTCTCCTAGCTCTTCTTGAAAACTGGGACAATGTTCACCAGCTTCCAATCAGCTGGGACCTCTCCAGATTCCCAACACTGCTCAAAAATCATCTAGAGAGGTTTTGCAGTGACACCAGCCAGCTCTTTCAGGATTCTTGGATGAATCCCATCAGATTCCATAGATTTGTAGGGATCCAGCTGGAGAAGCAAAACCTGCACAGTTTTGGGGTTGACTGGGAATTGATAATTCTTGCAATCAGGGTCCTCCTGCTCAGGGCACTGAGACCCCCTTGGCCCACCATCTGTGTTGAAGATAGAAGCAAAGAATGCATTGAACACCTCTGCCTTTTCCATGTCCCTCCCTGTTTGTGAGGTGAACATCCTCATCCTATAATGGGCCAATGTTGGTTTTGCACTGTCTGTTACCATTAATATATTTGCAAAAAATCTTTTCAATGTCCCTCACAGTTCTAGCCAGATTCAATGATTTTCTCACACAAACCAACTTTTCTTGCTGTGAAACCCCATGTTCTTCTATGAAACCTTCAAGACAAATGTGCTTCCATTTAGTCCCTCGTGTGACCACACTTTCTTAAACCTGAGCCAGGTACTTGCAGGAAAATAGAGCCTGGACTTGGCACAGACTGAGAATACCAGATTCTCCAGTGTTCCACAACCAGCTCTGAAGTCCAGTGGGCACCAGTTCAGTGGTCACAGTGACAGCTTTAAGCATGACAGCCCTCTGTTCTCATTCCTGTGCTACTATGAACAATCTGTGAGACTCTCAGAGAATCAGAAAGAACCTCAGAGGGTTTCAGGATCCTAACCTAACAAATCAAAGCACTTCTGAAGGTCCAAGGGCCAAATCATGTTTCCATGGCCAAATGCAGGCAGTTGCATGCCTGCTCTGAGCCAGCTGGACAGAAACTTGGGTAACCAAGTTTGGCATCAAGCCTGAGCTGCCATACCGAGATCCCCCACAGAGCATGAACTGGACTTAGTATTGTGTGACTATGTCTGTGCAGCTTTGGGGTCATTGATTGTTCTATGTCTTATTCACAATGTCCACA
The DNA here is from genome assembly GCF_041296385.1 of Aphelocoma coerulescens. Taxonomy (NCBI): domain Eukaryota; kingdom Metazoa; phylum Chordata; class Aves; order Passeriformes; family Corvidae; genus Aphelocoma; species Aphelocoma coerulescens. The sequence goes on from NC_091015.1 coordinate 16,274,967, forward strand.
AATTTCTTTGTGCTTTGGTGTAGTATTTCAAAGAGGACAATAATGCAGCTTTGTGTGGCTGAGTTGTTGTGTGTAGGAGGATGTTAACAGTTGGAAGGTGCTCTGGTGACACGCCTGTCCAGCCTAGTTAGGTAGGGCAGGAAAGGAAGATGAAGCATGATGCAAAAGGCTGAATTGCCTGAGAGCACTGCACTGATGCACTGCAAGGGAAGCTACAGGAATCCAGCCTTGATGCCAGTTCATGTTTTATGAGCTGATTTGCAAGTGCCTGGGTGTGCTTGATTCTCATTAGCAGCAGAATTGAGACCCAAACCCAAAGCTTTCACAGTGCTGGGTTGCTGAGCCAGTGTTTAGGTTTGGGCCCCATCTTGAAACTCCTCTTGTTTAACAAGAAGGGAGGCAGTTGGCTAAAATACAAGTACCTTGCGGGGGAAAAAAATGAAGAGGAAAAAAAAGAAGAAGTGGAAAAGAGACATGAATGCCTAATGCAACAGAAAAAAAAGCCCCAAGCCTCCTTAATGTTGCTGTTATGTCAGCTTGGGTTATTGGCAGTGGAAGTGGTTATTGGCAGCGGAAGTTAGACCTGGCTCAAGGCTAATATAACTTGTGCACCTGACATTTTAAAAGGAGCTGAGATCTGGTTTCTGTATGGATGGGCTTTTTTTGTTCATGGTATTGGTCCCTTCTCCAGATTTCCTTAACTTTCCTTTCAGCCTGCTTTGGACTTGATTGTCCTTCTGTCTTCCTGCCTGCCTGAAAAGTCTCCTGTTACATGCAGACAGCAATGGGATCCTTCACGCCAAAGCTCATTCTTCTGTCTTCGCAGTTTCCAGGGCCATATAGGTGAACGATGTATGATTCAACAAGCTGGTGTTCAATGACAAAGTTTGGTATCTTCCTTCTCACAGTCCAGGGCCAATGAATATATGAAGCCTCAGGAGTGTGCAATATAGGCTCTTCAACCAACAAGCTCACCATCACTTCACTCCTAACTACTACTGCTTTTGGCTATCTTAACTCCCAGAAGGACTGTCAATTTAACCATAACTACCTAAGAACTGCCAAGTCTCATTTTATGAGCTGCTTTTGAGAGTTTAGCTATTTAAGGCTGATTTTAAACAATTTTTATTGGTACTTCGTGGCATGTGCCTGATTTACAGTGCTGTAAATAACCACAAATTAAGGACATTTCTTTCTTTACAGTAAAGGCACATTATCTTGAGCATAAGAAAGATAGTTTGTTGGTAAAGAACTGAGTGCAGGCCCTTTTCTGCCACAAGCTTCCTGTGTGAGTCCAGGTAAGCCTTATCCTGAGTTTGGTCCATGCAGAAAAGCTGACTCTTCCCTGGGAATGCTCTAAACACCAGGGAATGTGGGATGAGGATCCCATCTTGAGATGTCCCTCACTGCCGTAGGAGACAGCAGTGCTGTTTCATAAGTGACACACTCTGTTTGATGCACTTAAGGAACTGTAGGATCTGATGTTAAGTGTAATTTAAAATTTCATCTAGTCACATGTCCCAGTGCAGGCATCACCTTCTGCAGCACTTCCAGCTCTTCACTGACTGCAGCAGCAGACTGAGCTACTGAGACCGAAAGCCCAAATCTGACACAGCTAAAGCTGGGGAAGACAAACTACACTCTCAAGGAACAAGGCATTGGGACCCACACCATGAAGGCTCCTGGTGGGCCCAGGCCACCACTACTGACCTCCCTTTGCAATATCAGCTGAGGAGCACACTGAAGCACATGGATAACTTCATCCTAGGAAGTGTGAAATTTGTCTTTAAGAAAGACTTCTTGCAGTCTGGGAATTCATGGATGTACAAGTTCAGGTGTAAGATAAGATGTTTCATTTAGGACCATCCCTGTGACTGGGAATGTTCCTAAGAACAGTCTGATTTTCCTCATATTAACTGGTGCAGGCATGAGAATCTTCACTCTAAAGGGTTTAAAGCTCTGGTTTTGCACCTTTTAAAGAATTTTTCTCCCAGCTCTGAGAACTGGAGAATGTGGTCATAAGGATCAGAAGAAATCCAGACGTCAGGCAGCACAAAGCAACCCTGCCCTGTGTTGTCAAGGTGGAAAAGGACAGCAGACACATAGACACCATGCTGGGGTCTTCAGTGCCCTCACTGCACTGCACAAATGGGTTCCTTTTCAACAGTAAATTCCCTATTCATGTTTGCTGCCTTCACACACAAGAGAAAAAATTCTATTCATAGGGAAGAGTGAGAGTGTATAACTGAAGTACATGGTTAAATGCTTTGGGCAGCACTTAAAATGTTAATCTCAACTTTGGGAATCTTGTGAAATGGCCACAAAATATGTGGCCGGATTTTAAAATGTTCCAAGTACTCAGTGGCAGCCAGTGTAGTAATGAAAAATGGTCAGCAGCATTTCAGCTAAATCTTTGTGAATTAAATGCCACGTCAGCAAATTGGAAAAATTTTGTGGAACAGGACAACTGTGTTTAATTTCTTTGGATTTCTCTTAAGAAATCTTGGAGATGATCAAATCCCCAATTTATATCTTTTTTAAATGAAGAAGCCTAGGTTTTCAGATTTACTTTTGTTGTCTTGAAATGTAAGATAATTATAGTAAAAAAGATTGAAATCAACACCAAAATAGAAATGATTGAAACTTTCAAAAATATTGAGGTTTCCAAATGATGTTTACTGACTTTTTGAAAGTGTCATTTTGGCTATTTATCTTCATTTGTTTATGTATTTACACTTTCTAACCCATTTTAAAATAACTAAAAAATAAAGTTTTACAGTCTCAAAAATATCTACAGGCTGGGAAAATACATTCTCCATAGTTGCACTGAAGAACTTTTAATGCTTATTGTCTTGGGAACAAGAGTACTTTTGCATGATGACTTGTGGACATAAAAGTCTGTGTCTCAGTACTTCATCTGAGAGTACTAGTTTTTATGCTGAGTCATTTCAGTCAGCACAATGCTGTAGGTCACCATTGTATCAGTGTTCTGTTGCCTTCAAAAAAAATAGGGTTTAAGATAAACTATGAGGCTTATTCTGCTGTCTGGGATATTGAAAGGAATTTGCATTCAGATGGAAAATGAAGATAGCAAGCATAGCATTAGCTGGTACTTCTCAGCCTTGGAGAGCAGACATCCACTACAGTAATGGAAGAATCTATGTGGTGTTCATTCATGCATGTTGATAACAAATAATAGAGCAAGCAAGAGAAAGCAAGGGGATCAGACTGAAAAAGGCATCTCCATCACTTAAAAAGAGACTGCAGCAGCAATAATAGTATATTTCTCAGTGAGCAGTGTAATGGCAACCAGAAAACTCAGAGTGCTCCAAGTTTTGCACCAACCTTTTACTGGCAGTGAAACCACATGCAAAAAAAAGTGAGGAAAAAACCCAGCAAACAGCCAAGAGTGCCTCACCACACTTCAAGATGTAGAACAAAGAAAATCTTAGTAATTTCCAGTCTTTTAAACTCTTGACTACAGTCCTGAAGCTGACGTCTGCTAAGCAGGGTGTTTGTAGGTGGGCAGCAGAAAAGTCTTCTCAAGAGCAGCCTGCCCAGACTGGTGTAACCCCATCAGGCCATGCCCAGTGCCAAACTGGACGAGACTCGGCTGGAAAGTCTGGTGCTTTTGTCACTTTAAAGTATGTGAAGGGTTATATAGTTACAAGTTATATTTATCCACCTTCTCTCACCTTTTTATTTAAAAGCCTTTCCTTTATGGTCTGAGTTCCTGGAAAACCACATCTCTCTTACTGCTATCTCAAACAAGGCTACTTGAAACAAGTGTTTACTATGAAAACAACAACAGAGGCACTGCTGTATAATGCAGTCAATATCAAACATCTTCTAAGAAGCATCAATAAGATTCCCTTTCAGGAACAAAAATACAAGAAGGTTGCAATCTTTTTGAGATTTCCTAATGGGCAACTAGGGTGGGAACTCCATACACAATTTATAAAATGAAATATTCCCTGTATCTGTTTCACAAGGACCTGTACCAGCATGAGAGTGGGATTTGGTGGTACCTGGATTTACGACTTGAAATTAAATACAGGCATGTGGAAACATTATTATGTAAACTAATACTGAGCTGCTTCTTGCTGCATTCCCTCAACAGCAACAAAATAGTAGCATGGAAACCAAAGGCCAAGTGTAATTTTTTAGCTTGTTCTGTGAGAATGAAAAAAACCCTGTTCCATGCTGAACCAGGAGAAGCCATTACTTTTTCATCTGTGAAGTCTTAAATGTCACAGACCCTGGGCCAAACTCTGCTTTCATCAAAACCAGTGGAGCTTTGATACCAGTTTTCACTCAAGCATGAAAGATCCCAGAGACTTCATTTTTCACCTTTTACTGAGAATCCTGGCAACATACTCCAATGTCTTGCTTTCAGTAGTTTGTCATGATGGCTCCTGTTGCTCAGGTAGGAAGTAAACTTCAGAGAAACTGTAGCTCAGACACACTGAGCCCTGGGGTGCTGGTGATTCAGCACTGCTCTAGCCTGAGACACTGCTACACCAACCCAGACAGAAGGGTAAAGTGTTCTAAGACACAAGCAAGGTACATGTCTTTTACCCACTTCTCCAGGCCCTGTAAATCAACCAGGAAACCACTAAAACAAACACTTGAGGCTCACTTGTGCCTTGATCCTGGCCACACATTCTTCACCATAGCAGGGCAGTAAGAGGCACAGCTGCTCTTGATCCCATAGGGCAGGATAGGCAGCCCCATTTCTGGCTATTTGCACTGTACAAGGGTGTCAACTGATCCACCAAAACATGTGCTGCCCAGCCATATAAGGGACATTGTGGAATTCCAGGCAGTTGGCTGACATCTCAGGGATCTGCAGGAACAGCCAGTCAAGCTGTGCACAAGGCAGGAAGGTACTGAAAGTAACAGTCAGGATGAACTTCTTATAAATATATCACATAAACCAATTTGATTTCCTTCTGTGACAGTAGAGCAAACTGCATGTATGGAAGATACACAATAGATCAGACAGCTACTGGGATTCTAGCTAGACTTCTGGCAACCTCTTATATGACATTCTTATAAATAAGCAGAGGAAATATCATGGAGCTAAAATTACCATTGAGAATGTGTAAAAAACATGGAAAATTCAGGGAAATTATTAGGGACTCATTGTCAAAGTGAAAGTATCCATCAAGGACTTCCACTGGGGTTTGTCCTTGGCAGTTTGTGTTCAGTATTTTCATCAATAGCTTGTCTAAAGGAATAAAGGAAAGGTTCCCCAGCTGTACAATATGTGCTATTAGCTTTATACAACCAGTTCCTAGGGGGCATATAGCCCAGAAAAGGCGCCTGGCTGCTGCTGCTGGGGCGTGCTCCCCCTGCCTCCACTGTTCTTCATGGTGGTCTCGAGCAGAAAAAAAGTGGAACTCTTGCAGTGCAGAATCCTGATACATTTTTTGTTGTCAGCTTGGTTCTCCTTGCAAGTATATCAGAGGCTAGGGTTAGAATTCTAAATTACCTCGATACATTGGAGAAATGGCCTGAAAAATAACAGAATTCATCAACTGTATTGCAAGGACCTGTGAACAAAAGTGGTGAACTGCACAGAGCATGGTGAGGTAGTGTCCTGGTTTCCTTAAAACCATGACAGGAGTTCTGTAGAAGATGAAGGCTGATCAAGATGATCCAAAACTATTCTGTTATTGTGAAAAACGAAATGACACGCTGAGCTGTATACGAAGGCGTTGGACTATATGATGTGTAATTGAATGTTTTCTGCTCTGCTGAGCTCTGTTGGGGCTGCACTTACAAGAGATAAGGACCAACTGGAGGCACCCAGTTAACATACCAGGAGTGAACATGTTCTGGAAGGGAAATCTGATTGATCTGGGGATATTAAGTGGAGAAAAGATAATAAACTTCAGGTATATGTGGCCAGCAGAGACCCAAAGGGAATAATCTCTTCTTTGTACAGTAGTACACTTGAGTAATAATGGGTTTTAATTGCAGCAAAGGAGATGGTAGGTGAGTTCCTGGGTAGGACATGCCAACAGAAGGGGGATCAGATAGGGAAGCACTGGAATACATATTCTGTGTGGGTAGCAGACCTTCCATCAATGAAGCTTTTTTAAAGAACAAGTTAGAGATGCGTTAATCAGGAATTAAATAGGTATCATTGATCCTACTTTGAGACAGCATGGCCTCTTGAGGTCACCTTTCCACCCTGATTTTCCATTTCAGCAGTCTGCCTTATAAACATGGCATGGTCTGTTGCTCAATAGATGATTAAAAGAGTGAATAGCAGCTGGTTTATTCCTCTGTTTTTGTGAGATGTGTTTACATTCCAGGCGTAAGAGTGAAGGGGAAGGACGGCAAGTTCTGATCCCACCAGCCAGCCAGCAGAGGAGACCGGGCAGCCATCCATTGGCGGCTGTTTAACTTTCACAGCCTTTCAGAGCCTAACATAAGGGACAAAGGTGGCTCCCAGATGGAAGACAACAGACTTGAAAAACATGAAAGTTTGACAGAGAGGGATGTGCATTTAACATGTTAGTTCAAATTGCCAGAAGAAAGCAAGGAAGTTTCCAACTAGGTGCAATGGAACAGCTCCTGAAGGATCTGTAAGTACTTTTGGCCTCCACAGAAAATACTTGGGCAGAAACCCTCCAGAAGATATGTTTGTTTTGAGCAGAACCTGGAGTTCCTGCACAGAGCTCTCTGAAGGCTGTGTTGCAGGATTAGCCCATATTCTCTCTACTCAATGTCATGGGAGACTGAATGTTTTCACTGTTTTCTGGAGCCTGACACAGGCAGACAGACCACAAAGAAAAACACGGGAACAGATCCTATAAGCTTCTTCAAATAGCGCTTGCTCCAGAGCATCTGGTGAATGCTGAGAAATTCTAGTTTCACAAAAGATGCCAACAGGGGAAGAAATTATTTCACAGTTTGCCTCAAGCTTCAAAGGGGTTGCTGAACATGTTAACCAACACCCTTTTGAACAGGCTGGTTTGTGGTCACTGCCGCTAACGAACAGGAAAACAAATGCCTATAGTCCAAGCAGGGATTCACACTCTGCACCACAAAGCCAAGGAAATTGCTGACGGAGAATCCCCAGAGCTGCTCAGCGAGTGCACACAGGCTGGCAGGATGTGTGAAAAAACATCAGGAATGTTCCTTATGTGACAAGGTGGATCATTCAGAAGGAAGACTGCTTGGAATGTAAAGATTTGGTATATTGACTCAAAGGGACACTTTGAATACATTCCTAGGTATGAATGAGCAGCTCACTTCAGAAAGAAACTAGGGGACAGGGAAATGGGGAAATACAAGTAGGAGGCAAAGCAAAGTCAAGCTATATACAAAGATGGAGACTGAGCCAGAAGTAGAAAGGGGAAAAGTAAACTAGAATTTAAGAGTCTTGCATATATTCATTATGATAAGGGGGTTTTTTTCTGCAAGCACCAACAATTCCATTAGCCAAAGAGATACACAGTCACTTTTGATATAAAAGAGACAAGAAGTTTATTACCATTGTATCAAATCCAGTGAATACAGCAAATTCAATCCCCTTTCTCTGCCAGCTACATGATTCACAAGGTGTTCACTAAAAAGACTGACAGTCCCTCTGTTTTTCTGTGCCGAATAAGCTATTCTGGTTGCAAAGAACTTACATATATGGACAGAAATGTTCAGGAGGATGATGAAACCTGAAATGTATCCAAGTACAGCATAATAGAAACAGGCTTTGGCTCTCAAGGTAGGAAAGAAGAATATCAGAGATACTGCTAACTGGTTATTAAACTAAACTACTGATCTCTGAAGGATGGAAACCAGTCAAATGTCCTAAATCTGAAAGATCTGACCAACATAATAAATTACCTGTTAGCGACAGAACATGAATTCCTCCCTCCACCTTCACATGGTGTCAGTGATTAAAGAGACCCTGACTGTCACTTGCCAATATTGCAGTGAGACTACAAGTCTAGTTCTTTATTTAGACCAACATCTATTTTCTTATATTAAGATTCTGCTCCTTTAACACGTGTTGCAAAAACTGACTTGTGAAAACTACTTACTTAAGGAAATGGCAGAAATGTCTCGTGAGATCCTTGCAGGAGCAACGCATAATACTGATACTGTTGTCTGTCTTTTGGCACTAACTTTTTATCAAATGGCTTTTGAGAGGTCTGCCTGGAGAATAAAGTATTAACTCTGTAGTCTGAATAAAAGAGCATGAAACATGAAGAATTAGAACATGTTTTTTCAGAAATTATAGTCTGATTGTATGTAAAGACAGTATTTTTCTCTATTTCTTAGAATTGCCAGACCAGATACTTTTCAAATTACCAGCAAAAGCAACAGAGCAGTCAATGTTCCAGTTCCAAACAATCACTGTTATTAATTATTTAATTATTTTCTTTGAACTGAATTAAAATGCAAACTTCATTCCTCATTCCTTCAGGTTGGAATCAACTCTGCTCTTTAGACTAAGGGAAAATGTGAAGTCCTAAACCATCACAATACCTTTGTCTGCAACTTTTCTCCCTCCCTCCTTGCACTTCCCAGTATGTCCTTGCCACCTAGAAGATGAAGTTTTTCGGGGATAACATGTCTTTTACGGGGTCTGGCTCAATAGGCACAGGACTAAGTTATAGCTTCTTTTTGACAGTGTTTACTACCAAAGAAGAAGCAGCTACTGAATAAGAATAATCTTGAATAAGAATAATCTTGTAGGGTTTAAGCACATTTTGATCTTGATTTACGAAGCCACTGGCTGTGCCACCCACTTCCATTGAGTGGTATCTGTATTTTGTCATGTTGGGGGGAGCCAACACTTCTAAGGCAAAAAGCTATGAAATTATACTGGAACTGCTGGATAAGTAGATTTGCATATTGAGTGCTGCTATTTTGGTAGACAAAAAGACAGTGCTTTTGAGATAACACTGGAGCTGCAGAGAGGGCCTGAAAACATAAAACCTAGTTGTGAATGGAGCCATGAAACATGAATCTAAACCCACAGCCAGCATTCACAATCCTGCTGAGAGAGGCTTTTTATTTACTTTTCCCTGACATTGAGAGCAACAATTCATTTACTCCTTATATATAAATATATTCACACACGGCACCAAGTAATATCCTGCTGATCTGAAATGCTCCCCTGGCCTCACACCCTTCCCACTGGCAATCCCCCTCCCAGCCAGTTCTCTTCCGCTCTGCAGCAGCACAGCCCTGGGGTACGTAACTGAGAAACCTCTGCTTCAGACAAGGGAGAAAGCTTCATGAATCACCAAACAACACTTCTCAGGTGGGAAAAACACATTCTTTGTTCCTCTATGTGGAATTAGAAAAATATGTGTAGAAGTAAAGCCCTGAAAACCCCAGGAGAGCAATTGTGCTTTTTCTTTCCTTTTTTTTTTTTTTTTTTTTTTTTTTTTTTTTTTTTTTGTTTGGTTGAACTTGTGAATTTTGGGGTGGTTTAATTAAAGTCTTAAAATTCTTTAATATTCAAATGCTTCATATTTTTCCCTTGGACTTGCAGACTTTCTGTCCTACTTCTCTTTTTCTTGTGTCACTTTTACTCTGCAATAAAACAATTGAATCACACGCTGGTACATAAATATTGGCAGATTTTTAGGTTTGCTGCTTTTTTCACTCAGCCTATTGGGCAAACAGCCTAGAAAGGCTAAGTTATTTGCCAGAGTTTGAATTTCTGGCAAACAGCACCGATCCAGTACAAATCTCAAATCATATTTTAGGAATGCCGTGCTTCTACCGCACCTTTCCAACTCTTCTCTCTGTGCTCTAATGACTATTATGGGGAAATGCGTTCCAGAAATGTGAAAATCAATGTAGTGGGAAATGTACCAAAACCACCTTTCCACTTATACAATCTCAGTTGTCCAAGAAACACAATTAATTAGTGTTATTGAGCTGTTTAGCTCCCCAATAAAAGCTTTTTGAGTGATTATATGAAGAGCCGTTGGTACTGGAGACTTCATACTGAAGTAATTAATGGAAGTTGATTATATTCTGACAAGTTAAACACGGGTTTGTTTGATATTACACACACATGGAAAACACATGCTCTATTGAGCTCAGTACCTAGGAGTTTAGATTAATGGTGTTGATGAATTATGTGGAGATTATATACTTTGCAGACACATAATGGACCTGATTTTGAAAAGCAGGCTCTCATTTTGCTCCTGCAATTTTGAAGGTGTGAATAATTGCAGGTGATTTTCTAGCAGCTAGACATCTAGCTGCCTGGTGGAATTCCTTTGGGCAGAGGTCATGCCTGGTTTTGTGCAAGGCACCGGGACACACTGGGACAGCGCCTGCAGACAGTGAGGAACAAACCTACACTAGTGCTGCACACTGGAACCACAGTAACCAGCAAGGACAACTCTTTCATGCACAGCTGTGGCTGCTTAGTTGGAGCTTTCAGGAAATATGTTCTCTGTCTAAGTTCAAGGGCATGTGCTGAACGTCAGGTTCAACCCCAGGATGGGAAGGAGGAAGCTGTCACTGTGCTTTCTCCTGCTGCCAGGCAGATGTTGGCAACAGACCTGACACAGCCCCAGGACCAGCTGCTGAAGCTGTCTCCATGGGACATCACTTGAGTTCAGCCTAACATCTCAGCCTACCATATAGCATCTTTCTCTTTAGACTCTGTCTAAAGGCAACTGAATGTCATTGGGATGAGGACAAAAGTAGTGATGAATGCTAATGTTTAAGGCCTACAGGGGATAGGTGGGAAGGCCAGGTTCAAATGAATGGCTTGATTCAGGCAGGAAATGAACTCAGATTTTGGTTTAGTTGCACTAGTCTGCCATGTAGAGCAGCCTGCATAGAAGAGTCAATCCAAATCTGATGCTATCCCATGTTGCTTACCCACAGGAACACTTCAAACCAGTTTTACAGGGCATTTACTGAGTGCTTGGATCACCAACCAAGCATGCTCCATCAGGATTTTCCTAGGAACCTGCCCAGAAGAAGCTTGGACTACAAATATCCCAAACCCAAGCTATAAAGGCAGGCTGACTGCAAACCACAGATAGCAGTCTGGCTTCCACAGCACTTCTGGGAATGGCTTCCAGGTCCATAAGGCAGCCCGAAGATGGATGAGCATCTCCTTCTGAGAGCAGATCCTGATGAACCCTGCAGATGTGATTCAGTTCAAGACTTCAGATCTGAGTCAAGATGCAGCTTTCCATGTGAACCAGGCAGCTAAACTCCACTGACATGATGGAGATCTCACCAAAATCGCCAGGCAAGGATGCAGAGAGATTCTGCCCCTCTAAAGCACAGTTCTCTTGTTAAACTGCCTACGCCTCCCCTGTACCTCAGACACCTGTGGACACCTACTATGGGAAACCCCCACTTAGGTGTCAGTCACCAGGTGAAACCCTGCCCTTAGAAATGCATGACAGGTACAGCACAGCAGCAGGCTGTTTCCAGCACCTCTGTGATCACAGCTGTAAACTGGCTGCTCTGCCCAGACCTGTGGTGTCCCTTGGATGGGACACGTCCATCCCTTGTGACAGTAAATCACCTGTACCACCCAGCTCTATCCAACAAAGAAAAGAGCCCTCTGAGCACTGCTGGCTGCAGAAGCAAGCGATATCAACACCCAGGGCAGGGCAAGAAGGAGCAGAAACCCTTCCCCCTGGGACTAGCAAACCTTCCTCAAAATTTTGGTGTTCAGAGCTATAAAGTTCTTTCATTTCAGCCATTTCAGGTCACCAGGTCACCCTGGCTGAGAAATTAGCTGGGATGGATCATTGTGCATTGTTGTACACAGAGACTTTCTTTAGGTTATAGCTCGAGGTATGTTGCACAGAGAGAGAAGTGGAAAGGCATGCAGGCCTGCTTTAGCTTTGATCTTAAAGATGTATGAGAATCAAACATGAGGCACCAGCATGTACCTACAGAGGTACAGTAAGTGGAAGGTTAAAGAGGGCAACACAGGAGGGTAAGTTTAGATTACATATTAAGAAGAAATGCTTTACTGGGAGGGAGGTAAGGCACTGAACAGGTTGCCCAGGGAAGATGTGGATGCCCCATCCCTGGAAGCATTCAAGGTCAGGTTGGACGGGGCTCTGAGTAACCTGGCCTAGTGGAAGGTTCCCTGCCCATGGCAGGGGGGTCAGAGCTAGATGAACTTAAGGGCCTTTCCAACCCAAACAATTCTATGACTCTGTGATACTCTGGACAGTGCAGCTGTGATGGAAGAAATGAACCACAAGAGGCACGGCCAAGGACAAGCTCCTCTTTCTTTGTCCCTCCACATATAAGACCTAACATGGAAGCACTGGTGTGGATTCTTTATATAGTTTATTTGACTGCATAAATACTTAACCCTTTCCTAAGACTCAGCTGCTTTGATCGCTCACCTAGCTGCAACCCTCTGAGAAAAACAGAATCAGGACTTAATTCTGCAATTATTTGCTGCCTCCAGGAAAGCACAATCATTGTTGGGAAAGGGCTTTTAAGTCTCCCCCATGCTGGCTGTCTGCTGGAGGCAGTGGATAATCACAGAAGCAAACCCCAATTCTTGCCGTGCCGGAGGACAGGAAGCAGTCCTTTCTGAGCAAGGGGAAAGACCTGGCTTCAGCCTCTGCTTCTTAATCAGCTGCTGCAGGTGGAGAGCTGTGCAAGTCCCTCACATTGCTTTTATAACTATCACATCTTTATGTGGCTGAATTGTTTTTTTCCACTGTAACTTGGACATTTTTTGGAAAAGAAATATTTTGGGTCACATTATCAATTTTCCCCCTATGGAAAGCTTATGAAAATTAATCTATAAGCAAATTGATGTGAGGAAAAAAGTTAGCAGAAATGTTTTCAAATGGACAACTTTCAAAGGACTTGAGCTCATTCCATTTGAATTACAAAGCCAGAGCCTTGATTAAGCCACTCTTTGGTTCTCTACCTCTCTTTCCCACCCATGCTACTTTGCATCACACTTGAACAGGTCTCCAGTGAGTACGTTTTACCTAATGATTGAATTTACCATTGGCAGAAGTACTCCAGAAGTACTGAAGGCTCCATTTGCTGCCCACAGCAGGCACAAGAAGCCTCTGAGCCACCTTTTGGATGGTGATGTGCTAATCCGTCTCAGACAGGTGGAGGAGGGTACTCCTTGGCCAAGACCTACACATCCTTGTGGCTTTCTGTTAATGGTCCCAAGACAGTTCTCAGCTAGGGCAGTAATTTGTCTGCAGACATCAAACTAACCACCCTCGACTAAGGCCACCATGAAGGTGCCTGACTGTGTACTAACCTTGTGCGGTTTTAATTAGTGCTAAAGCAAATTAGCAACACTGAGCTAAATGGCTGTAACCTAAAAAACCACAACCATGCCTTTCTTTAAAGTGCCAGTTGCACAGTCAGATGAGCACTGAGATTGTCCTCAGAGGAGTCAAGGAGGCCTGTAAGAGCCACCATGACTTTGGGATAAATACAAGAGACAAAAGCCTTCAAGATGTTTTGTGTAACCAGAAAAAGCGAAGCAGCCTCCACACAGACACATGCATTCCTGCAAAAATAATATAAATAAATTACCTCTACTTACTGGTGTCTCATATCTCACTGGTTATCGGTTTTGTGTGTTTATGGAAAGAAGGCAGAGCAGATCAGAGAAGCCAAGGACTTGGTCTAAACAAACATCAGGATTATGGCTCCAAGAACAGAGGCAGGGTGGGGGAAGAGAGAAATGTTGACTAAGCTGATTAAAAGTCAATTGTAACCTGAAAAAAACAGCTCCTAATTCCTCCTGTGTCTGAGGCCACTGCACATTCCTTGTAGACAGAGAAACATAATAAAAGAAGCCTGACTCTATCATCACCTCCATCTCTGCTATCAGTGTGTCTGTAAATGTTACCTGTATTTCCAGTGTGCTGGAAAAGAACTGGGACAAGCCTCAGCACATTTGAACTCATTCAACTCCCCCAGGAAAAAGGTCTTCCTTGGCCTACAGCCAGAAGCATGAGGCATCATTGAAGGAGAAAGTATCAAATAAAGAAGGAAGAATCATCAAGAAGTCTCTTGATAATGGGTGGAGAGATAAGTTGTAGGTTATGGAGATGAAACTGCTTTTGAAGCAACATCTGCACATGCTGCATACAGTGTCTAGCCAGACTGGGAAGCCCCATAGCTGGAAGCAGAGACCTGTCTGCTGTGAATAAGGAGGATTTCCATGGAGCCAGGAGACTCAAAGGTGTCCTGACAACCCAAAACCTGCTAACGACATGAGCAGCAGCAAGGAATGACAGATCTCAAAAAGTGTGTTGAGAAAGCAATGAAAGGGGCAGAGGTCAGAGCAGACCTCACTCAGCCACCTGGCTGCACAAGTGGGTTAGCCAAATGGCCTCAGTAAAACTATTTTCTACTTCATTTGTAACCCTCAGAGGCCAATCAGGGAGAGGAGAGATTGTCCAGTTCAAATAATGCAAAACTTGATTTCTTTGAGAGAAAACTCCTTGACAGGCTTCTTGGCTCTGCTCAGCGTCTCACCAAAGTGAGTGGCCAGGAGGAGGAACAGGAGAGGTTTCCAGCAGGCAGCCTGTGCACGCCAGCCCTGTCCGTGCTACAGAGCAGCCCACGACAGACAACCAAGTGCTCCAAGTTTGCAGGAACTGTTGAGATGTGGTGCACAGGCAGCCATGAGGCAGAGAGAGCCAGATCAGCAAATTAGCAGCAAGGGGAAAGCTGAATCCTCTGGCCTGGCTGAGGACCAGACAAGACCTGTTCTTGGCATAATCTGGTGCAAACAAGGACTCCCAGGATAAACGGGCAGTGGAACAACTCATACACATTTAGCTGGACTTCAGCTTGCATGGTCAGATCAGTGAAAGGAAATCAGATGCCCCAAGGGCTTGGGGAATTTGCCCCATCATTTGAGTTCTTCTCTGCAGCAGCCAATCAGGAGAGGAAGCAGCTGCTAGCAAGATGGACATTAATTGCCATGAACCCCATAAGCACAGATATGTCAAATGGAAAAGGTGACTCTAGTCTGGTCTGTGGCATTTTGGAACAATTAAAAATAGTGATAGATTTGGTTTGTAAAACAAGAGAAGTTGGCAATAATGCAAAAACTAAAGAAAGCAGTTAAGTGCTGGTACAGTGAAAAAATTTGCTATAAAATGTCAGCTTGTTATAATTGGAATCTGGGCCAGAACAAAACATCACAAGAGCCTATTAAAAAGCCTCTTTCCCAGTCTGAGGATTGCAAGGACACCACATTATGCCACTGAATCCCAGAGATACGCAAATGAGGCCCCAGGTTTTTGTTTATATCCTCACAGTTGAAGAACAGAAGGAGGAGGCTGGTTACAAATCATCTACGGGTATCTGTGAAATGCATGGAAAAAGTGGACACTGCCTCAAGGATAACCATTAATAGAGCAGACATGCTAAAAACAGCAAGGGGTAGACTGTCCAAAAGTGAGCCAACTAATTGGTCTCAAATGGAGACAGTGACAGAGAAATGTGCATTTGTCCAACAGTTGGGAAAGTTGGGTTTGAAAATTGGACATCTGGAATTTGAGCTTTATTTCTGGATAATCAAGATAGTGGATGAGCTAATAAACAGTTTGGATTTCATTATGCCTAATAGCTGAGTAAGTGCCAGGAAACCATGTCTTACAAAGCCTGCCCGTGAAAATTCTTTTAAAATATAGATCACAGGTGAGTAAAATGACATGTAGACAACTGTTTTGCACAGAGCAGGGAACGGCATCATTATAAGTGACATGCCACGGGGGCTTTTCAAACAAAAAAATCCCTTCCCAGAGGCTGAAACTGGTTTTCAGACTAGGATCTCAAAGGGATTTTAGCTGCTCAAGTGTTGGTATATGGGAAACAGGAGTTTGTTCCCCCTAGTGTGCCAGACATTTCTGATGATGAGCAAATAAAAGAGGAAAAAAGAGAATAAGTGCCAGAAAGAGTGATAAAGTAAACAGATGTAGCAAATATACAGATGAAAACTAGCAGGGAAAGAAGAGTGGAGAAAAACGCAGGGAGCTTGGTGCTCAGTGCTGAGGATGGCTTACCTCTGCTGCTGAGGTTTCTGGAGTTGTCCTCCCTCTTTTGTGCCAAAGCAGCACAGGATCGTAATATAGAAAGGTGGCCACAGAGCAGCCACTTCACTGCTTAACTGAAGCCAAGTACAGGAGATATTCTGGGCAGTTGGGAATTTCAGGAAGGTGAGACTGAGCTCTGACATTACCTTGGGTATCACCAGTTGTTCAGAGGAAGGAGGGCAGCTCCACATCCTGTTCAAGTCTGCAAGGACCACTGCAGCCTAATTTTCCACTCTGGATCTGACAAACAGCTGTGGACCTCAGCAGGAAGATCTGTTACACAGTGGCAGAATGAATCCCTCAGTGGCCACTGAAAGTGGCTTCCCCCCCACTGCCATAGGGCAAGGGGTTATAGCTTGAGCACAGCCCTGCAGAAGCACAAACTACTTTTAAGCACCTCCACATGGCACTGGCACATCCATCATCTTGTGGTCAGGTGCCCCGAGGGAGCTGCCTCGCTGGCTCCTCGGTAGGGCGGTTCTGCTGCACACATCAAAACCCACGGTCTCTACCTAGAGGATGTGCAGATGTCTGAGACAAGCTTAAGTCTATCAGGCTGCAATAAAACTCCAGAGAAAGGGAGTATTTCCTAATGAAAGAGCAGTTTGCTTTGGGCAGATGGGGAGTGAAGGAGAAGTTTCTGCTGACAGAATGACAGTGGAGAGGTCCTGAAACAGCCACTCCTCCTGGATGTGCAGGTTCAGGGAGGACTTTACTTCCTAACGAGAACTTTACTTCTAAGCTTGCAGATATTGCACAACATCAGCTAGTCTGGGTGAGTTTGTGGCAGAAAACAATTGCAATGGTCACCAGAACATAATTTAGTGTTTGTGGAGTTACTAAAACTCTTGTGTCCACTCACAGTTTGTTTTCTGGATTTTAAAATGCCTTTTATACAGGAAACAGATGTTAAGAGATACTGAACTTCTAGTTTAGAGACAGTATTGCTCTACAGCAACATAAACGATTTGAAAGTGTCCTGATTGCAGCAAAAATTTTAGGCTTCTGAGTTGATTTATTGTATTACTGAAGTACACCTTGGCTTAAAAGTTTTATTTGCATATTTTCGAGACTGATTGGGTGGGAATAATTTAACTATGGAGTAACAATGAAAATACTCTGCCAAGAGGGCATTGCTTAGTTATGTAAAAATGTGTTATTTAACTATAACTGCTTCAAATATGATTGAGATAGATGCAATTTTTCTGTTTGTCCAGATCATACTCTTTAGACTACCACCATTATAGACTCATGACACTGGCAAGAATGATTCAAAGGTGCTTTTAATGGATTAAATCTAGCTGCTGTCTTCCAACAGGTTTCTGTGGAGCTCAGTCTCAACAGCCTCCATATGAACCATGGAAAATGCTACACAGGTATCTATGGAAAGACAAGTCTCTCTTGGTCTATTTTGTGAAACTTGGGTGTTAATGGGGACAGCGTGTAGCAGAACAAGAAAAGAAATATCTTGACTAAAAAAACTAGGTGAAAAGAGTAGAAAAAATTTTGAGTGATCACTATTAATAAAGAGGCTAGTGTAAAGCCCACATTATTTAGTGAGCAATTTCTTTTCCAAACAGATCCCACCTGCAGGTCTGTGAGTTGCAACCACTCAGGTTAAAAGGGAACAGTCCTATTTTTTTCTTAAACATTTTTACAGTATCATTAAAGTTCATATATGAACTTTGTATGCAAGTATTCAGCAGACTTATTTATAACATTATCTTTAAAAGCCCTCTTCAGGTACATAACTCGATGTCAAACTCCCTCAAACCAATCAATCTCTATTATAAAATGAACTGGTTGCTGATAGAACTACCATTCACTTTTTTTTCCCATCAAAAAGAACAGCCAAGCCCTGTTTTCTGTAGCACTAACTGAGGCATGGCAGGAACCTGTCCTTTTCCAAAATGAGGTGATGTGCATCTGTGTGCTGACAGTAACTGTGTTATCTAGAAATTCTTTCAAGCCACTGAAATTCTTTCAATAAGCTCCTTTCTTTCCAGCTTCACCTCCCTTCCCCTGCAACAAAGCACCAAGTGTCAGAGTTGCTTTAAAAAAATCAAATACAAACTTACATATTACCTTTGTGCCTCTGAGAATGATGGTTGCATGCTGTAAGACGTGGCAAGTTCATGCTAAAACAAAAACACACTCTCTCCATGGCATATCCATTTTTCTCCCCTACTGAGTAACTATATCATCTGCCCTCTACAGATTCTTTATGGTTAACAGAGATGCTACTTCTGGCCAGAGCAGCTTCAATACAGAGTCGTAGCTTCCAGGGATGTGTAATCATTTACACCTGTGCAAAGTAGATGTAAACTCACTTTGCACTCACTTTACACAGGTGCAAATGACTGCACAAGGTGAGGGGCAGTGGAGAATCAAGCTCATAATGACTGCAAAGTGCTTAAGCAGGGTGTGATGGAGACCAAGAGAAGCACATGGGATACAGTGATCAGTAGGCAAGCAAATGTCAGCAGCGGTTTTGGGAGTCTATTTTCTCTCACTGTGCCAGTGGTGTCTATTATCTGCCATGTGTGCCCAGCAGATAATAAATCAGCTGCTGTGTGAAAGCAATAGGCCTGCCTGCTCCAGCTCCCTCTGGCACTGCTCTTGGGCTCCAGCTGCAGCAGGAAACCTATGCTGCCACCCGGGCTGGAAGATGTGTGGTTGTGAAATCAGTTCACATGGAGAATCAAGCTAAGCCTAGGGGCTTTGGCTTGGTTTAGGGCATGTTTCGTGTTGTGAGTTGAACAGCTTATCCAAAAACCTGGCTGGAGCACTGCTGAAATAGTACAGGTGCTCCTAGCCCTTTTTGTTATATTGCCTCCTAAAGCTGCCCAAGAGCTAAGGAGTGCAAGAGCTTTCAAAGGAAACTTTACTTTTTATGAGCTGTTGGATAGGACAGAGTAGACAGATCTAAAATTAATCTGCTGCCCTTTTTCAGAGCTCTCTGA
Source organism: Aphelocoma coerulescens (assembly GCF_041296385.1). Lineage (NCBI taxonomy): Eukaryota > Metazoa > Chordata > Aves > Passeriformes > Corvidae > Aphelocoma > Aphelocoma coerulescens. Next base: position 16,293,991 of record NC_091015.1, read on the forward strand.
CCATAAGGATAAAGGCAGTAATTACCTCAACGGGTTATCTGGGGGATGTTGGAGAGAAATTTTTTCATGCTGGATTTTTTAGCTTGAAGATTAGGGTTTATATAAGAATTTTGCCTGGTAGTCTGAAAAAGACCTTCTGAAGTGTGTTCCTCTTAGCCTTACACCTGCCAGCTTTCTTCACTCTTCTTTCCCTAGCCTACTAATAGTGATGGTAAATACATCCAGAGAAATACGGTTGCTATAAAGTACCGAAGTTTCTGTGTAGTGTGACATAAAATTACTGAATGTGAAATAAAGTACGTGTGTCATTTTTCCAAGGGACTTTTAAAATGTGCTTCTGGATATATGTGAAAATATAAAATACTGCTCACAAAAAATTAAAGCAGAAAGCATACACTCGTGAAGGAAAACTACTTCATTTGTTACAGCTATCTTTTCAAGGCAAAGCAGTCACACCCTGTGTGACAGGCTAGAAATCTACGTGTCCCCACTGATTTTGCTGTGTTTGCAGTACCTGGTGTGAGAGAGAGCTGGCCATCAATACAGGAGTGTTTCCTCATGGCCACAAAGTTCTGCAGAGCCTGCACTCAAGTCAAGCCCAACATTCATTCACATCCCATGATAATCAGTCTAAATGCTTCACAAGCAAGATGATGACAGCTAGGACAAGGGATCAATCTTAGTTTTAAAACAAGCAATTTTGAGCACATGATTGTGGCAAATAATCCAAACAGTTTCTTATCTAATGAAAGCACTTACCAATGACAGTATCAAAGGTGTGGTGGCAAGTGAGGGTGGGTGAAGGGAGGGTACTGACCCATTGCAGGCCCCTATGGGCTGGGAAAACCAGACTCTAGAAAGAGACAACTATCTCAATACTTACATTAACGATATAGTGAAAGAAGTCTTTATTTTCAGGAACATGATTGAGCAAAGGACTTTTACCCTCTATTCCTGCTTTCCTAGTAAGTTGTGAAATATTTATCTACCCCAAATCAGGTACCCCCAGTGGCTTCTTCTGTAATGGGCTTTTAGGGGTCTTTTCAGCATGAACTACAATTAACAGAAAGAACATGTTCTCAAGCATAAGGGCTGTTCTGGGGCCTCCTTCCCTCAAGTGACAGCAGTGTCAGGCAGTGCTGCCCGAGCTGGCTTTCCAATGGGGTAGCACATGGAGCCAAGAGCCAGCCTCCACACTGCCCTGGTACTGGGCTCCTGGAGCCTGCCAGCAGCATCCCTGCACATCAACTCACCTGCGGGGGTTGCAGCAGTGGGAGGATGGAGGGGAGCAAGCTCAGCTTCTCATGGCTGTTCCACTGTGCTATAGGATGTGGCTGGAAACTGTGGTACAGTGCAAGGTCACCACTTAAGAGTAAAGCAGCTGCTCAGATGGGAGCTGCAAGGGCCCGAAGTTCCTTCACTCTACTTCATTTTTTTCACCTGCAGTCCCATATGCAGCACACTCAATGTTGCCTCAAGCGTGTGGTTCTTCACAGTATGGGAACAACTGTGAAATTTCTGTATCTGGCTGGGTTGAAACCCCCAGAGGCAGCTGACATAGGATGTGGGCTACTTCACCATACTTGGCACTTGTCATAGGATCCCTCCATTAACTTCTCAGTGACAGCTGGCATCTGGTGCCTACTGTAGTCCCCTACTAGTCATGGTCCTTGGTGTGCACAGTCTTCAGTTTCTGTGAAGGACAGTGGAATACTGTGACTAGATCCTTGTGATTTATCAGTTTATCTCCTAGGTCTACTCAAATGCCCTAAATTATAAAGGCAGACTGACAGCAGCCTGGTATCAGTGGTATCTTCTATGCTGCTGCTATGAAACTATTTTCTTCTTCTACCCAATCACCATGAAATTTGCTGATATTCGCTGAAGATGTATTTAAGGTACTAAAATACACTTCCTTTTTAAGTGTTTGGGTATTTTTTCACCAAAACTTACCTAAAGCTGTGGTGGATTCTTTATTACTTTATTATTTTAAAATCTAAAGCCAAGGAAGATTTAAATAGCTAAGTCTAAAACAGGTTATCTTGAAAATGGTCCATTATTAAGAGACCCTCATAGTGCCTAAGTCTCCTCTTCAGCTCCCTTTTTTTTTTTTTGGTACCCCAAGGAACCAACTTAGGTCAGTCCTAACTTATACCTAAAACCATTTGGGACCCCAGGCTTGACTTTTTTCTTTTTCTAAGTCCCCAGAGGATTCCACGGGCTCTCATATGTGCATACCAGAACACGGGAAGTTCTTTCCTTAAAACACATCCAGCAATATGAGCACTGACACTTCCACCTAGTCCAGTGGTGAGAGCATTTTGCTGGGAACTGGAGGACCAAGTTGCAATGCTGCTGCGTTCTCTCCCATGAGTATGCAGGATCACCAAGAGCACTGCGTGGTCACCCTGCTGGGAGGGTCACTCAGTTCCTTCTGCTGAAATGGAGCATTCCCTATGAGAGGAAGGTACAGAGGGCGTCTGTGAAGGAGAGATGCAGAAAGGTAGAAGGGAATGGGAGCACAAGACAGTGAGCAGTTCTGGGAAAAGAACGGTCATGTCCTGTCCCTGGAAACTCCCTGTAAGGGAAGGGTGGGAAGCCCACGTGCCCTTCTCCCAGCAAAGTGTCCCAACCAGCGCTGGTAGCCTGCACCTTCCCTGTGGGACAACAAATGCCTCAAAGACTATGTGCCAGATGCAGAGCTCCATGGAGTTTTTCATGCCTGGACTGTCTGGTGGCCTCTTCAGAGTTCCCCACACCAATGGGAAGCTGCTTACTGCAACTGCCTTACACAGTTATTTACTTTATCACTCATGCCTTGTGTACTATGGGAGCAGAACAAATTTATCATGTCAACCTTTCTCTCCTTCTTCCTGTTATCCAGTTTGCTTCTAGAGGTTTTCTCCCCACTCTTGAAGGCTGCTACAGCATGTTAACATATTGGTCTTCAAGTGTTTCCATTTACATCTTCTTTTTCCCCAGTTACACACTTAGCATTCTATAGGGGAAACATCCAGCATGCCCACAAAGCACAGTAGAGTGAAGAGGTTTGCTTCTGTGACGGGCTCGTGTGTAGGAACTGATCCACTTAGTCTGGAATCATCAACACTGACTGCACCCAGCACACACAATGCCCACATATCTTTGCTGTCTATGCCTGCAAAAATCCGGCGTTGTTTGTCTAAGACTTGGTCTTTCTCTCTTGGCCCTCCTGTCTCCCTTTGCTCTGCTCTGGAGGGTCAGTCAGCACGAACTAATGGACTTTCCTTTCTCAGTGGGTTCCTTGTTTCTATATGCCAATGCCACATTTAGAAATTACAATTTCTGAAATGCTTTCATGAGCCTGAAACTGAGCAGATCAAATGGAGACCATTTGATGTGTCTATCAGCTCAAAGAGCACCTCTTTTTCACCAGTCTCCTACCTGTCTTAAAATATATTTTTACAAATGAGTGTCCAGAAGCATGTGTCGGTGCACAGGCAACAATGCAGTCTCAGAAAAACCAGCTCCTCTGGTCCCCAGCTTGGCTGCCCCATCATTTGGTTGCACTTGGACTGCCTGGTTCTGATCCTTTTTGGCTCAGGCAGGTCTGAAAATGCTGTCCTTTATGGTTTTTTTAACCAAATCCACTGCTAAAGTCCAGCAATCACTGACATCCAGTGGCAGCCGAGGATAATTACAAATGTTTATTTTCTGAGAGGCTTGTTTGCTACCTGGGGAAGACCCAGTTACACTAAAGGTTTCTTTTTGAACTCTACAAAAGGAGGACAAGTCAATTGAAGTAAAATACTGATTTTGTTAGGCAGGAGAGGGCAGGTACCTGAGAACCAGTATTGAAAATCATCTCTGTGTTTCCTGCCTGATGGGGCTCCAAGTCTAACTGTGCTGCTGTGCAGTTTGGGAGTAACCCCAGAGGGCAAATTGTGTTCTGCCTTTTGGAAACTGCAGTGAGACCAGACCTGAAGTTTCCTGCCTCAAGACGTTTTGAGTGGAATAAAATTAAGCTTTGAGCAACAGTGACCCCACTATGTTGGTCTAATAAAAACACTGTGCTGCAGGGTGAGCCCTTCAGCCTCTCTCCAGTAAGGTTCCAGTATCAATTAAATCCTCTGGTCGGTGATCCTGCCTGAAGAAAACAACATCAAAATTACAGTTTTTGCTTAATTCCGTTCAGCACAGTTAATTAACAATTTCTTCGTGCTTGAAGTGGGGTGGGAGGACATTATGGACATTTTTTTATTACAGTGCAAATACTACTTGTTCTAAATGCTTGTTTACTCAGCTTTCTTTCTGCATAAAACAGTGTGGGTTATGGGACAACTACTGAGAGAGTTACCTAGTTCTTTGGTTTGGGGTTTTTTTCTATGCAGTCACTCTCTACAGTGTCTGACAGCATTCAGGGAATGCTTAGAAGTCATTGTAAGGAAAAAAGGTCAGATCCCCATAGAAAGCAAGGAGGTAAGTCTTTGAATGGCACAGCCAGGCCTAATTGCTACAGGAAAAGTAGACGCATCAGTGAAAGCATAGTTATGAGACTAACTTGTGTGCAGGACCTCTTTGATGCTTTTTTCTCTTTTCTTTTTTTGGTGGTGGGGGGGAGTAGGGTAATAAACGAAAAGAATAAAGTCATCTTACTTTTATTTTTATTCCTATAATTCTTTCAAGTGTATTAGAGCAGAAGGTAGATTTTGACAGGTATAAAATACTTCCAGTGCAGCAAACTTTAATGGTTGCTGACATCACCATAATTTAAAGTTTGGGCCTTTGTAAACAGTTTGCACAGAATGCCTTGTAAGCAATCTGAGCTCATTGCAAGGGCTCCGGCATTGTCTGAATGCATGACTTCATCGGTCTCTTCCCCTTCAGCCTCCAGTCCTTTCTTTACTGTTTCCACCCCTTCTAACACCTCTTGCAGAGAGAATACCTTTACAACTTTTTTGGCAGTCACCACAGGCCCCTTCTCACTGATGTGTCACAATAGTATCTCTTGGAGCTTTGGCCATAAACAGGACCCCATCAGAGGGCATTAGCCATATAACAGATGGTCTCTGAGGCAAGAGGTTCAGAGGTGGAGGATGCACCCAACATAAAGGGGACCCATAGCTCATACTAAGATGTGGCTGGGATTTGATGCCACTTTCACTTGTGTGTCCTGCCCTGAGGAGCAGCAGAGAAATCTGGGAGGGGAGAAGCAGCAGCACATCTTAAAGTGACAGGTTTAAATGTAATGAAAAACAGGAATTTCACTTCCTTCCCTTGGGTTTGATAGATTTTGTTTCGTGTCCTCTGCCAATGTGGGTAGGGTCATGGCTGAAAAAGTGGGAGAAAGGAGTGACAATAGTTTCCTTGAAACACATGAGACCACCCTCCCTGGATCACCTTCACTGACTGCTGGGATGTGAGCAAGGGCTCTCCTCTTCCTCTGTCTCACCAACTGTGAGAGCCATTACATGCTCATGGAGAGCATTAAGAGAACACTGCAATGACCATGGACGTGCTCAAGAAGCTGAAGGAGCTGAGCTTGCTCTGAGACTGATAAAAATCTCCACACAGGGTCACTGATGAAGGATTGCTCTGCCCGTACCTGGGGAGAAAGCCAGAAAGTCTTTTCTGATACTGAAATAAAGCAGTCCCCTCTCAGACCAGTCAGGAAAGTAATTGTTCATTTCTCAGGTTGAGCCACACATATGTGATCTCTTTGTTAAGTAGCTTTCTAAATTTTTGCGCCTTGGCTCTTCCAGTTGCAGCCTGTGTGATTGCCAGCCCCGAGCACCAGCCAGGAAACCCCAGCCCCAGACCAGAAGGGGTGAAGGCAGCACGGCTCTTACAGCACAGACATGGCTATAAACGGGCCGCTGGCTACAGCCACTGGGGAAGCAGGGGGGGAAAAAGTCCACGCTTCCCAAATACAACTTCTAAATTTCAATGCAGGTCCTTTGGCTATAGAGCATGCAGAGACCTTAATTCTAAGAGAAGAGCAGTGTGTGGAAAAGGAAGGGAGCCTTGGTGGCTACCGCTGGCAAAGGCAAAGGTGAGATGGACGAGCAGAAAAACACTTTTTCTTACAGAATAACTATCAGCCTCAATGTCATCGTGCCTTAGGTAAACATGCAGAAAGCCCAGAATTGCAAAAGAACAGCGTAACTAGCTCAGATAGAAGGGAATTGTGGCAAGCTAAAACCAAAGCCAGATCTTTTTGTGGTATTGAAATAACTTTGCTACTGCCTTACACCACCCTTCAGAGTTGAGGAGTTGGAGTGTGGTGTGGGGGAGACTGGATAACAGATGTCTTACAGATACCTGTCCCTCTTCTGCATGGTCAGATCTGCAAAGTGGCAGCCTGCTTCTAGGATCTGGAAGTGTTGTTTAGGTAACAAAGACTCTGGTTCCCATCTAACTTACAGCTTGCAAAGTCACCATATATCTGTGTAGTTTTGATATAAAACACCACCATGACAGCAAAATAATATTTTATACTGGTTTGTACAGGCATAAGGGCTTCATCGACTTAGGCTGAGTAGAAATGAAGGGTGAGAAGCCCTTCTCCCATATCATTATCTGTGCGTTGAGAGGTCTGGACTGGAGGAAGGAAAACAGCATTGCTCAATTCATTTCCATTAGAAATTGAATGGGCTTCCACATTCCTGGACAGCACATGATAGGAGGTATTGGCTCATAAGGAGCTATTTTGCAATTTAACCATGACTGGCTGAAGGACTTGGAAATAAGAAGTGTTTTTACACATGGACACTATTGAAACGTGAGCCTGAAAGTTTGTCCAGCCAAAGGCTGGGATTCACACCTTTCTTTCTGTACCTTTATTTCTTGGTCCTGCCAAGGGTGGGTATTATCTCTCTGATAGCTTTAAGACTAGAGAAGGCCTTGGCTGAGCTGAGGGAATCTGTCTGAAAGCAAGTCATAATATCAGGGTTAAGAAACAGGCAACTTTTGTTGCCGGTGCTGTTTTCTTCAAGAGGTGTCTCATTGTTGTGTGCTGAGCATCCCAGGCCAGTGGCTTAGGTACCAGGGTGCTAGACAGCACATTAAGGAGTGGCAGAAGGGGCCAAAAATAACTTTTCGGCATGGCGCTTCTTCCTAACACAATGTGTGACTGGTTCCTGTCTTCTGTGACCACAAAAAGTACTGCTCAGATTCCCAGCATCTACTACTTTAGGGAGATCTAAAAATGTCTTTCGCAGGAGGAAAAGATGGTTATTTCACATTCTATGTGGAAACAGAAAAAATGAGCCTGCAAGATCTCTGATCCAGAACACCAGTTTTGAGGCTGTTTACCTACTTTGAGGAAGACACATTTTGAAGTCCCTGTTCTTTGTCAAATGAAAGGTTTTGAAGTCTTTGCCTCCTTCTACTGAGCAAGAGAATAGTTGTTTGCTGGCTAGTGCCTCTTGTGAACAGCTCCACAGACACCCAGCTTGCAACTTAGCAGTTCAGTTTTAATCTTTACTCTGGCTAGTCCTTACACAAAGCAGAACAGCTTTAACTGCAGATGATGAGCATCAGAGAGAGAGTGAACCCCAGCATTTCTGGCAGCCAAGAACTTGTTTGGATTTGCCACACAGATGAGTAATTTGAGTTTTCCTCCTCCATATGTTTAACAACTATTATGGCCTGCTGGGCTTCTCTGAAATACAGCTGCCTGCCTCTGACCAGGAATTTTGTCATGGCTCTGAGAAAATACCCCATGCAGTCAGTATTTTCCTCTTGCTTTGTCCCAGGGCTGCTGCTCTGGGTGAGCGCTGTTAGCACGTCAGGACTCGGTAGCGGAGAACATTCCATTCCTGCTGTCCTTGTCAGGACCACAAATCTGGAATGATAATTTTAAAAATTGCTTTGGCTCAGACTTGGAGTTTCAATAATTCTTGAATTTTCAGCAAACCAAGAACCTGCACTGATTGAATGGGTCGTCTTGTTTCCCAGTGTGTTTTTTTAAAATAGCACCATTGAGACATAGCAATAGAAACAGATCCATTCACCTTTCACAGCATATGGGATGGCATCTCTCCTGCAGCAGCCTCCAGAGCTGAAGCCAGAAGGTTTGTATGAGGAGGGGAGGTGGGTTTTACATCACTATGACTAACGAAGAACATGGTTTCCAGCCAAAGCAGGTTTGTGCGCAGCACACCCTAGCCATGCACCATAGGACCCATGGGGGTAGAGCACTTCCAGAATCCCCTCTCCTTGGATTTGATATATGTCATTACGTATCTGTTGGAGGAGGAAGAAGTTGGGTTTGCCATTCCCACACTCTTTGATTGTTGTTTGGTGGGACAAAGCAGCACACCAGCTGACAAACCTCAGATGTTCTCAGTTCCCTCTGCATGAAATTTACCATGGAAAGGTTAAAAATTATCTCACCACTTCACATTGCTAATTATTTTGGGTTGACAAAAGTTGCTGTGCTGCTATTTCTCTCTGGATTTTTTCTTCTTTTGGGCGAATAGATGAGATCTGGGGTGGGAAATCCCTCAGCCTACTGCTTATGAGTCTACACACTAGGCTGGGGTAAAATTTGGAGGACAAGCAATGGGAAAGACCATCTCCAGTGACACACATTAAGGGAAGAGTGGATACCTGTGACAGAAGGCATATTTTCTGTTGTTATTTTCTTTCTGAGCCTATACTCAGTGCAACTATACTCAGAGGCTTATACTAAGCCATGTTTGAGGGGAGGGAAATAAAGCAAAAGGATCCTCCATCTCCTTGGGGTTGGGAGGCTGCTTGGGTTTTCTGTGGGGTGACTGGGGCAGCATTCAAAAGGTCTTGTGGACTTTGCATGCTCAACTTCTTCAGCATACTAACTTGCGTCCACTGGCTAGTCTTTATGAAGCATTTAATTCTGTAGTTTTAGAGCTGTTGAAAAAGCAAAGGGAAGATTTATAACAACATTTGCTAACTCTAGGCCAACTGGTTTGGCACAGGAAAGAACTATGTTTTTCAGAACAGCTTTTCAACATTCCACTGTTAGCTAAAATGTATGAAAATTACAGTTTTTAAATGACCAGATGTTTTTGCTGAGAAAGAAATAGATTGCCTGAAAGGGGAAGATGAGGCCTGAACTCGGGCTCCTATGCTACTACTGTCAACTTTTCAGCTAATGGATGACCTACTACCATCTAAAACTACTAAATTTGTGTGATTAATGCTGCTAAATTGCAGCCACAGTATATTTATAATTTTCTCTGTCAGCTTGATACCATTTGTGCAGCATCACTATAAAAGGTGAAGGAGAGAAAAGGAGATTAATATGGTGTCCTTGTACAGAACAATATGGCATAGCTCTCCTCAAAGCAGAAGCTTTCAAGTGAATTAAACTAATGGTTTCATCTGTTTCGTTTCCAGCTCTATTTTTTTTTAAATCAAGAACAGCAGATCCTTTCCATGTTGTCTGCTTCTCTAGACAGAAACTGAGACCAGAAATGTTCTTGCTTTTGGCTTCAAATTGCTCAGTACAGCATGATCATCCAGCACTTTATTCATGTGACTTATCAAGAGCATGGGGATCTTATTTTAGCCACCCATTATAGTCTAATTGGACTGGCCTGTGTTAAAAATCTGTGCTGGATTGATGGCATTCTTCAAATGCTTTTCTTATTGCTCTGTTGGGCTGTTACCAGTCAAACGAGATTAAGAACAAAGAGAAGATGTGATGGTCTTGGGTTGCAATCCTCCTCCTTACTTTATAGCCACTGTTTAAGGTGTCCAAATGAAATCCCGTAATAGAAAAGCTCTTTTTGCCTCTTCTCCTTCAAAGCAGACACTTGTTAAGGGGGGAATTAAATGAAGCTGAAGATGGTGGAGGAATTATTGAAACTACAATTACGGCTGTGCAATGTCATTCTCCAGTGGAAAGGAGCCAGTTCCTTTGCAAGGCCCAGCTGGCTGCCTCCACTCCCAAATACCAGGAGCTCTTGTGTTGCCACCACTGCACTATAGGTGGGAGCAGGAGCACCCTGAACTCCCTTACCAACCCCACAAGGTGCAGCTCAGCCCTTGGCAGGAGAAGCCAGGGGCAGTCAGCACCATGGGGATCAAGCCCAGAAAGTCTGCTTCTGCTCCTAAAAAGGCATCATCATCTGGCTCTGCTTCTCTTCTAAGAGAGTTGACAAAAAAGCTACTTAAAAATCTGTTTAAAATTACATATTCTCTGCTAGAGGGTTTGCTAAGCTCATTATAGAAGTGGAATGAAATTCCACAGCACGTTTAGCATTTTTCTTGTTCTTATTTTCTGAGCTTTACCAGCCTAATAGAGAATGACTGATCCTACTGGTGATCTGAGAGAGACACAGTGGAGGAATTGCAGCAGGCTGAGCACCATAGCAATACTGTGACTACCAGTTTGGCTACTTCATTGTGCAGGCTGATCCAAGGAGGGATTAAGAGGATTTTGTTTTCCATTTTTTAAGTTGAATGGGCTGGGATGAAAGCCTTTTACTGCATTTCTGAACAAGTCAGGATATTTAGAAAAGCAGTAACAATGGACTGCACCAGACTTGGACTTTGAGCAATATGAAATCATTTTCCATAGGAGACTGACTGTATGAAACCACCCAGCTTCCCTGCCTTTGATCCTTTAGTGGTCACTGATGATCTCTCATCTTTCTCTGTTCCTTAAAGCCTTCTGCAAGGAGCCACCCTGCCACTCTCTGGCAAGTAATGGGAAAAATACAGGCCTGGAACATCTGATTGCCAGGATGTATTAAAGTCTGAGGGATATGTGGTGGTTCAGATCAAATACGAATCAACCATAAGCCATGGCTTAAATTTAGGTTGACCTTCACCTTCTGACAGGTTTGAAAATGATTGTTCGTTTTTCATTTATTCCTCCACCCCCATCCCCCACCCTCCCCATCCCTGATATCTAATTACAGACAGAAGCAAAGGGAACAACTAATTGTTATCACCAGTTTGGATTTCCAGACTAAGAAACGTCAGTTCAGGGAAATGTTATCCAAATGTTTTGCTAAACTGACCCACAGCCAGGAATTTTCAACACTGCACTCATTGCTGATCTGTATGCATCAAATCATGCACATTTTTCTCTTTTAGCACCTACCACTTGCGCCTGAGGACTGGTCAGGTCTTGACCAAAGCTTCTGCCATAGAGGTAGGACTTCTCTTTTCCACTAGCACAGAGAGTGCAGGCAAGGAGGGAGTAAGCCTCATGTTTAATGACCAATGCCTTGTTGTGGATTGCTGACTTTTAGTCCCTGCCACCACAGCCAGCTTCAGACTTTGTTGACACTTTCGCAAAAAAGTGCAAAAAACCAAGGCCTGAGTACCTCAAATATATTAGCTTTTTCGACCCTTTGAAGGCTACTGCTGTTTAGATAACTTCACCCATATATCTGCTGCTTGATATGTACTTTTCTGTGCAATTAAGGGCTTTGCAGTTACCTCACTTAAATTGGGCATAGTTTTACAAAAACTATTACCAAGGCTGTGCAAATGGCTAAGCAAGTGCTCAATTCAGCAGATTGTAAAGGAAAAAGGAGCCCCTTGATTTGGAGCAAGCAAAACAGTACAAAATGATTAAACATCTACTGCAGCTCTTTGCACGGTAGCGTGGGCACATATGGAAGCAAAGGTTCATCAACTGGATCCCAGAGGGGAGGAAAAGGAGGGCTTGTCTTCTTCCCTCCCTCCCCCTGTCTGTAGCCCAGCAGTTATCTCAGCTGGCTAATGTTATAAATGACCCAACTTCAAACCTTGCCTGTCTGATTTGGAGGGCTCCAGAGGCTTACCCCAACTTTTAGCTTCTTTCACAAGGAATACCAGACATCCACACCAAGCAATTATTTTATATAGTTTCCCTTTAGGTCATCTTGCAGCAGGAGGCCCACCCTGGGAATCACTCCAGTCCTAGCACATGGGGACTCTCAACAGGCCAACACACTGAAGGACTGTTTCTGCTTTAGGCACCAGCAGCAGCAACCTGAGCCAATAAATCTTCTATCCTTTACAAATGAAAAATCGACCAGAAAAACCCATACGAAATCTTATCTCAAAGTAGGTCACCACTAGGTTGATTATCAGATGTATTAAAGTCCATTTTTGTGCTTAATTCTACTCATCAGAAATCTGCCAGATTAAAAAATAGTGGAAAGTTCTTTTTCAATATGCAGATGGGAGAAGTATCAGAAAGACAACAGATACTCCCAGCAATCACATGTAATAATTTGGAAGCACATTACACCTCTAAATGAAGCATGTCTGTTAGTGTTCACACACATCACAGTGTCTGAGTTTATGTTTAAAGACCATAAATAATTATGCAGTCGAAGTAATAAAGCACATGCAAGCTACTAACATAGAGCCAGTATGACTACAGCAGTCCAAACTGTCAGGTATAGTTTACAACTTCACAAAACTTTGGAAACAACAACTGTGAAAACTGGCTATCCACATGTAGCAGAAATTTCTTCTACTGGCTGAGATCAAGCACAGAGCTGAATCCCACATGAGTATTTTTGAGTATCCACACTATAGGTATACATGCATGTGTATATATGCAGAAATACTAAGACCAACAAAAATATTTCTTTATTTTGACATTTTCTAAAGCTTATTTAGATTTTTCTCTAATGGATGTATTGAATAACAAAGAAAGCAATTTAAATCATTATCAGGGTAATCCACTACCATTCAAAGTTTTGAATAATATCCATAGTTTTAAAACACATTTAGCAAATTATGACCGATACACTTAAATTCAGCCTATTGGTCAGTATATCTGGAAGATAACTTTTATTTATACTGATATCATACAAATGAATGGCAAAGGAAGACAGTATAGTCAGATTACTCTTTGTGAATGAGATTATATTTATGAAAACACATACATATATATGTATAGTTAAAATACTATGTACAAATAAATCTCAATAAATTCTGTCAAAATCAAGATCTTTTTTAATGTATTCTTTGGAACAAAACATACAAACTTCAGCTGTGAGCTTGATCTCAGCCAATGGAAGAGATTTATCGATACTCTCAAGTAGACATTTTCACAGTTCTCATTTCCAAACTTCTGCAAAGTAATAAATGATATCTGACAATTACTACTCACTTGCTGCATTTCAAAATTGCTTTGTTCAGAAATCAAATTAAGCTTATGAAGTGGCAGTAACTGTATTTTGTCATTACTTCAGATTACAATTTTTGTGTAGGGCATTTCTATTTGAGTGTTTTGAGTTATCACTGTTTTTTAGTTGTTCATGTGATAAATAAAATCAACCAGATTCACAACTGACTGTGATTCTGTTGAAGACAGAAGAGCTTCCTCCCCCAGCCAGTTGAAGGCTCAGGATATTTCTGAGCAGACAGCATCAAGTTAATTGTAAACTTAGAGGTAATTCCCTAACATTTTATTGGTTTGATTCTGTAAAACATGCAATAATTATGCCCATTCTCAGTATTCATTTTAACACTTTAGAGTATTTTTAAACACATATATTTCTGTTTGTCAGTTTCAGTTTCCCTTGTTTAGTACTTGAAATCCTCGGCTGAGATTTTGAGGGGAAAGAGTCAATTCCCATCAGCTAGAGTGTTCTTTTTTTCTAACCAAAGGACAAAATCACCATCCCTCTCAAACCACTGAAGGTTCAGGTTCTAGGCCAAAATCTGACAAGCAACATGTTTGATGTTAATCATTTTCGCTTGGGTCTCTCTGTTGATCTGTTTCTGTGGGAGACAGGGGGACCATCATAAATCAGCAGTTTGCCTGGTGCTGTCCAAGGTGATGGCATCCTGCCACACTCGGCTGCACCCAGGGTTGTTCCATGACACACAACTCAACACAACTGGGTGCTGCACTGCTCACACAGCCAGGGACAGCACTGCTTCATCAGCACTGCTTCCATGTTCTTTGGACTTGAGTAGCAAAGTCATGACCAGAACCTCTTCCTCAGTTCTAAAGGCAAGACAACATGAATAGATCCAAGTACCAGCTTTTCAACTTCTGTGAATCTTAACAGGCCCCCTCAAAAAAACCCAAACCAAGCAAAGGTGAATATCTGTGTTTGAAGAGGCTGCGAAATTTTGGCAAATGTCTAATCGCAGTAATTCAAAATGCATCATACTTTATTTTAAGCTTCTTTAAACTTCCCAGAAACATGTCTCTTTGCTGTCTCAGTAAATCTGGTAAAGTCAAAATTGCAGGGACACAAAAGTTGCATTCTTAACAGAGACTGCGTGCAACCACAGAGATCTACTTGGCAGGAAGGGAGAAAGGGAGATCTGTGTGTATGCTTGCATACACCTTCACTGTTTCAGGCAATGTATAATAATTTCCCTTGTGAATAGCTATAAAGTTATTGTAGCATTAAAGCTGGATAGACCTACAGTAATGGTATTTCCTGACATTTCCAAATGTTAAAAGGTCAACAAAAACAGTACGTATGGAAACAATCTCTTGTCATTACATTCTATAGCATGAATTAAATAAACATTTCCTCTTTTTTCTCCCTTCTCCTGTCATTCAATGTAGAAATCTAAACTATGCCATGAAAATAGCATGAAGGCAGTAAGAGTTTTAATTAAAGAAGAATTCAATAAAAGCAATCTATTCAGTTTCAGTCAGATCCACTTTTTCTTCACTTACTAAAAGGTGATGAAATTACAGCAGTAACCAGACTTAAACATGAATCTGTCCAGAGAAACTCTTCCTCAAAAGGAAACTTCTAGTAGCAAGAGCCACCCATCCCTAACCAGGACACAGACTGTTAACACACTATGTTAACTGCCTTTGCTTTACACATTGTGCAAGAGCAGAGGTCCCAGTGAAGCATTAAACTTCAGACACTTCCTTGTACACACTGACAAGTCCATCAACAATAACTTTTCAACTGCTTTTGAATCAGGATCCAGCAGGGTCCAGCTGCTCCTAACATCAGCCTTAATCTCAATAGGTCACACATTAATAGACAGCTCAACATTGGGATGGTCAGCATAGATGGGCAATGCCCATAAAATCATAGAATCATTTAGATTGGAAAAGACCTCCAAGACCATCAAGTCTGACCTATGACCAAACACCATGTCAACTAACCAAAGCACTGAGGGCCACATCCATAATTCTTGAACACCTCCAAGGTTAGTGACTCTACCACTTCCCTGGGCAGTCCCCTCCAATGCTTAACCGTCCTTTCAGTGGAGAAATTCTTCCTGAACTTTCCCTGGCACAACATGAGGCCATGTTCTCTTGTCCTGTCACTGGTTGCCTGGGGAAAGAGGCTGACCCCCACTTGGCTACGATCTCCTTTCATGCAGCTGTAGAGTGAAAATGTCTTCCCTGAGCCTCCTTTTCTCCAGGCTAAACACTCCCAGCTCTCTCAGCTGTTCCTCATACGACTCACTCTCCAAAACCTTCACCATCTCTGTTGTCCTTCTCTGGACATGCTCCAGCACCCCAATGCCTTTCTTGTGGTGAGGGGCCCAGAACTGGAGACAGGACTTGAGCTGAGGCCTCACCAGTGCTGAACACAGAGGAAGCAATGTCACAGCCTGACTATCTGGCCCAGGAGAGAAATGCAGCTATTTTTGCAGCATGGATCTGAGACACCAGCTCTGCACAGAGAGCAGAGGTTGCCCTTTCTTAATAGCTTCTTGTATTGCCAGAGAGCATGGATAATGTCTTCAGTGTGTTAAGCTGTAAATGTTATTTCATGTAAAATCTTGGTGGACACAATGATGATCTGCCAGAGCATGACTGGGCTAAACCAGCAAAGTTGTGTCGTATCTGACCTGATATTGTAGTCCTCAGTCATCTGGTAGGCTGGAACAAGAACAACTAAAAGACAGGTTCCATGAAGAGCTGTAAATAAACTTTGAACCAGACTGTTGGCAGCAATGCTTACCATAAAAGCAATATCACTTTGAAGTTCCCTTAAGTTGGGTATAAACAGAACCCTTCTGGATGATGAGACTGAAAGGCTCTGAACAGAAGACAAGCACTGCAGTGCAAGAGGAGTGGGGATGTGTATTGACTAGGGAGAATGAGAGACTGACCTGGTGTAACACCCTGGAGACTCTGCTGTATTCAGGATACAGATGTACTGTGCACCCCATGTGAAGAACTACAATAGCAAGAAAGGCTGAGGTAGAAAATACTTTCATGAAAGCCCCTCACTTTGGGCCACTGGTATCACTATTTCTTGTGTTTGCTGAAGTTCAGGGTGAAAGAGCCAGCTTTCCTCTGGATCAACTACAGAAGTCACTTAGCTTCTTTATGGACCCATGTAAAGAAACCCATGTCTACCACTTCTCTATTGTTATGGACTTCCATCACCAACCATTTAATACCCTGTTTTGGTTGTCTCTATCCCAGTTTTCCATTTTTCACTCTTGATTGACCTCAATTAATCTGAAAATGATGACAATATTCAGGCAAATACATCTGGAACATTAAGTATCTGCATTAAGTGCAGATACTAAGTCCCCTGGATGAGGAATTCACACTAGTGATTTGTGCTGCTAACCGTGAGACAAGGCCCTGGGGCCATCAATCCCATGTTACAATGGCACCTGATGATAATAACCACCCATAGGAATGTGATTTCCTGACAGAGACAAAGAGGCAATAACAAATCAAACTTCTGGTCAACGAATCAGTGCTATAACAGCCCTAAGAAAGTATGTCTGAAGGAGCAGGCAGTTCTGTCAAAGTCAGTAAGGGAGACTTGGAAATGTCTTCTGCTGTCAATTTGTTTCATTGTTGCAAATGAGTTTCCTGTGCTCTCTCTGCATCTAAATACATAAATAAATAGATACATAAGTGGTCTGTACCAGGGATATTCCTCACTTCACCAGTTTCCTTCTTCTGCAGAAAAAACCTGGTGAAGCACAAGTGAAAAGGAAGAGTTCTAAAATGGCACCACCACCTATGTGCTGTCCAAAATGTGCCCCCTCAGGCAGTACAACCACACCAATAACTTATGGTCCCTGCAAAATAACCAGCTGTGTCTTCGGGGGAATACCACACTGTTGCTCAGCTTTGATTTGGTTGCGAGGCCAGTTTACTATAGGCATTCTCAATGCTTCTGGTAGAGCTCACCAACAACATCTGGAGAACAGCCTGACATACTGAAATTCTACTTTGCTCTCATGTTTTGTGTGGATGTGGCAATAACTTCTCCTGTGGCCCTCTGCTTTCATAATTGGTGCTGCTTCTCTTGTCCCAAATCTGAAATGGGGCCTGAAAACTGTATACCTCCTAAAAAGAAGCTATTTGCCACATTGACATTGGCACTTCTTGGCCTTCTAGACATCTTTTATCTTCAAATGATTGTCCACAGGCAGAAAATGCATTAACCCATACAGTGATTGCACTGTGCATTGTTTCTTCTGTCACCCTCTCTGTCCAAGGGCAAAATTTTCTTCTGGAGGACAAATTACTTCTGCAAACATCTGGAATAAGGCATTCTTACTATTTAGACTTTCAGCTGCACAGTAGCACACACCTAATCTATGTGCAGAGGATGACACTTCACCTTTTACCAGACATGTAACCTCACATACAAAATGGAAAAAGGAGAGTTTCTGGTAATGTAACAGTTCAGAGCATAAACTGCTGGTTAGATCTTCAAACACACTCCATACCCTCAGTTCAGAGGAAGACACATGAGGCTCTGAGGAGAGATTAGAGTCAACTTCAGGAAGTTCCATCCCAAACTTTCTTTCCAGGACCTGGACCCAGAATGAATACGGTAGGAAAAGTCTCTCTAATAAGTCGAACTCTTTCTTCTTTCACTAAATAAACCAAACATTTTTCTAACCTGTATTGTTTCTGGCTCTGCTCACTGCTCAGCCCCTTATTACAGCTTACTCCAAAATTCCTTAATGGGTGTTTGGCAGAGTGAGTATGATCTATAGTGTGACCTTGCAATTCAGTGCACTGCTGTCATTCTGCATAATGCACTGTAAAGCATAGCTTTTATTGGAAATGAAGCTGCATAAATAAACACTCTTACTTTAATGTGAAGTAAAACATTTTGCATTACCAATGTGCAGATACACGTTGGGAGAAATTAGTTACTAGAGAGCCAAAAACCAAGCAGTGATGTGCCTATATTATTTTGATCCTTTAAAAATGTAGCCAACGTCTAATAATTTTTTTCAGCTTTGCAGTCTTTCATTAGGGGGAAGATTTTTTTGCATACTATAGAGGGCTCAATGGGATTAAACCCTTCTCTGGGGGTCTTTCATCCACGTGATCTTCAACCCTCTGCTCCACCACAATGTCTATACACAGACACCGATTGCATGAAGTAAGGAAAAAACAAAGTGAATCCAGTTTTGCAAACCTGATCAAAGATGAGTTGTGCTTTAGTTATCTAAGTGGAATCTCTTCATCTCTACCATAGTAGCTTTATTTTTCTTACATATGCTGACAGCTTGTTGAAAAAACATCTTGCTAATGCATGCACTCTAACATGCTTTAATTTTGTGCTTTTCAGTCCATTATTAATTGACCCATCACTATTTGTTCAGAATTCAAGGCTGACTGCCTCCAGTGCACTTAAAAAACATATGAGCAAAATTCATAGGCATCAGCTTTGCATACCATACAACATGAGAGGTGACAGTACCAATTATGTGTCTGGAAGGAGACGCTCCAGCCGGGCTACAGACAGTTAGCTAATATTATTCCAACGTGTCATTCTGAGAGGGAATAAACCTGTCATGGTCATCAGCTATGTGAAGTGCTGGGATCGTTAGGCTAACTCTGGCAGTATCATGCTGGTTGGGTTGGTTTTTCAGGAACAGTACTCACAGTCATTCAGTCAAATATTTGTGCCAGAACTTTCACCCACAGAAAATGCTGCTCTTCCTTTACAAGCACCTTGGTGCTTTGCTTAACAGGTTGCAGTGTCACATCTGGCACCCCTTGGAGAGTCAGCAACAGGCATTCAACCTGGTCTCTGGAGCAGACCATTCCCAGGGAGGTTGTTTTCTCCAGAAAATATACCCCAAAACAAAAATAAGAGAGAACATAATGAAAAACACAGAGCCAGAGGATAGCAAATACAGCTGCTTTCTCCTTCCTCCATTACTTCAAGGCCATCCCTGCAATATGGGTTTCATTAATGGCTCAGAGACAACACTGCAGAATTACAAGTTCAAGATGTTATTGGAAAAGCCACCCCATGACATTTTATATGGTTTGGGACAGGGGTGGGGAAGAGGATTTTCCTTTTTTTTAAACAAAAAGCAACTTTAAAAAAATTATTATTAGGTGCATTGTAACACTGGCAGCAATTGGGCCAGAAGCGAAAATATGCATGTGCACTTAACTAACAGCAAAAACTGCAACTTTGCCCAAAACAGAAAAAAAAAAGGCATAAATATGAGACATAAGCTGGTTTTCAGCAGCTGAGTACAACCCTTGAATTTGCTCAATTTGAAAGGCCCTTGGATCAGGGTCAGTCACTTCATCTGTGCTTAGACACAGATTGATGGAGCTCCTATCCCCTATTCATAGTTTTTACTAACTCACACAAACAATTACTTCACAGAGTCATCATATTTAAAAGTCAGGTACTATAACAATGAAGTGTAATGATATCAGGCAGCACGATGTTAGTGAACTATTAAAACACAATTTTTACATTGAGAAATATATGGATTTCCCCTCAAAGTGGGCTTTCAACTTGGTCAATTACCAAAGTTTCAGATATGTAAAACAATTCCATGAAATCAGAGTGGAAATAAGACAGTACAGTTCTGAAACTACCTCTAAGAAACTAATTAGTAGTTGAGGCTGCCGTACAGCCAGCCCCAGCACTGGCATTGCAGTCCAAGTAACTGCTACACCCATTGCAGCTGAGCCTGGCTGTGGTGGCAGAAGGGCACCAGTGCCAGGCTCAAACCTTTCATCATCCAGCCTCAGCCATCGCTGTGCCCCACCACACACTCCGTGCTCCAGGACAGCCAAATCTCCACCACACAAACAGGTGTTTTATTCACAGCTGAAAAAATAGAATAATTTTACAAAGCCTGAATTTGCTAGTCAAGAAGAAACCTTCCCAGTGTGCAGCAGGATACTGTGGCCTCAGCTGGGCAAAGCCTGACAAAGCCCAGCTGCCCTCAGCTTTGCTGAGGTTACCCTGCTTCTCTCACACCAAGCACGGGGGAGAGGACAATTGGGCTGCCTGCACCTAACAGCCCCCTGAAGTGCTGTTCATAAAACAATTCTACTGGATACATCACCTGAAACAGAGAACAAGAAATGTTCCAGCTGATGAATTGCTCTGCTGCAGTCCAGGACAAACTGACAAACCATGTTCCACCTGCTGAGACAGGAAAGGACCTGTCCCATGAATGCAGACTGTCTAGTCTCTTGCATTGCATCTACAAAGTTTAAAAACTCAATTAAGAGGCCTCTGTTCTAGAGTATTTTTATGCATAAATATCCTCGACTAGGCAGACTCTATATATACATGCCATAACAGGTTTGCTTGGGCATTTGTGGTGAGCTGTCCGGGTACTACTTATTAGAGAAAACACTGGATACTGAAAGTCTGCTTAGGTCGTCTCACACACTACTGATGTAAGAATATTAAACTCATCCCTCCTGTCTTGCATTATGTATTCTTTGCCTGATTATTTTTCAATTGGTTTTGTGTGTGTGCACAAATCCCAAGGCATATGTGCAAATTAGGATTCCTGTCCCATGCCAGTCTGGGCACATGATTTGTTTACATGCTCATTTAAAAATGTGAGTCTTGTCATTTCAATCTGCTACAGTAATTTAGCTCTAATGTGGAACTGGTGCCAGGAGTTTGAAGGGCTATTTTTCCTCTCTGTGGACAAACTGCTATATTGTGGTTACATTCGTACTTAAGGGCATGAAGCCACTTAAAAGAACTAACCTGCTCTATGCAAATATTAACAATAACAATTTTCTGGTAATACCATTCTATTTAAAACAAAATAGAAAATCAGCTGCTGCTGTTAGAGAAATATGCAGGTAATCTGACCCATGGCATGATGGCAGAGAGTAATTCTCTGTTTGCATCTCTGTCACAGAAAAAAGCTGGACATGAGCTCTGAAATAACTAGATTGCTCTGGATATGTTTGCAAATAAAATGAGCATACTGTTAGCTCCATGTAATCGTGTCTCACAGCATTCCCCATTCTTTTTCTTTTCCACAGTATGACAGAGAACAACACAGGACTCCAGTACTATACACCATGGTTAAAAGAGCATCAGCAGCAGACTTGGAGACAGGTAGACAGCTCTGAGGCCAAAGCAGAGGCCCAAAACATATCAAAGGGTAAGAAAAGTGCTGGCAACTGGGTGCCACATCTGGAAGATGTATAACTTCATCTTGCAGATGCTGAGCTGAGTGCCCAGAGCAGTTGTCTTCAATTATGGTGAGAGCCAAAGGGTGGAGAGAAACAAAGAGGATAATGAGAACTAGATGCTGTTCTGCCAGTTCCTGAAAGATTATATGTTTATTCATATAGTTACCAAAACACCAAGTGTTTTCAAGAGAAATCTAAACTTTGTATATGTCTGGGTGCAATACAAGTGCACAAACTAATCTGCATGCTTGATGGTAGTTAGCTACGGTGGATGGCAATGTTACTGATGTTTATTATTTATAACACCCTCTTGGTCAAAATCCAGGAATCTGTCATATGTACTGAGGCATTATGAAATCCCCCCAAATTATCATCAAAAGTAACTCAGAGATTATTATCTGCAGAACACCAAGAATGTGCTTTGTAGCACACACTGTCCTTGTCCTAAATGCTTATATTCCTGTTTGAAACGTCACTTGTCAGGAGGGAAGACATTTGTCCAGGGAAAGTTTAAGGTCAGTAATGGCATGATTTATTGTAGAAACATCATTACTCTGCTCAGGAGACATTGGCAACTCTTCAGGAAATATTGATTAGATGGTGAAAAGCTTAGCTTTCCTCTGTGGAACAATGCACTCTAGCTGGGTTCTTTGTACTGAAACATATTGTATATGAATCAAAGTGGCAGAGAACATTGACTCAAATGAAGAAGAGACTTAACCCATGTCCTCAGCATCTCCCGCTTTCAGCATTGTCTCGAGCCATGCAAAACATCTCTTTGAGGCACAGGCAGTACAGCTACAAATTAAAAATCAGGCCATTTTTAGCTCTGGCCCTGCGAGTCTCTGCAGCTGATGTCATTCACAGCTCCTCTTTCTGCACTGCCTCAGGTTTAAGTGTAATTTACTCCCAAGGCTGTGCCTCTGTTGTTAGGTCTTCTGTCACAGGGCATCATCCCTCCCTTCCTGCTGTCCATCACTGGGTTTGGGTCTGGGCACCACTGTCCACCACCTTTATCAGTGCAGTAGTACCAGGTGGCCAATTGCTGCTCAAGGTATTCTGAGGAGTCAGACCAAAAACAAGCTCTACCAGGCTGCAGGATTTGTCTTAACATGCAAGGGCAAGTTCCACTGTTGGCACACAGGCATCATGTGATTAATGTTTTTCCCTTTACTGTATCAGGTCTGGTTTAAGTTGTAGATGTTGGTAGTTGACACAGCCCTTTTACTTAATCTAAGCCACCTTGAAAACTCTGGGTGGCATTAAATAACAAAGTATGTGCAATAAAATAAATGGATTGTATATACTAGTAGGATAACATTCTTTAAATGGTTGGAATCTCAAATGAAGCATGAATAAGGGGCAGTCTAACACCTTTGCAGTTGGACAAATCTGAACCAGCCAGACTATGGGTACTTGGCTTTTCAGATGTAAGAAATCAGTAATTTCATTTGTCAGAACCTACAGTAGGCTTTGAATGTTTTTCTTATTCCTTGACTAAAATAATAAATCAAAGAAATTAATGGTGTCATATGCAAATGGAGATACTATGAGTTCAAAACAGAAGGAATACAGCTTAAGGCCTGGCTCTCTGAAATCGTAACCTTTTAAATGTAAGAAAAAAAAAGAAAAAAAAGGACTGATATGATTAATTTTGCTACCAGTTCCAGCAAAACGTGGACATAATAAATTACAGCAAAGACAGAACTACAATTCTTATATCTGGATATTCATCCACTGCTGCAGGCAGCAGCACTGCAAACTGCGCCCATAAGACTCACTCTTCTAGTGGATTGAGTGTCATTTGTAAAGCCTTCAAAGTTTCAAAACATGCTGTTCTGAAGTCCACAGCCTTTTGAATCAATGGTTTGTGGAAATAATTCACCAACACACACAATGGCTCAAGCACTATGGTATATAACAGTGTACTGGCTGTATCAATCATAGCCTTAGTGTTGAGGACGCTGTGAGTTTAATACAAATTGCTTGCCAAAGGAGAACATTACCTGGAAAGAAGAGATGTGGTAGCCTGTTAGCCCACTGTTTTCTGCGATGCCATGTTCCCCCGTTCCCTGCCCTAGCCTTGGCCACTCCCTCAGACTCTCCCTATTTGCTCCTGTACCCCAACCCCGCCCAAGGCCCGCCCCTGGGCCCCTGACAAAACCACCCCGCAGCCAGACCACGCGGTCTCTCCTGCCTCCAAGGGCCCCGGGACGAGATGTGAATAAAGCCATGTCACCACCCTCATGGGAGACCCTTCTCTACCTCTTTTATCACCACTGCCCTGTAACGCTGCTGGCTGCCGGAGCCAGATGGCGGGGCTGTCCGCAATGGACTCCGGGATGCGACTGATGGCATGGCCCCAGGAAACCCCCGCTGTGCTCTCAGGGAGCTGCGGCCTGCTAGGCAGAGTCCAGCGGGTACAACAAAGAGAGGTTACTTAAAGTTTTTCTTCCAGATCAATGAATGCCTTACTTTTGAAGGTTGTGCCACCAAGTTGTTCACATGTGCAGGGCTATAAAATGCTCTACCACTGGAGCTCAAGAGATATTAAAAAAGTAACAGGCAGAATCCTAGCTGAAGAAGTATTTTATCTTTGTAGACATGAGGTAAACTAAGTTTCACATTTTCCTCAAATCAGTTTCTGCTCCTGATGGAATAAGTAGATGAAAAACACATCATGCCGTTCAAAAGATGGCTGTCAAAGATTCTTACTTTTCTTCAAATATAAATTGATTAAAAAAAACGAACACAATAGCTTATGTTTTTGTGGTTAATTTTTTTAACTCAAACAATGATGAAAACCTTGAACAACCAATTCAGCATTTATACCTGTTTCATTTATGGGCAGTCTGCTAGAACTAGAACTGTTAACTAGAAAAGGTATTTATTTCTCCCTATAGCTCCAACTTACCCTATTTACAGTCTGATAATCTGGTTTAAAATAGCTAGTTTATAGATTTATAGAAGTCATATGTGGTCAAACAAAGAACACACCCTTGAAAATATATATTGGAAGTATTGTCTCAAAATAATAAGTTAAGTTTATTTACCTAAAATCTGTCTCCCACATGCAAAGTATCAAGAGTCATCTGAAACTTAAAGATCCATAATAAAGTTCTGAACAAGAAAAATAAAGGCTATGAACATACTCTTACAACCACTCTATAATTATCAACAAGGCTTTCTTTATGAAACTCCTGTTTCTCTTAGTTGCTGCTTTAGTTAAATCCACAGAGGACCACAGAAAGGGAAACATCTCAGTTCCTGTGTAAAATACAATCTTTTCCCTCAATGGCAAGAGGAAAATCATGCTGCATAAGAATTCTTTAATATATTTGCCTTTAGAGTTTATTGACTTTACTTCTACTGGTATTCTATCATATACGAATAACATTTAGTTACCAAAACTGAATCCTTGCTGACTTAAAAACCCATCTATTCAACAACAGTTTTGAATGAGTTGTATTAATTTAAGCAGTACAAAGCTAGCGACAGAGAGCACTAGGTCAGCTAACCATATTTTAAAGGTTTTCTTTCTTAAAAAGGGGTAAAAAAATCAAGCCTAAAAATGTGCACCATAAATTAGGATTCAGTGACTGAAAGGTGGAGCAAACATCCCTCTGGTATAATAAATCAAGTTAGTACTTGAATTTGTATCATCTTAGAACATCTTTCAACTTTATTTATTAGGTAGCTGAATGATTTTATCTTATCCATGTGTAGTCATCTAGTTCTGCCTGTATCAAGCTGTTCCAGACAGCATCTCTCAGAGCAGTAGCCTGTACTATGTTGGAAAGAAGCTACCATTGATGAATATGGTTTTGATTTTGGAAAAGTGAGCTGTCTGTCTTTATCATGGATTAAGGTATCATTCAAAGGTACACAATACACTTGGCTCGGAGTGGGCCAAGGTAGTCTCCATCTCCAGCAGCCCTCCAGCCAGGCTTCCCATCTGGTTCTCATAAGGCTCCTCATCTACATTTCATCCTGCAAGCTGAAGAGACGATGCTAGATTAAAAGCAGGCCCAGCAATGATAGGTTTCAGAAGTTGGGGCAGGTATTCTAATTATGTAACACATGTAGTCATTTCTGGTACATAAATTGGCTTCTTACTGGTACATATTTGATTGGTACCAGTTTCTCCAAGAACAGGCATGCTAAGGTAAATGACATCAACCTGCACCAACCCATAAGGAAAATTTCTGTTTGTTTTGCCTCTTTAGTCCACTTCTAACCATATTTTAATTAAATACTAGAAGACTAGTAAATACAACCTGCTTAAACCCTTGCAGCCACAAAGATGTCATTTCCCTGGGCTGGAGATGCTACAAGAGGACTCACATTTTCTCAATTCCATCTTGTCACTCCATTTTCAACACCACAGCCTCCACTTTGCAACAAAGTTCACCCTGGCACAGATCCTCAAGCTCCCACAAAGTCCCCCGGAGCTCAGGGGGATTCAAGGGCTGTAAGCTTCCTAACAGGCAGATCCTATTGCAGCACTGGGGACAATTGTACCAGAAAAATGTGATTTAGAGTTGCCATAGGTACTATTTCAAGAGCAGCATACAAAGCCATGTAGTAAGCATTACACTTGCTCAGCGACATCCTTCTGTGTATTGGTTGAAGTTACTTCCATTGTTTTTGAAATAAAAATGATTTATTTAGGCCCATGTTCAGGAATGCATTCAAGTATAATTTTAAATATAATAAGCTAGAAATAGAATAAAATAAATCATCTAAAGTACATTGAAATATCTGGCATGGAATTTTTCTGAACCCTTTTTAGTAAATTTCTGACATAGTTAAAACAGAGTAGAATTAATGAACATCCTAATGCAAGGAATCACATGGTTTACCTAGTAAATAAAAGGTAAATAGCCTCTCTCAGTTGAATACTGACACTTTTAAAACACAACCTCTCGAAAATCAAAACAAAGTCAATTTGCTGAAAGTGGTGCAAGCCAGAGGTGACTGTGGATATTATTTCTCTACTCTAATGGAAAAAGCATCAACCCTTCACGTATTTCCCGGATAATTGGGCTTATTGAGCAAAACACTGTATTTCTATTGGTTTTTCTGTAACACAAACCAACACCTAGTGTTAGTGTCATGTCAGGATCTGGTCAGAGGAACAGATATATTTGCACCAAGTATCAGCTCTGGTGTATACCACTGCAGGCCAACCTATTTTAAGCCTATTGATCAGCTCCATTACTTTTTTTCCCACCCAGCCCATGAACAGACAGTGAACTAGCAAACTGCTTTGATATACAGTAGACTTGAAAACTCCCCAAAAGTTACCTCCATCTAATAGAGAGATTTTAACAGATTTATTGAATTTCTCGCTCTTACTTAAGCCATTGTGCCAATAAACAGAATACCTTCATGCTTGGTATGAATCTCACATTTCTCCTGAACTGCACTGGAATCCTGAACTTCCACCTGTCTGACATGAAAGGAGCATTTCACAGAATTTACTGTTTAATGGAATTTACTCTACTGGATTCCTTCTTTTTCCTCTTATCCCACAGGAGGTTAAGGCCTCAAGACAGTTGAAAAAGTTCAGCAAGGGATAGCATTATACACGCTCTGTGTGCATTGTAGCCCTATATTTAAGAACACATTTAGTTACAATTTATTTCCATGGCCTGCTTTCTTTTTCAGCAGCCTGTGTGAATTCTTTTAGGATGACATTAAATCAGTCAGCTGCACCCCTTGTGTTGGATTCAATATAGAGCAGACCAAAGAACACATAAGCCCAATGCCACTCTGTCTCTTAAGAATTACATGCTTGCTTGAAGTAAATTATGGTGTATTATAATACAAAAACTGTCATGAGTTATTTGTGGCTAAACACCAAAACAAAGTAATATGTGGCAACATCTGATACTCAATTGACTTAAAGGTATTTGCTCCAAGGAATTAGTTACTAACCAAAATTATTGCCATTAACTTGTTCTGTAACAAAACTTTGCAGGAAAGAAAATAAAAGCGAAGGCACTGTATGTGGCCACAAAAAGCCCCATCCTTAAGCTAACACTCAGCTACATGTTGGGCCAGCCCTCTCAGCCTCATTCCCTCCACCTAAACTGAATAAACCTTTTTACTTTTAACTTGGTCCTCCCTATCCAGGCTCCAGCTCTGTGTTGATCTGTTCCTGTGCTCAGTGCCACAAGCCAACTCTGCACACCCAGTGTTCCTCATGCACTCCAAACTGCTCTCATTACTTTTCATTTCCCCAATTTTGTTTCCCCAAGCCCTCTGGAGCCATCCTGACCAGAGTCTCTGGATGCTATCACAAGGCAAATAATCTGAGGTGTAAAAGACTCCATTCTGAAAGTGAAAGAAAGTGGACTCTTGAAAAGAATGTGAACCTTTCTAGAATAAATACATTTCAAATATTATTCAAATAACTTGCTTTCATCTCTCTTTTTATTTCTTTAAAGTTAATTGGAAAGAAAGAAGGAAAGAAGTCACCAGGACACACATTCCAGGAGTCTCCTTGGTATAAATCAGGCAACACACGCACTGCACACCAGTAACAATGAAATGACCCCTCAAAATACTGCATTTCTTGCCAAGCATAACTTCTTTGAAGACTTTAAACTTCACCACTGGCCAAAATTTGTGAGTTCAAAGTCCTTCTTTTCCTAGTTCAACTTGGGGCACAGTTCAGAGAAAGGAAAAAAGGGCTAAAGCAATTCATCTCACTTGATGTTTTCAATAGAAAAGCAGGTCCAACAGTTAAGAGAGAGATGCTCTTGGCCTCTAAACACCCAAATGCTCCTTTGGGACTAAAATTATCAGACTCCTGTCATTAGGAATTTGGGCACATCCCTGTCCCAGCAGTTCTGTGGAAACTACTCACACTTGCTGTGCTTGGCCCACTCACTTCCAGACAAGACCCAGACCTGGGGTCCTCAACAAGCCAGAGCATGAACTAGAGGACAGGGGAGCAATGTCAGAACTGGCTCGTGGTGGACCCCATTTGGGTAGTACTGCAACAGTACATCAACACCAGAAATCAGAATCACAGAACTTACAGTTTAATTTAATAATTAACAGAAGGCAAATACCACAGAGTCTTGCTCCTTGAGTCTTCAAGTTTACAACTTTGTTACTGTGGCTCCTGCACACTTGATAGATTGGATGCTAATGGGCCACAGGAAACCAAAACAGATGACTAACTTTAGCCGGTAAGTGTAAGCACCAGGGAAAGCAAAAACAGGCTGCTTTTCGCTCCTCCCATGTTATCCAGCTATTCAGAATAAACACAAACACTGAGAAGACTATTCATAATTTGTACTTAAATAGAATCTTCTATTAGTGGGTATCACCGCAGTTTATGGCTGTTAAGTACTTGGTACTAACAGGATAAATGTCTGACATTCATCTGCAGGAAAAAAAACACATGAAAGAACATGAGACAGTCAAACTGCACAGATGTATTGCACACACCACTGTGGGTGTCACTGAAAATGTGGAAAACCTTTAGAAGGGAAAGTGAAATAGCTGAAATATAAAATCCTTTATGTCATAAGACTTCAGAAAATAGTTCTTCCCATATGTTTTTCCTTCCACTGTTTTCTGTTAGGGGGGAAAAAAATCCTCTCTTTCCACAGTCTCCCTCTTCAAGAGAAAATGAGTGTCTGATTCCACTGAGAACAGTTGTGTCATGAAACTGATTCCAATTATTTGAGGAGAGAAAAATCACAACTGTTTTTCTACCTCTTCTCTTCACAGAACTCAAGTTGCTTTGGGCAATTATTAACAAAATAACCACACAACGTGAAACACTTTTAAAATATCAAAATAGGTCAAACAACCCTGTCACTCTATCCACATTGAGCACACCAAACCTTTACAAATGCAAATGCATCTGTGACTGTATTTAGAAAAAAAAAAAATTACCACTGTACCAAACAACAGAAAATGGTTTTGCACATAAAGTAAGGCTCACATCTGATCTGTACTGGGACAATTATAAGAGATGTGTACCAAGAAAATAGAATTAAAGCCTTACACTGAATGCCTGTTTTGTAGAGCTTCCAGCAGATACCCCTTCACATCAGTCTCCCAGTGCAGTTCACAAAATAAGCTGCTGCCATCTTATGGAAGAGAACTTGAAAAGCACTTAGTGCAAAACCAGTTCTGCTCTTCCTCCTTTCCTGCATTTCTTCACCTTACTTGGTTTACCCTGTGATAAATAACTTTGTTTTTTTTTAAGAATTTCCTTGCCTTGCAAAAATCTGCCTGTTGTGATGAGGTATTCTTTGGGGAAGTAACTTTCACCTCTGATTTTACAATAACTTTCACAGCATCCAGGAAGTCAAATGGAGTAGTTTTCCAAGAAATGGAACAAAGCAGCCAGGCTGTTAATCCTGACACTGCCTCAGACAGAGGTTTCTTGTAAGATAAAACAAAAGCCAGCTGGAGCCATTCAGCCACTACAGGAGAGAGTCATCAATTTTGCCCAGTTTTAAGGCAGTCATTTAGTGTGCTCCATCTCTGGACTTCTCTACATGGCCAGCTTGAACCAGTTTAACAAAATGTGTGACTTTTAAAATGCTAAAATAAATGAAAATAAGCCAGTTTAAGCCTGAAGCCAGCACAGAGGTTCAATTTCTCCATCTGTAAGTCACAAAGAACTGCATTTGCAGAACACCAGAGAGAGTTGCTGAGAGATTTTGCTTTTGTTCTGAAAGGGAAATCCTTCCACAAGTTTCCATGTTATGCTTTATAGGAAAGCAAGTTTTCAGGTAAGGACTGCCTGTGAAAGGAGTGCTCAGCAAGGCCAAGATACTGTGTTTGTGTGAACACAGGACTCCTGCAAGTTCAGCACTCTTATCATGACCTAGGACACAATATTCGGCTTGAACATCTAAATCATTAGATTCCAAAAATTATAAACATTTTTTGAAGGAGTATGACCAGTACGAGAGGAGCCAAGTGTCCTCCTCATCTCTCTCACAGCAGCTAACACTGACACTCTACCAGCAAGCCTGAGCTTCTCCAGCCCTTCTGGGGCTTGCACCAAGCCATAAAATACAGTCACTGGTCAAACACTCTTCATTTTATCTGACCTGAGCTCTTCTTTTTCCTCTTCCTCCTCATGAAATAGTTTTCAACTCCCTAGTAACCAAGGAAGATGTTAAAAAAGTCCTACTGGGAATGAACAGCTACAACGTAATACCCTTACATTATTAAGCTATACTAGCTAGATTTGGGTATTATGCAACCAAGGCTCCTACAACATAACAGCCATAATCCCTATTTCCCCATATGCACCTAAATGAAGTTTATATAGAGCACCAGTGAACTATTACAGGAAAGCTACAACTACCAAACTGGGAGGAAATAAGTGGTTGGGATCAAGGACATTAAGTGGGAACTCAGTTATGTTAGTTCAAGCTGCAGGTTTCTGTGTCCTTGTAAGATTTCACAGAAGTAATTTGTGCCCGAATACTCAAATGGAGTTTGT
Organism: Aphelocoma coerulescens; assembly: GCF_041296385.1. Classification (NCBI taxonomy): domain Eukaryota; kingdom Metazoa; phylum Chordata; class Aves; order Passeriformes; family Corvidae; genus Aphelocoma; species Aphelocoma coerulescens. The sequence continues at coordinate 16,324,803 of NC_091015.1, forward strand.
CACCTAAATGCTTCCCCAACAATCAAGACCCATCTTGCAGTGCCTCTGCAAGCCTCTCTCTGCACACTGCAGAGGACTAATGATTATGGAGAACTCAAGCCTTGGAGAGGGCCAACTGAAGGTGCCCAAGATAAGTATCCTCTTTCTCTTGTATCAGCTTGGCAAGTCTCGTTTAGCAGCATTTCTCAGTTATGTCTGAAAAGATCATACAATGTTCACATTGGCCTTTAAATAAAAATTCCAGCACTTTCATGGCCCCTTATTAACTGAGAGATATAAAATTTCAATAAGGAAGGAGACTGTGGTTTCAAGGGTCCACTTAGTCTCTAATCAGAGCATAAAAGATTGTTTTAAACATACATATATATAACACATTGCCTTTTTTTTTTACGTTTTCTTATACTTTTTAACTTTCCTAACAGATTCCTCCAAACACCTTCATTTAAAATAGTCTTCTATAGTGCCCAGTGTTTTCTTTGGCAAATTTGGAGAGCTGTGTTTTGGGATAAAAGTAAATTGCACCATAAGATAAAAACAGATTAGGAGACTTGACAGGACTTGACAGAAATCTGTTGTGCACAGGCAAAGGGAGTGTTTTTCAATAGGTCATTTAAAAGATAAAAGTTCTGGAGGAAAGAGTTCTGCTCAGTAGCAAACTCATCTAACCCTTGCAAAAGCCTACAGGAGAGGCTGCAAGGGAGGCAGAAGTTAGAGAGCACAAGAGCGCACACAAACTCTCACATCTGAAAGTTATTTTACACATTATTAGGTATCACTTTTCATGCAGTGCACACATGCACTTGAGCAATGGTGTAGTCCAGAAGAGAGACCTTTATGTCCATCTGACTTGCAAGCAGTTGAGGGGTGGGGGAGGCAAAAAGGAGCAGATTCTCTCTAACATTAAACGTCCCAACCCAGGTCCATACAGCCCAGCTACCCTCCAAATCAAGCTTAGGATGAAACCTGGATCTCTACCCGTGTCTTATACAAGGAATCCTGGCAGGTAACCCAGTGTACATGGCAGACAGCAGTCAAGTACCACCCCTTTAGCTCCTGAGGGGAGCAGCTGGAGGAGTAAGATCCCAGTGCACACTATGGGACAAACCTGCCCCACAGCTTAGAGGCACATGGTGTAGACTCCTTTACAGTACAGCTTAAAATACCCGAGGACAGGAAAGGAAGAAGCTCGCTGTCATACTCCCCGCTAGGAAAGGTTATATCTACTGCTGCTACTGAGAGTACGTTTTTCTCCACCTAATAATTCCTATCTCTCAAAAAGAAAGTTGCTCTAATTCCTTCTACAGTTTATACATCTTCATATGCTTGTGCAGCTCAGTGACAAGAAGAACTTCACCAACAATGCTCTCAGCAGCACTTCAAAGCACAGCCCTGCAGAGGTTAAGCTTCCTAACTTTATAAAGCAGTTCAACCATTTTCAAGCCAACATTTTGCTGTATTTCCTTCACCAAATGAACAACAACAAAAAGGCTGGAATACTGAAACAGTTTTGTTCTGGCAGAAAACTAGACAAACCAGGTACAGATTCACTAGCTGAACAGAACTCAGCTCCTGTCATGTATCTCAGTAGTTCATATCCTTTTGTTACCAATACAAAAGGGCACACAGAGCAGGAGGCTCCACCTTTTCCTGGCTGATGACTGACAGTAAAAAAATACATATACCCAACTAGCATTGATGACATCTTGTTTCTTTGAGGTATGAAGCTTAAAAATGCGAGTTTCACCATTAAATCTTTCCTGTTCATTAAGATCTGCCCAACAGCTCTCTCACCTCTAACACCCAATTCCCAGCTGCTGAGAATTCTCCCATCAGTAAGCCTGATGTCTTGTAATCCATGTTCTGAAGCATACCTGTGTTTTGCTTTAATTGCATTAACGTACAATTAACAAGTCACATGGGTTTTCAGACTTCTTATAGCTAAAATTTCCAGAAGCACAAAAAGCACAGGTTAACTGAGAACTGCTAGCATATGGCCTAGCATGACACGACCTCAAGACCTCCTCTCCTGAGAGGTAAGCAGTGAGGAACAGCTACTTCAAATCAAAAGAATCTCATCTTCCACTCCCCACAGGAGGTAACAGCATTTCTTCCCTCTGTATTCTGACACAATAGCACACCAGGTTTGCTGCAGCAGCGTGCCTGCAGTACCACTCTGTTGCTATTCAGCACACACAGGCACCACCAGCAGCACTTACCAAACACAGTCAGGAACTCAGCTCCTCTGGGAAGCACAACACATCAGTCTCTGTGGCGCAATCGGAGAGCGCGTTCGGCTGTTAACTGAAAGGTTGGTGGTTCGAGCCCACCCAGGGACGGAGGAGATCCCTTTTAAGGGCCAAAAAGAACCTTGTGAAGCCCAGTAAGGGGAAGTGCCAAGTTCTGCCCCAGGGAAGGAACAACCACAGGCACCAGTAGATGCTGCGGCTGCCCCACCGGACAGCAGCTTCACAGAAATGGACCTGTCTGGGGAAAGCTCAACTCCAGCTCAACTGTTCAGAGAATATTCTGAGTTGGAAGGGACCCAAAAGATTCATCAAAATCCAACTCCTGCCTTGCACAGGACAGCCCCAAGAGTCACACCAAGTGCCTGAAAGTATTGTCCAAACACTTCTTGAACTCTGTCAAGCTTGGTGCTGTGATCACTTCCCTGGAGAGCCTGTTCCAGGGCCCAACCACCCTCTAGGTGAAGAACCTTTTTCTAAAATCCAACCTAAGCCTCCCCTGACAACTTTATACCAGTCCCTCAAGTTACCTCCATCTTGCTTCCATAAGCATCCTTACTCCTGTTCTTCTGGAGGACACCTGCCCACAGGCTTAGCATGCATCTATCCATCCATCCATCCATCCATCCGTCTATCTATCTATCTATCTTCTCATACCTAACCTGAACTAAGATAATTACATCTAAAGCTGAATTTCAAGAGATGATACATAATCCCTGATATAAAAAACTTATATAGTTATGTATTCTATTAAATTATATTAAAGTATTGTTGTAAGCAATATTAAATATGCTTACTATACTGTGCATTATAATAGTTTCTGTTTTGTGTACACAATATATTACACATTATTTAAACTGTCTTCACAGTTTGGGGAGCTGCTACTGCTCTTCCCTGAACCCCAGTACACAGCTTCGCTCCTAATCCTAAGTGGCTACATCTGGACCTTCTCATTACTGTTAAAGAACAAGTTTTGTGCTGTCAACAACATCTGGATAGCTGCATTCCTCAGAAAGTCCAGCCTGACAAGCATTAAGAACTGGGAACCAAGCACTCCTGTCAAAAGGATCCAAGCAGACTTATTACCAGATGCTAGTAAATCCAGAGCTGATGAGACACAGAAAATACTAGAAGAGTTTCCTTCCAATCGTGATTTGACACTTCTATTTTAAAACTCTTCTGAGGTTGTTTTAAGCTTCTAAAATAAAGAACTAAAGCCCAGAAATGCTAGAACTTGACTGGGAATTTTGCTATCATTGTACATAAAATGCGCATAGATGTTACAGAAACTGGGAGCACAAGAAAAAGAAGTATTTACTCACTGTGACCATTTTTACTCTTAACAGAATAGACCAGATGTTACTCAGGCACAAAGATAAGGACAAAGCTTCCATTGCATTAAAATCAATCACAAAATATATGCATGCAGTAGCTTGGAAACACAATCTTCACAATTCTTTGCCCATATAACTCTTCATAAATTTTTAATTAAGGTGCCACAGGTACTCACAAACAAAGGGTGTAGAAACAAAAAAAACTTAGAAGTTTTAATGGAGAGCTCTTTTTCTCCATTAAGTGAGTGCTGGACAGTGGCCAGGAAAAACACCTTATATTTCACCCTTCGAGGCTCAGCTAGGTCTGAAATGTATGCAATGATTTGTCTGGGAACATGAACAAGCCCTGCTCATGCTAGTGTTGCTTATTGATGCTTTCATCAATAAGGCATTAGTAAGGCATCAACAAGGCACACAGAAGGACAGCAAGACACAAACCTACCACAGGGCTTTTGGACAGGATGGCATCTACAGGCTGGATGCATACCATGCTGTTCCTACCATGAACACTTGTATCAATCCTCCAGTAGCTAAATAGCAGTAACTTGTACTGATCACAACACAGGCTGCCCGAGTTTTGCAAGTGTTCAAAAAAATGCATCAGTTAGGCCTCAAAACATAGAATTACAGCACCAAACCACATGGCAACATTAAAGGGGTTATCACAGTTCTATGTATCAGTTTACTGGCAAACAAGGGAACTAAAAGGCATTATACAGAGCAGTTATCACTGTGGTACACAATGGCAGCAAGACCACCGTGCCCTCAAGTTCTGCCATGGCTGATGAGGCAATCACTGTTATCGTCTGGGGACTCACTGAACTCTCGTTTTCATTTAGTTAAGACTTACTTTGAGCCAGCTGTTGATCTCATTATTGCAGCAGGAGAACAGGAAAAGTCATGCTGTAGTTTGGACAAAAGCCCCACTAGTAATAAAAATCCCAGCATCTTCAAACCTCCATCAGAAGCCTGTCACAGCTCCCTTTTCAAAACAGCAGCAGAAGAAATACAAGACAAAACCGTAACAACACTTAGCAGTATTCTCAAGTGTAAATTTAAGAAGATGCAAGTGCTGTGCCATATTCTTCCAGGCTAGTGTAAAGCCTACAAAAAACATCTGCCAGGCCTGAGTACTAAGCTGCTAATCAGTACTTTATTGACTAGAGTAAATGAACTGGAAGCAACTTCAGTTTTAACAGCCTTTCACGATCATGAAAGATTTCTTAGTTACCTCATCGTGGTTTAGTGCTTTAGTGTATAAAACTCCCTGCCACAGACATGGACACATTCTCATTTGATGAAGAGACAACAGCTCTCTCCATTATCTCTTTGCAACCTACTGAAGTACGGTGAAGGACCTCTTGCATGTAACTTCTCTGGATGCAAAACCCACTATTCCACAAATAGGCTAAATCACTTTTGAGCAGAGCTTATGATACAGATTGTAGCAGTTTCAGATACACTTGTATTACAACTACAACAGTGGATATGCACTTGGAGATAATCTGACCTACAAAGGGGGAAAAAATCTTGGGAAGCATGGGAAGAGATTTATTTGAAAGATGGCAGCTCCAGAACCCAACCCCACATAAAAAAAAAAGGCAAGAGAAAGAATTTAAAAATGTAGGAGAGTAACTGTTGCTAAATTTGCTTTAACAAATACTGAAAGCACAGGAACCCAGCCTTCCAGTGCACAGCTTCTTGACAGAGCAATGATGAAGTGACACGTTAGGAAAAACATTCCCCAGAGACATAACTAAACAGGCTTAAAAGATGAAGACAGAAAAGCTAGCTGCAAGTCAATTAGAAAACATCTACTTAAAAAAAAAAAACCCAAACCTCAAACTGCTCTCAGTCTCACTAACTATGCTGTTTCAGAATACTTCTCTCCCAGAAATATTTTGCAAGGAATAAATGACTTAATTCTTTTGCAGAACAATACCCACTATTCAGAGTGCTCTGCCATTCCCTTCCTCTGACAAAAGCTGTCAGATCTGGCAAAGGCAGAATAAAAGATGAATCCAGGTCCTGTGATAAAAGGACCTTTTGTGAGAAACCAGAAGTTAAGTCTCTTCTCAGCATAAGGATGCACCCAAACTAAGGGGGAAACAAATATGGAAATAAATTCCAGGCATCTGCCAGCACTATGATACTTGCTAACTATTGCTGACAAAGTTATTCAGTTTTAACTCACCTACAACTTTCCTCTACTGTGAGCCTACAAAAACAATGCTAACAAACAAGATGTGCTCAGCCCACATACTCTACATGCAACAGTAACACAAATCTATGATTTTTAGTATAATGTTTATGCATATTTAATATTATTACATTTACATATTTTAATTATCCTACTACATTAACAATACTAGATACAATATTTAGTAAAAACAACTAGCATGGTTAAGTCTTCAAATTTTGGTAGTTTTCTATCAAGTATAAAACAGAATAGAAAACAAAGTTACCATGTGAAGAGGAAAGCGTATTTTAACAGGAGCAGCCAAGACCTGTTGCAAAACACAGATCATGTATACTGACATTTAGATAAAACCTTGCAGTAATAAAAGGTACTGTCATTCCCTATATTTACAAGAAACTGCCTAATAGTTCAGTTACCGACTGCACTACAGTGATTATTTAAAAAAACCCACAGAGCACAGCATCTTGTCCTTCAGAAATAATTTGTACGTACGAAATGACCTTGTTTAAACCATATGTGCTAGAAAATATAGAACTCTGCAATAGAAAGATGTTAAAAAAGTTGAATACTGTGGAAAAAAATTTATTAAGTCTATACAAGTCTTCTGAAACAAACCATTGGCTTTGATACAGTAAATTCAAGTGAATACTCATTGCAATAGTATTTTTTCATACAGAGATCAAGAAGCCCTATAGCTTCCCATTTAGTGTCTGTGACAGAAGTTTTATTTCTGAATAAGTAGCTGCACAAAGCAGACGTGATAAGAGATCTCACAGCCACAGTGAGCTACAGTTGAGATAAACTTATATTACAAACATTTCAGAAAATTAAGAATCCATACTGACGTATGGCAAATGGATTCACAATGAAAGAACAATGACATCACTCACACCCCTTGCCAATAATGAAGACTTTCTGCAGCAAGCTAGAGCAGACCATCATAAAAACCTAGAGTGCAAGAGTACCACAAATTTAGTATATAAATATCACAGGATTAAAACTCCAGTTAAGCCATCAACTGAAGTGATGATTAAAAGGAAAACATGGCATCTCCCAGCTTTGCAAAGGAAGCTTTCAAAGCATCTCTTCAAGAAAGTGCTGATAACAATTAGGGCCTGTGCCAATTTGTCTTTTAGACTCCACTGCTGTAAGACAAAGTTTTAGCAGATTTGTCTACGAACTGTATAATCCTGCTGCTTTTAACACCTTAAAAAAGCATTTACTAGAAGAGATGAAATGTAACATTTACAGTTCATACTGTTTCCAAGATCTGTGCACACTATAGTTCTATAATTTCAACAGAATTTAAAAATAAGACGAAGAGCAGACAATGCAGTAATGTGTTTGTTAGATGGCTTTGTTTGGAATAGTTACACAATTAATGTATACAGTTGTAAAATTTTTAGTGCATTTGTTCTTGCACATTATTTATGCTACTTATAAAAACCTGAAGATTGCAAATTGGGCATGCTTACCATAACATTTTCAAACTGGGAAAGCTGCAGAACATTTTTTTCTACAAGTGTTCACTGCCATGATACAAAACAAATATGTGCAAACTGCAAGGTCCCTAAAAATAGCATTTAATGACTTTATGTACAGAAAGATGTAACTATCTGTTTAAATATGCAAAGAATAAGCTTCCCAAAGTTTATAACATAGAACAATATCCACCACATGCTCCTCCTCCTCCATATCCTTCTTCCTTGTTTGATAACTTTACACCTCTGTTTTGGCTTTCACTCTCCCACAGTCCAGGAGTCTGAATGATTTTTTCAACAAGTTCTTCAAAGGCGCACTGCACACCATCACATGTTTTTGCACTTGCCTCTGGAGAGGGGACACAAAAAGTCAAACATTACCATAACTTCTGGTAACTTGTTTAATATTTCTCTTTCAGTTAAGTTTCAACCTACAACAGACTTACAACTTCTACAACATATTCTGTAAAAATATAGCAGTGCCAAAATGAGCAGGTATGAAGATTTGTCACCACACAGGTAGCACCTCAAAGTATTTTTAATAGAAGAGCTTCCAAGATGAACTTCACTAGAACATACAGAGACAGCTATAGCTTAGCTTTATTTTTCTGTGGAAAGTCTCTACTAGGAAAAATTAGGATTCTTGTCTGAAAAACCTGGTTGCTATTCTGTATTTCAGTTCTGTACATTAGTCATAACTGCAGTACCATCAGACCATAAGAACCAAGGCTCCATACTGCAGCATTCTGGGTCCATTGCCATGATAAAACTCATCTGATAAAAAGCAGTAAGGGATTTCATTCCTTTTGCAGTTAGAAGAATTCTAGGTAATTTCACTCAGGATCCCTACTTTGACCAAGACTAAGAAATCTAACCACAAGTTATATTATGAGAACAACAGACACCACCAGAAATTGTTCACTTCCACAAGGGTTTGCCCTGTTTGTCTATGCAGACATGCAGATACTTAGTATATGTAGCATGCATATATACATATATATATGCGCACTTATAGTCTAATTCTCATTTTTGTTTTCATCTTCCATTCACTTAATAGCTTGTGCCTCAACTTTGAGCTTTCATTTCCACATCTGACACTGTAGTGGAAAAGAAACACAGCTGGACACTAAACAAAAGTAAGTCTTTAGTCAGAGATAAAGAATATAAGTCTAAGTACAGGAGTGAATGAGTACATGTCAATGAACTGCTCTGCAACTGGCATCATCCTGTTAAATAATCCCTTCTGATTCTTAGGTGAAACACGTAAAAAACATATGCATAAAGAGCCACTTCTACACCCATATTTTAATTTATCATTATATGGCTTTGCCTACAAGACCCATTTCATTTTGCAGCAAGATGAGACCAATATATTTGCTCCAGTCACAATTATGTCATTACTCAATCCCAGCCACCATTTATAAGTTAATTATACACCTACCTATTTTTACATCCCAGTTCTAATATAGATATCTCTCAGGTACCAGCTGTTTTGCTATATTGAAGGCTGGCCACTAGCACCAGTTTTCCCTCTTTCATTTTGCTTCTGTAATTAATTTAGCAAGTCAGCTGGGAAAAGAAATCAGACAAAACCCCAAACCCAAAACAGGTTTCATCAGGCTACAGAAAGCCTGTACTCTGCCCTTCATCCTTATGAATTTCTACATAATCATCTACAGTTAGAACAGATATCTGAACATAGGGACAATTTTAAAAAACATGAATACCCATTACCTTTGTGCCTACTGCACGTAAGAAATATCAGCTGGACTGGACATGTAAAGACTATCAACCTTATTTCCTTATGTAACAAAAACCAAGAAAAATCTCTGCAAATATCTGTAACATACCTATGAACAACATGGAATGTTTTCTTGCAAATTTGAGGCCTTCATTTCTGTCAACTTCACGGTTTTCCTATAATAAAACAAAACATTAGTATTCATTATTAACAAAATACACCAGCAGATGACTTACTGCAGTTGAATTTGGTTTACCTTATCAATCTTGTTTCCAACTAACATTTTCACTATGTCATTCCTTGTGCAGTATGTTTCCAATTCATTTAACCAGTTATCCAGCTTGACAAAAGTATCTCTTCTCGTGACATCATAAACTGAAAGATATTAGCGGTATTATTTCCACAATATTTTTCCAAGAATTACAGCTTACATTACAAAAGGAGCAAAAATCATGGCTTTTTGAATCAGAAAATTGAAGGAGTCCTAAGGATTCAAATTTACCTTCTATACGAACAATTGGAAAAAAAAGTAGGACATCCACCAGCTCAAATCACTGATGCAGAAGAACTCCAAGCTTCAGCCACCTATGGTTCTCAGATTAACACACCTTGATACATCCTAGCTTACAGGCTAGAGACTATCATTCTCCAAGGAATTCTACACTTGCAGATCCCTGATGTAGGATACCTAAAATCACTACACAACAGCTATGCAAAGAGGAGGGCATGACCTTCAGTACTGAAGCTATGAAAGTGTTTTTTCCTTTGTTTTCACAACCCATGTGAAGACAGGCATAAACAGCTTCTTTCAATCAAATCTGTAACTTGGCTTGCATGAACAACCTTATTTTTTGGAAGACAGGAAACAAAGAAACAGTCAGGAAATAGTGAATAAAATGGGAGAGCAAATCTCAACAGCAGAACCTTCTATCTCCCAAACAGTGCTTGTTTACAGCTTTCAACAGTAAGTGGCAGGTTCAGTGCAATTAAGTGACTTGACACAACATGCTTTGACAGCACCTTCCTATTCCAGGAAAATAATGCAACTCACAACTTGAGAAACCTACCAGGAGGTCACATGACAAATGTTATTCCACATTAAACAATTTAACTGGACACAGTATCTTAGCAAGGTTCTCTAAAGTCCAGAAAATTAAATGTACTTCGCTGCCTTTACTTCAGTCAGCTCCTCACTCCTAGCAATGGAGAAGCAGAACTTCAGAGCTCAGGGCCTAGCAAACAGGCTCCCATATATGAAAAAAAAGCACAAATGAGATTTCACTGTGAAGCTGCAATTATGGGTTTTGCCTGGGTTTCTCACACACAGATTGGTGCTTTCTATGTGCCCAGCTAGCCTCTTCTAAGTGATTCTGACTGCGTAACATCCCATCAGTTGGGAGACAAATAATAAAAAACCCCAGCCAGATTCCACACTGTTTATATTAATTTCATTAGGAATAAACAACAGGGAGAAGAAAAAGAAAAAGCTGTATCATACTGATACAGAGAGACGCCACTGAGGTGATGATTTTTTTTTTCCACTCTGCACTTAGTAAGCACAGGCAAAACCAAAAAGCAATAAAAGACAAATTCATGACGGCACAAGGACAACAGCTCCAAGCTATCCTTTCAGATAGCAGTAGCTTTTATTCTCATGCAAAAATCAAGAGGTTCTCAAGCTAGTTAAGACTGACTACATGAGAAAGAGGTTGAGACATCAAGATCCTTTAATATGAGTTGTTCAACACAGATACAAAGATTTTTAGTATCAATTAGATATTATATAAAGGCTATATGAGTTTGTGTAACTCCAATGCATGAGAAAACCACAAACATTTGAACTAGCATGCAAAAATATACTTACCTAGGATAACACCTTGTGCACCTCTGTAGTAACTGGGGGTTAATGTTCTGAACCGCTCCTGACCTGCAGTATCCTAAAAAGTTCCATTATTTAGAATTTGACCAGAATGTAGTTTAGCTTTCAGGTATTCTACTCCTAATGAACATACAAAGTAAGATTTAAACTATATTCCGCTAGCAGACTAGCTGAGTTTATTCCATCCCCTGCTGTTTTACTACACATTAACTTTGAGATTTTATGTAGTCTGTCCTGGCAAACATCTTTGAACAAACACCTAGATGTAGTATGTAACTGGATTATATAACAGTTAGATAGCCATTTCTGCAAAGGCATTTGATCTGCAGCTAGTACTGCAGCAACCAGCAAGAAAGCAGCACAGCTGCAGTACTACGATTTTCTAACAAGCATCACAGCCCATGACAACAAAAACCAGTTCCTTCACTTCAATTACTTGGTCCAATTAAATTTGATTGAGTATCTGGATAAATGCACTAACATGCCATAACACAGCAGAAGCAGAAATAAGTCAGAGGTTTTTCTGGTTTTAAGCAAAGTTGAGTTTACATCCTAAAATTAGAACGCTATTTTCTTATCAGCGATTAAGTTATAGTGCACACTCATTGAAGACTTTATGCATAGAGTATTTAAACACCTTTATCCAATTTACCCAGGTTACAAGTGACACATGAAACATTGTGGATTCCCTGACAAAGAACCTGAATAAGCAAACTCAACTTCAACATTCTACAAGCCACTCAGTCAATGACACACATCTAAAACTGGTTTTGTGTTATGATACACCTTCACAGGCTTTTCTTTTCCAGTTTAGCTCAGGATTATTTCTTTATATTTACCAATATGTAACATTGCTCATTCAGCTATCAGTCTGGTTTTCATCCTGTATGCCTTTTTTATTTTCTGTCAGGCTATTGCATTTATTTTCCTTGTCAAACCTGTTTATTTCATGGATGATTACTACTATAACTAAGACCTAAGTCCTGTTTGTTAGTGAGGTATGAAACACCCTTCCAAGCTATAGAAACCTTGCAATACACATTTCATGTTCTACTACTGCTTCCCAAGGAAATGAAGGTCTGGTATCTTGCTTATATGAGAAACAAGGTTTTAATCTTGCTTGGTACAAGAAGACACAAGTGGGTCTAGCTATTCAAAAGGTGCTTCGAGTCACGTAAGTCTGGGGGCTGGTTTACACAATGGAGAATATTTTTAAAAAGCTTGGAAGTACTTTTTCTTCACTTGCCATAATAGAAGTTCTACTTTTAACTAGAACAGAAGTTGAACACTCTAAAGCTACAATTACAAACACTGCTCCTCTCTCTTTGAAATGCATTTGCTACAAATAAATCCGATATTGAGCCTATAAAAGTCTTTGTATGAGGGCTATGAAGTTGAGACTAAAAATGGGTTTAAAGAGGTAATGTATGAGTATGCAATTGTAATTCTTAACCTATTAACCTCAGTGTTACAGGCAAAATTTAGTAAAGAAGTGCAACCTTCTACTGATTTAATACCATTTAATTCCTCTTTTTCTCTACTTCTATCCCAACCAGACCAGGAATTAGTACTGCAGAAGCTCACAGGCAGCAGAACCACCCCACCAGCCAGTTGTCCCACAGTTCATTGCACCTTCTGAATGCTGCAGTATTAACCTCCCACTTCTCCAAATCACCTTCATATTAACAGGAAAGGATTCTATACAAACTGTACATTATACAAACCCTAGCTATTCCTAAAGGAAAGCAACACATGAAGAACTTAGGAGCGACTTACCCATATTGCCAGTTTAGCTTTGTTTCCATCAACTGAAATAGTTTTCACCTTGAAGTCCACACCTAGAGGGGGAAAAATATTTCAGTTCTTCAAACATACTTTTAAACATATCTTTTAAAAAGAAAATAAAGAGAAATGTAAAAAAAATAAAATCAAACTCTGAAAAAAAAATCTGTGTTTTGACATGAGCAGGAAGAATAAGTTCCATTAGCTATTTATGAACCTCGCTCAAAATGCAAGGTTTTCTTGCTGACGGACTTTTCCAAAAGCCTAAGGGCCTTTTAAGTCATTGACTCAAAATATTTTATGGAAGTAAAGCAAATACTACATCTCTTGTATTAAAGCACATATGCCAGGACAAGTTTTCCAGTTTAAAATTCAAATGGATTAACTTTCACTTCATTACTCCAAACACGTTCTCCAAACAGACAACAAGGTAATGGTTCTGCTGCTCAGTCATCTACTCCAACACGTAACAACTCTTCCCCCTTCATGTGTCCTCCACCTCCAGGAACTACCAGCCTATCAATTGCTCAAGGACAAGCTGCACAAAACTCAGGCCAAGGAGAACAATATGTTAGTGACTGCAAATTTAAAGGATAGAGTGACACACATCTGTTTGAGAGGCTCAGCACAGTTATGATCCAGTTATGATTTAATTTAACCCTTGGGTTACTAATAGCAAGTAGAAATATGTTTCAAGTATTTTGGAGCAACTTTCACTTCCCACCAGGCAGCAGCTCTGAAATGAAATAGCAGTGTGGAAAGTTGATAATTTTATGAGAACAACTTTCAAGTGCAACAGCAACCTTTTTGCACTTGGAATTACAATGTCAACCATCACACTCCTTACCAGAAAAATAATTTAACTATTCTAATAAAAAATGAGTAGAGCCTCAAGATGAGTGTGCTGCACTTACATTCCCAAATTTATGCAGATTACAAACAAATACAAACAGCTGCCAAAATACATTCAACTTAAAGTCACATAGGATGAGTAAGAAAGTGCATATTATAAGCAGCTTTAGACTTCAGTTGCACTGAAGCTTAAAAGAGCTTTGTTTCAAAAAAGATAAACACAATTTTTATTCCAGTACTTCACAGCTTCAGCTCACTGAAGTGTTCCCTGAAGTGCCAGGTGTTTTGCAGACAAAATTCTGCAGTGGAAGAAGACCATACTCTTATTTCAAGCAAAACTTTCCCGAAGTACATCAACTTTTGTAGTAACTGAACAGAACTTAGGTTTTTTTCCATGTACTTGGACTCCTAGTCCCTAACATAGCAGTAATATAGTGCTCAATACCATGTTCAAGGATGGTACATTATTCTAGAGTTATGTTCACAGAAAAGAACAGTTGCTATTAACTTTATTTTAAACACCAGTTCTTAGAACTTTACCTAGTTCACAGAAGTCTGCTATGCTAGCAATTTGACTCAATTTGATCCTAGAGAACATTCTGTTCTGCCCACTTTTCAGTACTCAGCAGTAACTTTTAGACTAAGAGAATTTCTTTCTTCCACTGTAATTGCATGTTTCTCCCCCTGAACTCCAAAAATCACCATTTTCAGTTCAGTCATCATGTCCAACAGTTCACAGGGCACTCTTTTATCCATTAATCTGGTACCAAACCTGTAACTGCAAATATTACAAATCTATTGGATACTTAACATGACAAAATACGTCATAATAATTTCAAGAAACAAAACTTTCTTCCTCAAGATAAACATATTATATGTATTCTGAAGCCACAGTATCCTTCTCCCATTCAGTAAACAGATTCAGTTACCTTGTGCCTGCACAGTTCTGCAATTTTCATTTAATGGAAATTAATATATACACCTTTATGTTAGCCTTGCTGCTGGTTTAAAATTCACTTTACATTTTGCAAGAGCAATGCAAGTAAAATAAGAAACTAAAATAGTGACTAAACCCCATGTGTTAAACAGACTGTTGAAAAGCAAAAGTATGAAAATGAAATAATAGCACACCAAAATATACCCTTTAAAGTGATTGAGGCATGTCAAATATAATTCTAACAAACAAAAGGAGCTCAACACATATAAAAGCCAATTAACAAAAAGAAAACTTTTAAATACGTAGGTTTTTGGTTGCCAATCTGCCATAATGGCAGACAAGTAAAAAAAAAATTAAGGCTCAAGAAAATCTTGTTGAATTGAACAAACAGGATACTTGTATTTCTTAAAACCAACAGTGAAATACAAGTATACATGTTTGTGACAGGTGTCAGTTCTGACCTTGCAAGAGTGATGTGTCTACCCTTGACAGCAGAAAGCTGACAGTGCTTTCCACCATGCCTTGGAAGGCAGCCAGAAACAAGACAGCACTACTAGACTGTACTCCTGTGTGTTAACACCCCCTTCCTCAGCACTACACACTAACATGGACTTACAATCTGCAAGAAGCAGCTCTGACACTGATACTGCTCTCACATTCAGGCCAGTAATGCCACGCTGTATTTATAGGAAGTGCACAATCAGCTACAGTGTAGTACTTCAGTTGTAGGTAAGTGACAAGTTGGACAGCTTAGGAGTTTGAGGACTCCAAACACAAGGAAAGCTAAAGAAGTTGAGACATCAGATCTGTGCAATACATCATTTATGAAAGGGATTGCACTGAACACTTATCTCGAATCTCTCATACAAAGAGCAAGCAAGTGAAGACAAGCACGAGCAATAAGGACAACAGAAAATACTGGGATGCATGCAGTCTGGTAAGATCCATGTGATGAAGCCCAACAAACAAGCCAGCCTCAAGAGAATACAAGGACAGGTAATCTGCTAGGTTAAATACAATATGTTTAATCCAACTGAAGCTACTGAAGCTGAACTATTTGCCAGAAGAAGCTTATTCTTCAGAGAATATCACAGGATTTTTAGTAAGCTCTGAAGAAAAACCCACACAAAACAATCATTTAGGGTTTCTTTTAAATTGCACCCAATAGGTCTGTGCAATCTATGAAGGTAAGGTATGTCTCAACAGATCATCACAGGGGACCAGTTGTGCTGCAGTCAAGGCTTTCTTCAGTATTGTGGGTTTGTGTGCAGTTCTTGCTATATGTTAAAGAAAACCAAACCAACCACAGTTCTCTTCACTTTCTAATCCAAATAAAAAAAATATAGTCACTTTAGCTAGTTCAGCTCTCAGTATGTAGATGACACTGAAAGAAGACATTATTTATAGTCCATTCATTTTGGAAAAGCACCATACTCTTCAGTTTCAACAGGAAAGCCTTTAAAACCTCTTATGTCCCCTATCTCAAAGCAAAATAGTGTTTAATTAGCACAAGAAGAACTCCAAGCCAAGACTCACAAAGTGTTTTGAGACTTTACCATCTTGTAAGTACCTGAAATTGGCATCTAGGATCTGTCTTCATGCAGCAGAATAGTTACCTCTAGGAACTCACTCCAACTGCTTTATCTATATGAACAACAAATCATGCCCTGAATTTAAAGTCAACATATTGCTTCTCAGAAATACATTCACCAGAAAAGTGGCAATGCCACTGGATAGTAGTTTAAAAAGAAAAACAAGAAAATAAATAAGAACCCAGATTCCATCCTCTTCCAGTTAAGTGGGGAAAAAAAATGAATCTGCTATCCCCCATGAGTGCCCCACACACCATGCTGTAATGACTTGCACAGCTGGGGTCACAGCAGCTCTACTGCACAGCACTACCTCAAACATCAGCTAGATGGGCCTAACAGGGTGATCTATGCCAGCTTTTGCTCAGTCTCTAGAAACTGACTTTTCCTGCCAAATGATCACATTCATTCCACATTAGTATATGTTTCAGAACTCAAACTCTATCTGAAGTAATGCTTACAAATGAGTACTCCTCTTCCTTTTCCACACCAGAAACAGAGCAGAGGAGGACCTGCCAGGTAGGATTTGCCAGCAGTAAACCTTGAATTGTTGCTATTTAACAACCAGTGATTAGCTACCACACATGCTGTTGTGTAGTTTGACAAACCCAAAGAACAATTACTTCAGCAAGTAATTCCTTAGTTTCTCAAGCAGCACACTGATGCCAGTTTTTGACACAGATAAAGAATGTTATGTACAAACACCAGAATGAAAGAAAAGAAACCCCACTATTAAAAACAAACAAAAAAATCCTGAAACAATAAAGATGCCCACACAGAGACTGAACTAGTCTTTAAATATTCAAAACACTGTGAAAGCTGAAGTAGCTATTCTGCACTAACTTCCCAGCTCACATGGTTGACATACCAAGTAATAGGACCTGAAGTATATGCAGTGCCAAAACTATTAGATTAGAATCCAAGATTGCTATCTTCACTACCTGATCTATTTCATTCCTGGTTCCTTCCATGCTATTCTCCCTCATAAACTGAGGTGGGGCTACTTGCACAACTTCATTTTTTATGAGCAATGTAATGAACAAAAATAGGCCACGTTCCTCCCCTTGGCTTCTCAGTGCTTTATATGCAACAGTACTCCTGAATATTACTAACGTTAATGAAAAACAGATCAGCTTTTTAATTCTTAGTAAATTAGACAGAGCTGGTTTTGCTTACCAACAGCTGAGCTCAAAGAAAAAATTTTATATAAGCTCTTAGATACTTTTTCACACCATCATTTCAATTGCATTTTTTACTTTCTCTGTAGGAAGAGGTCTGTCTATCTTCCATAATTTCAGTTATTACTTTGGCACAGAGCTGCACCACTCTCTTAAAAGTTCCATTTTGTTTCCTTTGAGAACCAATCCACTTAGTGTACCCTGCATTCTGGGTGACTCTCCTCCAGCACAACTGACCCATGCTGGTAGGTATAATGCCAGCACAGCAATGACACATCACTGCCTCTTTCCCAAGCAGCTCTAGATTCTTGGCTCTCTTCCACTTTTCTCAGGAGTCTAACTGCCAAGGAACTGATTGCTATAAGTAGAAGGAAAAAAAGCCACATTGTAATTTCCTCCCCATGGAGGAAAAGCAGAAGCCACACAGAACCCAGTGCACTCAAGCATTGTCAGAAGTTGGAAGAGTTAATACTACCTGCTACAGAGTCTTAAGATAGCTACCACTTATCATATTACATAGACACAAAGTCTGGACAGCAGTATTATTAGTCAAAAATCTGATGGCTATTTTGCACAGATAAATTAGTAGGAGAGTAGTAGTTCTTACAGAAAGGCAGAAGTCTGAACTTCACTACATGTTAGACAAGTCTGAACAACCACAACTCTACACTGAAAATGTTATCAATTTTTCTGAGGTAGTATCAGCACATACTTACCAATTGTTGCTGCAAGTTCTGGGTCAAATGTATCATCTGTGAACCGAAGCAGAAGGCTAATAGAGAAAAGAAAAATAAGAGATACTATTACTGCAGCATATCCATATGTTGCTGGAAGCCTATAAATTACAAGTCTGAAAGGAACAGCAAGACCACATAGTCTGATTTTTTTTTTTTGGTAGGAGAGGAATTAGGGAAAAAAGAGAAGAACATGGAAAGAACAGAGCAGACATGCTCTGCTACCTGAGCCCATGTCTCTTCTCTGCATGTAGTACCCAGAATGTCTCTTTGAAAACAAAGTACCATACAAGTTGTCAAATCAGTTGCCTGAACAGTCATGTGATCTGCTTCGCAAAGCATTTTACTTCAACCTTATTCTATTTTTGTTCTTCCAGAAATCAGTACAAAAGTAGTAATTTTTGTTTTGTTTCAATATTGCTTCATGCAGTATTTCTGTAAGCTTGAGAAATAAATTCCAAGTCAGCTTTTCATCCCAGAAATAACTCCTTGAACTGGGCACACAGAGGAACAGCAAGGACAACACCCATCAGAAATAAAGACACAGAAGCTGAGTAGAATTAGCTCCCCACTGTTTTATGATTTCCTATCTTTTTATATAAAAGGACTCATGCACACAACATTTCCCCCAATCCTGATGAATGCAATTGCTACCAAGAGAAAAAGTTACAACTAAGTTTTAATAGCACATCACACCATAGCAGTGCAAGGTCCCTTAAAAAAGTGCCCAAAATGCCACTGGTGTCAAATGCATGTATTTTTGTGAGAGACAAAGATTCTGAGCACACAGTTTCTAAAATCATCTGTGTATCTGAGGCAAGTGCATGTGGCAGGCAGCTGTTTGCTATGACCACAGCTTCTACTCATTTCCAGGCTGGAGAAACAAAACAAAGCCTTATTTACCTTTTGGTTTTCCCCCGCCCTGTTCTTTTCTACTCTTTTTGTATGTGAATTTAGGAGTCAAGTGCTTTTTAGCATTTGGACACAGTCCTGCCTTGACAAAAACAGTGACCACTGTAACTCCTTTATTTCAATGAGGATGAGTGACAACTCCAAAGACCGACATTTTTTCTCTCCTTACTCCAGAATCCCAAAACCAAATGGTAGCTTTATTTATCAAAGAATAATTAAAATAATAATAATTTTTTAAAAACCACAGCACATAGGTTTTTACCAGTACTTTCAGATGGTTGTATCAGGATGCTATTTAAGAGCAGCTATTTTTAGTTACAACCAAAACTAGTTTCACTCAGAACAGACAAATTATGGAACCCTTATACTACTACTAGAATAAAAACATCACTTTACCAGTCATGCATGCCAAGCCCAGCCAACTTCTATCTTCCCCACCTTTTTTTCACATGTAGCTATCATCTTCCACAGAGCACAGCACCCTCACAGGGACTATATTTAAGACAGCATTTGTTCAGAAGTCAGGACTCCAACCACTTACTACACCATGCTAATACCAGTTTAACATCCGACCTTTCCTAGTCAACCAAGAGGTAAGAGACACAAATTTAGGAATAGTTCAATATTAAGTTCCTGTACCTGAACAACTGCATTGTTATCATTTAATAGCATTTTTATCTCCTCCACATAATTCCTCTTTTAACAACTTTTCTGATGTAAAAAACCATGTATATTAATAGGTATGCAAAACCACCATGTGTTTTATCTGCCCCAGGAAAAATTCTTCCATATGGCCACTCACATATAAGAGATGACCTCAACTAAAAGAAATTTGCTCAGATCATGTCTGTCACCAGGGGCCTACTGTAGTAATTATCAATTCAGTAGCTAACTCAAACGAGTAACTGGCAGATTTTAAACAAATATAGGCATTTATTTTTCCAAATTAACAGCCTGTATGTAATTTAGGGTCATGGCAGAGGACACAGATTACTGCCATAAAATTATCAAATACAAAATTACCGGTGTGGTACATTCCCAGATGTCCTCCTGCATTTATATCCCACTCCCTTTACTAAGAACTGTCACTACCCAAAAAAAAAAAAAAAAAAAAAAAAAAAATCCCCACGCAAATAAAATCCCAACCCCTTAGGGCTGGGATTTACAGCTTAGCCAAAGCCATGAACACGGAAGGGAGGAAGACATCAACCTCAAAGTACTTGATAAAGCCTGTAATTAGCAAAAAAACCTGTGTTACAACCACTTTGCTGCGCCCCCATGCTCCTCCGCACACATCCAATGCTGGGTCACTTGTGGACTAGACATTGACCCCAAAGCGCTACGGAGATGTACAAGGGCACCTATGTCCCCACGACGCAACGCTGCGCCGGGCACAGGCCGGCCCAAGTGACCCTGGGCAGCCCGACAGAACCCTCTCTTCATTTGTTTGCAGCTGGGCCTGGCAGACACTAGCTCAGGGCTGTCGGCAGCGGGAGCACTGGAGGGGAGGACGAGGAGGAGGGGGAACCTCTCGCCCACCGGAGGGCTGGCCGAGAAGGGGCGAAGGAGCTCCCCCCGCGGGCCCGGCCCTGCAGGGCCCAGGCCGCGCCCAGGCGGCGTTGTCCGACAAGGGGCCTAGGCTAGGGCGGGCCGGCCGGCCAGGAGAGGCTGTGGAAGGCTGGTGGGCGCCCCCTCACCTGGACTTGCCAACGCCGCTCTCGCCGATGATAAGAATCTTCAGGGTGGTCAGCACGTCCTCGTCCATCCCGGCAGCGCCCCCGACCCAGCCCCGACCGCCCGACGCTCCCTGCGCAGCTGCGGCAGCGGCGCTGCGCCTGCGCGGGGCCGCCCGCGGTTTGTTTACAGCGGGCGGGGCGGGCCGCGCAGTGTGCGCGTGCGCGGGGCCGACGCCGGGAGTGCTGCGTGGCCTGGCCGTGGCCGGAGGGGAGCGGGGTCTCTGGTGGGTTTGCCGCTGGTGTCGGTGTCAGACTCGAGAGCCGTGGGGAGAAAAGAAACCAGATGAAATGGGAGCGGGTTATTAAACATTGGAATGGGCTGCCCGGGAGGTGGTGGAATCCGCTTCCCTGGAGGTGTTTCAGGAAAGACTTGACGTGGCATGCAGTGCCGCGGTGTGGTTGACAAGGTGGTGATCGGTCATAGGTTGGGCTCGGTGAGCTCAGAGGCCTTTTCCAGCCTCACTGATTCTGCATTCTTGCGCCACACGAAGGCAGTCGGCCAGCGCTCGCTGTGGGAGCAGAGCCAGCTGCCGCCTTCCGTGGGGAGCAGCTGGTCCGGAGCCTGCCACCAAAATGTGGGCTCATTTGGGCACAAACCAGCACTGAAGGCCAGTTGGTCCCTGGCACCACGTACTTCTCTGCCAGCATCTTAACATTCTCCGTTAAAAGCCCAAGATGTTTGGGGTTTTTTTTAACCGATTCCTATGAGAAAACCTCTATATAACCAATTCAGCTAACCTGCTATTATGGCTTGAAACCTCCTTCAGGCCACGTGTAAACAAGTGCAACTCTTCTAAAATTAACAGAGTACATGTCAGATGTGGGTCTGAGATTCCTTGGCCAGTGCTGTAGCCAGCTGGGCAGCCGCTGGCTAGGCCAGAGACTGACTCCATCAAGCATAAGTTCAGGCTCTTCCATAATCACATCAGTCACACAACCAGTCACACTAAAGGAAGAGATCAGGCCGTGTCAGCAGTTTGTACAAGGCAGGTGCACTTGTGAGGTCATTGTGGTTTCTGTCAGAACAATGGCTGCAGAGGGCACAGCTCTTCTAGCAGAGTGCTGACTGATGAGCAGTTGCCTCCACCTGAGTTCCAGGCTCAATACAGATACTGTTTGTCAGAGACTGAAAATAGTTCATGCCTCAAACATGGATATAAAGCTTTGCTCATTATAAAGAAGCTACAACCGAAGAAGCCTCCCTGAAGAGTGGGACTTTGAACTGAAAGTCAAACTGTTGATTAGATAAAGGGAAACGCATTGTTCAGTCATCTCAGGCTGAGGGAAAGGTGTGCATCCGCAAAAGGCCAAAGCCACCAGCTGCAACTGTCCCCAGCTGAGTTTGGGGTGGGGGGAGACCACAGCTCACAGAAGCCAGGTTTACACAGACTCCCCCCAACCGAGGGGGAGGAGGAGGTTTTGGGTCCATGGTGCAACCTCTGGTGAGAGGCAATAAAGACCCATCCTCTGATTACACAAACTGGCCCAGCTGTGGAAGCCCCAACCCCACAGAGCACATCCACAGGACATTTATGTGAGAGGATTTGCCCCACAGGACTGCATGTGATGCAACAGACCCAGAGTCTGCTGTGAGAGACTGACCCCCCACCTCCAGGGGACATGCCTACCTAGCCTGAGCATATATATCCATTGGATTCTGTGCCTTTTGGGGGGACCTTCACCATCAAGAAGACTAGCTGGAGAGGATCAATGAACATTGTTGGGATCCACAGAGTGGTGATATTTTCCTTATTCCGTCCCTGTCACTCTTTCTGTCCCCCCCACCTATCTTCTACTTCTTTCTTCCTTTCTTTCCTTCTCTCTCTCTCTCTCTCTCTCTCTCATATTTACCATCAAATAAAACCCTTACTGTTGTCACTGGCATATGGTCTCATTTGTACCTTAATTTGGGCAGAGGCATTTCTAAGTACCTTAAAACTGGATCATAACACTGTTCTTGTATTTTTGTGGTAAACCTCTCTGTTGCCGGGCTTCTTCCACTTTCAGGATCTGGCCTCCTGACTCTGTTACCTCAGAAAAAGAAGTCCCAGGATGAGTACAATAACAGTAATTATCCTATTAAACTCTGGAGACATATTCTATAATTAAATTTGCAAATGGCTGGCTGTGTTTACAACAGCACTGTGCCTGTTTGCAATGAATAATCTGAAAATGTTGAAGGTGTGACAGTTTTTGTAGTTTGGATTGTGCTTTGCAGTCACGCAAGTAAGCAGAATGTCTATACTCCCTAGTTTTTGTTGAAGTGTACAGGAGCTGTGGGATCTTAGTGTGGATCAGGATGAGGATTTGAATTTGGAAGGTATATCCAAACAGCAAAGTATTCCACTAAAGCTACTGAATCTATTGAAGTCAGAGAGTATTTGTATTCTGGGATTTGATTTTTTTCCACTGCAGCCATATAATTAAACTATTCAATCTGGATATTAGTCCTGATTCAGATCATAATCCTATACCTCACTCAGAATGAAGGATTGGTCAGGATGGCATTCATATCTTTGACTTTAATGATGAGCAGATGCAAGAAAAGAGGGAAAACCTGCCCTAAATGAACAATTCCATAATTCATGCTATGGATGTGATGTTTTAGACCTTCTTAGGCATGCTCTTTGAGAACAGGTATTTCTCCAGGTTGTCCTCCTTCAGGTGGAACTATGTAGTCCTTTCACTTTGAGATTGGATTCGAGTGCTGCAGTCAGCCTGTTTGCTGTCTGCATCTATTTTAACTCTGGAAAACCAGGCCTATTGCAGGAACCAGCCATTGGAGAATTAAGGTGTCTCAGTCCTTCAAAACAAGAATATTATTTATTAATTGAAAGATGTACAATGATAAGGACATCTTTCAACAAACTTTTGTATAGTTTCTTCATTGAAGCCATCTCTGAACTGGAAGAGACATCTAACCTGTTGTAATTCATGGGTGCCTTTTTCCTTGCCTGCTTTTCAGTACTCATCAGAAGTCCTTGCTTACTCCTAACAGCTAGCCCAATCCCTTGAATAAAGCTGGGAGGGTTTCTCTTTTTACTATTCATTGTTCCATTTGATCCTGACCTCAGATGTGGGAGGGTGGAGCCATAGCAATGTGGTTAGCCCTCCCTGATAATCAGTCTTCCTTTCTATGCTATGTTGTTTCCTCTTGATTTCTTCTCAGTGATCTCTTCATTTCTGACAGAATGGCACGAACCAGATCAATTTATATAATATTTATAAATAATTATGCATATATACTTTCCTTTTTCTACATGCACTGCTAAGGGAAGCGGTCTGATGGTGGAAAACTAGCATAACTGATTCCAAGGCAGGTCACTGCTATGGGGAGAGAGAGACCGAGACAGACAGACAGACATCAACTTTGCACTTCAGAGTTTCCCCTCATGCTTTACACTCTTGTACGAAGTCTGCCTGGTTCCTGGTTTGATACGGGGCTCAGACAAGTAGAAAAATGTCAGGTCCATCTCAGCTTGTGCAAATGCAAATGTATGCAATCAGTGTTCCTGAGCTTTTAACTACTTCAGGGATGTGACAAAAAAGGAAAGACATCTTGACAATTATATTCTGTACTCTCACCATTAAAATTCTCTGTCCACTGTGTTACAGACTTGGCTATATCTTTGACTATGGAAACAGGTCATTGGGACTGAGTAACTGTGATTACCTTGCTCAAAAGATGGGAAACTATTTATAGTCACTTCCTTAGGGCTGGGATCTATAATGAAAGGACCATTGTACTTCATGTACCCTCAAGGGACTGTAGAGCAGTTGCATAGTGCAGTGTCCTTACACAGCACTGAGAGTAAAGGTGAGAAGGACCTCCATCCAGTTTGTTCCTGCTGAACCAGCTGCAGGGTAACCTTGGCAACAGAGATGAGTGTGTCAGTAATAATCAGTCATTACCATGAGAGACAACCTGGAATAAACAATAAAGAGCTCTCTCAGTCTCATTCTGTGTCTGAAAGACACCTGGGAGCCTTTGGTAATTACACTTGAACCATCTGCCTTATTTCCACAGCTCAAATGTGGGGATAATGGTATTTGCTATAGAAGACTGCAGAAACAACAGCAGGTCAAGGGAACTAAGCTGCCAGCACTGCTTTGTTTAGCATGAGCTCTGAAATTCATTATGGGGGAGTGTCCCCTCCACTACATGGCTATCCTCCTGTCTCTCTATGCCATCACAAGTGAAAACAGGCCTTGAAATGTAAAGGTTCTGTTTAGGCTGTCTAGGTACACACAAGTCTCAGGAGCATGCACCTCTCTAGGTGTCAAAGTCCTTAATTCATTGGCATTCTCAAAGATTTTCTCAGTTAGGCCAATCATGCACAGTGACCAGCAGAAGCTGAGAAGCTCAGCCACTTCAGAGGAGTTGACAGCAGTCTACAGGTCTCTGCTGCAAAGACTAATCCTGCTGTCTCGTTTCCACACTGTGAGGCTGACCTATATGTTGTCATGGCAGTGAGTCAGGAGTTATGATTCACAGTGAAACAAGCATGATTGCTAAACTCACCCGTCCCTCCCAGCAGAGATGACACACATATACAGGCTCATTCTTTTTTGCTACTTCATGAAGTAATTTGCAAGGTTTGTAAAACTGGCACTATATGTGTAATATTAAGGGAGGTTCTTTTTCTGTGGGACATCCTTAAAGACACTCAGCATATCTATATGATTTCACATTCAATTAATAAAAGCGAGGAGTGAAAGTGCTGCAGCAGTCCCAGAACTCTGGGCAGGATTCTTCTGGAGACCACACTGCAATGTAAATGATTCTGCTATGTCTGGCCACTCCTTTTCTAAAGAATCCACCCTATTTTTATGAAGAAACTGCACAACAATCTTTCTCTCCCCCCTTTCAACAGCAGCCAGACTTGGGCACTCCCGTCTGTTGATCTTCTCAGTGTCTGCTTGGTTTCTGTGAACAGTAAGGGGGATTTAAGACTGTAAGCGCATTAGCTCTGGGCAATTAAAATACATTGCTTATAGTCAACACAGTTGAAAAAAGCATTGGGGCTGTGACTGGAATTGGCTGTTTGGGGAAGAACAAAAGAAAAATATTGTTTCAGCCACTCAAAGAGCCATGGTTGTATATGAGAATGATATGCCAGTATTTTTCAGGGAAAACCAACATATATTTTGAAGATCATTAACTGAGACTTGCATAATGACCATGAGTAGATTGCTGATTTTGTGCTAGAATAATGTGATTGATGAAAATAATATAAAAAACTTATTACATGCTTTGGAATTTTATTTTGCTAGAAACAAGGTGTAACTTATGAGACACCACATCTTGCTTCTCTGCTGGAAAATGATGAAAAAGGCTAGCCACCTCCTACTTATATAAAATATTGTTCAGTTAAATTGGCTAATCGTTTAATCCTAAGTAATGCAAGCAGTAATCTTAAAACCAACAATTTATCTTTCTGCATTGTGTAATGAACCTTATACCAAGGACAGCTTTTAATACTGGAAGACCTAGATACTATTTTTTAAATGTCTCTAAAGCAACCATTGAAATCTCTAAACAATAATGATAGAGAAGTAGATTACTGTTTAGGAATGTTAGATTCCTTACAAAACATTACTTACATTTTAAACAATAAGAAAACAGCTTTGATATCTGAACTAAATCTATCATCTACTGTACATCAACAATAAAAATGGTAAGACAATAGATTTCAAAGGACACAATAAGAACAACAAAGTTTGGATGTTAAAGTTTTCCCACAGTTGCACTTCATGTGCACTTCATGTACGTACTGAACTGTGAGTGCTGTGAATTTGTCTTGTGAATAGCAAGTGTAATTGTATCCAGTGGAGCACAATCTATAATATATTTACCACTCATCACAGAATCACTTACATTGGAAAAGACCTCTGAGATCATTGAGTCCAACCTTTGAGTGATCACCATCTTGTCAACTAGACCATGGCACTGAGTGCTACCTCCAGTCTTCCTTAAATACCTCCAGGGACGAGGACTCTACCACCTCCCTGGGCAGCCCATTCCAGTGTTTAACAACCCTTTCTGTGAAGAAATTCCTCCTTATGTCCAAGATAAACCTTCCCTGGCAGAGTCTGAGGTCATGTCACAGCCTGTCCAGATCTCCCTGCAGAGCCTTCCTGCCCCCCAGCAGATCATCACTCCCACCCAACTTGGTGCCATCTGTGAACAAATCAATCCCCTCAACCAGAAATCACAGATTATCTGGCAGAACAAGTTGATACAAAGTGTTTCCTCTCAATCTTAATGAAATAAAAACTACTAATAAATGTCCAGATCTTACTATTTCCACGTTGGTGTCTCAGTTTTTCAAAAACCACTCTAGGATTTTCTTTGGACTTCCTATGCTGGAAGGACAGCTAAAGATGGATTTTAGGAATACAGTAAACCTGCTAAAGGAGACACAGTAGCCATGCATCTGTGTGCAGTACCTTTCTTATTAAGCAAGGTCTGTATTTCTCACAAGCAAAACGACTCAGGTTCCTTCTCAGAAAGCTGTTCTGAAAGATCTCTTCCTGTTTTCAAAGAGGATATACTTTAAGTTATCATTTCAAGGGGGGGAAATATGGAATGGAGTGAGTTTGCATTTAATAAAGAACTTATTTCTCCTTTTCCAGTTGTTGTCAGTACTTAATATGGTTAATGTTAAGGGGGAAGGGAAGGGAAGGGAAGGAATAACCCCTTCCCTGCTGTGAGACCATCTTATCCATAATCCCCTCTGAAGGGATAACATACCTCATCCAGCATTAGATCACACGTGCCTGCAGGATTAGCTGTGAGAACGGGCCAGGGTGGATTGACTAACCACTGCCATCAGTATCCTGCTCTTTGCACAACATTGTGTGAAGCAACTCTGGTAAATCAGAGAATCTGGAGGGCAAAGGACAGAGACATAATATGAAGGCAGGAATTGCCAAGTAAGCTGAAAAACAATTTGTATTAAATCTATAATGATCTTTGGAAGACGTGCACACAGAAATGTAAATTCATATGGGGCAAATCAGGGCCTACTATGGCAACCAGTTTTATCAGGTCAGAGAAAACTCCATCTGTCACCAGTGACATTAGCTTTGCTTAGACAACAGCATACAGACAGGACAAGCATGAAATAGCACTTGCCAAGAATGTTACTGCAGACTTGAGCAGCTTGTGACCCAGGCCTTTTTGAGCCCATTGTGACAGTGTCTTCATATATAATAGCTGTATTTCTCTTAAAGAATAGCAGTATTTCTCTTCATAGAAAGTAATTTCTCATCCATGTATTTTTAACCCAAAAGAGCACATAGAGCCTTCTGTGACAGAGTTGCACAGATTAACTGCATATACATCCTTATTTTGTTTTATTCTTTCTGCCTACTGCCTTCATTTGATTTCCCATCTCAGATTAGGCACAACTGTGAGCAACTGTCTATTTGCTTAGTCTGTACCACACATGGTTTTGTAGATCTCCAGCATACTGTCCCATAGTTCTAATTTTTTCAGCCAGAGGAATCGTGATCTGTTTAATGGTTCCTCATATGGAAGTCATTAAAACTTTAATTATCATCTTTTCTCTTTGCTGTACAGTTGCTTTCCTGATGTATCATTTTTCAGATGAAAAGACTAAACTAGAGAAAGTACAGAAAAAATTAGTGCCCTTGGGGCTGAAAATAAGATGTTTCTGGTTTATTCTATGAGAGTTTTTTAATATTTTCTAGTAGTCTGTTTGTTTTAATGGTTACCAATAAGCCCTGAGCTGAGATTTTCATAGATCTGTACATTATAATGTTTCCTAAATCCTTCCTTTGTCTATTTATTCCTGTCCTTTTACTCCTACAGTTTAAACAGTATTTGTCTGTTTGAAATCCTGCCCTCCCATTCATTCTGGGGTGGTAGCATCCAGGTCAGTGGTCTTCATCACAAATGTACTTTTAGGATATTTTTAAAAGAGGATCCCAGAGCAGAAGGAGAGAATTTCTTGCATTTTAATTAGTGCTCATTGCCACTTGTCCTGTTGCTAGGTACTGCTGAGGGGAGTCTGGCTCTATCTTCTTCACTCCCATCAGGTGTCAATCCACACTGACAAGACCCACCCTGAGCTATCTGTTCTCCAGGGTAAACAGCCACAACGGATGTCATGAGGGATTCAAAACTCTCCTTTATCTTGCTCTTTACCCATGTTGGCCTTTTCAATAATTCAAAAGCTACTACTCACAGGCGGCTTGCAGTCACTCTGAACTTCAAGTATGGTGTCCTTAATGTAGTCTGCGATTTGCCTCCATTCTACCCTTTAGTCGTCTTTAAAGTGCTCTTCATTGGGGTTTGGGGGGAGTTTTTTAGGTGCAGGATATTCCTCCTTTTGTTATTTCTGCAAGACCTCTGAATACAATTGTTACTCTAAGACTTTTTCATAGTTACATTTATGATTCTATGATTCTGTTCCCATTATCCAGGCCAATATCAATAGTTGTTCTTCCTCTTGTGCATAGCTATCTGTTTAGAGATGTGGTGGTGTATTCTTTTTCTCCCTCCTTGGGGCCACTCTACGATCTCAGGAATTCTCATTAGGCCTTGGCCTAAGTTGTGAGAAGTGTCCATTGACCACAGCAGGAACTGTTACAGGGCTAAGGTGGGGGCAGCACTGAACTTACCAGGTACTCCTGTTGCCTCACTATGGTGGGAGAAAAGAGATAATCCATCACCCCGTGACAGCCTTGGGTCATTCTGTACCTGATTTGTAGCCTGAGTGGAATGGTACCATTGTGACTGACTTTTGAATATTACAGTAATTATTGTCCTGTATTGAGTCTAGGATGGAAATTAAAGCAAATTGTTTTGGGAGCCTATAAACAGTGGTTCTAGGGGACACCCTTTGAGTTTTCCCGAGGTGCAGTGGACTGTGACCAGCATCTCCCTCTGAGTGGGACACATCTCTGAGCTCACCAACTCTCACGTTTACAATACTCGAAGGACTGCCACTGAAAGTTGAAGACAGGTCCCGGGCTGATACTCCCAACCAGTCCTCAAGGCTCAACCCTTGTCCATTGAGAAATAACAATGCATTTGATATGAGTATTTCAAAGGGAGTTTTTAACAGGTATATCCTTATATATTTATGTATATATATTTTTGTGCCTGGGTGAATGTGTGTGTGAATTGATTTAAATACCCTATAGCAAGTATAGTATGAATATTGCCACCTCAGATCTATAAGTCACTGTTGTGGTAAGGAGTAGGTAGTAAATCCTATTGAGTCACTTTGTAAACGTTCAATTAATCCTTGATTAAGTGCTGCTAAATCCTTTAAATATAAACCACTGACACAGTGTGAGACTAAGATTGGACCTAAGTAGCTGTACTTAGACTCTATCAGGAGTTTAGGAAGCAAGGGCTCCCCTCTGAACCTCATGATTCGGTGGAAGGGTCTCCTTTACCCTTTTGCATCTCTGGTCTCCCTGTAAACCATTCTAAATTGATTATAATCTAATTTTCCTTTGTATGTTTCATCCATGTAGCAAGTAATAGAGTGAACCTTTTTTTTAAGTCACGCTTTCATTAAATTTATATTAAACCTGCTTTTTCTAATTCCTTCAATATCGATTCTTTGAGTGATCTAAACCAGTAATTCCCAACAAGTCTTCACTTGTTTATGAAGTTATGTTTTTAAATCTAAACCTTTATTCCTAGGACCATGTCCAGAGATGATATTTTAGAGCTAACTGAACTTTTCATTATTATTTAAGTTTCTTGTCCTCTCCACATGGCTGAGAAGCTCTTCACTTCATTGTCCCTGTGGTCACCTTGGCCAGGCAGTCCATTGTACACTCCTAATCCTACATGGTTGTTGTCTGCCTGTTAACTAATCAGTTTCCAATCAGGAAAAGTCTTAATACTAATATTCATAATAACCATGTGGCTCAAAGGTTGCTCTAACACCCAAGACAGCTGATAAGATAGGAATTTACAAACCTAGGAGAGAAGCCACGTAAAAATTCCTTAATGGTACATTGTGAATGTGGCGAATGTGGCAAATGTGGGAATGGCCTTTTGGAAGAGGCTGGGCTATCTGTCCCTGGCAGTATCTCCAGCAGATGGAGTACCTTCTAAGTTGGGGCTTCACTGTGAATGCATGGGATTTAGAAAGAAATTCAGCACAAAGAATGTGACATTCTTTCCTCTTTCATGAGCACAGTTTATTTCATCCACCAACATATTTGGCAGAGGACCCTTGTTTGTTTGTCCAACAGAGGGCCCATGCCAAGTTTTGTGTAATTTGATTTTGGTTGTAGCATGTTCCTTACTAGGTGTCCATGGCAGCATGGTAACAAACATTGTGCATCATTAGGTCTTCCCTAATGAAAACTGAACTACAGCTGAGTTTGGGAAGAATTTGCAGCAGTGTGTATGAGTAGCTCTCTTGCACTTTCATCAGGCTTCTCTTGCACTTAGAGTATGCTAATATTTTGAAACATTCCGTTGAGACATGCTGATAATCTATTGCACCTCCCTTTTAAGAAGAGATGTAGTAGTCAGTTCTTCTTGCTATCAAGTCTATAATAAAAAGTTACAGTGATTATATAATATATTTGTATAATCCCTTTCTCCTGAGTGTTATCTGTAAAATTTGTAGGAGGATCTTTGACATCCACTGAAGTGCAGCTCTTTGAGGTGGAAGCCAGAATCTGTGGGACACATCAACGTTGACGTCTGGTTTAGAAGACAAAGCAAGGCAAAACACAATATCCTTTTGAAATTGAAGCCAAAACATAGGTGGACACAGTCAAAATGTAGTGATGCTAATAGTACCCTTCTACTGTTACAAAAATTGCAATGGGAATCTACAGCTCATGTTCATAATCTTTTTCCTATTTCTCATCTGATACGAAACAATGCCAGTAAATGAGCAAATCTCCTTAATATCAAGCTGAGGTACTGATTTCCTGTTATTTCTATATTTCCACTGCACAAATGCCTGGAGACTTTCATTAGAACAGAGCCCAACTGTATTCATTTCTGCAAAATCACAGGCTTCTGAAATTGTTGAAAAAGAAAACTATCCCTACTTATTCAGGCAGGAATTTTTCCTATAACATAACAGTTTTTTGTGGTGATATCTGTCTTATGATAGTGATCAGGCTACATGTCCTGCATAGCAACATTAATTATAATCTGCTGTCATCTCCTCATGACAACACGTAAGCTAAAACACAAATAAACCAAAATATTTTCTTCTGGATCAGGAGTTTGAATTAGATGACTGCATTTTCCTGGCATGAGAGGATTATTCCTTGTCTTTCACCTAATCCTCCTCTGTTATACAATATATATAGTTACACGTAGTTTTTTGTTTCCCATGAGTTGAAAAGATTACTTTTCCACTGGGTTTCCTGCATCACTGTAATACTTCCCCTTGATTCTCTGGTTTCGTCTGCTCAACTCTGTTTATGGAGCGTCCGGTAACCTGAATGAAGTTACAGTTTTTAGATCTGTCATTGAGTCTTTGGATAGACTAGAGGCCCCAAGGTCTTGTATTCAACCCTTAAGATCTTTTGCTCCATCATCTGCCATCTATTGTGTCAAAGTAGTTTTTCCCACATGCATTTCAATTATGAAGTGATACTTAGTATTTGCTAAGGACTTTAAAGCCTTTGGTTTCCATTTGTCACTTGAGCTTTCCACCTGAGGTCCTAGAAGGGCACTGAACTTTGGAAGCACTTTTGCAGATCTCATATATATTTGATCCTTTGATCTTAAGAATCCTTTGCATTCACAGTTGTTTTGACAAGATAATACAGGTTTAAATCACCTCTGTTACTATTTGAGTTGGTGAGGCACAGTGTGTTCACCCCTATTCTGAAGTCCTATGATAGCAGTAATTTCCTGTTTTCGGTGGCCTTTGAATAATCTGTGCACCTTCAAACAAAATCGTTTTTCAAGATGCAACACCTGTGTCCCTGTCTTGACTAGTACTTGACAGTGCACAAATACCTATTACTATTGCATTTCAGCAAACATGTTATTTGGCATTTCCATGGGCAGTCAGGGATCTGGACTTCTGTGAACCTCTGAGTTTGTTTGGTTGTTGGTTTTTCCATGAGTTTTGTGTCCATAGTGTTATTAGCTATTAGTATTCAACTCAGAGGTGCTTTTTCATCTTTATTGCTGAGTATAAACACCTATGATCACTTCATATTTTAGCTTTTTCTTAGCTCCTGTTAAGATCAGTGAAAATAATCTCATCTTCAGTGAAATGTCAGCACGATAAAGTTCATATAGATTTTTTTACTTGCAGATCATTTCTGAGCTTTACAGTCTGTTTCAATACATTTATATGCAAGTGTAGTTTGTGAAATTACAGAAATTCCTCAAATGGTATTAAGAAATTACTAGATTTTTTTCCCTATAGGGACAAAAAACCTTTGATGTTAAATTGCCTTCCAGGAACCTGGCAACTTTTTATAGAGCTATTTAACCATGAGCTTTTGTTATTTTGAATCTATGTATGCCATAATATCTGAATGCAGGCATTGAGCATGAGAGGATGTAAACTGCCACCAGTTCAGTACCAGATCTCTTGTTTTCATTCACTACCCACTTAGACAGGGTTTGGTCCTGCTCCTGCAAAACTACTAATCTCATGCTAATTTCTGTATAATCAGAACTAATTCATAATGGTTTCCTCTCATGAATCATGCACTCTGCTTCCTTCACAATCTGCAGTGATTTCTTGAATGGAATTCCTGGGTGGTTTTAGTCTTCTGTTGGTTTTGTGTCTTCCCTATTTTTTAATTTGTTCTCAGCTGTGATTTCTTTGTGCATAACCTTACATTGCTTAGTTTTTTAAGACTCACTGAAAAAGCAGTTGCAAGCTTTTATATTTTCTGTAAGTTTTTATTCATTTAATCTGATTTGGTGTGTTGTGTTGAGTGGAGAATGTTCAGGGCTATACAAAAGAAAGTATTTTTATGTAATGTTTTGCTATTCAGGATCTGTTCATGGGCTTCTGTAGGCAGAAATGGCTGGAGACTAATATATTAATGATAACCAACAGTCAGCATCTTGAGCTATTTGAGATACTCCAATATTTCCCTGTACTCTTCTAGGAAGAATGATGTAATTTATCAGAAAATGTCAACTTCTTAGTACTAAGAAATAGGAACATGGTAAAGAATTAGCGTAGAGCTGTTCTCAGGGACAGAGTTCACCTAGATGAAGGGATCTTGGAAATGGGGAGAGTTGTGACCTGAGGTCAGGATACAAGAGTGTCTGTGGAGATTAATTTGTGGGGGGGAGACAGAACAGAGGAGGCTAGTCAGGAAACCAGAGGATGCTTTTCAGCCACTCAGAAGGATCTGAACAGATCAGAAACTCCTCCTGCCTTGAAATCTTAGGAACAGCCTAATTTTTAGCCAAGTAAAGAAGCACAGGTTCTACACTAGTACTTTTTATATACATGTACAAGCCAACAGCTCTTAAAATTGCGTAAAGCTTATGATGTTACCCTTTGTGTTCAATGTAAACAATCTCTCCCTGAGCATGGCTACAGGATGTTTCATGATATATGACTTCCCATACAAACAACAGTTGTACCACTCTGGCTGGGTACACGCAGGCAATGCTCTATTATGTAGTTTAGATCACACCACAGTGACTTGGTGACCAGGGTGCAATTTTGAGGCAGTTAGTTGGATGACCTATAAAAATTAAACAATGTATTTATGTTATTGTTACATTCCTTTCTTCATCTGTAAATTCAGTACAAAAAAATAAGCTCCTTTACAGAACATTTCTAGTGGTGGAAAGCATAATGAAAGAGCTAGACATTGCTATAGAACCATACTGTGAGTCAGAAACAGTGTGAAACTTTGACTCTGCATGCTGCATTGTGTCTTACAAGGACTACAGAAGCAAAGAAAGTTGATATTAGAAAACTTCCTTTTGACCTTTAGATGCCAAAAGATTTCTGCTTGCAATAAGATTAATTAATTATTGTAATAAGATTACTGGCCGACATGGGAAAGGCAATTCCCATATTACAGACATAAGCAGTACTGTCCACAACTTCATAGCTTCCTTTTATTCTAAAGTTGCATTGCCTGCTAAGATAATATTCCAGCCAAATTCATTCAGGTCCTACCTCTTCCTTAATCCAAGCTGAAGGCATGGTCCTACTGTGCTGCCTGTGACATCTAAAGAACAGCAAAGGAAATTGTACATGGTCTCTATGCTTTGGGAGCAGACAGTGCAGGGGCACACTGCTAGATGTTATTACTACTAGGGAGGGCAGCCCCAGCCTGCTGCCATTCCCTCACTAATTTTAGATTACCTAGATTACCTGCACAAGCCAATGTAACCCCAAGTCTGTACAAGAAACATAGAAAAGGTTCATTTTTTTTTCCCCACAGCTTCCATGGAAAGGCCCTTCCACCAGGATTAGGGATCAGGCTGAATGTAGGTTTCAGGATTTGCCCTTTCAATAAAAAAAATTAGAGTCGTTTTCCTTAGTCTCATAAATATGTGCTAAATTAAGATGAGTGACTATTAGCAAAAATATCCTATTGATTCAACTGATATAAACAAAAGGCTGCTGCTTTGTCATTCAGATATTCATATGTATCATTAAAGGAACTGGCACACTCTGCCTGGATGTTACAGGGAACTACAGGCTTCAAAGGGTTATAGACTCTAAAGCCAAAACTAAATTAATTATTAACGTGTAAAAGAGATTGATTAGGTCCAGGGCAAAAGCTGAGATTATAACCATCTACAATTTAGGAAGCATGTAATGTTATTATTCTCTCACCTCTCAAAATGAAGGCCTCCTTCCTAATCCATTAATACTCAGCAGCACTTTTTCAGGATAGAAATATACTTGTCAATACAACAAATGAGTTACATGGCTGAGGGGCTGCAACACAATGGAAAGAGTTTGCATAGCTTCTACGATCTTGTTTTGACTAAAGCTAAAGGGTGGCTTTATCAGCTGCTCAAACACAGCACAGGCACCCAGGGAGTGTGTCACAGCCTGCAGAAGCCTCTCTGAGACCACACTGCCATCAAAAACAGGGACTTTTTCTTTATTCCCACTTACAGCTACGTACCCCCCACTGCCTCCTGACCATGAGCAGTGGGAAATCTCCAGTTCCTGATTGAAAACTGTGCAGGAGGAAGGTTTCTGTCATATCACCAAGCTGCTCTCCCTTCCCTGAGACTGCACTGTATGGGCAGAGCTGGGACAGGTGCAGGGGAGGCGCACGTAACCAAAGGGTGTGAGGAGGTCCCCCCAAGTTTTAGGTCCACTTGAGTCATTCCTACAGTCCCTACTCAGTATGAATTTAGGCTGTTTCAGGTTATGCAAACAACAGGAAATTGATAAGCTTTATGTCTATAAGAAAATACCTTCATTTCAATAGCAATCTGTTATTAAAGTAGCTTGCACTTCTCCATGTTAATAATGTCAATGAAGAAGAAAAAAAAAGGACTTTCTATCTCTACCAATTTTCTCCCATTTTTGTTTAGCTTTATTTCTGGGGAAACTTGTGAAAATATTTATACAAGAAAATAGGTACCACCAAGATCTATCTTGATTCATAAACAGAACCTGTAAGTCAGAATCTGGCTTGTAACAAAGAATATAGCCATCTGCTTCGAGTACCACTATTTTAGATTCTGCAGACAACTGATGAAAGCAGCCTCTTTTCATGGGAGATATTAATTTCATGGGTAATTTCAGTCTAGGAATTCCACCCACCAACACTATGGAAACAGGATACAAAATTGCAAACATTACATCATCAAAATTATATTGCCTAATAATGCCCTTGTGTTCATGAAACAGGAACTAGCAGCTTTGGATAGTGGTTGACATCTTCTCCAGACATCCCATGCACTACTGGGTTCACTGCGGTGTCCTGGGAGTTCATAACAAGCAGATCACATATCCACAGGTGATACAATCTTCCCTTGTTTTCAAATTACTTGGGGGTTATATACAACTCCAAGTGCTGTCTCTTTTAATTTTTCTGAAGTGGTGGTGTGGAGATTGATACAATTCAAATCAAAACAGGATTGTTCAAGGAAAGAAAGAAGTTTTATAAAAATTGTTCTAAGACTGATAAAATCTGATGACTTGGTGAGAATGCAGATACTTCTCACCACTGTGAACTAGATCATTAACTATTGTTTTGCTAAAAGATGTCAGAAGAAGAATTTCACATTGAATATTTAAATATTTCAAGTTTAGGAGGCACACAGAATTCAGAAAGTTTGAACTAATAAGCCTCTGTAAAGGTCACAGATTATTTTCTGCTACAGCAGGACTCCAAAAGTATTAAAAGTATAGAAATTGCTTGCACTTTTTGACTCTTGGGGGAAAAATTGAGGCATGGATAACAAGTAAAATAAGCATTGCCATTTTCTGGTAGTGTCATGTTTTATTTATTGTTTTTACAGCTTTTGGACTTTGCACTTTTCTTCCAAAGCCGGTTCAATATGCATGTTGATCATGCCACAGATAAGACATCTGAGATGAGACATGGTCTGTATATAAATACTAAGTGAGCAATCAAGGGCTGGACTTTTTTCCATAGTTCCTCTAGTTTCATTACAGATTAAATGCAACACAAGATATTGTCGGGGTCCCTTCCCCCCTGCCATGGGGTCCTGGGAGAGGGGCCCTGGGGGGAGGCACGGGGTTTCCCTGCCCCTGGTCAGCCTCGTTCCCCATTGGTTGTTTTGTGTTCCCTGCACGGGCAAAGGACCCTCGGGTCCCGTGATTGAGCAGTTCCTGGGCAGAGCCCCGGCCATGGGCTGGAGAAATAAACATCTCTGAAACATCTAGCAAGAATCGGTCCATGTATATTTCTTTTCCACGGGCCTCGTTGTCTGATACACGTGTTACAGTATCTGCACTGTAAGAAGATATTTCAGTGAAAATACATGGGATATTCCTCTTAATTCTGTAAAGTCTGTGCTACATCCTTTTATCAAAAACATTATAATGTAGCTTTTTCTACCCTATCTTTTAAAAGTCTGACTTTTTACTCCTAGTTTGTGAAACTTTCACTGTATAAACAGTATCATCTTTTTTTTTTTTTTTTTTATGTGCCTCATCTGAAACCCAGCTGCCCGGCACATCCCCTTCCATCACAGCAAGGGGTGTGTAGACATGTGTTGGTGCAGAAAGCTGACCATGGACTGTCTGTGTACTCAG
Source organism: Aphelocoma coerulescens (assembly GCF_041296385.1). Classification (NCBI taxonomy): domain Eukaryota; kingdom Metazoa; phylum Chordata; class Aves; order Passeriformes; family Corvidae; genus Aphelocoma; species Aphelocoma coerulescens. The sequence continues at coordinate 16,362,611 of NC_091015.1, forward strand.
CATTCAGTCCAGTGAAAAACAGAACATGATAGGTTCATAAATTGTTTCCTATGACCTAAACCTATCTGTCTAAAGTCTGCTCTTTGGGATTGTATTATAATTGCTGTCTAGAAGCTTCTTTCCTGGTTGCTTCCTCTCAGCCCTGGCACAAACCCCAACTCCTGATAGGTTTCCTTCCAGCAGAGAAACACTTAAGAGTCTTTCACCTTTTGCTCTCAACTTCATGCTGAGTACAGGAGGTTGGAGGAGGCTGCTGAGGGGCAATAAGAAGTCTTTCTTCTCCCTGATTATGTCCTTGTCCCTGCAGTTCTCCCACTGGCTGGCATCTGGGAAAAATCAGTGTCTCTGCAGTGCATCATGACACACTGGTGCAATACTGAAATGCAGCTATGTAAGTCTAATCCTGTGTAACATAGTTCATCTCCTTTTGTCAGCAAATTGAGCTGAACTCCTGCAGACGTGGCATACTCACAGGATAAGTACAGATAAGCTCTGAACTCATTTGCCAGGACATGTGCCTGGTTTCACACTGGCAGAAGCTTGGAGTCAATTTACTGATGCTAAGGAGTTACTAAACAGCAGTTGAAGAGGCTACTGGAGCAGCCACAGGACCTTTCTGCTCCCGTGTGGAGGTACATTTATCTGCACTGCACTGGGGCTTACCAGACAACCTGTAATGCCTGAGTCCAGATGGCTAATTGTCCCCTGCTGCAATCTCAGCCTGTATTTCCATAGATCAAATATTTTCTCTTTATTAAGCATTCAACCCTATGGGCAAAAATTCCAAACGTTCTTTATGCTCATGCTGGGCCCTCTGCCTTATGGAAATTCATGATGCATTATGGAATTACTAGCGGAAACTATCCAGAATCAACAGGAATGACAGGTGAAACTCACAGTTTCCCTTGTTTTACTGCTCTCCTATGATCTCTGCTTGCTTTGATAATTAGCATTGCTATTGATCTCTTGCTGGCTAGCATGGAGAAAATACTCTTGGAGCTGTCAGTTTCTAACAATGTATTTGATAGCCTGCCAAAAGTTTTGCAAATAGAGAAAACCTTCTGGGTTTGGGGTTTGTAATGTTTTTTCAGTGGTAGTAGTCCATACTCCATCAGCAGCGGGAATAGTAGGAAAATGGTAATGAAAATATGAGGAAAGTGTGCATTGACTGGACACTGGTATGGAAATAATTTTTAATTCACTTGCTTTTTCTGTAATCCTACTTTTGAGGTCCTCAGCTGGCAGCAAAGGGCTCTGCTGCTGGCATGGCAGGAGCAACGTGGCTGATGACAGTGAAGCACTGGCACTCTGCTGCACTGGGTGCTGAATTCACCTCTGCAGTGGCCACTGGTGCGCCCCCCTCATTGCTCAGATAATTCTGGTTAACAGCTAAACTCTTCCAGGTTCTCCTCGCTGCAGAACAGAACTAGACAATTTGAGGTGTATGCACTGAGTACTTTTACTCCAGGTTTTCCTTCTTCCTATCTGTCTGGAAACTCAAAAAGTAAAATGACAAGGCATAAGCCCTTTTGTAGGATTGGAAATGCTAAGGTCTGTCCCTAGGAGTCTCTCTTCTCCAAACTCCATAATCTGTGTGGGAAGAAGCTGCTCCCAGCACCTACACTCTGCAGGCTGTAAAGCAAGCGCCATGAATGCAGGAAGGTGCTGTCCAAACATGTTTTCAGTCAAGGCTGTTTATATCCTCCTGCGTCCCAGGACCTTGCTCAGTATCTCCCATTTCTTTCCTATATTTGCTTGGGCCACAGAGAAGGTTATCTATAAGATTATCTGATAATCTTTTTACATTCAATAACCTGTCCTTCTCTGTTGAGTTGGACACTAGTGCAACTGTTAAACAAGCAAGCTGAAAAGATGTCTCATTACCACAACCCTTAATATATTTTCGGTGTAAGGTAGTATTACTGAAGTTGATGCACTGAAGAGAAGAGGAATGTATGTGCCATTTTGTGTCATCCATGGCAAACTGAGAGAGGAGCACATGGCTGGGTGATTGAGGATATTTGGTTTCTTTGAGTAGCAGTTCTTAAACAGCTCCTTGCCCCGTAATCTCTTTTGATCCACCTGCCCAGCTACATTTTGGTGGTAAGAGTTCACTATGGCTGACAGCTGACTGAAAGAAATGAGAAAGGAACTTTCCACTTTCCTTTCCACACTCTCTGTGGAAAGGAAAAGCCAGGCAGCATTGTCACAGACCTTTTTAAAGGGATACCTCCATTATATACTTTCAACATTGAAAAGGCTATTTAGTGCAACATCCAGGTAGCACCAAAAAAAAACAACAACAAAAAATGAGTTTTAGCCATAAACAGCAGTCATATATTATAATATTTACCATCATATATCATCATCTTACCTCTTCAGATCAAATTAATAGAAAAGTCTAGGAGCATTACAGAAATCCTTTTCCCACAGTACCAGGAAAACAAACAATCTGCTCCAGTATGTGATACACAAACATTACGTACCAGAGGAGGCTTCCCCATCAGAGTGCCCAGCTGAGGGGTTAGGGCTGATTTTGCCTTTTGCTGTAGACTTTGTATCAAAGGAATGAGTTCCTGCTGTTATCAGTCTGTCCCAGTGCCCTTGACAGCTTTGACAGCTCACTTATGTCAGCTTTAAAATGTGACACAAGGATGATTCTGCAAATTCTCCAGCCTGTTCCAATGCAAACAGGTGGCTTCAAAGCAGCCAGAGGTCTGGTTTTGTCTTTGACTTTCTCTTAGCATGAGAGACCCTTCATGTGGCATGGATTTGTGTACCAGTTGTGACATTCCTTAGCCTTTCCTTTCACGACTTCCATGGTTCTTCACAAAGAATCCTGAATATCCACTATTTCCAGAAGGCACAATGTGCCAGGCCCCTGCATGGCATGGCAGTCCTTAACAGTGCTTACTGAAAGGTTCAAGTGTGTTCTGATACAGCCCTAGAGTGCCACTACAAACAGACTGATCCTAACCATGCACCAGCATTTAAGTAGGAGCTGTCATCTGGTCAGCCTCACCTCGGTGATCCTTGTGGGCCCCTTCCAACTCAGAACATTGTGTGTGATTCTGTGATCATACCTTGGTGCGGTATTGGACACAGAGGGTGAACACAGGGCAGTCCTTGCCCAGTATTGGCAGGGTGAAGCAGCAGCTGGAAATGCATCTCCCGAGCCAGGAAAGTTGCAGTGGCCTTAATGTGCTTTGAAAGAGCACCATTAAACACCTATTGCCTTGCCAGCTAATGGCATGGTAGGACTGCAAGGTCATTTCAACACAGCGAAATTAAGCTGAGTAAATCCTCTGCCACCCACCTAGGAGAGCTGAGAAGGTTGGGTTTTCAGGTATGCCCCAAAGAAGTTGTAAAATATTGCATCTGTGGAATGGATTTACTCATGATCAACCTGTTTTGATACAGCAAAAATTTGCATGAGTTTTTGATCATACCAGACACTAATCATGCCCCAACTCTCACAATTTCTTGCAGACTTTGTAATCAGCTTGTAGAAACAGCCAGCTCTGTACCCTTGGTTTTCTCAGGCAACATATGGAATTACAAAAAAGAGAATGCTGCTGATAAAATCTAAGGCATGATGAACTTGGAACATTCTATGTAAATGTTTGTAGATAGAAAGATATTGATGTGCAGCAGAAAAAAAAATTGCTTTGTACTGCTTAATTATTTTTTTGCATACTAATAAAAGCAGCACTGATACAAAATGGAAAATTACACCATTTTGGTTTTCTTTTTTTTAAAAATACACCAGCATGTTTATCCTTTAAATAGTTTTTGATATTGAACCAGAGAAGACCAAGGTATTAAGCTGTTGAATCAATTCTGAACAGACATTCTTTTATCATTAAATATAGTTTGCTTTTCATAGAAACTGCTTATATCTCTCTTTCAAGATTTTTTTTTTTTTTCACTATTTCAGCTCCCCTATAAGTCAATTTTATTTAACCAGTATCACTGGTAGTCTGCTAGTTCTACAGCTTGCCATGGTGTCTTTTCAGAAATAGCAGGACACTGCACAATTCTATTTGGGATGTACCAGTATGAAGAAAAGGTCTAAATCCAATGAAACCTTTTTGTGTCTTAGTGTCTGGCCATAGCTCCTATAGCTATCATAAATTTTTGGTCTTGCAAGAAACAGCTGGTGCAATAACATTTAAATAAGTTAGATGGGAAAAATATCAATGCAGTCTGACTCTTAGAAAAGAAGATGTGAAAATTGTCCTGGAATTGTATACAGTGCCAGGGTATTTGTTGTTTTCCAAGTGGGAACCATATGTAAGATGCAATAAATGTTCTTCCAGTCTCTGATGGGATCTGAATTTTGTCTGTAACAATTGAACAGATGCCTTTCGGGATGTCTATAGAAGAATAACTCGATTTTCTGACCCTGTAAGGCAATATTCACAAGCCTTTGGGATTATAGGAATATATTAGTTTCAAACAGGACTTTTAAATCCTAGAAGTTCAGAGAGCCTTGAAGCGGGCCCTGTCAGTACAGTCAATTAATCCAGTGCCATAAAAGCTCATTTCTTTACACTGACTTTAGAGGATGACTAGCACAAATATAGGCACCTACACCAGAGATGTTAAATCAAATCCATCCCCACTGCACTCACTGCTTGGCCAAATAGGGCCATGTAGGGCCAAGCATGGCCACGTGGTGTGAACAGTGCCAAACCAGCACCCAGGCCAACCACTCCCAAGCTGTGGCTGTGACCCAAAGAGGGGCTGTGCAGCATTTGAGTGGAGCCACAAGCCTGAAAGAAAGGCAGTTGTTCTGCTGATATTTTGTGATTCTGAGCCTGACACTGCAGATGGAGAAGTTGAATACTTCAGCTCTGGTCCTGCAGTAGTTGGTTACCCTCATCAAACACACTTGCTTCATCTAGAGTGGACATTTCATGGCTATCTCAGGAAACAAAGGGCCCTCAGATTTCATTGTTGTCCACTTTTTTCCTGAATGCTTTTGTGGTTGTATATTAAATGGAAAGAAGAAAACAGTGACACCAAGATGTGGAAGGTAGCTGCTGTATAAAGGAAAATGTCTCTTTGTTAAAATATTCACACAAAGAAAGGGGAGGGAGGCACTTAAAAGCACCCAGGATACACTGTATGTAGAATAATGGGGCATAAATGGAAGAAAGAAACACCAGAGCTATTAAATTATGTTTTGTCTGTCCTTGATGTTAAAAATTGTTATTATTCAGCAGAGCCCAGTCCATGTTTGTTTTGTTTTAATGTCTGGAATACTTTGCATTTCACCCTAATAATCCACTCTGTTCTCAATGTTTATACAGCATGATTTACTACAATATGGATGTGTAATTATAGTGATGATTAGACAAAACATCTTTGACAAGAAAGGAAAACAGTAGTTAATAATGTTTTCCATCTGTTTGGTAAAACCTCACTTAAAAAGAAAGAGCCCCTTAGCATATAGCAGGGTCCAAGGCAACACCTATGTGAGTACATGACAGCGGTACAAATGCCTAATGAATTCATTCTGATCATTGCTCACACGTTTTTGAAAGCACTACCATCTGTTTTACACATAAATATTACAGTAATTAATGTCAGCACATGTTTATATTATATCATTTCCACAGTCTTATTTTAGAGTTAAGACCTTTTTCTTTTTCAGGCAGAATAACGGCATATTTTAAGCTATTGGCAGGAAATGCAATGTTATTAGGATAAAATGAGTGAATTTCAGTAATGGTTTGCATCTTTATTGGAAAACTTAAGAGCATTTAATGCTTCTGTTCCTCATTAAAGGATAAATACTGGGTCAGTGCCTACTCATGGAATGCCCAAAAGAAACTTAAGCACTGCTGAAAGAGGAAAAACTATAGTGAAAAATACCATGAAACCTCTGAGCTCCTGAAATTGGTATCTTAAGTCCCTGTGTCAGCCTCTTGATGACTGGGCATTGAGGGTTTATTAATGCCTGGCATTGGACACTCTGGCTCCAGATTAGCAAATGAGCCAGGCTTAAATTAAATGGATGGGTTAGCTCTGGTAGGGTTACATCCCTCCAGAGCCCTGTTGTTTCTTGCTGTTTATAAGGTTCTGGTGTTGGTTTTGTCACCAATGCCTCATGAACATTGCAAGAAAGCAAAATACTTTAATAAAAATTTTTCTGCTCCCCTATCCAGAATGATAGCAATGGCATCCACAACAGTGCAAGGCAAAAGTATTAACCTGATTCTCATTTATGGCTTCTGCTTACACTGTGTGCAAGTCACAGGTGTGATGAAAAATCAGCTGAAGTCAATTTAAAGAATTCTGTTGAGTTCTTTGGGCTTCAAATGAGGATTTATCTTTACCTGTGTTCCAAGAAAAATATGTTCCAGATGCACAAAAAAAAGTGAATGACAGTCTTGAAACATAACTATTTTCATTGAGTTCATTATATCAATAACTTTCATTCCTTTCCAGTGAAATTGAGTCACAGCTGAACTTTTCTTGTTCTGTTGCCAATACCCCATGCACCTGTACAGGGATCTGCTATTTGAAAATCTTTGCCTGGTGACTGACATTGGTGAAATTTGTTTCTGATATGATTTCAGTTACATCTCTTTTTCTAGATTCCATGCTGCTAGTTTCATCTTTCATTTGAGTATGGATACTGCACTTTAGCATGGCTTATTAGTATCTTAACTTTATTCAACTTTTATCTTATTTTATTCTTTTACTTTATTTTATTTTAACCAGAGCTATAGCAGATGCTGCAGCTGTCGAATCTAGTTGAGATTTAAGTCTCTCTGGAGAGACTTAAATCTTCTAACACTATTCAGTACAATCTGAGCCGCCAGTAGATTTTCCTGGATGTCTTCCATCCTGGATTCCACTTAAGCAAGGTTCCTAAGTATCTGTCTAAGTTTCCAACCAAGTAATTGCTGCTAAGGATTGCTACTTCTTGCAAAGAAATCTACTCCCAATGTTTATTTCCATTACAAATAAATAACTGCAAAAGGCAAAAGAATTGGAGACTAAAAAGGGAATGAGAAATAAATAGCAGCCCTATCTACCTGAAGAATGAAAGTGTTTTCCCCTGAATATCAGTTACCTGATAGCTAAAACTTCAGAAAATCATAGAATATCCTGAATTAGAAGGGACCCATCAGGATCATCAAATCCAGCTCCTGACCCTGTGCAGGACACCCCAAGTATCACACCAAATGCCTGACAACAATGTCCAAAGGCTTCTGGAACTCTGTCAAGCTTGGTGCTGTGACCACTTCCCTGGAGAGCCTGTTACAGTGCCCAACCACCCTCTTGATGAAAAACTTTTCCAGATATCCAGCCTAAGCCTCCCCTGACTCAGCCTCATGCCTTTCCCTCATGTCCTGTCACTGGTCACAAGAGTGATCAGTACCTGCCCCTCTGCTTCCCCTCATGAGGCTGTTGAAGACCACAGCAAGGTCTCCCCTCAGTCTCCTCTTCTCCAGCTGAACAAACCAAGTGATCTCAGCCACTCATCACACGGCTCCCCTCCAGACCCTTCACCATGCTCAGGGGCCTGCTTTGGGCACTCTCTAACAGCTCAATGTCTTTTTTGTATTGTGGCACCCAAAACTGCCCCCAGCACTCGAGGTGAGGCCGCCCCAGTGCAGAGCAGAGTGGGACAATCCCCTCCCTTGCCCAGCTGGTGATGCTGTGCCTGATGCCCCCCAGGTCATGGTTGGCCCTCCTGGCTGCCAGGGCACTGCTGGCTCATGTTCAACTTGCCATCAACCAGGACCCCCAGGTCCCTTTCCATGGCACTGCTCTCCAGCCTCTCATTCCCCAGTCTATGCAGGGTTGCCCCATCCCAGGTGCAGAATCCAGAATTCTGCCTCATTGTCAAAGTTTCAGAGAATTTGCTTGTATCACAACTGTGAGCCTCCTGCAAAGTTCTGCTCAAGATTTAAACTGCTGCCAGTCATGAGAGGCGTTCACCTCTGTAGTTATGAAACAAGCTTTTAAATATATATACATTCATGTACTTCTGGCTTTCTGTATCTCCTTCATTCAGAGGATGATGGAAGATGAAATATTAAATGTTGTACAGTAGCCCCAAGAGTTAGGGATCCCACCCCAAGAAGGAGCACAGCAGCTGCCTAACAATGAATGATTTGGAATGCAAGCTGAGAGTTGGAAATCGAGAAGGGTCTCATACACCACTGAAACAGCTGGGGGGCTTGACTGGGTGGAAAGCAATGACACATGTGGCCCTTGGCCACAGTGCTAGTGTTGACACTACAAAAGTAGTTTAATGTCTCTGATGACCACAAGCAGTGAGAGTCTCAGTTTCATGTCTTATCTAAAATACAGTGAGTGCCTTCCTCAGAAAAGGCCTCTCAGTATAGAACTGGGGTGCTCATTCAGTCTGCTCTGTTGGTAGAGCCCAGTCTATCACATCACCCATGCCATTGCCTAAGCTTGTTCTCTAGAGATCTTTCCAGTCACACAGTACCTTGGATTAATTCTGCCTATTGAAAGAGCTACTTAGAGACTGCATGTAAGGTGCCTTGGTTACAAAAGCAGTGTATTCTGCTGCTGCTATCAAACAGTGTGCATGCAAAATGTATTACAGTGATCAAAGAAAATGTTATGGCTACATTCTTCAAACATTAGTGTGTGCAAGTGGAAAAACTGGTATAGCCTTTGGCTCTCCTATGTTACACATATAAAATATAAAACAGATTAGCTTTTCTAACTGTATCATTTTGAGCATCTCTAATACATGAAAAAAGATAAAAAGAAGACAAAACAATGGATGTACTCAAATTATACAGAATAACACATTATTTATATATGTATTTACACATATGTTATATTTCAATAACTAAATACAGACATATTAGTCAGGAAAGCAAAGTCTAGAGGAGAAAAATCCAACATTACAGTTACTCGTCTGCTTCTATTTCAACATTCAATTTCACTTTCTCTCTAATAAAGTGAAGATGTGAGACTGGTCTCCTAAGTCAAAACTCCCATTAAACAGAAAAGTCTTAATTATGAAAAACACAAAATTCAGCCCAAAGGAGTTTTTGTTTGGTTATTTCATTCCTCAGGTTAAAGAATGATCCAGCAGTTTCAAGTTAGCATTACCAGTTCTTCCTGTATCACAGCTGCTCTCTGCTATTTTCTGGGTAGGGCATGGCTGTGGGCCTATTGCTGGTGTATTTTTGCAAAACTCTGTCCATTTAGTGTAACAGCACCCTGGAAGAATAAGCAGGATATATGACAGTGGCTGAAGACTGCAAATCTACAGAACTACTGATAGAGGGGGTATTCACTTGAGTGTTTTACCCTTAAGCCCCTGCAGAACTCAGTGAAATAGGTTTTCTTGTGAACACAGCAGAAAGAGATCAGCAAACTGATGAGCACAGCAAATTGAAAGGACATGCTATAAGCAGGTTAGAGACTGTTAAAAGCAAGGCTGGCACAGTGGAGTGATTTGGAGCAGGGCAACAGCCCACAGTTTTTAGGGAATTGAAGCCTCCTTGAGATCAGGATGGCAGGTGCACACATGTGATATAAAACTCTGCTACTCAAAATCCTTTCCTCTTACATGTTATTATGCTGCTATTGTCAATACAAAAGAATGCTTCAATTAAAGAAATCTGTGTGCTCCCTCTGTTCCTCACAGTTCCTACCCAACTGAAGGGAGGAAGAGGACTGAAACCAAAGGCACTGCACCATAAACCAAGAGTGACAACAGAGCAGAAATCCCTCCACCTGGAGGTAGTGGAATCCCTCCCCAGCAGATGGTCACCTGAGCCCAGGCTGCCTGGTGATTCCCACTGCACAGATATTGGCAGGGTGGTCTGGAGCAAACTAGGAGGTTTCCAGGCAGGGAAAGGCAAGCACAGAGTAGGGACTGCTTAAACTTTAACCTGATAGACACAGTTCAAGTCTTTTGAACTCTATATTAAACAAACCTACCAAAGGATGGCTAAAGAGACAGAGAAGACAATAGAGTTGCTTCTGAACATGTGTAAGCATGTTGCACTTATTTCTCAAAAAATATGATATATACCCTACTAAATTCATGCTCTCCCATCTCAGCTATCACTGACCTACTATCTGTTGCAAAAGTTGATAAATTTACTCAGTCTCTTTACTCTCATCTTCCCTTATGCAAGAGGATATTCAGTATTCAGCAAGAGTTATTATGTGTCTAGTATTTGAACAGGTCGAAATGGTATGTGCAATACCCACCTCACAACCTACCGGTGTGTTTTTGTCAGCAGTTTCATCCAAAGGGTAAGAAGACCAAAAAAAAAACATATCCAAACCTCCCCCTCTCCTCCAAAAAAACCCCAACAAAAACACCACAACCAAAAATGAAACTGACCAAACAAAAGAAAAAGAAAAAACCAACCAAACAAAAAACCTAAAAAAACCCCAAACCAACCAACCAAAAAAAGCCAAAAACCAAAACCAAAAAACACACAGAAAGGAAACAAGAAAGCAAACACCTCCCTCCCCCCCCCCCCCCCCCCCAAAAAAAAAAACAACCCACCCAAAAAAACCAAACAATGCCCAAAAAAACCCCCAAGCAACCCCAAAGCCTCCTTTAGAGCAGACATGTCCTAGAGATTGAAACGAGTGTTCCTGGAGTCTGTTTTCTCAGAAGGATGGATAGTAAATCATTTAAGCCATCAAGGGAAGAGGCCAACTAAATCAGTCTGGATGGTAATACTCATATTAGAAAGCAGCCAAGAAACTATAGAAGATTGTGATTAAGCACTTGATGAGTAATTTTGTATCCTTCATTGTAAAAACAGACTTTTGAAATGGCTCTTTTCAAAACTTGTTTTTCTGATAAATTATTTTTAGACTGTAGCCTGTAAATTCTCATACATTTTCAGGCTGTTCCTTCTCCATCACTGGAGATAGCTCAGCAGCAGAACACACATTCTCTTAGTTCTCAGAATTAGAGCATCCAAAAGATTTAGATTGCCAATGTTAACAGTTAGTGTATTTTTTTCCTTTTATACATTTTCCAGTTTTTCATATGAACAGTAAGTATTCTTCTACTCAAATCCATTTCTTCTGCTAGGAGGATAAGGTTTAAGATAAAAGGGCTTAGTATATTTTCATTTTGTGCAAATCACTTTGTTAAAAAGACTCTGACACATGACTTTAAACTGCACAGAGACATTCAAGTAATTATGTAGGAATTATGATCAGACACACATGAATTTCGATAAGAAAATGTGCATTATAAGTACACAGTCTTGGTTCAATGGTGCTCTGAGCATCCCGAAATAGCACAGAGATCTTTGTACCCCGTGAGTTATGCAAACACCATATACCTGCTCTGACCTCAGACACAGCATACAATACCCTATTTTAAAAGTGACTATTATTATTTAAAATGAAAATATGGCTTTCAAACAGATTAAGAGTATTAATGCTATCATTTTTTAACTAACCGGTTGCTTTGTTTGATTTTCCACTACTTTTACAGGCCTCCTGCCAATAAATCACTAGAAATAAAAAAGAGGCACACTAGAAACTGTACTACTATGCATCTATTTTGCCACTGTGTAGCAAATAGGTATAATCCATCATTTCCAATACCCCTTTCAATAGTATCCTTCATATTTCAAATAATTTAATAGCCCAGCGACAGTCTAATTCTTTCCTTTGATGGCCAAGATGTTTTCAAAGGTAAGTTTTTTTCCTCCAGTAGCACTTTCTGGATTCTCTACTAAAATAGCCTTTAGATGCAAAATGCCTTCCCTTTTTTGGCCAGCTTGAGGAATGTTGGAAAGATCTGGAAAAGACATTTTCACTTTTCAGGTCTGTCCCAAAAATTTTCACAATCTCCCTGTCATTTCCTTTTCCAATCCATCTGACACTGGATCCTCATCAAATGCCTGAAAATATTTGGGTAAAATGTTTTGTCAATGGCAACCTCAAGACAGCAGATTGTGGACTGAGTCTTGTCTTCCTCCTGTCAGGTTCTATTAACGGAAAAAGAGTATTTTTACTAGCAATGGGCCAATGTATGTCTTATTTGATGTAGCTGGGTGCCATCATCCTTAGTAGGAAGAGCATGGAATAATCTCAACATATTACTGCATGTTTGAGTAATGTCAGTACTTTTGTATTGCAAAGTCTCCCTATTATTTTGTATAAATAATGCAAACCTCACTGCTTAGTGCTAGGATAAACAAAGAGGGAAGAGCAAAAATAATTTCACAAAAGAATATAATTTAATCATTCAATAAAACAGTTCATTTCACCACTTCAGTTCTCTCAGAGGCCAGTAAATTGACCTACTTGAAGCCTTCAGAGCAGGTCTATGCCAAGAAGAAAAGCTAACCCTGAATCTATTGTTTTTAACCTCTTTTCATAGTGTAGGATGGTTTAATCAAGTGTGTTTGTAACTGTGCCAGCAGTACCACTGCTTTGAAATGTTATATGTGTCTAACACTCATGGTTCAACACTGATACCCAGGGGATGTATAATGCTAAATACCTGTCATTTCCTAAAGGAAAAGCAGACAAATTCAGGACAGTATGTGCTTCCCATCTGTGCCTTGGAGTGAAGCTGCTTTTCTCTATCAGCCATCAGCTTTCCTATGCGTAATAATGCAATACATTTTGCTCTTCTACACTTAGGCATGGTGATGACTGCAGCAATTCAGTAAAAAGGGGACAGATTCACATTTGCTGCTGTGGTGCTTCATGTAGCTTGCCTGTATCTTTGTCATGCTGCTGTCTAATGGGGATTTCATGTGGCAGCTCTTTCTAAATACTGTACTGGAAAAATCCCATGTATCCTATTTGTCAAGACCATTTCCTTTCTGCATCTGTACAGCATCGGCAATGCAACAGCAGCAATTGATGTTGATAGGGCAGCACAGTGTACAGTATTTATATAATATCCATTCAGTCCAAGAATCCATATGCTTCTCACAAAGAGGAAGCTAAAGGAAAGCACTGGGAATTGGTTTTGAAGTTACATAAGTGGTCTGACAAAAGCTTTACTGAATAAATAGCCCCTTTCAAAAAGGATGAGCTTGCAGTGCTTCTGGTGTCAGAAAGCAAAGCATTCAAGAGGGCAAGAAGTTCAGCAGCACCAGAAAAAAACATTTGAAAAGAAAAACAGGAATGGAAAATATTGCTGGTTGCCATGTGGAATAGTATTACTTTGAAGACTGACACTTTTTTACCTCTCACTTGTAAGCTAGAAGCTTTAGATTTAATCTTAGATTTTCCATTTTGAATTCTATACTGTCTGTTAAAAAAAAAAAAAAAAAAAAGGAAAACAATAACAACAAAAAAACACAAGCCAACAAACCAAACCCTTCCCTTAAAATAAAACTTAATGCTATAGGAACTCAGGGTCCTCATAATTCTTCCACAGCTATTACAATAGTCTTCCTAATATTTGTGTGCTATCATCCATTCCCGCATATCATCACTAAGCAGGCTCTTAACTACTAAATTATAGCACACTTAAAAGAAATCACTATGTGTTTTACATTAACCAAACACTTTATACATTGCCTGAGCAAGAGCTTCACAACAGGATCTGCTCAAGGTTTTATACCACCCTTGGCAAGCAAAAAGTCGCTGACCTTTTAACCAGCCATAGCAAGGAGTTCCCTAGGGCCCATTTTTTTCCCAAAACCCACCCTCAGTATCGCAGGTGCCTGTGACACAGCCCTTGAAACAGCCACTCCAGCTTTCAGTGCTACCGAATCACGGAATAATTTAGGCTGGAAAAGACATCTAAGATCATCGAGCCCGAAGTAAAGCTGACAGATCTCCTGAGCGGCAGCAAAACGTGCCCCCAACACCATCAGCGCTGATTATGATCCTCAGCGGGGCCGACGCTGAGCCCAGCGAATGAACATCCTCGCCGTGCCCGGCCCCTCCCGGCCGCCGCTGTCCTGCCGGGATTGGCGCTGGGAATGCCGAGCAGGCGAGCGCGTCCTGCGCGCGCCTCCTGCCGCGCGCTGCCGGTACCGCAGCGCTCCCGGCTGCCCGACGGGAGCGCCGGGAATGCGCCGGGATCGCGCAGGGATCGCGCCGGGAAGGCAAGCGCGGATTCAGGGGATGTTGTCGGAAAGAGCCTTCGTCTTTTGAGTGGACAAACTCACTGCTAAAGGATTTTATATGCAGAATAATTATATACGATGTTTTCATGTCCAGAGAAGGGCAACGAGGCTGGTGAAGGGTCTGGAGCACAAGTCCAATGAGAAACAGCTGATGGAGCTGGGGGGGGGGGGGGGTTTAGCCTGGAGAAAAGGAGGCTCGGGGGGACCTTATCGCCCTCTACAACTGCGAGGGTGCAGCCAGGTGCGGATTGGCCTCTTCTCTGGGTAACAGGCAATAGGACAAGAGGAAACAGCCCCAAGTAGCGTCAGGGGAGAATTAGATTGGATATAAGGAAAAATGTCTTCACTGAAAGGGTGGTCAGGCACTGGAAGAGGCTACCCGTGGAAGTGATGGAATCACCGTTCCTGACGGTGTACAAAGACATACAGATGTGGCACCTGGGGGCACGGTTTAGTCATGAACAGCGCAATGCTGGGTTAATGGTCAAAGTCAATGATCTTAGAGGTCTTTTCCAACCTTAGTGATTCTATTCGGTAACACTGACCACCTACAGACTCTTAGGGATAGATGTGGATTTAAAGACCTGATTTGAAAACTGATTTCCCATTTACAATTTCAGCATCACCAGAAACAATATTAAAAATCATTATTCAAAATTTTGCTTTCTCATATTCATGTATTTTTTTTGATTTTCAAGCTTTCAGGGTAAGTATTAGAATATTGTTATATTACAAAAATTGAAATTCACGCATATTCTTTACAATTAAAGAAACCCAGGCCCTTAAGAAAAGAAAAAAAAAATTATATGGCTTGGTATATGTGATAAAAGCAGGAACAATATCTACTTGAAGTTCACAACTAATGGTTGGTAAATAAACTATAACCTGTGTCATATAGACATTGAAACATTAATTTGCAAGTTCAAAAATCAGTGTCAGATTTGGAAAGTTCTACTGTACCCTTAATGAGAACATATTTGAAGTGCTTGAAGGAAATACAAAGTTTTAAAACATTGTCCACCTCATGCTCTTTCCTTCCATGTCCTCTGACTGGCTTCCATTTTCAGAATTAAATATGAATGCTTTATATATATATATATATATATATATATATATATATATATATATATATATATATATATATATATGTTTCTGGAATCTCCAAGTAAGGAAACTTTGCTGTTGCCACTCCTTCTTTTCCAGTGCCAGAAACAGAGACAATAGATCCTACTCCAACCTGTTCCATACCATCTCCATTCTCTCCTCACAAGTGTTCCTGTTGCTAATATCATTCATGGACACTCAGAAAGCATTTGATGATATTGCAGATTTGACCATACCCTTAGAAAGAGCAAGAGAAAAAAGGGGAAAGAAGGTAACAATGTTCAGGAAGAGCATCAGTGAGGACTCTGGGAAGGGAATGATTCTCCTCCACATCAAGAAAGTAAAGGGAAGCTTTTCCCTTTCACAGCTCTTTTTTGGTATGCATTTTGGAACATAATTTCAAATAAACTAATGCCCAAAAGGAAGGCCGTGCCAGTGCTGTAGTGTGGCAGACATCTAGAAAAACACCTGCAAGGAAGCAGTTCCTGCAGGCAATCAAACTGGCTGTACTGTCAGTGGCACTGCTGCTTTCTTCCTCTGTGGGCAGATGAGAATGGCAATCACAGCTTCCTCCTAAAATCTCAACAGAGGAAATGAAGTGAAACCTAGTTGGATAAATCATTTTCACATCTATTTCTTCTTTCTTATCTCTCTCTCAGCTCTGCTTCCTGACTTTCAACTCAAAGATGTGATAGTGGCAATGTTTGAGGTGCCACGGTCACCAGTCTGTGCAAGTGAGCAGCAAATGGCACCTTGATCAGGTGAGTTAGGAAGGCAGGGTGATGGAGATGTCTGAAGCAGAGAAAGATTCACATTTTCAGAATTTCAGATTTGTGTGACACTGAGAATTCCTTTTCAGCTGTCTGAAAATTGCAATTTTACAGTGAAAAAGCACCTTACGCCTTATGTCTTGTAAATTGAGTGACTAGTTTAATCCCAAGAGGTTATCATACAATTTAGCTAACTGAAGAATGGTAGGGAAAGTTGTGAAAGGAAAATCCTTTTGACTTTGAGAGAAGGCATGAATCATAAGGGAGATCTAGGAATTATGAGAAGAGAACCTGAAGGAGATTGGTTATGGCAGGAAAAGGGCATTAAGTCTGAGAAGAAACTACCATCTAATGCCACCTTCCACAAAGACAGGTTTTAAAATGAAAATAAATACATGATGTTCAACTAGGACTCTCGTCTAAGTGCTGCCAAACAACCGACAACCAGTTTCTTCTCTAAGAGAACTGGGATAACTTTTCCTCAAATAGCTAAAAGGAAGCCTAGAAAATTTGCCATTGATAATTTCTTAACATTTAGTAACTTTAAGATACTCTGTAGTCATTATTTAATTCAGCCTCCTGTTCATTCCTCTTGGAACATGGACTGTTTTGTTTCGTTTTGAGAGTCTTAATATAACTGCTGAGGTGTCTTTAGCCCCAAGCAAGTCAGGTAATTTGATCTTAATTCAAAATTTAACAAACAGCAAAGGAGGCAGAATGATACATGAAGGTAAATAGGAATCGACCATTCTTTGCTTCTAGGTCCTGGGGCTTTGCTAAATTATAGAACACTTAAAAGATGGCACATGTCTTTCTGTAAGTATTGTAACTCTGCTGTTGAAGATATCAGCCAAAGAAACCTCCATATTAATCATGACAAGAAGTTATGTATATTTTCCTGGGGGTTAAAGTTTTCCTATCTTCCCTGTCCCTTCATTGTATTTAACTGCTAATGACTCTTATCAGAACATAGGCTTGAAAGTGATTCCCCCATCAGAGATTAATAGACATCCTATTTACTTGCTTCTTTTCTACCATCTACACCTCAAAATGGCTTGCATTTATGTGTGCATGCCTAATGGAAATCTGTAAGGGTTGAATTTGTAAGTATAAAAGCACATACCTGTTCACATGGTGTTCCAGGACCAAACATGGGAATATCTCCTAGCATAAATGCCTATGTAGACATGTGAAGAGAAGAGTGATTTTTAAAGCTGGCCTGAGAAGCTGGCCCTTCTACCTTCTCTCTCTTTCCTTTGGAGACCAGCAAAGAAAAACTGCTCCTAGTAGATTAGTAAATATTAGTTTCTGCATTTCTCCAGAATTTTTGCTGTCTTTAGACTAAGAGTTGGAATTTCTTTTTTCTGTGTAAAAGAATGAGCAGCCAATGGGCTGAGAAATAACAGCTCTCTGTGTACAGAAGTAAGTAGGAGAGAGAGCAGAATACCTTACTTGATGTGTCTTTACAGGCACTTTGTAAGCATCACCAACGTGACTTTTATCATTATTTTCTGATTAACTGTAATGGCAAGAAGCCAGGCATTGGCATGACTGGTGCCCAAACCAGGTGAATTCTCCCCAGTCCCAGGAAAAACTCCTGTGGGTTTGGGTCAAGTTCTATAATGGGATTTGTGCCTGAAGTTAAACAAGCCATTTTCTATTTTAATCACAGGCCATGGTAAGCTTTTTATAGATTCTATTGTCCAGCCATGCTACTGTGGCTTAGGCCTTGAAGTGTTTTGCTGCTTGTGACTGCTGACAAGAAATGTATTGCAAAATCCTCAGATGATCAGTTCACAGGAGCATTTCCTCTTCACACATACTGGTACTGAACTGACTACATCTGGTCTAATTTATGCTTCCAGCAACCTTGGTACAAAGCTATGTGAGGACAAAATAAGACCCCTGACTTAATTTAAGGAGATTTATTTTTTTAAAGTAACTTTAATTAAGTCAAGATAGGAAATTCTTACTCCTAAGTGAATGTTCACGCATAAACTTGCACTGAAATATGTGCAGCTGAGAAGTAAAACAGATCCAGTTACTCTTGGAAAATAGCTCAAGACAGTTTCAGAAGCCCACTTCTTGCACCTTTGCTAATTCCATGTACCTTGCTTTCCTAGGGTAGGAGCATACTGGGGGGACTTCAGGCACTGTGGCATGGAATGGGAGGAGACAATTGAATACAGTGAAGCTGAGCTGTTTCTCCAGCTGCTGTTCTCAGCATCCCCCCACACCCAGCTGAACCTCTCTGTGTCGGCCCTGGGGCACCAGCTCTGTGGGGCTCCTAGCTCGCAATGTGGCTCCGATGATGCTGATTTGCCCTGTCTCAGCTGCCACCTGGAGCTCATGCAAGTTCCTGCACAGAATCCACTGGAGTGCCTTTGGGAAACAATTCTTGAGAGACACTGTCCTGCCACTAGACTGGACTATCTGGGAAATATCTCCTTAGCTGGCAGGAAAGTGCATTTATTTCATCGGCTTAGTGCAATCAGGATCTGACAGCTTTGAGAGATCTGCTCTGTAAATAAATGACTTAGGCACCAGGAACTAGGCAGGGAAAAGCCAGAAGTCACCGTCCAAAAACATTTGCTCTTCTCACTGTAAATCTTAAAAAGAATTGAGTGTTCCTGTCAGGGAGAGATAGATATGTGTGTGTATTTCTAACACTATTCTTGCCACTTGACTTCCCCCATGTATGCAAAGTAACTCAGCAGCACGCTAAAAGAAGGATGAAGTGAAAGCTTTGCAAGGATGTATCTCCTTGTCTCTTGCCCTTTGGCCTGTAGAAGCACAGGCAGACACTCAGTGAGACTGAAAGAAGGAACAAGTGCTTTTGCCAGTACAAACATACATCTCTAAGTCATTTCTGGCTTAGGGCCCCTAGTCACTTTGGCATGACTGAAAACATTACTTTAAAATTTACCACTGTGTTTGGAAAGCTGAGAGTTGTAGCTTTTGAGAGGTATTGGCACAGTGCTTAATAACACTGTGGAGCCCTTAACAATATGGCAGGATTAGGACTGACAATAACAAGAAGCCAAAAGAATACTCAACCCACAGGCTTACGTGATGAAAATTTTAAGTAGCAATTGGTTAAAAGTGTTGCTTACAGGGTCATTTTAAAGCCGGAAGGATGAGAAGAAAATGGATGTTTCCTCCCTGTGCTGGACCCAGCAGCCTCTAGCAGACAGCAGCATGTTCATTCCTTGATGAACTGATGTGGAAAGTCCTCTGATTTCAGTTTAACTTGGCAGTGATTTAGGTCCTTTCCTTCAAAGCAGAAGAATCAAAGCCATTAATTGTACATCTAAGGTCATGATGCACTCCTCTTTCTATCTGAAACTAGACTTCTGTCTTCACCATAAGCAAATTCCAGGTATTTCCATGACCATCAGAAAGTAGGATATTTAGAACTTTTCCATGCATGTCTCCTGTTTTGCTTTGTGAGCTGTCTGGAGGGAAGAGAACCAGTGGTCTCTCTTTTTTTTCTCACATATTGCCAAAGGGAATGTTTTGCACTGCTTTTCAGAAAAAGAGGACATTCTAAAAATTTCACCTTGTCATTGGGTAAAAGAAGACAGGTCCTCTCCCACCTTTTCCTTTTTATTTTTTTTTTACAACTGTCCGCTGTACAGTTAAGAAATACTGATTTCTGTTGCTTTTGCTAATTGTGCAGTAAGCGTATTTGCTACTTCTTTGAAACGTCAGGATGAACATCTGGTTTTGGTGCTCATTAGTCAGCCAAGTTGGGAAGCTCTGAATATTTTGCCAAAATATTAACCCAGCCCTGAATTTATAACTAATATCAGGAAAGTCATTAGGGGAAAGTGTAAGCATGTGCAGACTGTGTAACAGCCAAGGTCAATTCTTACATGATAATTTTTACTGTATTAATTTTATCAATGTGGTTCACAGACAGCTGCCTCCAGTTCATAGCAGAATATTTATATCAATGAGCAGCTTTAAAAATATGCAACCTGAATAGTTTCATAATGGATGTATATCAGTGAAATAATTCTGGAAAATAGAAACATATTTTGGAACTGAGTCATGAGCAAGTGATAAATATGAAACAAACCAAGTTGCCTCAAAGTTTTAAGAAACCAAAAAAAGAGCTTCAGAGCTTCAGAAGAGTTACATAAAGAAAGAACCAAAATATTACACTAGAACAAACAGAAATACAGGAAGGAGGGAAGTATCAAGAAGTAGTGCAATGCATCAGGAAAAGCTTTCTTTACACT
This sequence comes from Aphelocoma coerulescens, assembly GCF_041296385.1. Classification (NCBI taxonomy): domain Eukaryota; kingdom Metazoa; phylum Chordata; class Aves; order Passeriformes; family Corvidae; genus Aphelocoma; species Aphelocoma coerulescens. The sequence continues at coordinate 16,382,816 of NC_091015.1, forward strand.
AAGTGTAACAAAGCACTGAAGCAGGTTACTTAAGAGTGCTGTGGAATTGTCACTGCTGGAATATTTCAAGGATCGGGCTAAACAAGTGTTTGCCAAGAAAGGTTTTGGGAGGATACATCCTGCTTTGGATTATCTCTTAGCTTTTTTTTTTTTGAGTTTGATCAATATGCTGAACAGAAATAGAAATCCTCAAACAAATCTCTCCTACCTTCCTACACCCTGTCCAGAGCTAACTGCTTTCACTTAGAGGTTTCATAGTTGTAAGCCTCTGTCAGGCTCCAATTTTGGTTTTGCTTCCCTGGTTTTGACATTTCTGACCCAAGCCAGCATTTCAGTATTCACTTTTCATCTGGCTACTGCGGTCATGACTGTTACTGCAAACTTGAGCCATCAGATAAAGTGCTGCCAAGGCTTCAGCAACAAATAAACATGGCAATTAAAAACAGCAAATGAGCCTTATGGAAAGAAAAAGGGGAAAGGGAAACAAAGCAGGCTGCTGGCTGCTGAAGTTTTTCAGGAACTCTGTTTCCTGGAGCCGGCATCTCATCATCCTTCTGCCCAGCTGACAGGCTCCCAGCCTGGTGTAAGGAAGAGGTGCAGAACTGTCAGACCAAGGCAGGAGCCAAGCAGGGAACATGGCAGGGACACTTCACCCAGCATGGCCTCTGAGGGAAGGGAAGGGAAGGGAAGGGAAGGGAAGGGAAGGGAAGGGAAGGGAAGGGAAGGGAAGGGAAGGGAAGGGAAGGGAAGGGAAGGGAAGGGAAGGGAAGGGAAGGGAAGGGAAGGGAAGGGAAGGGAAGGGAAGGGAAGGGAAGGGAAGGGAAGGGAAGGGAAGGGAAGGGAAGGGAAGGGAAGGGAAGGGAAGGGAAGGGAAGGGAAGGGAAGGGAAGGGAAGGGAAGGGAAGGGAAGGGAAGGGAAGGGAAGGGAAATTAACCTGCATGACTAAGTATGTTTTATCTGGTATCTGTCCCCTGCAGCCCATTGCTCATCTCTCAGGGAGAAAGGAGGACCACCTGAGGAGAGCTGGGGGACAAGGTGAGCTTGAGGGCACTCCTGGGGCCAGGATTGAAGACATTGAGGGTACAAAGACATTGAGCCACTGCAGTACTGCAGGGACCTCCTGCGGTCGGTGGAAACAAAGCACTGCACCCAGCCCTGGCGACGGGGCAGATGGGCAGAGGGCTTCCTCCTGCACTTGGCCCTGCCCAGCTGCACAGCACAGGGGTGTCAGCCTTGGGAAGTGCTCACAGGAGGCACCATCGCTGAGAAATGGCTCTCATGAGAGAGAAATGGCTCTCATGAGGGAGAAATCCCCCTCTCAAAATGGGGACTGGGAGCTCCCCACTGAAAGGAATGGGGAAACTTGATGCCTTTAGACTACAAGCACAGCCACAGTGCTATGACCAGTGGAGCTGTGTCCCTTGAATTTCACAGTGCAGACCACTGTGAAACACCAAGTTAACCCTTTGCCTGAAACATCCTAGTTTGCTTCTTATCAGTCCTTGTTTGTATTGTCAAGTCTAGCCAGGCCATGAGTTTCTTGTGATCAAATGGGTACTGTGGAACGGGCACTGGGACACTCAGAGAAATGATTCAGGGAAAGAGAAATGATGCACAAAGGGGCTGCCAGTCTGGATTACACCCCAGATCAAACAGGTTTGTGACATCCAGAGTTAATGCACGAGGAGGTGTAATCCTTATTTTCTGCAGAGTGCCTATTATATATCACGTAATCTTGAGGATGTGTTTATTCTCATTTTTTCTCCTATTTCTGTGCTATTGCTTGCCTAAAACCAACACAGCCTCAGGTTTTTCATTCATTGCTCAGTGACTTCCTCTGCAGAAGCAGCAACCCCAGGCAGTGAGGAATCACTCCTATATGTTTAAATTCAGGAGCTTTTCCCATAGTTTCTAGTAGTGGATTCAAGCTATGAAATGCACCTGGGACATTTAAAGATGAAGACAGACATTTCTTCTGCTGAGTGCTAAAACCAAAAGCACCAGAAAACCTGACATTTCTATGGGCAGGTAACTCGGCAAGTCTGGAGAGAGCAATTGATTTCTTGCATTCAGCTGCTCAGCTGTGTTTTCTATTGCCAGTTTGAGACATTTGTTTCTGTAGTGGCCCTACACAATCCCCTATTGCTCCATTCTTTCCACATCAGACCCTATTTGTGTTGGCCAGCTCCAAATCCTTCCCTACCAGAAAATTGTCTCTTTTCATCTCATGTGACTCCAAGACACCTGCTTTTCTGAGATACATGCTACCCTGAGTGAGGTGCAGTTCTCTCACAACTGCAACCCCTGAGGCCACTAGCTGTCACTCTGTACATGAAACCCTCATTGCAGCTTGTCTTGGTTTGAGACAAGTTTAGGGGGAAACGCTCTGGAAGGAATATCTCTTCCCCAGAAGACAGGTTTCTCCTCCCACTCCCTCCCCCACCAATACAAAAGGAATTTCTTGGATGAAAGTGAAAAAAGCTATTTATTTAACAAGCAGAGTGCTGGCAAGGCAAAGGAAACAAATGAGTAATGTTAGATAATAAACTTCCTCGCTGTGGAGAAAGCTGGTGGATTCAAAGTTCTTTTCTGTAGCTGGCTCAGCCCCTCCTGAGGTCTGAGGCCGGGATGCAGCATCCCCACAGCCTCCCTGCCGGTCCACAGGGTCCAATGATCTGGTTCTCAGACCACAGCTAGGCTGAACAGTTTCAGAAGAAGATGAAGAAATCACCAGAGGATTCCAGTATGCCGGTATGGGAAAATTTCTTGCCTCAGCTAACAGGCTGGCTAAAAGCAGGAAGGTGCTCCCTCAGCTCTGCAGTGGTGAGAACATGGGGGAGTGTGTGTGAGTCCTTGAACACAAACCATGCTGAAGAATTTGCCTGGCTTCTCTCCCCTCTCTCCTGGACCCAGCTTAAAGCTATGCCACCCATTTCTGGGCATAAACCAGATGATAGGGAAACACAGTGTTATCATAAAATCACCCCAAGACACAGCTGCAGGGCTTGCAGTGTCAGTCGTGCATAAGGAGCATAACTTAGATGTCTTTATATGGTTGATTTACTTATATTCAGATCAGCATCTGTCTTCCACTGCACTTTGTCCTTAATCAGGAAGTTTGGCTCACAGGGAATTGGTAGGAGTCCTTGGTTAAAGAGGAAAGTATGGCTCTGTTCCAGATTATGCATCTCCTTCAGTCTCTGAACCATACTGGCTTTACTTTCCTGGAACTGCTTGTTTGGGATTACCAGAAACAGTGTTCTGCATGATGAAATCCATGCTCTCTTCCAGATTTTGTCGTCCAGACTGCAGTCTGTCATAACAAATTGGGGGAGTCCATGTCTAGGCAATATACAATTGATGTACACTGCAAATGATCAGATTGGGAGATTACTGGCCTCAGAGACTTTCTACAGTACAGCTCTTAAAATTCACTTCATGTTTTTCTAGGATAAGATTTCTTTTTTCTTTTTTTGGTGACTGATCAACTTTGCATTGAGGGTGTCTCCATTTGCTAAAACTATCCATGAAAATGATACAAGAACAGGTCAGGCTTTTTCTTCCAGAGTCACATGCTGTTGTCAAAATTGTCAAAATTAACATTGTAGATGAGAAAAAAGCATCCTGTCTGCTCTGTGAGGTGTGTCAGCTATTCTCCTCTCTGCTAGGGATTAGAGTGGTTTGTCTGTAACTGTTTTATTTGATAACCAGAATTGAACAGATGAAATCCCTTTTATACTTGCACTGGGGACACACAGATGAAGAGCCATGCAAAGACTTTATTGCATTTTCAGAGTGGGAAACCTGAATGGCAGAAAATATCTGCTATTTTGCATCTGATAATTTGGTGAGTAGATGTGGAAGTACCTCTCTTAGAGGTACTCTCATTTGCGGAGAAGGTTTAACACTAAATTTAACTTGCACCATAGGATTTAATATTACTAGCACGCCCTGTAGGAAAAGATTAATCTAAAATTCTGATTTCTGCTTGATCAAAGGCACTTATAACTTCTGCAAGGTTATTCTAAAATGCTGATTCCTGATTGATCAAAGGCATTTATAACTTCTTCTGTGTAATACAAACTACACTCTTCACTGTAGATTTACCTAGAATGATTTGGCCTCACCTGAAGAGACTAACTGAAGAGAATCTGTGTTCAAAGCAGTAGACAAGACTGTCATCTCCTAATGAATTTCAGGTGGTATATAAAGTCACAGGTAGTGAGTGACAGCATGCAATATAGCAAACTATATTCTGTGTTTGACTTCAATGCAGAGTTTTTGCTGTTATGTTCACAACGTAAGAAAATGCCTTCTTACAAGTACGAAAATTATATAATAAGATTTAAAATTGAATACAATGCTCTGGTTTTAATCATAATACATTTTAAAGTACTCTGGAACTTCTAGAATTGGATCCCTATTGCATAAGTATCATTAAACTTTTCCATCTGTGGGCTCTGCTTTCAAAAGTGTGAGGTAGGTCTCACTGGAAGAAAACATAGGCACATGTTAGGACTAGGAAAATTTAAGCTAGGGGAGTGAGGGAGGGACAAAAACAATAAAATAAGACAAAGATACACTTTAGGTTTTGCTTTTTAAACTCTTCTACTATTCTTGTTTATTTCAGCTTTCATAAGATGGTTAATAGTGAAAAAATCCAGTTGCTTTACTGTATGCTTTGCAACTGGTACATTTTTAATAGTTTTGAAAACATAAGGAAAAAATTAAGTTTCATTTTTTGAGAAGAAACCTTGACATTCACAACATCTAAAGGACTTTCAAAAAGATGTGGGTATTTATACACATTGGATAATCAAATTACTTGATAATTTGTTGGAAGCCGCGCGGGACGAGGAGCCCGGATTCCCGGCAGGGGGAGCGAGAAAGAGAATCCAAAACCAATATGGCTGATAAATGAACTCCGTTTTATTAGCAGTCTAAAGGCACTTATATAGTATACCAGCTTGTTAGCTCCTAAGTGGCTTAAAGCTTATCAAGACACATTTCTATTTCTACATAATTGGACTACATTGGCAAGTTTCCACAGTCTTGTTATGATCAAAAGAATTTTGTGCTCACCTCCCTTGTTTCACTCCCAGACAGCACAGCTGCAAGTTCTTTACTCTCAGTTTTTTCTCAGGCTGTTGGTTTTCCTTCACACAGGGACTTTCCCATGGAAAGTCTCTCTCACACACACAAGCCTAAAAACTTCCAGCCCTATTGCTTGCACAGTTCTTTTATTGATCCCAGTTCTTTTATTGATCCCAATAATTCTATTCCCCAACAATAACTGAGTTAATATTAAAAAAAGAAAAATACATAAAAATACAATAATGCCAAAATAATCTTATGTTTCTTTACATGTATATTCATCATGTAGCGGTGCAAACAGTAATAAGCCAAACAACTGACTGAAATTAACACAACTAGCAGAATAATGACAGAGGAACCTGGTATGGGTTTTCTGGATCAGTGCAGAAGAGGACATTCAGCATCACCAGAAGTTCTGCAATGACACATTCTGAGATGCTAGAAAGGGTCTGAGTAATGTCAATGTTACACAATTCCTGACCAGGAAGATTCCTATAGCCAGCTCTCATTTTCTGCACTTTCAACCGCAGCATTCTTCTTTTCAACTGTTCCATTTGCATTGCTTGTTTCTTCCAAAACTACCACTAAACTTGACAGGGTTGTGTGAGGATCAAGCAGTTTCACAAGAGGTATGTCCACCTTTCTCTCTTGAAAGACACGGTTCTGAATTGTCATAGCTAACATAGAGTCTATGCCCAAAGATGAAAGCGGCGTATTCATGGTTAGTTCATCTGCGTTCACTCCTGTGAGGTCACTCACCAGTGAGGTGATGTAGTCCTCAGGTTTGAGAAAGGCAGTCTCTGGGACTTCAGTTTCCTCTGAGGTTCCAATCTTGTGCCTGAAATCTTCTGACATAAGTGATACAAAGCGACTTTTGAGTGAAATAATCCGAGTGAAAACATGATGATACAAAGCTTGAAAGTTCAATTTGACGACAGCTTGCTGCGGGTTGTTTATAAGTAAGGTCTTCCTGAGATACTCATGAATTTCATGCACTTGCAGAATGTCTATGCCCTTGGATCCCAGGATGCTCTGAATGTGGCTTTGATTGAGCAGAATGCCAAGGTTCAAAGCACCCCAGTTAATGGCCTGGCCTGAAAGCCCACAGTTCCTCCGGTAGAGGCAGAAGAGATCCAGGAAAGAGTTTGCAGCTGCGTAGTTTGTCTGCGTGGCATTGCCCAGAAAGGAAGTAACAGAGGAGTAGCACACAAAGTAGTCCAGCTCCTGGCCTCTGGTAGCCCAGTGAAGATTTAGGGTCCCTGCTACCTTTGGGCTCAGCACTTTGTGAAAGTCAGCCAGCCTCAGGACTTCAAGGTGGCCATCGTGCAAAGCAACAGCACTTTGGAATACACCTTTGATCGGACTCCCCACAAAGGTGTTGGCAATGGACTGGAAAGCCTTCTCAACATCACCGGTCAAAGTCACGTCACACTGCACAGACACTACTCTGCTCCCTTTGTACTGCTGCTGCAAAGCCCTCACCTCTTCTTGCTTCTCGCTGCTGGGAATTCTCCTGGAGAGTATTGCAATACACCCTCCTCCATTCTCGGCTATGAATTTCACCGTTTCAAAGCCGAGTCCAGTGAGCCCCCCGACTACTACATAAACAGCGTTCTGCTTAAACAGCTGCCTCTGGGGCTCGTACAACGGGATATCTGAAAGCACACTGATGTCCTTCTGCCTTCTCAGGACAGCAAGGGGAACAGAAGTGCAGGTAAAATAGGACATCACAGAGTTTAGCCCTTCAAAGTTCTCCGTCTGCTGAAAAACAGAACCCGAGAGATGTCTAAACTGCTTCATATCCATGGAACTGACCCAGGCATGTACAGTCTTGTGCAATTCCTTTAGAGGTGCTTTCCGGAAAAGGCTGGAAACTACAAGGACATGAAAGCTGATGTTTTCATGATCAATTTCACTGACATTCTGGATACATTCGCACTGTTGATTGCCACACACAATCACCACATCTTTAAGAAAGTACATGTGGGCCAGATCCTCCAAAGACAGTCTGTTCACTGGAGGAAGAAGAACAAGGGCATTGCACAGGTTGATATACTGGAATACATTAGGAGTGGGCTTTGCAAGGACTGTCCTCCAACCCATTTCTTCTGCTGCTGCAGAAAGAACGTGGCACAAAACCGATGATGGCTCTGTAGTTATAATACCCAAAGTTCTGCCATGTTTCCCCTTGGGTAACCTCTGAGTGAAAATTTCCCATGCAATGATGAAGTATGACACACAAGGAACACTCTGGAGGAAGGGGAATTTCTTTGCCTTGAAACAAACTGTTGCTGGAATCTGAACTCTGGATGACGCAGCAGTGGGATAACATGAAACCACATGATCTCCCACTTTCACTTTCCTCACATCAATGCCTGTTGCAGTGACTGTGCCACTGAAATCAAGAGCTAAAAGTCTGTGTCTGTCTCCCGCTTGTGAGTTCCAATACAGTGTATTACCAAAGTTGCAGCTAGAAACACTAATGGGAAAATAATCTTCTGAGTGGAGACAAATTTTATCCACTTGAATTTCAACACTCTCTTTGTCCAGCTGAGTAGCAGCACCGGTGGATAATTCCCCAGACAAGTCTTTTGCTGCATACGCATCAGAAGTGTACAAAGTGAATGTTTGTGATTTCTGGAGAGATCTTACGGGTTGGATGTAATCTGCATCTACAAAAGGTGTGCGTCTGATTTCGGACACATAAATCCTTCCCTGGCTGATGCAAACTTCTGGATAGTCCCCACCTTTGTATTTGACAAGAACATCTGCTAACACTGAGATGTCCAGGGAAGTGGAAGAGCCGAGGTCAATCAACTGAAATGTGATTTCTGGAACTTCAACAATACAAGTTCTGGTCATGCCATATAACGCAAACCCACAGTTAACGTGGTCCACATATCTCTCCGTTGTTCTGTAGGTGATCACTCTGATGGAACAGCGGGATGTCTTCTCTCTTAGTGCCACCACTACCTGGCGATAGGCTTCACAGCACTTTGCCAACTGATCTACCGCTTCCCTTGGGAAGTCTTCATTTACCTTTTGAATTCCCCACAGGAAGAGGATTTCATCATAAGCCTCAACCTCTGCTCTCATTTTATTCTGTCTCTGGCCTTCCACGAGGCACTCCCAGTCTTCATACATAACATATCTCGAAGCAGGATGCAAGTACTTTTTGAGCTGCTCAGCTATCCCAAATTTGTCTGCAAACACAACGACTCTGGGCTTAAACCCCAGATGTCCAATTGTCTGTGAAAGAGAGACTTCTTTCCACTTGTTTTCAAACAGGAATTCATTGTCTCTGGAAGACGCTTCCTTCACAAAAGTGATGGCAACACGCTTGAGCTCAGCCAAAACAGAGCCATGTTTGTCCACAAAGCATCCACAGACCTCAAGGCAGTTTCCAGTGGACTTGCTCATTCTCATATATATCATCATTTCTTCCTCCAGTGGGCGGAGCACCACCAGGCTGCCTATCCCTGAGGGAAAGCCTGCTCTGGACTGGAATGTCCTTGAGGTCAAGACAGCGGTCATCTGCAGAAAACAGTCAAGCAGCACTGGGTGGATACAGTAGCTGTACATGTCTCTGACAGTCTCCTCATTCACCTTAATGCTGGTTATAGCTTCCTTTAGCTCCTGGCAATAATGCACATCACTGAGCTGCCTGAATATGGAGCCATACTGAAAGCCAACCTGAGACAGTGCTTCATAAACCTCCTCTCTGCTAATCACTGACCTGCATCTTCGATAGATGGCTGGGAAGCAGATGCTGCTTTCTTCCACCACAGTTTCAGGCTGCTTTGCCACTTGGCCAGCAGCATAAACCGCGCTGGAGGAAGAGAGAACCTCAAAGGTTGTCATGGCTTTTTGCGGACTCAGCTTGATACTCAGCACTTGGGAACTCTGTGTGAGAACACACGGCGCAGAAAAACTGATACTCAGCTGGCAAGTGCTCAGAGGCACTTTAGGCCTTGAGTTGCTCATCACAGAGGCCAGACCAAGCTCCACATAGAAAGCACCAGGGACTAAGGCCACCCCATTGTTCTTGTGCTCATATAAGTATGGCGTTGTGTCCTGGGACACCAGGCAGCCAAACTCCACATTGTCACTGTTTATGCCATAAATCAAAGGATGACTGGCGCTGACACCTCTTTGGTTTGCTTGCTGATGGATATCCAGACAGGCCATGAGTTTTTGGCGATCAAACTGATATCGTGGAATGGCCGCCGGAACACTTTGATACCCGTTATAAAAGTGCTGCCAGTTGGGATTACACCCCAGTTCAAACAGATTTCCTACCAGAGTGAAGAGCGTCTGATATTCTACATCCGTTTGCAAAGAGGACATCACCTTTGTGCCTTTTCCTAGAGTTTCCTTTATGCTTCGCTGCAATGCTCGGTGAGGACTTATTTCCACAAACACCACGTTTTCCCTGCCTCTGGCTGCACTTTGGATGGCTTGTGTGAAAGCAACAGGCTCACGTGTATGCCGCGCCCAGAATCTGCCCTGAATAAAGTCGTTTTCAGATGCAGCCACACCAGTCAGCGTTGAAATCACTTCAATCTCCCCCTTCTGCTTTTCTAAAGGCTCTATTTTTTCTTCCAGCTCCCCGAGTATCATATCCATGCTGGGGCTGTGGTATGCAACTGGAACATTTAAAACATGAAGAAAGATGTTTCTCTGTCTGAAAGCTTCAGCTAAGTCTCTCTGGACAGCTTCCACAGTGTCTACACTCCCAGACAAGGTGCAGGAAACGGGGCTGTTGAAAGCAGCAATGCACACCTTTCCCAAATAGGGATGCAGGCGTTCAGCAATCTCTTCAACAGGGATGTTTCCAACCACCAACATTCTGCCACTGGCAGTCTTTGCCTGCAGCCTGCTCCGGTGATAAATGACTTTGACTGCATCTGCCAGGGAAAGGTACCCTGCAATATGTGCAGCAGCAACTTCCCCCACTGAGTGGCCAACAGCAGCAATGGGCTTAATACCCCAGTGCTTCAGGAGGGAAGCTACAGCAACCTGCAGGGCAAACAGCAAGGGCTGGGAAAGCTCTGGATTCAGCAAGTCCTTTGAGCTACGATTTCTCCCTGGCAGGAGGCTGATGGCAGCGTGCTGCTGAAAAAGGTCTTCTATCTCCTTACACTTGTCTCTGAACACTGGCTCTGAGCTCAGCAGTGCCTCACTGAACTCCTGCAGCGTGACACCATTGCCACAGAACACAAACACCAGCTGTGGTTCCACCTTGGACATGGCAGGTTCAGTGCTCGCCGCCAACTTAAGCTCTTGCTGCAAGTGTTGGAGGGAATTTGTGACAAACGCTTTTCGGTACCTGTAGCTGGCATGGCTTCTTCTGCAGGCAGATGTATAGGCCAGGCTTGGGAGAGTTACAGAGCTCCTTGTGCTCAGCTGCTCAGCTGTATCTGCCACTGCCATCTGGAGGGACCTACGGGACGCTGCTGACAGCAGAACTAATTCCAGGGGCTTCTTAAAGGCAGGAAGAGCCTCTGGCTGCTTCACCTGCCTGACTACAACATGAGCATTGGTTCCTCCAAATCCAAAGCAGTTGATGCCAGCTACTCTTCCGTACTCACTGGATTCTTCCCAGGGCTCTACAGCTGTGGCCACGGCAAGGTTTAATTTCTCGGTATCGATGCTGCTCATCTCCTTTGAGTAATGCAAGGATGGAACAATCTTTCCATGATGCATCATCAGGAGCACTTTGATCAACCCGGCTGCTCCAGCAGCCGATTCCGTGTGCCCAATATTTCCTTTCACGGAACCGATTTTCAGAATGGAAACTCGGGAAGACCTGTTCTTGCTAATGACACTACCCAGGCTTTCAGCTTCAGTCGGATCTCCAGCAGCAGTTCCGGTGCCATGGGCTTCAATGTACTGCACAACTGAGGGATCAACACGACTTTCATAAATGCTGCGCAGTAACTTCTCTTGCTCTATTTGAGACGGTCTCGTGATCGGAGTCATGGACCTGCCGTTCTGATTGACCGCACTGATGTTTATCACACCCCAGATTTTGCTGTAGTCTTCCTTTGCCTGTTCCATGAAAAGTTAAATTTCTTTAATAAACTCATGCTTTCTCTGTAGAGGAGACAACAAAACACCACAACAAAGCCAAGAGCACACAGAATATGATGCTAACTTTTAAATGTGGGATCCTTTTCCTATGCTAGGGGAAGTGCATGAATGCTTAAGAAATGCTTCATTAATCTTAAGCTTGAATTGGAAAAACTTCTCTGGAAAAGTCATTATTAGAGCTGAAGACACAACATCCAGGCAAGCAACCAGTCTTATTTCAGGCTGCTTCACAAGCAGCCTTACCTTTTTCAGTGGTTTGAGGAAAACAACCCCACAGCCTTCTCCCCTTCCATAGCCATCTGCCTTCTTAGAGAAGGGTTTGCTTATGCCCTCCGGAGAGATCATTTTTGCTTTACTGAGAGATACAAAGGTGCGGGGATCGATGATGCAGTTCACCCCACCACAGATTGCTGCCTCACAGTCTCCTGGAGTCAAACAGAAACATATGCATGTTGAGATGGCCCAGGTGATAGACAGAAACAGGAGCAATCCTGATTCCATTGTCCAGCATCTCTTCAGTCCCATTACCTGATTTAATGGCTCGCAAGGCGTAGTGCAGAGCAAAAAGAAAAGATGAACACGCAGTGTCAACAGTCAGGGACGGTCCAGTCAGATTAAATGTGAAAGAGACCCTGTTGGCAGCAATGCTCATTGCTGTTCCAGTACCATCATAATGATTTATTTCACTCACTGCTCTGCTGGTTATGATTTCATAGTCTCGATTCATGAGACCTGGAAAACATCAGATTTGTGTCAAGTTAACCCAAGCCAACAACAGGCACGTACAGCTCGAAACCTGACGGCGTGTTTCGGTTTTCGGCATTAAGACAAAACCACGTGGCATCAGTGCTCCTATGGTGAAGCTTTGCTCCAACACAAGTCAAAGGCAAAACTCACAGCAATTTCCCCTGGACTCAACTTACACAAACATACCTAACACTTGGAATTCCTACCTGCCCTGGAAACAACAGGCCTTTCCTGATGGCTTAGCTCACTGTGAGATGCAGCTAAGGTCTCTGTAGCCTGCCGAGACCCCTGTATCTCAGTTTGCAACTGCGTGGTTTAGTTCAGCTATGAGAATATTTATCAACAACTTACACATAGCATAGCTCGGATATAAATGTACAAGACATTAGCTTCAGTTCCTCAGATGTACCAAGTTAAAGGTCACAGCACAAACTACATCCAATATTTAGCATCAATTTTCACACTGTGAGCCAGTAAGAAATAGAAAAGAAGTAGGGGGCCTCTGAGAGCAGTTGTGTTCTTTTTATGGGAACACTATGCTTGGAATACCGTGGATCCCCAAGTCCACATGTGGAAAATGCAGTACCTGTATTCAGAGAGCAAGGAATAGTGCCCTCAGTGGAAGAAGAGCACCTCTCAGACTAAAAGGCAATCTAAAGCATTTCCCCTATAGGTACATCAGCCAAACTACTCCAGAAAACTCCTCCTTAAAGAGACACAGATTACACCAGCAATAATGTGCTGTTCCTCTAGTATTGTCTTTTAAATGTCTTTCAACAGCCCTCGGTATCATCTCCTCAGTAACTTTTCTGGTACTGACAAAAGCAGTTGGACAAGTGCACTCCTGTACCATTCTAATGTCCACAGGAGGATTTCTGCTGCTTTGAAAGGATATTAACCCCCACAACACCTTAACCAAGATTAGACTGGAAAACAGAATGCTGGGCAAAAAGGGTAGGCCTGTGTAGAAGCCCAGAAGATAAGGGGCTAATGTGTACATGTCAAACACTGGCTGCCAGATACCCATGGAGCCAACCAAGGATTGTCAGTAATAACCAAGAATTGTTGAAAGAACAAGAGGAGAAGGGCACCATGGGGAAGTAGGGCAGCACTTTTCTGGGATAAACATTCCTTGTTCTGCTCCAGAGACACAACCACAGAATCAAATAGGTTGGAAAAGACCACTAAGGTCATTGAGTCCACCATATGGTCAAACCCCACCCTGTCAACTGGACCATGGCACTAAATGCCACATCCAGTCTTTCCTCTAACACCTCCAGGGACACTGACTCCACCACCTCCCTGGGCAGCCGATTCCCATGTCCAGTCACCCTTTCTGTGAAGAATTTCTCCCTAATGTCCAACCTGAACCAATCTGGTACAGCCTGAGGCCATGTCCTCTCATCCTGTGGTTAGTTGCCTGGGAGGAGAGGTTGATCCCCACATCACTACACCCTCCTTTCAGGCAGTTGTAGAGAGAGATAAAATCACCCCTGAGACTCCTCTTCTCAGGCTAAACACCTCCAGCTCCCTCAGCTGCTCCTCATTGGACTTATGCTCCAGGCCCTTCCCAGCTCTGCTGCACTTCTCTGGACTTACGCCAGCACCTCAATGTCCTTCCTGAATTGAGGGGCCCAAAGGGGACACAGGACTTGAGTTGTGGCCTCACCAGTGCCACATACAGGGGAAGAATCACTGCCCTGCTCCTGTGGTCACACTATTGCTGATATAGGCCAGGATGCCACTGGCCTTCTTGGCCACCTGGGATCACACTGGCTCATGTTCAGCTGCTGTCCACCAGCACCCCCAGGCCCTTTTCTGCTGGGCCACTTTCAGACCACTCTGTCCCCATCAAGGAACGAAAGACAGCATCATTACAGAAGCGAGAATGAAGCGTTGACCCAAGGTCAATCTGGGCAGGGGAAGGGTCAAGAGCACTCAAGACCCAAGACCTTCAAAGCCTCTGATGCATTTCCAGAAAAGACTGAAAGAAGGGACTGGACATGACAACTAATTTGCATAGAAAGAGAGAAACATGCCTTCAGGGCAGGAAAACCTATCTATAGAAAGGTATCCCCATCTAGGCCAGGGGGTGCCCCCAGGACACTGGACATGTCATTGGCCAGACTGATGCTGGAATCAGGAGTGGTTATGTCTTTTTCACTCCTTTTCTCTTTCTCTCTCCCTTTCTTTATCTCTTCCTTTCCTGTTTTTCTACCACCCTGTTGGGGAAGATGAAACAGGAAAGCCTTATAAATATGATTGCCTGACAAAAGATTTTGGGAATATGAAAACTATAAGCGACATCGAAATGAAAGCCACCTTTGAGATATAAAGTCTTAGTTACTGAACAACTAGAAAACAATGGTATAGCCGGCTGAAGGTAATCCCCTCTTGATTGAACAATACCCTCTGCTTGCAGACAGGTCCAAGGGTCAGAGCAGACCCTGCTAGCTCAGCAGAAGGGGTCCAAGGAGTAGTTTTTACAAGTTAAAATGTAACACTCTATGGTAATGTAATAACTCTTATAGGCTGTATGTAAATGCTATAGGATTTGTACCTTGTATTAGATTGGCTAGTGAGAATTAGAATATTCAGGACAGAAGAGGATTTATTGTATTGTAACAAGGACCTCGCTCTCTTAGCTCTTCTCTTTTACTTACGCTCTTAGCTCTCTTAGCCCTTTGCTCTTAGCTCTTAGCTCTTGCTCTTTACTCTCTCTTGCTCTTGCTCCTGCTCTTAGCTCTTAGCTCTTCTCTTTTACTTACTCTCACGCTCTTAGCTCTTAGGTCTTAGCTCTTTTACTTACTCTCTTGCTCTCACTCTCTCTCTCTCTCTTACACCTTGGGCCTGCTTGGAGCTGCAGCTGGCAGCTCTAAGCAGTGCCCTTGTACCCACGCCCTTTGCAATAAACAGCGTGCTTCAAGATCTGCTTATAGAGATCTCTCGTCTCCGTCCGTACCGTCCGAGCCCTCCCCGCATGAGTTTCTACACCACCCTACCTCTTTAGCCACAACCCGATGCTGTGTGCTGATATAGCAGGTCAGTGACCAACATTCCAATTTCCATGCCAAGTGTGTAATTTATTAATAAAACTTTTCCTGCAGACCTCATCATTTACGAATCTTGGGTGTTCCCTTCCCCTTAAGGGTGAAACGTCACAGCCTGGCTTGGGAGTATCTTTCCCAAGAAGGGCTGGGTTGGGGAGGCAGTTTTAACTCTTTCCTGCTTCACTTCAGTGTCTGAACACAGGAAGAAGAGCACCAAAAAGAGACACAGGAATTCTACCATGAACTCCCAGAGTCGCCTGGTAATTCTTACCAAAAGTAACCAGTAGTGCCATAGCACAGTAGCCTCAGATCTCCAGCCTAGATCCAGCCTAGATCCAGCCTAGATAACATGGAAAGGTTATGAAGGAGTGCTCCAATCTTTGTGAGGTTCAAACACACTTCCTTTGCTGTGAAAGTTTCATCTTACCAATAAAAACACCTGTTCTGGTGCCACTGACACATTCTACAGGAACTCCTGCATCCTCCAGGGCTTTGTATGTGCACTCTATCAGTAACTTCTGCTGTGGGTCCATGCGTTCAGCTTCCATATTCTTAATCCCAAAGAGGTGGTTGTCAAATGAATTAAATCTGAAATGCACAGACCAGAATATGATATGACATATGTATAGAAGATGCTTTTACTTCTAAACTCACAGGAAGCATTTTTTGCAATGAAAAGCAGAGCAGTAAGTGGTGTTTAGGCCACAGGTCCCATTTATGAAATTCAAAGGAAAATGTTTATAAACCAAAGATGTTTCATGTCCCACCACAAAATATGTCATTTTATCAATGATTCTGCATTTCAGAGGTAAGAGCCCGCTCCTACCCAGTTTTAGTCTTACAGTTATTGCACTAGTACCAACTGGATTCCTCAGATCATGAAATGTGAAGAATGAGACTCCCTCTGCTGTAATGTGGTCATGGCCAACAAGTTATAAACAAATATTGTTTCCTACATCATTTTAAGCCAATACAGACCAATGCTTCACAATTTAAAACCAAAAGATAGAGGATCAGGTGTTTTCAAGGCATACCCACACCTCTCCAACAATAAGTACTTTCAGTGGGTGTATGTGTGTGTTTGTCTTTAAAAGCACCTTCAAAATTGGCCCATGCTTACAAAAGACCAAGTCCAAGTTCAGTCTTGTGTCCCAAGATCAGGTTTGTATGGCCTTCTATCATCTCTTGATTTCAGAGCAGGATCCAAGAGCTAACATGGGACTAAGCACTAAATTAATTCTGGGTCCTGTGATTCAACCTTGCCAAGTATCAAGCTCAGGAGACAATAACATTTCTTCTGTGCATGTCAACTTCTCCTTTGAATGAAGCTCTACAGCCTGAGGATTTAGGGTGAATGTGGAATTCAAATAACAGACACTTATGCTGACCTTAATCTGTAATCTGCTATTCTTCACACTGGTCACAGCCCCTGAACAGCTGTACCCATATCTAAGTACCACAAAAACCAGAGGTGCGGCAGGGTAACACACTCACTCATCGAGAAGAGCAGCTCGTGTTGTACATATTTTTCCTGGCTTGTTATCATCTGGATCATACCATTCTTTGGCATTAAATCTCTCAGGGGGGATTTCTACCGTGCAGTTTTTGCCTTCCTCCAGGACTTTCCAGAAATTGTCAATTCCATCTCCTGTTGTACAGAGTTTTTAAAACAGATTAAATTATGCACTCCCCCTCCCCGTGCAGGCTCAGAAATGCACAATCAGCTGCAA
The DNA here is from genome assembly GCF_041296385.1 of Aphelocoma coerulescens. Lineage (NCBI taxonomy): Eukaryota > Metazoa > Chordata > Aves > Passeriformes > Corvidae > Aphelocoma > Aphelocoma coerulescens. The sequence continues at coordinate 16,399,531 of NC_091015.1, forward strand.
GGACCTCCCACGTGTCAATCCAGGCTGCTCAAGAAGACTTGCCACAGAAAGAAGTGATCAGTCTTTGGTGAGAGGAAAATGAAAAAGCATGACTGATCTCCTCACTGCTTGTCTAAAAGCAAAGGAACCCCACAAAATCCTTAACCACCTTCTCTCCCCATTTCCCTACCACATCACTGCATCTACTCTACATACTGTAATAAAGCAAGAAGCTTTCTTGTAGGAAAACCCAAGCAGTTTATGGTACAGGCAAAGCTGATGGTAATGTCCAGCCCCTGGTCTGTCCTGTCCCTAGGCATGCAGAGTCCTGTAACAATGCACAATCACCCAGCCAGTGAACACGCAGAAAGTTCAAATCACCCCAGACCCAGCCAGCTCGTTTGTATCAGTTTCGTGTGCAGCTCAATGCCCTGCCCACAGCCAGCACTGCACCTTCTTCTGTCTGTCTGTCTGTCTGTCTGTCAGCAGACAGATTCAAACCAATTCGTTTCCACCACAGCGCCACCTTTCAAAAAGATCCCACAAGCAGCAAAGCAACAGATTGATTCTGCTAGGGATAAAACATGGTGTTTTCCTTCATTTCAACATTAATAAAAGACTCTGCTTTTCAATGTCCACTCAGAGCCTGCTTTGCTTTTACCCCCGACTCACCTCCGGGAAAGTTGCATCCTATTCCAACAATAGCAACTTCCTCTGCAGTCTCAATCTCCATCTCCTGGGCTGCACAAGACAGGAGTCAGTGTCAGTCCAGTCAAACAATTATGCATTTACCTTTACATAAATACTCAGTTAAAAGGTGAACTTCCCACACACTTGTTCAAAACTTGATTAATCTTGAATCATCTACTGTTGGTTGTGATGACAAACAACACTTCCCACAAGTGACTAGAGCTGGACTATATTTTTCCTCTTGTCTCTACTTTTAGAGGAAAATCCCCATTTAGTTCCCCAAACTCTCTCATGCACAGACACTTCCTTTTTACTGTTTAACCTCTGCTAACAAAAGGTGAATCTTTTCAACAAATTAGATGGCAAAGACAAGAATTCCCTTTGGGATCAAATTAAATACCCCAGTACAGAACTGACAGATGATTTCTTTTTCCTTGATTCTGGGAAAGGAACTTGTCAGATGAGAATCAGTTCAATTGAACTAATTAGAACTCACTAGGATGCCCACCTCTAAGCCCTGCAGTCCTCCTGGACTTCATTCAACCCACAAAGAGGAGAAGATTCCTCTAGAAAAGTTTTGTGGGGGATTCTTGGCAGTGAGGACAGATTCTCATCTTAGGGATACCACAGCAAGTCCCAGAGAGCCTTTCTCAGTCACTGACTTACAGCCGTGAAGCAGAGATGAGGCTGTTTTACAGCCCCACACATCATTCAGAGTTATGATTTCTTGGAGGTTTGATTTGAAAGGTGAAACCAGAAATAACTGCTCAGATTCACACTTTGAAAAATTTACTTCCAGGTTCCATTAGCTAGGAGATAAAAAGTTAAAAGGCCACCTTGCAAAAATAAGGAGATGAGAATCTGGCTTTCTAGAAGCAAATTCCATTTTACCAGTAAGGTAAATTCAAAATTGACACAAGAATTATTTCCTTTAAATTCTTTCAGAATTGTCTGTGATTTCTATGGTTCTATGATTTCTTATTTTAATGTAATTGCTAAACTAAAGCTGTAAAGCCCAACAAAATACTTTGTACAAAAGTATTTCTAAGCATTTTTCCTTAGTTGGCACTTAAATAGCAAGTAATAGAAAATTAAGGACTTTCGAATTATAACATAAAACACATCTTTGGCATTTCTAGAGCTATCCAGTGAACTATATAACTCTTACCTTATATCATCCCAGTGGGGTGGAGTAATAAGCTGAGTCTGTAGAAGTCATTTATGTAGGATTCTGTGTGGTTTCTTATTGAAATACACATGCTAAATCATGGGGGAAATGCAAATATAATTAATCAGTGACTTGACTAAAGTTCAAAACCACTTCCCTGAAGTCGTAAATTTCTTGAAGTCAGCAAGTACAAGAGTACTTACTATCCATCGTCATACAGTTAGCAACCAATAAACGGAAGTTAGGTTGTAACAAACCAAAGATTCATAGAATGGTTTGCATTTGAAGGGACCTTAAAGATCCTCTACATCTAGCCCCCCTGCTATGGGCAGTGCTAATTACACTAGACCAGGTTGCTCAAAACCCCATACAGCCTGACCTTTATTACTTCCACGGATGGAGTATCCACAACTTCTCTGGGCAACCTGTAAAAAATTTTGTCCTAATACCTAATCTAAACCTATCCTCTTCCAGTTTAAAGCCATTCCCCTTGTCCTATCACTACATGACCTTCTAAAAAAGTCCCTCTCCATCTTTCTTACAGGGCCCCATGGGTACTGGCAGGCTGCTGTAAGATTTTCCTAGAGCCCTCTTTCTCCAGGCTGAATAACTCCAGCTCTCTCAGTCTGTCTTCATAGGAGAGGTGCTCCAGCCCTCTGATCATCATGAAATAGCCCAGGAAATTTTTGTGATCTTAAGAATATGATTTAAAATACTCTGTCTTTAAAGTAGCAATTCAATTTGATTTGCTCTTAATATCAACAAATATGAACAAACAAACAACTATTTGTTGGAGGCATTGTGAAAACGAACCTTCCCAGTTCTGCCTTGGACGGCTTTTGAATTATTATGATTTGGCTAAACTTTTCAGAGTTACTAATTAGTGAACTAAAGAATCTTAACAAAACACAAGCAAATGTTATATGAGAAATGATTGAATCCCCCTTCCTAAACCAGGAGGGATAGCCATGGACTGCAAACAGGACACGAATAAAGTACAGAAAAGCCTTGCACCAGCTCTCAAGGCAATGTGCTGTTGAATTTCCTGCCATATATCCTAAGAGAGTATTTTAACTTTGCCTCACTTCTTCTATTTATGTTAATCTGTGTGGTGACTGTAATACATTCTGCAATATACATGCTTTTCAGTTGTGGGTGCAGAATATGATGAGGGCAATTTGCTCACTAAAATTCAAAGGAAAAAATTTCCTTGGGATAATGCAACTAAGTTTAAAACGGAATTAATTTCATTTTTAATCACACTGATAATAAAGCCACAGTTTCTGTTTTGTATCAAGATTAAATTACAACTGTGCTATAATCTGTCTCCCAGAAAACAGAGCATAGCCCTGATGTAAAAATATGTTTGCATGAGAATCTTTTGTACGAAAATGTTCTGTATGTTAATTTTGTATCATAAAAGCTAATTTTCATAATGTATAGAATTAGCCAGTGGTGTAGGAATATTACCTATAAAATTCTTCCAACTATATGTGAATGCAGTCAAGAAGAAAACACACATCCTCAACAAACCCATTCACATTTATTCCAGGGTGCAAAATTAATCAATGATACTACAAGATCTGGGACCCCTCTTGAAACTCGGCTGATTGACACGTTAATACATGTACCCATTGAGGATCTATGGATTTATATTCCCTCTATGGAATATAAAAATTAAGGCCCGCTGTAAAATTCTATAACTAATTTCAAAACATATTGAATCAACATCTAAGAGATATTTGTTATATCTGTCATTGTTATATTGTGATATTGTTATATCTGTCACACCCACTACCCATTAAATAAAACCCCACTGATTCCTGGGATTCACGGGGTAGGGGCACTGACTAATGAGAATTGGGTTGATGACTACAGCTGAATTTACAGTTTGAACTATTGGATGGGGTATGATTACTCATGTTATTGATTCAGCTGTTTCTATCTTTTCTCCTATTATCTTTCTTCATCAAGTCCATGGACAACCCATAAACTGAAGAAGATAGCTGGGAAAGAGATATTTATTACAATGTTTGAGTCATCACGGGGTAGATGTCAGAGACTGAAATAGGTCATGCCTCAAACACTGATAAAAAGTTCTGCTTATTACAGCAAAACTGTATAAAGAAGCCATTGAAGCCCACCCCTCCCTAAAGAATGCCTGACTGGAATTTTCAATTGAAAATCAAACTGCTGAGATTAGATAAAGGGAAATCCATTCTTCCATCATCTGAGGCCTGGGGAGAAGTAAACAAGTAAACAAGGAAAAGAAGGAGAGCCAAACCCAGCAGCCGTGCTGAGGTTCTTCCCTGGCTGGGTTTGGGGTGGGGGAGACCACAGCCCACAGAAGCCAGGTTTACTCCCTCTGAAATGAGGTGGGGGGAGGAGCATTCGGGTGTGTGGCGTAACCTCTGATCAGAGGCAGCAAACACCCATCCTCCCTTACACAAACTGGCCAGCTGTGGAACCTCCAAATCCACATGCCACATCCATGGGACATTCAAGTACGAGGCAGCTGAGGCAGTGCCTTAATCCATCAAAGACGCCCTGAAGTGCTCCCCAGAGTGATGCAACAAATCCAGAGCCTGTTGTAAGAGACAATAGCAACCCCCCCCTGCCCCCCAGGGACGTGCCTGGGCTTTCCTACCCAGCCTGAGTGTGTATTAACCCATGGGATTCTATGCTTTTTGGGGGGACCTTCACCACCAAGAAGACCAGCTGGAGAGGACCAACGGATCATCGCTGGGTTCCACGGAGTGGTGATATTTTCTTTATTCTGTCTCTGTCACTCTCTTTCTGCCCTCCCCACCTCTGTTTTCTTTCTTTCTTTCTTTCTTTCTTTCTTTCTTTCTTTCTTTCTTTCTTTCTTTCTTTCTTTCTTTCTTTCTTTCTTTCTTTCTTTCTTTCTTTCTTTCTTTCTTTCTTTCTTTCTTTCTTTCTTTCTTTCTTTCTTTCTTTCTTTCTTTCTTTCTTTCTTTCTTTCTTTTCTTTCTTTCTTTTCTTTCTTTCTTTTCTTTCTTTCTCTCTCACTCTCTCTTGCTCTCTCTCATATTTACTATCAAAAAAACCCCATACTATTGACTTTGGCATATGGTCTCATTTGCACCTTAATTCAGGCAGAGGCATTTCTAATAATTTTAATTACCAGATCTCAACAACCTGTAAGACCAAGGGGAAGTCTTACTTTCTCCAGCCTTCTCTCACCTCCAAGTTCTGGAACTCCTGAGGGCCATTCTCAGCAG